>NC_080437.1:16208775-16946116 GCF_028018845.1 Melospiza georgiana | reverse complement strand
GTCAGATAGGTTCTTCGCATTGAAATCACAGAGCAAGATAATCACAGAACAAGATCTTGCTTTACCAGACAAATTTATCTACAAACAAAACTAGGAGGAGAATCTTGCCTTGCCTTTCACGGTTTCAAAGATACATCTTGAAATTGAATTGATGACTAATGCAGTCTCATGGAAAACAGACTAATACAGACATTACAATATCACATATTTACTTTCATCTACCCTTCTTCAGAATACTAATAACTTCCTATAAAAAAAGTTTTGTTTATTTCCTATAAACTAAGTTTGACACTCCCCTTTGTCACTGCACTTTTACATGCCTGGCACACTCAGTATTTCACTGACTGAGGGGGAAGATTTTGAAAAACTCTTGATAAGTACTCGCAGGAGAGTAATGCCATTAAATTTATTCCCCATCTTATAAACAGTCCTGTCGATTTGATAAAAGTCTGTTCAGTTAATGCTCAGGTACCTCAGCTATCTTCAGAAGACAGCTGATGTGGTAAACATAGAATCTTAAGAGAAATTCACACAACTACATAGGAAATACATGCATGCCCCTCAGCCATCCCTTCCTGTGTAGATTACAGGCTGGGTATTGCATTTGTATCATTTATTTTCAGGGTCTCAGATATTTCTCTAGCTCTAAATTCAGATCTGTTCAAGAGATGAAACATGCCTACCTGTCAGCTTCCCTGGTCTCCAGTGCTGCAGAATGCCACACAATTGACACTAAACCAGAGCCTCACAGTGTTTTGATGGCTGATTCTTGCAATTTTGTGAGCTGGTAGATTAGACTTTTTCCTTTGCAAACCTAGATACAGTTTAAGGTGACAGGTTTGGCAAGTCTGGATTTATCAGTTCCTCTGAACATAAACCTGCATCAAAGAGGATGGAAGTTAAGCACTCACTTTTTCAGCAGTGCCTTTGTTCAGAAGCCAACACACAGAGCAAAGTCAACAATGCCTGGCTTACAAGCACACCCTCCAGCTGGGAAAAAAAACCCAGAATGAGTCTAGATTAGAGATACACAGGAAAGAAAGATCAAAGGGTACTTTATTTTATACACACCTGAAGAGCACTGCACACAGGCTGTGCAACCAAGCACTTTGTTCTAAACAGAAAATATTCAACACAGTGCACGCACTATTGTGGCTCCCTAAAAACATGTCAAGTGAAAGCAAATGCAGTATTTCTCAATCATGGAAACCAACCCCCAGTATACAGAAGGAAAAGTAGGAAGAGAAAAAATATGCTAAGAAGCCCTTGATTTGTTTTAAGAGTTAACAGTCCACCAGGCAACAGAGTTCCAACTTCCTTGACTGTAACTGCCAGAGAACTTGGCCTTAAATTCCACATAACAACATTTCTTTGTAATGAGAAAGTTAAAACATGCCCCCATAGGAAATCATCAATACCAGAGTTCAGACAGCAACTGAAACTCTTGTGCAGACTGCATAATACCAGTATCACAGAATATTCTGAGCTGGAAGAGATCCACAAGGATGGCTGAGTCCAACTCTGAAGTGAATGGTCTGTACAGGGATCAAATCCACAGCCTTGGTGCTATTAGCACCATGGTCTGAACAACTGAGCTGATCCTGGGGATATGGAGAGGCCATGTATAGAAATTAAATGGAGCAATATAAATTGCTGTCTCATAGCTGTGTTTGAAAAAAAAGATTCAGGGTTTTTTGCTTTGCAAAGGGACATCCCCAGACTGGTACACTTTCCAAATTCTTTAAATAATCTCCTCAAATTAATTCCATAGGCTGCCTTCCAGCCTACAGGAATCACCCAGCAAATGCCAAGCATGGGCAAGTCCTTTCTCCCCCAAGCTGAGGTCTGGGGCAGCAGCTCCATGTGATGACTTCTCATTGTCCAGTTCTACCACAGCAGAGCCCAGCAGGCACCGGGCACCTACCCAGAGAAGTTACTGAGGGGAGCAGTGAACCTGAACACATTTTACTGTTTACCCTATGGCACCAGCCAAACAGAGCAGCTTAGGGCTGCTCCCCATCCCTTCAGATGCAGCCAAACTGACTTTCTGAATGGAATGTTAAGATGCACTTTATTTCATTAATGAAAAATTCTCTGCTGCCTTCCTCTACATTAAAAAGGTGTCAATCCTGTTCATACCATCCTATCATGTGCAGGTGGCCACACATAACACAAACAGTAATTCACAGTCCAGGAGCTCCCTTAACCTTCCCCACTAGATGCAAACAGGAACAAACCAGTGCATCTAGACGTCTGTATCTGGTACTAGTTTGCTCCCATGTATCTGCAGCTACATCTCTTAAGCAGAATGCAGCAGGACACCATTCTTGAAAAATCATTCCTGAAACTTACTCACCTTTCTTGTCCCCTTACACCTTTTGTACTGTTTGCCCAACTGTTCCTTTTTAAAATACTTTTTTCCTGAAGAAAGGCAGGATCTAAGATTGGTATGCAATAATGTAGATTTGAATCAGCAGGAAGCAGTATGGAGGCAATATTAAAGCGTTAAGAGAGTCTGCCAACTTTTTCTAATACCTCAAAAGCAAACATAAATTAAATGGGTAAAAGATTTCCCAATTATTTAATTTATTTCCATTAGAAAATTGAGTCTTTGATGTTAGAGTATTTCCTGACTATTTCTATCAGTCTTCTGTATAATATATTTGTTTTTATATATTTGTTCTTCCAGTCTTTCCTTTGGGCAGACTATTCCATACTTCAATATATTTTATAACCTCATTCCGTTATTTCTAGTTATGCCCCTTCTCACTTTACTAATTTAATTAGTTTCTATCTTTCAAGTATGCACCATTCAAACATTTGTAGACTCTTATCACATCTCTCAGCTACACTTCTGGTTATCATATAGCCAAGAAAGCATGTGTGCCTGTAGGTCCCCTGGTCTGTACTCCTTTGCCATTTGTCCCTCCAATCTCTTCAGTTCATTTAAATCTATCTAAAAACAAGAAGTTTGAGCCTGGTACAACTTGCAAGTTAACTCTCACAGTTGTTCAAGAAGGAGCTTCTCTTTAATTTTTGTAACTCAAAACTGTATTAATTTACCACCTGCTACCATGACACATCTGTAAACTGATTTATCTGCTGTGCAGCTATTCACTCCAAATGTTTCTGGTGCTTGAAAAACTAGTGCTTTTCCAGTTTCACTCCTTCCCTGGAGTACACACAAGCACATTTCTTGTTAAACCAATTTGACTGAATTCTCCCCAGGGCCTCCCCACAAGTGGGAAGTACTTTTTTTTTTTTTTTTTTAATTCTCCAATTAGTTCTACTATCTCTAGTTCCTCTGTTAGTGTCTTCACTGTTAATTCACTTCTAACATTTGGCATCTTAGAAGTTTAGAAAGACTCCAGCCTCCAATAAAGGTGCAAAACCACACATTTTTCAGTAAGATACAACAATACAAGGACTCCACATGGCTAAATAGAGTATTCTTCAGCACTACCATGTTTTTCTGTGTCTTCCTGTTGTGCATTTCCTACTCTCAGCCTGAATTATCTAATGCAAGTGACCAAAACACACAACCTGATGTCTCTTAAGCCAGTTACAACACACAGTTATGCCAGGGGTGCTGTCAGAAGGCAGCAGCTGTCTCCCTTCCTTCCCTTTCCCACACATTATCCAGCAGCACATTACCTTTGTCGTGCCACCACTGCCCTGTGGTGAGCCAGGTTACTTTTCTATTTTAAATTTAGTGCATTGTGCATCTGCACAAATACTTGTAATGGTACTCTGCACAGATTATGCAGGGACATGAGAATGGGACTGTGTGAGAACTTACACCACAGAAAATGTCCATCGAATCCTGTACTGAATTCCCACTTGTAAGCATCACCTTAGTGTCAGAAAGTACGCCTGGCATCCTGTAACTGGGAAGTCTGCAAAAACCCAAAGACTTCCCAGAAACAAACAGAAGGAGAAGCCTTAAGACCATGTGAACGAACACTGAAGATTTCTGCATAGTTGAGGGGACAAGATGAATTGAACACAAGGTAGATTTGTTAAGGAGCTGAATTCTTTCAAGGATTAGAAAAAAACTTGATGGAGTAAAGGAATACAAAAACACATTGTTTATTGGAACTTTCTCAAAAGATTTGGTAGAGTCCTTCACAAAGGGCTACTCAAGTCAGTGTGCAGGCAAGAAGAACAAAGTACTGTCACAAGAAGGAAACTGGCAAAAAGAAATGAAACAAGAATCACTGATCAGTTTTGAGCATGGAAGAAGGGTATTTGTGGATTTCTCAAACATCAGCATCTATTTTTTTCAGGTTGTTATTAAATAATTGCAAAAGAAGGCGAAAACAAATAAAATTTCATCTGGACACAACTTTGAGTGAGGTGGGTTAAATACACAGAATAATGTGTATTATTTAAGGAAATTCTAACAGAGAGAACTCTTGGGCAGTCTGAAACCATAGCAACAAAGAAAATGAGAAAGATGAGAAAGAAATAAACTCCAGAAAAAGAGGTCTTTAATTATGAGCTATAAACTTCCTGTCATTACTCAGTAAGAATTTATGTTTTCTGTCAGTGAAAACAGTCATGTGATCAGCACTGTAAAAAAAGTAAACAAGATGTTTAGAAGAAAACCCCCATTATATATATTAGCATTCTCTAGCATACACTTTCTAAGCAGACATCTTCACCTTTAATGTATTTAAGTCTCCAGCTTGATTGAAGCAATATTTAGCAGAAAGAAAAACTCTCAGGAAAATTCAATGAAAATTATCAGCACAAAGAATATGCCTAAAATTGAAGGGAAACTATATAGAAACCATTTCAGCACCCTTGGCAATCACAGGCAACAGGCTTGGGATCAGTGACACCTAAAGCATTTCCACATTTGCCTGTTATCTCTGCTAGTATCTTCCAGGACAGAGTATGCCTGGTTTCTAGGCAATCCAGTCTACTGCTTAACTGCTGGCACTGTTGGAAAGCTGTCCCTGAATTCTAATTATACAATTTACACCCTTTACTTCTGGGCAGAGAGAATAGGAGAGAATTTTTTTTTCTCTTTGCAGCACGCTTTAAAATTTTTACATTATTGTAACTCCTCTAGCCTGAATAATTCTGATTGTTCCATTCTCTCCTGGTAGGTCACGTTTCCTTTGCTATTACATTCACCTGAGCTACTTTCAGTTGGCCCTCATCTTTCCTCAAATATGGTGTGCAAAAATATCTGCAGCAGTCCATTGTTCCAGAACACAGTAAAGAGAAAGATCATGTAGGACTGCTGTAGTCTGAGTTCAGACTGGAGCAATCCAGGTCAGTTTCTTCCATTGATCAATTTTCCATAACACAAAAAATATTCTATCACTTCCTCCAAAACAGTAGATTGGGTACTAAGAACAGGACACTGTATTACACACAGCACTTCCATGACTGGATACAGCATTCTCTTCTTTTTTATTTCTCATCAGTGCATTCTATGCCTCAAAGTAAGCCAGAAAGGAGACTGGCTGTTAAAATAAAACAATAATGACATCAAAGAAACAAAGTAATGAAATGACAGACAGCAATCTTTCTTTAATGTATTTGTGTGTGGATATATGACATCTGAAAGCCATCACACAATAATTATGACAACACTTAAAAATGTCACTTACTGTAAAAAACAGGAAACAGAGTTTTGTGACCAAATTGTTGAGAAAACTTTTTATAATTTTTTTCAACTATATTCTCACTTCTATTTACATTACAGCACTCAAAAAGGCTTCAGCTAAGGCTAGGTTCATTGCATATTGTGTATCTACCCAAACACAGAGCTGCCCTTTTTACAAGGGCATGCAGTAATAGGACTTATAGGAATGGCTTTAAACTAACTAAAAGAGGGCAGGTTTTATTTGGGAAGAAATTCTTTACTAAGAGGGTGGTGGGGCATAGCAATAAATCATCCAGACAAGCTGCAGATGCCCCATCCTGGAAGTGTTGAAGCCAGGCTGGATGGGCTTTGAGCAACCTGGGCTAGTGGAAAGGTGTCACTGGTCATGGCAGGAGTACCAGTAACTAGATATGGTCTTTTCCAACCAAAACCACTAGGATTCTAACAGTATCTGTACATGTAATCAGATTTCAGTATGCCTAACAAAACACAGATGCTCTTCCACATCCTTTCCACAAGAAATGGATACAGCACACAAGCAGAAGTATTATCCAAATTTTACACAAACAGAAGTGAAACAGCAATGAGTGAACTACCAAAGTTCCCATGAAAAGCAGAGCAAGAGGCCTAGATTTAATTTTCAATCACAGTTACAAGCTCATTAACCACAAAACAATGCTCCTCTCCCCTCCCTTATCACCAAATAACACACACGTGTAACGCCTGTACCAACGCTCATTCACAGAAACAGTGGTGCTGGAACAACATGCAACAATTCTCCAAAAGAAAGCAGGAAATATTTTCTTTCTTCACCATCCTGCATTTAGGAAGCCAATACCACTATTTTCATTCTTCCTTCTTCTCCTAAGTTCATGCCAGTTCATACCAAAGGCCTGCACAACAGGGTTTAAGCAAACAGCTCATCCCACAACTGAAGGAAACAAGGAACTCTGTCACTGCAGTTCACCTCCAGCAGCTGGTTGTTAAATCAGGAGAACTAAAATATTGCTTTAGTTTCTTCACTCTTAAAACTACAGTATGATGGAGTGCTACACTACAACAGCTGAAAATAGAAAAATCACACCTGAAGTTAGAGTGCAGACTTTAAGAAATAAAGGAGTCACTGAAAAAAAAGCAAGCTAGCCACAGACATTTTCAACTACACTTGAAAAAAAGCATGCAAAACCAGCTAAGAGTGTATCAGAAGTGAGTATGTGTTTTTATCAGAAATGCTGCAGGAAATGATGGAAAAGCAAAGAGCTAAACTAGAAGCTAGGTTAGAAAGGGACATCTCCCCAGAGGCTTAACAAATCCATCACAAGACCCTAGGGAGATGTTAAAAAACAAGGGGCTTTTGTAGCATTTTTAATACTCCTTCATGTGACACAGTGCATATATTTACCAAGAAGAGTAATGCAGTATGCAGAAACTAAAAATACAATTGCATACTGAAAAAAGTTCAGGAGACACAACAGCATTTGATCAGATACACAAAGGTAACCACAGAAGGGTACAAATGATGTGAGAAAAACTGATAAGGGTAAATTTCAAAGAACAGGGAAGAAACCACAGAGAAAGAGCTGGCAGAAAACATCACACAGGTTACACTTGCAGCTTAGTGAAAAGCCTAATGCAGCATTGGAGCAAAGCACAATCTGCAACAAGCAAGCAAAAGAGTCAAGTACCAGTATGCATGGTGAGCACACAGGAAAAACATATAACTGGGTACTTCTGTGACCTATTTTGTTCACTTGATATTAATGGTATCTTTCTAATCACTTTATGTTTGTATCCAGGCAACAGGACCAACCATGCATGTAAGAGATCATGATACTATTAATATATTTGTAAGCTGGGGCAGATGACAAATTTTTACAGAGGCAGTGAAGAATTCCAGGCCTCATTTCCCCACCAATTGGAAAAAACCTGCCCCCAAATCCAAAAACCATCCTACTCACCCCCCAGATCATACACTCTGCTGCAATATAGCAGCAAACTACTCCCATCACGTGAATTATCATGCAATGAGCACCAGTTCCACTTCCATTATGAAATATAATTATTTGCAGAGGATGGAAAAGTATCAGTAAAAGTTAGTAAGAAATAGGTAATTGAGACAATTCATGACCTCAATCTGCACATCTGCAGAATCCTGAGGAAAAGGAGGAGGACCATGGCCAGATGAACTTTGTTACTGAAATGAACCTGATCTGCTGTCCAGCCTTCTCACCTTAAGGTGAAATATTACAGCTCTTGTCCTCATCCTGTATCTCTTACAGAGCTTTCAAACTTGCAACATCAGAATGATTTACAGAAGACTCCTCCCAGTAAACATAGGTAATGTGTGTGAACAGTTAAAGGCAATGGGATTTTCCTGCTCATGGCAGAAAGAGTAACACACCGACCTCTGCTAAATACAGTATCCATCCCCTCTCTCCAAAAGAAATGCCTGTATGCTATTAATACCACAAGATGAAACTCAGCTGTATAAATAAAACCCTTCATTTCAGCTAAGTCTTCGTCATCTCTCTGGCATCCACCACTGTCTCTTCACAGCAAAACTCTCAGGAGGACTTACAGTGCAGGGAGTTTTTTTCTGGACAGGAATGCAAGCCTAGTTTTATTATCTCCTCTTGGCAACTTAACATTTATGAACAATTAGGTTGGAATTCAGGAAAAAAACACATCAAAGCCCAAAGTTCTGTAGGAAGTACTCGAGTATTTGCAAATCAGCATGGTTTAAAATGGAAACACACTGTCTGGAAGTCAAGGGGACCCTGCACGCTCTTTCAAGAGACTCTGACATGCTGGATGACCTCAAGTACATCACTTATCTTTCCCACATTAAAAAATATCTCCTCAAATGACCTTGCTAGGTAGCTCACTTTGAGAATTAAAAAATAAATACACTGTAAATCCTCCTATTATTATTACTGCTGTTACTGTGGGGGCTGGAACTGTCGTCAGTGAGCAGGCAGGACATAATTTAATTTTCTTTAAATATTTATTATGCGACAGCATAGCCATCTGTTTAACATTCACTATATTTAGTTTCTGTCTTAAAAAACAGAAGGAAAGAAAATACCAGATTTTGACTTTCACTTCCACATATCCTTTCCAGCCACATATGCACTAATACATGGCCAGTATCCTTTCAACTGTAGTATCCAAAAAATTGCAGGAAAGCAAAAAGAATTTCAAGCTTGGATGAAAACAATTTCAACTACAAATTTATTCTCCAAGATAAAAAATAAAGAATCTCTAGTTTTAGCAGTATATATTTTGACTTCAGCATTGAGAAGGCAAAACAGGATATGAAGGAAAACAGTGGGACAAGAAGACATAGATGGCAATAAAGCACTGTGCAGAATATGCTACAAGAGGAGAGACATAAAATATCACATACCTATACAAAATAGTAACTTCTCAATAGCACTAGTTTCTCTTCAGTGAATTATAATAAAAAACATCATTCTTAAGTAACAGCTGTTACACAAAGGTGCCTTTGGCATCAAAATGTATTCTGTTTGGACCCTTCTACGAAAAGCCTTCTCTTTTCCCTGTTTGCACTGTGTACTTCCAGCAGTCTGCACACAAAAATCTTCTAACATGTCAAACCACTGGGACTTTGAAGTAATACAAGTCAAGGAGGTAGAAAAGAATCTAAATTAATCAACACACACTGAATGAATTTTTAAGTAAGGAAAACTAAAAACTAGAAAACATCAGTTAAAATGCACTCATCCCATTTTATGCTTTCCCACTGCTGTATCTACTATTCCAAGGCTGAGACCATGAACCCCTCCCAGCACACCTCAGCTCCTGGCATCAGCACACCTTACCAAACCACTCCTGGTCCACCACTGCAATTCCAATATACAGAGCTCAGCCCTTACTGGGAGTATGCCCTAATTTTCTAGGGCTATTTATAAACTGTGATAGCACATCAGGTTAGTCAGGCCTGTCTGAGAGGCCAGTATCCGACATCACAACAAATTGGTACAGAGCTCAGGCCAAGAAACTCCAGCATAAAGGTGAAAAAGCATAAGCCAGACACACAAATGCAAAAAGATGCCCAAAAATTTGATGCCTGTATTGTTTTAAACAGTTTATTTTCAGATCTTCTATTGCTGACAATAGAAGCAACATATTCCTGTTTTTATACAGCCAGAAGATAACATGCTAAAATGGTGGTACACTGGTGTCATTAATTTACTGGCACTTGATGACTGAATAGATAACAAACAACTCCCATATACAGTACCAGTAATTTGACCTTCAACTACTGACCTTCTGTTCATAAACTGTAGTTTCCAGATATATGAAGCAAATTATTTTTTTCTTAACTGTGTGTAATAAACCAGTAAACATCTGAACATTACCTTTTTACCCAAAAAAAACCAAAACAAAGAGAAGCCTAATCATTTAGGAGTGGTAGCAACTGCTTTGGAAATTCTTTTGTGTTTGAGACCAGCACAGAAGCCCACTTTCAAGTCACACTCCTGTGGAGCAAGGGTTGAGCACTGGCACAGGCCTTTAACCTCTCCTCAGTTTCGCAACAAGGACAAAGGTTTAGGCAAACACAACAGCACACAGACTTTGGTCTAAAATGAGCTAACTCTGGGTTTGGTTTAAATTGAACATGGTGGGAGAAGTTGTTGAAGATCTGCCATTGCCTGATCCATCCAAATAACAACTAGTTATAGTTGTATTCTATGTTGTAGTTCTTGAGCATATCACAAAAAAGGGGGAAAACTGCCCCCCCCCCCCAAACTGCATTTTTCCTCCATCCTGTCAAAACTCAGTGTTTATTTTTAGTGTTTATCTGCCATGCAGAATACATTTCTACCAAATATTTTATCACCAGTGTAATAATCTGAATTTAATGCCTTGTTTTTAATGGGATATTTGTAACTGCTTTCTGACTGACAAGAATCATAGCTATTGAAAACACCTGAAAAATACAGGACATAAGAAACTCATTCTGAATTTGGCCTACAACTTGTTCACTTCAGTTCCTATAACCTGTACTGTCCAGCTCCAGGTATTTCAAAGACTAGCAGAAGAAAGCCTTAAAGACAAATTTGCAAAATAGGAATAAGGAAAAGTAGTCCTTCTTATTATTGTTTATACTTACGGATATCTTGAGCTCAAGGAAGCTGTCTAGAAGACCTTAAAAAGAGTTTTAATTTGCAGGATTTGTCCATATAACTGACACATAAATATCAGATTACTTTTGACCCTACACATTTGTAACCTCAATGATGTACTGTAGCAATACATTCCACACATTAATTTGTGTACTGAGTGGAATATATTTCCTTTGGCCAGAAATGAATTTGTTATTTCCCAGTAAATCTGACAATTTCCTTTTCTGATGACATCAAGGTATCTTTAACTAAGCCACTACTTCAAACAAAAAATCGTCAATATCCCTTTTACAAGATCTTTTTTACAGAGAAACAATTTCAAAAATAGAAATGACTCTGCAATCACAGTAATTCATAAAGATGCTGCAATCAGTAGGAAAGATACTGACAATGCAGGCACTGCACATTCTCTGCCTGTGTTTCTAAACAGCAGGATTACCCTTTATGTGCCCCTGCATTAAGGCTTGAAGGGCAGAGCTCAGAGCACCTTCCTCACAGCTCAACACCCAGGCCTAGGAACAACAGGACCAGCAATACCATTATCACAAGGAATGATGATAAATACAAAGCTTTCTGAGCATGGCAGCACAGCTGTGGTATACCAGAAAGATTCATGCCTCCCTTGGTGGTTGGAACAGCTGGATGAATTAGCTATTCACTGGAGTGCTGCTCTTTTGAACTTGCCTTTGTATATGATTCCTACCTGCAGAATGTCAAGCTTGAAGCAGCTGGTGTCCTCATGATGCTGTTTTATAAAAATCTGAGGTAGCACATACAAAAACCCACAACAACAACAGCAACATACAAAAAAGCCTAACAACACATAAAAATTCAGATTACTCAACTAAGTGACAGAAAGAAAGAAATACAACGAACAACCCACTTGAGATTCCAATGTAGTAATTTGATCTCTTAATCCACCATAAACTATTAGGACAGCTAAATAAAGCATTTTCCTATACTTTTCACTGTCATTAACTGGATCTCCTGTCCTGATCTGGTCAGAACTACTTAGAGCAGCAAAACCAAACCTCATCAGTGTGCTGGCTGGCTTCCTCTCCACCACCTGAAAACCTGAACAGGAGCCATGTGACCCTCTCTCCCATTAAAAAGCCTCACATAGCCATTAATTCATCTCTTGCAATTAATGGTGTCCCTGAAATAGATTAAATATCTTGCTATCCATCTTCAAAGGTACTTTTACTTGATTTCAGCTTTTCTTGTATTGACAATTCGAAAACATGGATGGATATCTAAGTACTGCTAAAGAGATCTAGTATTAGCTCCCTGATGTTAGCCATCAGGGTTTTACTTGGGTCAAATAATCTCTCCTTTTATTAGAAGAACAATTCCAGATGATTCAACAGTTTTCAAAATATTAAAGGATGTCTCTGATAGGCCTAATGATGAGATCACTCATACTGTTGGATTCCAAAAGGTCAATTAATACCAGAAGAGAGAAAACAACCCTCAATCTGTAGCATGCTTTCTTCCTTATGGTAATTACAATAAAGCATATATAGATGGTAGAATGAAATTAACACATTTTGAAAAAATTAATTTTTCCACTGTATTTTTATAATTCATGCAAGTTAGAACTTGTTTTATTTAATAGGGACATAACAACGTTGCTCAAACAAAATAAATTCTGCTATGTTCTGTCTTATGTTTGTCCTCACCACCTTCTGAATGTGGTAGTGTACATCCATACACGTCTCTACGTGTGTCCCTCCTCCTGTTTACATTTTCCACCCTAAAGCAAAATCCCGAATTACAAACTCCACTACACAAGCATCCCACTGGTATCACACAGGCTGAGCAACCATCTGATAAGCCACAGGGGTATCCTGAGCTAACTAGAAGCTATAGAACTACAGGTGGTTGTTCTCAGGGTAGAAGCACTTCAGAACTGAAGCAGCACTGCCAAGAGGTTTTTGGTATTCTCTGACAGCCATGTCTTCAGATCCAGAGACCTACATTCCACCCAGGGCACAGGAAGATGCTGCAAAGCTTTGTGTCTACTCCTGCTATCTGCATCTTAGTACTACATCTTCCTTTCTCTCCAAAATCCATCCTTTCCATCTAACCTTCTCACATTCCTCATGCCACACTTGCCTGTCCTCTCTGGTCATCTGTCAATTCCCGGTCAAACGTTTCTCTTTTGGCAACTGAACTTGCCTGAGATAAAGTTTCTCTTTAGAAGCCCCACCACGCAAAGGCACACAACAAACAGCTCTTCTACCCAGAAATAAACCCCTTTAGAAAATGTACCTTTTTACTGAAACTGAGCTTTGGGTGTCCTTCTGACAGCAGGTATCTTTCTCCAAAGCAACACAGCAGAATGGCCAATATCTGTAAACTACCTTAGATCTCACAGTAACAGAAGAAAAACATCACAGTCGACTGTTTAAAGAGTGCAATGGGGAAGCACTCTTACAGAAACTGCCACGTCAGGTATCACAGCTGGGTGGCAACTGCTTTGTAATCCCTGGCACAGGGCCCTCCAGCCCCAGAACCATGCAGAAAAACAGCAGCTGGCACACAAAGATCAGAAATGTCAATATTGATTAAAATTACATTCCAATGACAAAATTTTAAAGCCATATGAAATTTTTGGACTGCCAGACCTTGGGGGAAAAGAAGCAAAGCTGGTTTTCCAAAAAGGTTCCTGATCTCCTGGAAAGTACAAATTGGTAATGCTGTAAAAGCCAACATCACAGCAAGAATGAAGTCTGCCTACTGCAGGTGCTCTCAACCTCTCCACACACAGCCCCCCCTTTTCTTACAAACCATCTGAGTGCAAATGCTCAGGAAGAACAGGACTTCACTCCAATTCTTAACACGGTGACACGCTTCACTGGAGTTAGAAGTAGATGAATATGGCAGAGATAATCTTATGACTGCCTGGCTCTTGGAAGGGCCAGGGGGCTCTGATGAATGCATTTATTGCTGTAATCTTGAGCCAAATGCCTAAGGGTGACTGCTACATCAAATCCTCTAAAGCCTGAGAAAACAGATAATCCATTGTTTAAAGATTTTAACTAAAAAAGACCAAGGTTGCAAAGCCTCAGGCAGAAAGAACAATGAAACACTAGACAGGAGAACACTTTGCATTAGTTTGCTGCCCACATACTGCTGTGCTTTGCACATTATACAAGAAATAGCAGCAACTGGACCTTTATATTAAGAAAGAGCTTTTACTGAAGAAGGAAAAGTAAGGGGATTCCTCTGCCCAGTCTTACAGCTACCTGCTCCCAGATGCACTATACACAAAGGTTTTAAACCCTAGCAGTGATTAGTCATGCCAAATACGAGCCACGTTATACAGGCACAGAATTTTTACAGCACTTGGCACTGCCAATGAATAAAAGACCTCAAGCTGAATATTTAATATTGTACCACTCAAAAAAGTCAGTAGTCATGTACATCCTCTGCAGCTAGTACATTTAAAGCATGACTATGCTGGGTTAGCAGTGTAATGGGAATGCTGACCTCATGCAAGAAGCTTACCAAGCCAAAAAAATGCATTGTATGACTTGCTCCCCAAGAGAGACAATATATCTGAGCAACTGTAACAGGGGAAAAAGTATTGCACTCACTGCTCTCAAGGACTGCTTCCTAGAATTTGTCATTTCCAAACCCAATAATAATTAACCAACATCTCTAAGAATTTTTGTGTGACACTTTCTCATCACAGTTTAAGATGATCTTGGGTGACAGTGATAGGACAAAGAATGCTCTGCACCAGTATTACCAACTCAAAGTTAGATTCAGATCAGTATTAGTCAAAGTTCATTCCTCCTTTTTTCCCGTATTCCACACTGATTTCTGCAGTCTCAGTGAAGTCAACCTTACAAGCAGAAAAGAGGGATAAGAAGTCTCCTCACATTCACAGGATGAATTTCCCTGCAGTAGCCAGCTTGTGCCCATAACTTTACATGAAAAAACCCTGCCAATCCACATTTCTTCCTGCATCTCCTTTCTTTTCCTTCAAGACAGATGGAATCAAGCTAGGTAAGATTTTCTAAAAAGTATTACCTAAGGATAATTAATTTTATGAAATTGAAATTTTAAGACGAGTGTTATATCCTGATGTCTGTGCATAAAAGGTTTCAATACTTCATTTGGCTGAGAGCTCCCTCATGTTATTCTGTCTACCATGAAAGTCCTGGCATTTGTGCTCACAGGCATTGCAACCACTTCCCCAGTTCTGTCAGCAGTTTCACAGCTCCACTGGAAGACACCCGTGGTTAAAGGTCATGACTGCAAATGAGGATGGAACTCCACAGAGCCCCAGGAAAAGTTAGAGTGTCCCAGCAGAGAGCAGCTAGCAGAGACTGTGTAACACCAGAGCCAAAGAGTTGTGAACACAGAACAAAACGAGCAGCACGCTCAACACTCATTCTCAAGCTCAGTGTTACCCACCCCATCCCATCCCAGAATATCAAACATGAGGTTTCTAAATCACTAACTCATGAAAATCAAATCACATCTGTATCCCCACCAAATGCTCTCTCCAGATAAAGCCTAATGACAGGGAAAATCAGAATCTTGCATTTGTGGTTTACACCCTAGAGCTGTATGAAGACATGTTTGGCTGTATTTTTATTCTTTCTTCATTTTTAGAAGTACTCAGTATACTTTAAGACCAAAGAGTTTACAGACATACCCTTCAAGAAAAGGCTTCCATGCAGACACTGGATCAGTTTCCACTGCCCTGTCTCCCAGCACTGCCTGGAGCTGATCTTCACCCTTGCACAGGATGCATTTCAGGAAGATATAATTGCAGGAAGGGGAAGGGGCCTGAGCACTCCCAACAATTTCAGTCCTCAAAGATCTGTCCAGAACAGTGTCATGGGACAAACTGTCTGCGCAAGGGTGCTAGAAAAAACTGTGGAGGAAAACACAGAAACACTGCTATTGTTTTGTTTGGTTTTTTCTTTGTTTGTTTTTGGTTGGGTTTTTTTTCCCCAACAAAATATGGAAAAAACCAAGCCCAAGATTAATTCCATAGAAACATAACTAGTTTTCTGACATAACATGTCATGTTGTTCTGGTAAATTGCACAGGACCATAAAGATAATACAGCACTGCTCATCAGAGAAGCTGGGAAGTCTTGGAGTAAATGCAAAAAAAAAAAAAAAAGTGCAGAACATGTGAACTCAGTGCTTGTCTGCACCTTGGCCAAAAAGACTACTTTGCTCTTCCTCAGGACCCATTTTCATCAGAAACTACTAATGCTATTACTTCTTCAGTCTTACCCCTTACAAGAAATCAGTGATATAAAAATTAATCCAGTGTCCAATTAGAGGTGGAGAAGAACAGGCAGCAATGAAGGACTGCGGCATGCAGCTTGGCTCTTATCCTGCTGTTTGTTACAGAGTTTCCCATGACCACTGTTAGTTAAGGCTAACCGAGATTTAAAAACTTTGCAGGACTGATGCAGAGAGAAGAAGCACAAGACTGCTCTTCAGCTTACACCATGTGCAACTGTACTGAAGTGACCATCTGGCATGTCTTTAGGTGGTCACTCCTCTCCCCTAAAGACAGCTGCCCTGGCATGCCATCAGTTCATCTTATCCTCAAGGTACTCTGGGCTGTGCCCCTGCAAGAGCATTTGAGCCTGACTGGGTTTCTTACAGTAACATTTCCCTTCTGGAGAATGATATCATAGCAAAAAAGGAGGTTTGTTTTGTTCTGTTATTTTAATTTCCACATGAATTTCCTGATGCTCCTTGCTGAGTTCTTGCACCAATACAGAGAAGCACCACTACAGGATTGGACTGCTTTCCTCAGCAGCATCAGTTTAAATGCAACCAAGAGGAGTGCGTTCAAAGGGCATCCTCACCCTGTTTTCATTCAGCAACAGGAAAATGCTAGGACTAACACAGAAATAATTATACCATAGCTCTACTGCATGCAAGAGTTAACAACCCCAGAGAAACCTTACATTCAGCACCAACTGCAATTATGACAATCCCTGAACACCAGTTTGCTCTTAACCTGCCCACATACACAGTGCAAGACCAAAAAGAACTTTCAAGCTCTGCCTGCCACCACAGGCACTGCAGCATAGCGTGTGGTTAGTGAGGAATTTGTATTTATAAGTAATGCTGGGAAAGGCAAACATCAATATTTTGTTTGAGGCAAAGCAAGTTTTCCTACAGAAAGCTTTGTGTTTATATGTTTATGTGGACTTGGGCCATGGAAACACACCCTGTTCCACGCACAGTTCCAGGATACTAAATCTAGATGGGAGCACATGATAACAGCAGCTTTCATGGTAGCCTTGACTCAGGAAAGTAGGTTCATTCACATCCAACAACAGGATCAGGAAAAGGACCAGATCAGAAAAAGGAACATAAAGGAAGGATATGGATAGAAGTCTCCAGACAAAACTAAATCAGGAGACAGTGACAGATCTCTGCTTATGAGGAAGATGATTATGACTCAGCCAAAAGTAAGGCACATTCATTTTGAGCTTCAGTATCACTGAGTGAATCCAGAGCATCTAATTAAAAATAAAAATAATGAAATTACAAGTAACAAATTAAACACATTATTTGTAACCAAAATGGGGGACAGGGGAAAGCTGAATGTTTCAGAGCTGTTCTGAACAATAGATCAGACATGGAGACTAACAATTTATGCCAGTCTTCAGTGCTGAAATGAGTCTGCCTCCTCACAACTGCTGGACTGGGCCAGGATCCCACCTTATCCCACTGAAAAAGGAGGTTTAACACTACAATAGTTCACATAGTTCTCCTGAAAGTGGATTCACACAGCTGGTGAAACGGAGCTGCAGCAGCCCTCACACACAGACACTCTGTGTTGAACAATGCAATGTCTACACTAGTTTCTGTCTGCTCTTTTTAATACCTCTACAGCCCTCAATAAATGGAGGACAAGCAGTTTTCCAGCAGTTAGGTGATGATGATTTCAGTTCTGTAGCTCCATTGCTGAGACAAAGGACACCACTTCAAAGACATCTCTCTACTTGAAACTGACCTACACACAGGTGATGTCCAGAAAAGAAACACAAACAAAACATGGGTGATGATAGATGCAAGATGATGGTATTTTAAGGGGTTAGACAAAACACCAAAATTTTCTCCACTGAAATTTATGCCTTTTAATAAACTGCACAAGAGTTCCCAGTCTTGCTGGGCTCCTTGTTCATCTTGGGCCATTAAATATTAAGAGGTATTCAACTTGCTGTGAAATTACATTATTCATCTCAGTCCTGTTACGTGCCACTGTGCTGGGCCACTCCAAACCTGACCTCACCATTTGGCCAAGGTTAAGCTTCCAGCAGTGCAAAACCCAGATTGTGCAGCAGAGAAACTGCTCTCTTGACAGAAAAAAGTCACTGGGCTGTACCTGACATTTTGACATTCTCCTCACTTAGAGTCAACTACAATCTCTGCAGCTAGATTTTGAATCAAAGACCCATCCATGATTTGGTCTGATTTCTCAGGGACAGGATGGCTGTCCAGGACCACAGTAAGGTCCTGGTTACCACTTACAATGGAATCCTGGCTGTTGAACAACTTCATCTCAGAGGCACGGGCAAAGACAATCGACAGCAGCAGAACAAGCCCTAACAGTCAGCACTTGCAAAAGCTTTCAGAATAAAGTGTGAGTGTCACAGAATCCCCATGTAAGCATCAGCTTAAAAAGATAAACGTACAGAAAAACATTCTAAATATGGAAAAGGTAGTTAGGATCAGAAGAGGCAAATTTACATAATTAATAGTGACAATATTAAAAATGCTGCACTGAAAAGCAGTCCAGGACTACAAGCAAGTTAGTTGTCACTCTGGAAAGTGTTCAACTCAGCTTCTGCTCAGATACTTATCCTGCTGACATCTGGAGTGACACTCTCAGTTTTTAATATATTCAGTGGAAAAGCAAAAAAGAACTTCCAGCAAGTGATTCACCTCAATAAATGTGGACACCTACTTTAGGGTAGATTTGGAAATGAACAGTGCCCAAACATACTCTTAACATAAAGGGAACTTACAGTGCCCAGCTCAGTTGTGGACACTTGAGCTGTATTTACATACTATATTTCCACATGTAATCAGATGAGTCCAACTCTCATCATCCAAGAGAAGCTAGATCTGACTGTTTTAAAAGCCCATTGTGATACAAAATTTTCCATTTACTCTAAAGCACCAGTAAAGGCTGAAGGGCACAAGCAAAGTCATTCAGTAAGAGGTTCTTAAAACAAAAATAGACATTTGTAAATGTTCTGTGGTTCTTCTAACCTTTCTGAAGTAAATCTCAAGTTTCTCTGCTCTTCTAAATTGAACTCTACTACTCACAACGTAGAACAGCTAAGGCCTATCATTCCACTGTTTCCTTTGAGGAATTAATACCAAAGTGATTGAAAATGTGAGAGTTAAGATCAGTTGAAGAGCTCTAAAAACCCACGTGCAAACTCTGATTTTACTTCAGAAGTACTGCCAAGCAAATTAGCATTAATTAGAGACAAGCTTAAAGACCAATAAAATATTAGGCTAATGGAATCATCTGGAACTGTAAAACTAAATACGATCAAAGGAAAACAAGTTTCTCCATCGGCTAATCTAATGGTCCTGACACAACACAAACCACTCAGGAGTGTAATATTCTTGGAGAGCTCCTGACACAGGACTGAAGGATGTAGGAGACTGGAGAAACAAAGGGAGGAGTAAGGACAGGGTTGTATGCTTTCAAAGAGACTGACCAGATGGCAGACCAGGATTGCAAAAAGCAATTAAGTAGGGATAAAATTGTCATTTTGCTGTCCCTCTTTACTCCTTCCCTCTTCCATCAGTTATGCCAACCCAGCTCCCAATCCAACAACTGAATATAGAGAAAAAACACACATCAATAAATAAAATCAGCAGTCACCCCTGGCTCTGGAAAGGGCTATGACTTGCTGGTGTACCATCTAACACATGCAGCTTTATGACCTGCTCTCTCCCTGACCATGGAAACCCTCCCTGAGGAGGCATCCTCCTCTTTGAGGCTGTACTGGATGGGGAGGTAAGAGAGGAGGGGACAGACTCTGCTGTCTCCGGCTTTCCTGAGAATGCCCTGGACAATCTTTTCTACTAATGGAGAATATTTCTAAAGGGGAAAAAAAAAGAATTCAGAATAATGCACTGCAGTTTTGAGAGAAAACTGATCAGTACTAGTGCAGTACAACTGTATCCTACAGCCCCTCACTTCCATTCCACACTTAAATGTGACAAATAGCTGTAGATGTTAAGTGCAGAGTGAGACACCCAAAGCACAGGGATTACCGGCACTAGGACCAGCACAAGCCCTGTACACTGAGCAAAGGACAAAATCTATCTCTCCCTCTTCTACCTCCTGTGATTTTGGAGAAAAAAAATATGAACGCTGGTATCTGACTGCTGTTACTTTTAATGCATAACTTCATAATTTGTATTTAATGACAAATATAAAGTTCACTTAACAGAAAGAAGAGGGCACTATCACAGACTAAGTTAAGGTGGTAACATTTCAGCCTGAGAGGAGCTGCAAGCACTGTTGATACTCCACATCTGCAATCCCAGCAGGAAGAATGGCTGTGGTTACACACAGCTACAAACACATTTGGAAGAGTCAGGTATTTCCAAACACCTTCTTGGTGTTGCTACTACATAAGCAAGTGCTGCATGAAGCTGTCCTTTTTCTTTTTTTTTTTTTTATTTTCCTTGACAAATTCAAAAACAGGCTGAGTCTAGAGAGAGAGCATGCTCCCATCCCTTCTCCTTGTTTGAAGAGTTTGGGCAGCTTTAGAAAACAAGCAAATAGCAAATCCCACTTCTGTGAAAACAGATCTTGTTACACTGCCCAGCATAAGCCACAAATATTTTGAGAAGATCCAAACTGCACTTACAATCTTACCAAATCCCTCACATTCACTGATAAATCAGTTAGCTTACTAAAAAATATTAGAGCAGGCAAGAATGTGATGGAGGGTATCTTCCTCCATCAGAAGATTAATTCATCACTCGTGTCTAGAGAGTTCTACTGCATTTTTAACAGAGCACATATGGATTGAGTCTAGTGATCTATATAATTTCCTTTCAGGATATGGGTCTATATTGAAAAACAGTCCCCAAACAGCAACTGTCAGAGGACAAAGACCTTCAAAAATCATTATGCAGGAAGAACAGGTAGGGCTCTGATCTGTCCACTCCACTAAATCTTTCAGTGGTGATTTAAGCTATAACCGTGCTCCACAGCTCTACTGGAGACTCCTGCTTCCAGAGCAGGATCAGCAAAGCAAAAAGTCTGTCTGCACCTTCACTGATGCACAATGCAGTCTGCCATCTCCAGCAACTGAAGCAGAGGCACATGGTCCCTTCAGATTTTACTGTAGTGGGGAAATTGCCAGTGTAAAAGCAGACGGTAGATCTCAAAAAAGAAAAAAGCCAGACTTTGAGCCTTTCAGAGCTGATGCCAGAACAGGCAGCGATCAGGCAGGAGCTGCACAGTGCAGGGTGCCTGCAGACTGCGCTGCTACAGGCCAGAGGTGAAGTGCTCAGCACAGGCATAATGAAATACACAGCTTCACCTCTGTGCATTATGTTCAATTAACCAAAGCAACGGTGCTCAGCAAAGTCACAGGGGATTTTCTAAAGACAGCTAATGTTGCTTTGGGCCATCTAAAAATGCACTCCCAGTACCTGCCTTTCACCATCCCTGCACTGCTCAAAGCCTGTCATCAGAAAACAGCAGCAACTTGGATGTGTTTGCCTCGAAACAAAGAGATTGGAAAGACAGCTAGAAAGAAAAAAATTGAACTCAAAGACCCCTGCATCAGCAAGGCAAGAATAAAACTAGAGAAGCAGAGAGAGCAAACAGGAGTATTCATCCCAATTATCTCCAGAATCCAGGACAAACCCTGCTCTCATGCCCAGTGCCACCACCACTGACTGCCTGTGTGCTGCTGCTGCAGCATCACTGCCTTACACCCACAAACTCCACTGCAGCTGCCTGTTGAGCTGGAAATTTGATACACTGCAAAGGCTGCTGACAGCCAGAGGCTGCTCCCCTGTCTATAAAATATCCTGTAATAAATTACATTGCAGATTGGGGAAAAGGATTCAGAAGAGCGAGAATTAAAACACAACCTTATGAGAGCTAAATGAGACCAATTAAAGGAGATTTGCTACGTGTGCTGAGGGATTTTGACCTGAGCTGTAATCAGGGATGGATATGCATTCTTTTAAAAGAGGAAAATGAGCAAGAGATCATGTGTAAACAACTCTGCCAATTAAAATGAAATGGATTATCTTATCTGTGCAGCTCTGCTCAGAGAATCCCCACATACTGCAGATACACCACAGAGAGATCCGAGACAGTCATTCAGTCCTCTGAAACAAGGCTCAGTGATGGGGAGATAGGCTGTGGTTCAGGGCACATCGAAATCTTAGCTGTGTTTCGTTATTTCCCCTTCCCCCGTTACAACAAAAAAAAAAAACCAAAGACCCCCATGGAATTACAAATGTAAATACAAAAGTAGGCTCAAGCTATTTTTACCAGGCCCCTACATGAATTCTGATGCAGATCAGACTGAAGGTTAGGCACAACAGTGGAAGTTTATCCAAAATCCATGCAGCAGATCCCACCATGACCGCACTGCTAGATGCTGCTGGGAGACCCAGCTTGCCCAGGCACATGCTCACATCCTGATAAACAATTGCTCATATAACGCCATACCTCAAAACACTGACTCTCAATTTTTCTGTATCATAATCTCATTTTGCTGCCAGATTGCCCCTCACTCTCCATTCTGACATCCAGTCTGAGAACCCATACCAAAAGTAATTTTTGCAACTGGAGCAAAAAATTTAATACGGACACATGTACCACTACTTCTGCTCTGTGTCCTTGCTCACAGCTCATTCTGAGCTGTACCTTTTTTTGAAAATCCCAGTTCTTCATAGTTCATATATACATGCAAAACCACAGTTTTACAAAGAATGAACAAATACTGAAACAGAGGAAGAGAAGACCCATTACAAAACCATGTTCGAGAAGCAGCAAGGAAAACACTACCATGTGCTTAGGGGAGAGCAAAAACTAAAAGGGAAGAACAAAGAGAGGAATTGGGATAAGGAAGAAAAATTTAAGAAGCAGCTACTGAACAAGATAATAACTGTAAGAGATATGTACTTGTTCACAGCTGCTGACAGGAGAAAGTTTTTAGACCATTTTATGCTGGTTGCCAGACTTAAGCACACAGATTTTCCACTGGCTCAAAACTGATCTACTGGAGTCTGGCTGGTTTTGGAACCAACAATCTCAACACATCACAATCACTTTTGTGCAGGGTGAAGAACAAACTAAAATGCCTTTCTTTGTCCATTCTGTCAGCAGATCAGTGATCTCAGTGCCATGAAAACAGCTGCACTGAGAAGCCCAATGAAGAAATACTGCACAAACCCACTGTGGACAGAGCACCCCACGTGTCTTTGTGCAATTCTAGAGGGCTTGGCTTTGTGATCACTGTCCAGGTGCCGAGCCAGCTCACATGGGCAATGTCAGCACGTGTAGGTACCCAGGCCAATGAACTCTTGGTTTGATGCTAAGCTTCTAATTTTTTCTGGCTCTTGGGGTGTTTTTGTACAACGCGCCCCCTATACTGCCATCATCCAAAATTTCTCAGCCCAATTACCACAGATAATTGACTGCACATAACCTGAACAATTCATCAGAAGTTTCTAGTTTACCTCTGCCACAAAGGACAAAGTTACATTTCCTAATGAGAAATGCACATACTATTAACAACTATGAATACTTCCTAGGCAAAATTGGTCACAAAGGATCCCAGTGTGGAGTAGCTTAACTTGTGGCTGAGTTCAGAGGTGTGACATTTTCTCACTTCTAATTCAGGCAACACTCTTTACTCACACTTGCATAAGCAAACAGGGATGTCTCATGCTTTTATTTATCACTTTACCTCTGTCAAAATGTTTTAACAACTAAAATATGACGGGAAATACTACAGGAGCGATTTCTCACGTTCCATTAGCTTTCTCTATGTAATTTTTGTTGTGTCTTTATAATACCACAACTGTGCCCGCGGCTGGCCTGCTCTGAGCGCAGCCCCCCGAGAGCAGCGTGTGCAGCACGGGCAGTGCAGCCACAGCCTCGCCCACGGGGACAGAGCATCCCCTGCCCCGGTGCACGCCGACTACTCGGGCGCCGGTCCCGCCGTACTCCGCAGCCTCGGCGCCTGCAGCGCGACGCCGCGGGGTAAACAAAGCTGGAGCGAGGCCGGGAGCGCAGCTCCGGCCCAGGACCCGCTCCCCGCCGGCGGCCGGAGCACGGGGGCTCCGAGGGGCGGCAGCCGCGATGGGGCAGGGGTGCCAATCCCAGCCGCGTGTCGGGGGCCCAGCACCCGACACGACAAAAGCAGCCGTGAAAGGCTGCGAAACCTTCGGCCCCGGGCACGGCCGGCAACGGAGCACCGCGCTGGGGCACGGGTCCCCCGGAGTGGGCTCCCGGCGGGGTCCCCCGGCCGCACAGGTGGCTCCGGGGCGGGGGGCAGCGCCCTCCGCACCGCCCGGCCCGGGCCGGCCCCCCCGCCTCCTCCCACGCTCCGGCCGCCCCTCACAGACCGCCCGCACCCGTGACCATCGCCCCCGGCCGGCACAACTTCCCCCGGCCCCGCTCGCTCAGCCCCGCCGCCCTCCGAGCCGGAGCGGGCCGGGCCGCCGCCACCGCGCTGCCCTCCTCCTCCACCTCACCTGCCGCAAGGAGGCCCCGCCGGGCGGGCAGGGCACGGGTCCCGGAGGGAGAGCGGACGGGCGTCCCCCGGCGCCGCGAGCAGCGCTCAGGCCGGTCGCGGCCCGCCGGCTCCGGGGCGCTGCGCGTCCGTCCGGCCGCTGGGGGAGCCGCCGCCGCCGCGCCGCCCGGCCGCCATCTTCCGCGGGGAGGGAGCGAGGGAGGGAGGGACGGAGCGAGGGAGGGGCGCGGGGCCCCGCCCGCCTCAGCGCCGGGCTGCGCTCGGGCCGGGGTCCCGCGGCCCGGCCGCGCCCCGCGCTCCAACACGTGGCCGGGGCTGCCCCGCGGCCGCGGGCACCGGCGGTGCCGCCGTGGCCGCGGGGCTGCCCGGCAGCGCTCCCGGGTGGGATGCCCAGGAAAGCAGTAGGTAGGGATTGCCGCTGCTGTGGCATCGCCGGCAGCAGGCTCCCGAGAAACACAAACACGCACGGTGCAATTTGCTGCGCTAAAGCGGTGGAGGAAATTGTAGCAGGAAGCCAGAATGGGATGTGAAGCCACATCACAGAAACATTTATTCTCAGGGGAGGCTGGACGAGTGGACAGCAGTCCGGGAGTGCTATTACACGGTCCTGCTTTTGGATCAGCTCTGGAGAAAGAACCCACCGCACCGCAGAGAGAGAACATGAGGGACAGGTTAACAGGACTGGGACCTGGAGCAGTCAAAAGCGACAGAAGAAAAGGGAAAGCAAAGGGAAAGCAGGTGCTCAGGGAATAAGGCCTCATGTTGGCAAAGTACTGCTTCCCATCCTGCTGTCAGAGGATTGCTGGCATCTTGTGAATAACTCTCAGAAAACCCTCCAAAAGGCAATACAATATGTAGATTTGCTGTACAGGAACACGCTCCTCTATTAAAAAGTTTGAAAAGCTCAAAAATCGTGGTTTATGGACACATTTATAGAGGATTTTTAATCTTCAGCTTATCAATTTTCACCTGAAGCACTGATCAGACTTCTGCAAGCCTGTTAAGCCCATGTTAGCAGGTGAATCAAATAACTGAAGAAAAACAGACAAAGCTATGAGCAATCATATCTTAGCATGCTTCAAAAGCCTGTTCTGCCTCTGGCTGACAGCACCCCCACCTCAGCAGAGGTGGAAGAGGCAGCTGCTCCCACCACCTGCAGTCCCATCTCACAGGTCTATGCTGCCAAAATACCCAGCAGCATATATTTAACACGTGATTGCATTTCTGTTGAGTTAACCCAAACACGTGCCACAGTGCTCACATCAGATTAATATCATCCCCTGCCTGCAGCCGTCCCAAAGCTAGCGTGGCAGCAACAGGTGATGCCCAGTCTACCACAGACCTTACACTTTTCAAAACAGCTGATCAAATCTGAGCCAACAGAGGGACTATGCACTATGCGGCAGCTCAGAACTTTGTGTCATGTGCTTGTAGCATTTATCATCCAGTACTACATTCTGTGAAATGGGATTTACCATTTCAAAGTACAATTTGATGGTCTGGTTAAAAAAAAAATAAATTTCTTCCTCAGTCTAACCTATCTCAGTTACAGCGAGGGAGGGAAATCAGTGACAGGAGGGTATGTTGTACACTATAGTTTGCTATACAGGCAGAAGAGTATCAGCTTAAAATTCTAGCTAAATGTGCCATGGAAGAAACTACCCCAACTTTTGCCCCATCTCTCCAAACCCCTCCTCAAACCACCAGCACAGAATCCACCTGCTTTCCTTCTCATTTCACCACAAAACAACTCTCCATCCCACTCTCCTCACTGCCTTTCTAGCTACCTCATACATAACTTCCTCTACTCACCTGCAAGACACCTCCAACCCCATCTTGCATCTCCACTCTCTTCCTCACACTCCAAACACCCTCAGTGCTTGGCTTTATGACTCCCATCTTCCAGCTTATCATATTGCTCCGTGCCTACCTCACTCAGCATGTGCTATCCCTGGTAACATTGCACTTCACTGAAGCAATTTCTCTTTCTTAAGGTCACATAAACCATGTTTGCCTGGATATTCCATTTAATGGCTCAGGCCTGTTTCTTCCCAAAGGGAAAGTTGAAGTAGAAGATTAAATGTCTTGCTGTTTCTGTTGAGGCTCAATATAGTCTTTGTAATAGGGATGGAAGATTTTTACTGATATTATAACAGATTAGAAGGTGTTAAAACTTGCTAACTTACCATATATAAAACAATTTCAGCATTAATACTTTTACAATTCTTAAAAACATTTAAGACTATCTAAACCAAGTTTGGGCCTTTTTTATACAAGAAAAATATGCTAAATCTAAAGCAATGAATTTCAAATGGCACTTTAAATAGAACATATCCTTTTTTGTATAAGTATTTTTTCAGTTTATTTTGAACTAGACATGTAGCAAGAAAGAAACAAACAAACAAATGCTTTCTGGAGCAGGAACAACCAGACGGCAGTGGCACTGCTCTGACTCTGATGTAACCTATAGCACGTTCCAATGTAAACAAGCCTCTGAAGCAGAGCCCTGGTGCCATTTCTGCAGGCTGTCCTCTGTTGGTATGAACACTACTCTTTCCCACAGAAGCATGAAGGAGAAATAAACCATGATGAGACAGTATTTCATTGCAAATACTGGCCAAAACCCAAGTCTGCCAACATGCAGTCGTATGATGCATTTATTCTGTGAATAAATGTCATCCTGCCCATCCATTCATAGATAATTATGGTAAAATTATATAAATTGTAACAAATTAGGCACAGCCACCTTTCCCTCTCCCTCATCCACCAGTGCTTCAGAGGACCCTCCTATAGCACAAGAAACCTTCAGAATGAGATTTTATTAACTTAATTATATCCATCCTTTCCTTGTAGCCAGTCTGCCTTAAAAACCACAAACATATGCATTTTTGTTTTCTAATACTTGTTAAGTACATAAGAATTGGCTTAAAATTCTTTAGAGCACTACACACCAACCAGTATATTCCTATTCCTTACCAGCAGGCAAAGAGGTGGTGAGGAGTTCTGGCAGGTGAGGAGTTCTCAGGCATCAGGGATCTCAAGGGAAAAATTCATAATCCTCCACTCAAACTGCTTTAAGTGCCCCCAAAGGATCACCTTTCTCTACCCTTAAATAAATGTATACCAAACCCAAATAAACAAGCATTCCAGGTGCATTAATCTGCAGTCCCAAACCTTTCAAATTCTCAGGCAAAAAAAAGTCACCTGTGATGTGCAGCAGCAAGACCACCTTAGCTTCTCTGCAGCACTGTTCATCAGTCTCTTACAGCAGTTCTACTGAGGTCAAGCTTATCTGCATGGACAAATGGGAAAGCTGAAGCACAGAGCACATACCTGGCTTATCTGCAGTCACCCTGCAAAGCCATAGCAAACCCAAAACCAGATCACAAATCTAATCATTAGTAAACTGCTCTGTTTGGTTTTCTACGTTATCAATTACCCATAAATAAGAGGTAACAATTTTCATAGTAAAATTGAAAGGATATTGACATTCAGGGTCCAATTCTGCTCATACTCTCCCCACATCTCACAGATACTATAAGCACAGGAGCATTTTGCCAGGCCTCTGTGCCACTAGCCCAGCAAGTGAGAGCAGAGCAATCCTAGTTTAAAAGCAAATCTACTTGGGCATAAATAAAAGCTATCATCAATTACAAGTCTCCCACAGAGTAATCTACCTGTGTATACAATTATGCATGTGCATAAATTGGAAGGGAACTAAAAAAAAAACACGTTCAGACACTCATCTTTGGTAGGAAGATAGCAAAACTTGATCTAATAGGATGAACAGATTTTAAACAGCTATAGCAGAGTGGGAAGTAAGGTTCTGGGACTATCCCTGTTTGCTAGCTCAATACTGGAGCTATTACAATACAGGGAAGTATCATTCCTAATCCCTGCTGTCAGCTAAAACATAAGACATAAAAGAGGCCCCATATGTATGATACACTAAATATTCTTGACCTGTTAGTCTGACTATTTCGCTTTCAGCAAGTGTTTAAATTACTCTTATCCTAGTTAAAAGAGTTCTTAAAAACATGGGATATCACCACTAATTTTATGAGTACCTTCCTAGTGCTTATCGGCTCATATTGCTACATATCTTCAAAGATCATCAAGACAGGATTGCCTGCTTCAGGAGAAATCTTACCTGATGAATGCTCCTGCCTCCTATGTCAGAAATGAGAGCAGAACGTCTCTTTGCTCCCGAAATAGCAGGAGCCATTTCTTCTGGGCACGAGCAGATTACCTTTAGTCCCAGTAAAACGGACTATAAAACTCTTACCTTCTCCCTTTAAACACTAAGGACGATTTTTTTCCTCCTGTTTCATCAGGCAGCAAAAGTAATCATCTCTCTAAGCAGCACCAGCTGACACCTATTTACTGGGTAATTGCTGCAGTTAAAGGGGATTAAGCACAATGAACTCGCTTTCAGCGATAAGGCAAAGCCACCCCCTCCCCTTTGCCACTTCCCAGACACACCTGGGAAGAGCTCAGGGGAACGGAGGCCAGCCAGGCCTGCTAAATGGGGCCCACACGCTGGCTAGAGCCCCTTTGCTGCAGCCAGTGCCAAAAGGAGACGTGTGCCCCGCACCATGACAGCAGTGGCTGCGATGGATAGGGGATGTGTCCCCGCACCATGACAGCAGTGGCTGCGATGGACAGGGGATGTGTCCCCGCACCATGACAGCAGTGGCTGCGATGGATAGGGGATGTGTCCCCGCACCATGACAGCAGTGGCTGCGATGGATAGGGGATGTGTCCCGGCACCATGACAGCAGTGGCTGTGCCGCACACGAGGCCCGTGCAGCGCCTGCTGCAGCCCCACGGCTCAGCCGCCCGCCCTCAGGAGCAGCTGAGATCTGCAGGGTGGGAATAACCGAGAAAGGGCAAAGCAGCCCAGGCCCGAGCGGAACAAAGCCCACCTAACGGGGCATACATGAAATGCTAACAACGAGAGGCAGTATAAAAACAAAACGAGTTAAATCCAACTAACTTTTAAATTAAGAAATGATGCTTACACTGCTAGACCTGACAAGTTCTGTGCATCTGCAGAAGCTAGGACACAAAATACACTAGTTAACAAATAACTAAATCACAACTTGAGATCAGCGTGTTTACATCAGGCAAACCAAATAGCAAGATAGCTTCTCCCACAAGAAGAATCTTAAATATTGGTGAGGAAAACAAAGACCAGGAAAGGAAGTCATAGCATAGATTTGCCAAGGATCAGGCAATTTGGAACAAAAGCAAAAATTCCCTGTTATCCCTGGTCAGGGAAATGCCATAAAGGTAATTTGAACAGGTTCTGTCATCCTGTTTTTAATGCTAGTATTCTCCCCTCCCCCCTTTTAGGTATGGTCCCACTTAACTTTTTAAACATTACATTTTTAAATGACACAGGAAAAAAAACCTCCTCTGTCAATTGATTCTTTATCCCAGAAGTACCAATTTCATATTGCTCAGGAGAATAATGTGACACTCCAAACTTTACACTGTTTAAATGTTATTTTATTAAATATCTTCAGTTCAAGGTTTCATTGTAACAAAGCTATGAAGGTTCTACCAACATTCAGACCAAACAAACAAACACTAGCTAACTGTAATTATTTCTATATCATGCAAAAATTCTGCATCAAATGCCTTCCATTTCCTGTTTAAAATGTGATATTTATAATATATATTATATAGATGCTTACATTAGCCCCATAAGAGAACATTAAGAATGCTAAAGGTGTACAGCTGTGTTTGATAATGGCCATACCAAGCTAAGGTTCTCATTAACTTAAAAGGAAACAAAACAAAAAAAAAATCCAAAAGAGTTTGTCTCCAAGACTGTGCAAAAACAAAAAACCCAACAGTTCTCTTCTTTTAATTTTTTTTTTTCTGAAAGATGCATATACTTAATACAGAGGGTTCTCTTTTTTAACTATTAATAATTATCAGGTAAAGAGACAAGGAAGATCAGACCGAAAGAAGGCATGCATAATGTTTTGTATTTATCTTTTTTAAGTGGCATAACTGTAATCTGTTTGCTTTCTTTGTGGCTTAAAAAAAAATTCTGAATGAAATATCAAGGCTTTTTACTTTTCCACTTCAGTCACTGTCTTAAAAATGTTTTGAAATAATAAAATCTAGTGTTTGCCCCCCCATGGGTTCAGTCCCCTCCTCACTCCTCCCCTGGGATAGCAAAAGGAGGAAGAAAAGGGTGTTTGCTCAAATAAACCTGGGAAGAGTTTCCTTCATCAGTGGTCAGCTGATCTAATCCTGGTGTGGGATAGCACCTCTCCAATAAAGGGAGCAGAGCGTTATCTGCTGCAAAGTGACAGCTCCACTTTGTGCAACAGCTTTAATTGTCTGCCTTTTATTGAATAAGGATTAACATTGCAAATTCTCTTTCTTCTCTTCTATAGTCTGCTAAAAGATTGCCACACACCTAGTACGCTGTCACAGAAATAATTTTAACTCACTCTAGAGATCCAAAAAATTATTAGGGGTAGATAAATTCAGGTAAAAGCCCATTCCAACTTCTGCAAGTGATGCCTTCCCTTGGTCAAGACAAATCCCATCAGGTCTGCCAGAAAGGCCATTTTCTTCTTGGGGCTAGGCTCCCTCCTTGGTAAGGTCAACAAAACACTTCCATATCTCCCACCCAATGAATAAAGGAACTGAACTCCTTTTGCAGCAAAGAAAAGAAAGGAAAATGAATTGGCCCAAAGGACAAACATCAGATCACGTGTTCATTCCCTTTCCCCTCTGCTTCATGAGGTATCCTCTAACACCAGAGGCAACATGGGGTGGGGGGTGGCCTGGAGTCCTTCAGCTACAGCTTTTGAGGTTCTGATCTGACAGTTTTCTGTGTTACAACATCACTGTAAAAAATAGAAAAATTACTCAAATAAACACTAGGAAACATGACACTTACAAACATCAGATGGGTTAGTGGTGGGGAGAAGCACCTGGCTGGGGCTTCTGGCTCCCACTGCTATTTTACTGGAGACCAACAAATCATACAGGAGGCCAGGTAACCCCTTTAATTCTACGGGTGCATATATTTCAGTATAAAAAACACACGCTATTTATGCCTCATATAGGAGTGTATGTGCAAGTTTTCATGAAGAACATAACACTAAGTTTTTTTTCTGCTTCCTAAGGAACATGTGTTCTGCAGCACTGTGGATCCCAACTACGCTACTAAAAAGAAAAAAAAATAGAAAATCCCATACAAATACCCTCTTCCTCTAAAATCTCTGCTCTTAATGAAATGTTTTTTTTTAAATTAAATAAGCTGGCTTCAAAACTCCATGTTTGTCCAGGTAGTGGCTGTTTCTAAAACCAGTATCACTAAAGAGCGAGCTTCTATTCAAGTTAATTAATTGGGTTAATAATGGGTTACTTAAACCCATTTTTAAATCCCTACTTCCATCTTTAGTTTTAAAACAACATTCCATTTTGTTTTATTTCTTAAAAAAAAAAAAAAAAAAAGGAAAAAAAAAGAAAAGAAAAGTCTGTTTTGGGATCCAGCAGCCGAGCAACCAGGTCTCCATAGCGTTCTTGCTGTGCAGAAATCGAAGAAGAAACAGGCTGAAGTCAGACTGCTGGGCAACAGGAAGAGAAGCACCTCCTCTCTCTTGAACCCCAGTCTTCACATTGGCTCCTCTGGGGTCTCCTTGCCACCTCTCACCGACTGCAGCTGCAGCACAGCCTGACTGTGGTATCAACTTCCACATCGCTCTGCGGAGCACAGTTCAGCCATCCGCTGTTCAAGCCGCCTCCTTTCTTGCTCTCCTTCTCTCTTTCTCTCCTTCACTTTTGCTTTCCCCCTCACTTCATTTCTGAAAGATGTTCCGGCTGCTGCCACTTTCTTAGCCCTGGGGGAGGGGGCATGTTGGATAATCTGTCATTTATTTAGCATTATTCCTGTTTTTTTATTCTTTTATACAAACAACATGTCTTTTTTTTTTTTTTTAGATTTAAAAACACCTTCGTACAGCAGAAACAGACACGATGGATCCATGGAAAACAACAGAAAGGCAGTGCCCGGAGCATCAGATGCATGCAGGGTTTCGTGCATTTGGCTGCTGCCTGTTTGTAATTTGTATTTATTTTTTAATGTCAAAACAGACATGACCGTTGCTGTCACTCAGGCACTCCAGAGCTGCTTGCTAAGAAGATATTGCCCTCCAGCTGAGTATCTCCACAAGTTGCTGCAGTCAGGAAGAGGTAGTGTCCACCCAGAAAGGAGAGGGGAGAACAGGATGGAAGATGGAAGGAAATAAAGCCATATATTAGCTGCACACAATTAAAAAACCCACGTTTTCTACAGGTTATTTGGTGTAGGTAGAAACCCCTAACACAAGACAAACTGCGGCTCACGAGGAGACTTCTAAAGGTAAGAGGCACTCACTTCCCCTTCCAGGGGGCTGAGAGTGCCAGTGAAAATTAAGTAATTGCTAAAATGTATTTCATGCTGCTTTGGACAGCCCTGAGCCCACCCTCTCATAGCCATGACCCAGAAGCTGAAGGAGTTTCCTAAGGAGCGCTCAGAAGTTCTGGTCCTAAGGAACATTTTCTGCCTCACTTTCCGTTGGCTTTTGTCTTGAACAGAAAGATAATTATATTTTTGTTAGGGTTTTCATTTTTCAAATCGTCAGTGATTTTGTCTCTGAACTTACTTAATATTTAAACAAATGTACAAGCTTCTCCACAGTTTTGTGAAATTGTAGTCCTTGTGACTGCTTTTAGCAAAGGTCTTTCCTAGTTAACCCTCATGTGCCAAATTACTGGATTTATTTTGATCAGTTTTAAGTCTGGGGTTTTTTCATGTCTGTTTAGCACTATCCTGTCATGAAAGTGTAGCCAAACTCTTTCTTCTACCATTTCTTAGTTTGCAAATCTTAGCAGAATCTCCCTTATAAGTCTTCTCCCCACTTGGTTCCCACTCTCTCCTTACACAGAAGTCCTCTGATTAATATCAAACTTTTTTTTCTGGCTGCAGTTTCCTTTTCAGATGATTCACCCAGAGCTGAACTCTGCCTTCCAGGTGAGAAGAAACCACTACTTTCTATTTAAGCATTCTTACTCACCTCATTCATTCTTCATCCTTAGCTTTCACTGCACATGGGATAACACTACTCCAAAATGATTCAGTGCATTCAGATGGGGGCTACCCACACTGACCCCATTTGTAATTGCTTGTGGGTATACCTCCTCCAGAACCCAGAAATGCATGCAAATACTTCAACTTCTATTAGTTTACAGGGTATTTTTAAATATTGTTTTAACCAACATTTTGTGGTTTGGAAATACTTTCTGCTCTGCAGTTTTCAGAAACCCTCCAGAACATACTTTTGGAGGGCTTCAGCATTTCCACAGCCAAGAAACATACCTCTTCTGCAGCAGACTTTCCATTCCTAAATTTCCTCAGAAGTCATAGGCATAGTCACTGAGCCATACTGATCTTTAATTTAATAATTTCTTCTGCATCATTTTTTGGACAGACATCTCTCTCAACATTTCTGTGATGAAATCTGATGCAAGTTTATTTTGTTTTCCTGCAAAGGCTTTTTCCTTCTCACTGCCTTACTCCCTGGAAATTCAGCTGATTTTCCAGCTCCCTTGAAGCTTCCCTGCTTCTGGTGCCCCCAACTGGCTTCTGCTTTTCAAATTCCATCTGTGACCTCTCCAGCTTGCTTGTGATAGTTCACATTCCTTCCCATTGCCTTCAGTAGGATTGAATCCCTCACAAGACATGAATATAAACTGTTCCTGGCTTAGTACCAAGTTGTTCCCAGAACTAGGACTCAAGTAGCAGCTATATTTGAGTGGTTCATCCTTAAATGACCACATAAAAAAAAGGTTGCCTCCCAGTTGGAAATGTTTGTTGTGTTTGCCCTTAAATAGAAAATACTTAGTAGAAAGGTCCTAAGATTAGGAAACTTTGGACTATAAAATGGATGTAACGTATTTCAGCATAAAACAAAAGGATGCAGAAAGAGTTTGTACATCTACATTAAGGCAATAAACAAGAATGCCTTAATGCTGAAGAAGTAATTTGATCTGATGTCCTTCAGGAGCAAGCAACAATCATTTTGTCACGACATATTTTTGAGCCAAAGTTTCTTCCAATTATGAATTGTGGCAAGTTAATTAGGGGATATTTTAAATCCTCTGATATTACTGTTTCTTTAGATTCTTTTCCCCTCTGAGTTTTCTCAAGGTGGTACATTAAATACTTTTTACTTATCGGAAAATCAGTAGTAAAATTTATACGAATAAACCCTTACCCCTTATGGCACAGAAATTGTTCTGTATGAACTCTACAATATCCTTTCTAGAAAATGATATAATCATCAAAAAAGTCCTCTGAAATGACCCCCAGCATCGAAAGGTAGATGTGAAAGGGCCAACCTGTGCACAGCATGAGATATTCTTCCTCTCTGCTCCAGACTAGCCATTTGTTCAAGCACAGACCTGAGCACCTGGGAGGAAGCACAGCTGCTACAAGGGTACCTATGCCCAGGAACAGCTGTCTGGCACCTGACTCCCATTTGTCAGGAGTGGCAGATAACCCTACTGAGTCCAGAGGACAGGACTTAAAGGAACACCATCGACAAGCCAAAGTGTTCAGCCGTACAGACAGCTAAAGATGGTTCTCTGACAGCCAGCTAAACGGCCCTGAATGCTGAATTCCCACAGGGAGCAGCCTCAGCCGTGTGCGATGTACTCATACCCGTATGTGATCCTCACTGGAGAGGTGCTGCAGGAGCTCCAGAGCAGTGGTAGTGCACGTTGAGCCACTTGCCGTCGCGGCGGTGCCAGACGCGCGTCTCCTCGGACTGCGTGGTGCGGGGCCGGCCCTGCCCGTCGATGTACTGCGTCAGGCGGATGTAGGCGATGCACGCCGCGTCCTCCCCGATGACGTGCACGTGCGGGTTCAGGATGGTCGTGTGGATTGGCTTGCTGTTCTTCGACAGTACTGCCACGACATGCAAAACCATCGGGTTCTTTTACAGCTAAGGAGGAACAGCGTCCCACATTCTCCAACCTCTTCTATATTCTACTCACCTTTCACTGCATTCTGGAATACCACAAAAATTGGTCCTGCAATTTTTCAGGAAAAGTCCAAGCAATTCTTACCCCTATCAGCTCTTGTTCTCGCTACGAACTGTACACTTACTGCCAGGAATCCCCTGGCCCCTTTGCCCCCACTTCCTCTGCTGCTGTGTCTTCAGTTATGGGGAAAGAACTTTCACTGACAGAATATCATTGCAAAGGAGTCAGTAATCAGGAGATCTTTAAGCTAGGACAGCATTAAATATGAACAAACCTCAGAGAAGTGTTAGAATCACTCCATAAATAGCCTGTTGAGAGAGACAAAGTCTCTGCATACTTAGAGAACTACATTTGCCCATACTAAGGACCTTGACCTAATCCCCAAAATAAAACAGATTGAACAGCTCAGGATTTAAATTTCAATTATCTCATCCTGTGGAGACATCCAGGAAGGGAGACAAATCCCATAGTATAAATGATAGCATTTCTCCCAACTCTTTCTTGCCCCAGACTGACAAGGTGACTCTTGTCTATGTAAAAGGTTCATTAGGTGTTAGAGAGCTGAAACCATCCAGGGAAAGTTCAAAGCAAAAGCATCTTTATGCCTGACCATTCAGTATGTCTACCCCAAACATACATGTTGCTTCCACCAAAATCTGACCATTTTTTCCATTTTCATATCAGTAAGAACTCCAGTGAGTCAAACTTTTAAAACTCCTGCAGTCTGTGCAGGTACAAAATATTTCCACCTGGCAGATTGTATGTCTAGAGTGAAGGGATGTGGGGGTTAGGATTGAAATTGTTGCTGAACAGGCTTTTTGACAGAAAGGCTGCTGGCTTTTATGAATGCATCATAACCCAAGCACAATCAAGTTCCTGCTTACTCTGATAATCAGTAACAACAAGGCAAATTTTCCTCCCCAAACGTGACATAAAGGAAGAGGAGAGAGAAAGGTGTTGGAGTTACCAAATCTACCCACTCACAATTTTCAAAGTAAAACTTATGGAAATCCATTCCTTCAACCAGGTTCCCCAGTGCTTCGGGTTCAAATGAGGTCAAGCCAGGATCACAGATCTTTCTGCAAAGAAAAGCAGCACAGGTTTACAGCTTGCATTTGAGCCCAAGAGCTATTCACACAGTGAAGTGCTGGTATGCCATTTGACTCACACCCTGTGTCCACCTAATTACATCTCTCTACTACAAGAAGTAAGTTCCTGAAGACTCAGCCCTACCATAACTCAAGGAGCCAACTAGATGGCATTTCACATGAAATAAATTTCTAGGTTACTGACTTTCCTTTTATTCTCTTTCTGCTCTTCTCGTTGCCCTCCCCTGCACTTTTCTTACAAACCTAGGACATTTTCCTATTGTTGCTCCTGTTGCTGTTTGCTACCTGACTTGATATTCATTTAGAGCTCTACTACTCCATCCTAACTGATGTAGGCCAAGAAGGATAAAACCTTTTACCATTCCTGACTGTGTGACAGCTCCTCATACCCAGGAGCGAGAGCATCACTTGCACACAAACTGATAAACAACCTGTCAGAAAGCATCTCTACTTACGTATAAGCCTCAAAATCTCCATTGTTGATGGCCTCTATCAGCTGCTCTGTTATCTTAATGATCTCTTGCTTACGCACTGTGAACAAGAAGAAAGAGCAATTTAGCTGTGCTGAAGAGTTCAGTAGAAATATGAGGCTAGTGGGTGCTTCCTACAAGCAATCTGTAGAGCACCATTAGTCTAGATCTCATAGGATGCTGCTCCCTGCATTCTGGAGATATGCAGTTAAGGCAGCCATCCACATCAGAGTAGGGGGGCAGTGGTATGAAAGGGAAATGGTGATCCCATAATGCAGGGAGAAAGGAAATAAAGAGACCATATTAATTTTCTTTTTTTTTTTTTTTTTTCTTCTAGAAAGGTCTAAGGCACCAGAGGTGTCTCCTAAATGACAGCCAGAGCTGCTTCTGGGGAGTCTGACCAATGAATGCCAGTGGCCCCGCCCATGTGAAGTAGTTTGGCAGCTTAAGACGTGGAAAACCCTCACCACAGTAGCCATATACAAATGGCCACCACACAGATCAAGCCAATTGGAAAGAGTCTCCCAACAACTTGCCTATCACCATCATCAACACCTCAGCTATTGTGAATGCTGCAAACAAGCAACTGGGACATGTAGGGATGGCTTGTGCAAGCTAGAAGGATGACAGCAGCAGGATGGATGGGTGGGATGAGCAGGTCCTAGCTATGTCTGAGAGTGCACACTGTTCCTCAGGCAGTTACCTTCTGCCAATCCCTATGGCACAATTCTTTACAGCACTCTGACAGCACTGCCATTAAGCCAACCCAGCACACTGGACTTCAAGATGAATGCAGACAAGGGCTGTCTGTCTATTGTTGTTTGGGCCCCATGTGGCCAACACCTCTGCACTCTCTTCTCTTGCCCAGGCCCCATCCCCTCTGCAGTGCTCCATCATCCATGCTGATGTCCTGAATTAATAACATTTACAAAGTTTCTATTAGGTCTGTTAAACAACACAATTATATGACTACTGCGTGCACCATACCTATGCCTGAGCCTATATGCACACATCTCTTCAGCCTTCCCCACACCTGTAGGTAGACTCTTCTGCACATTATACAGGCATTTAAGAGGTTCCCTAGCATTCTTTTCCATGTTATCAGATAATATACAATTCCTACCACTAGAAGTGCCGTTCTTGTGCCCTTCAGCACCTAAAATATACATGTCTGAAATGGAACCAGTCCCATGACTGTTCTCCCTTTGGGCCCTGAATCAAATTGTGCTGGGACTTCTGCGAAGTCTCATATAAGCATCTTAGATGCCTATCATTAGAGGGATGGTGTTTAAATCAGGACCTACTGACCTACTACCCTTAGATGTTCAAGTCAGGGGAACTGAATTCCATCCTAAATGCCAGAAGATGCTACTCTGAACTGCTCCCCCCTTGCCCACGCACTTCATCCCACCACTGGTAAGTGCACCCAAAGAGCAACAAGATGATAATCTCACTGGCCATGAAAGATGTCCATACCCACTCTGGAAATCACTTAAGAGAATTTTACTATTGAGCCAGCCTCAGAAACCCCTCAGACAGGGGACATCTGGCTCATAACAATAAGTTGGCTGGTTTTACTATGCAGGCTGTATACACTTCCACATGTGAAAAGATGTACACAGGGAATGGGTCAAAACGATACAGTGGGCTATATCTGTTGTAAAAAATGTCCTTACAAGCAAGTTGTCTGGGATAACTTTCACATGAAAAAGGGCTGCTTTTTGGACCTCCAAACCATGCACTACCCATGTCCAGAAGATGGAGTGCATGGCAAAGGCTGCATTTGGGATGAGTGAGGGAGTCTGCAATCCACAGTCACGGTGTGCTGGCTCATCTTAAGGAAATCTGCATTCCCTTCCGAGGCGCCTTGATGCAGTGCCATCAGGCCTGTCCTTCAACACTAGTCCATCCCATCCGACTGTGCTCGTCTCCTGGCTCTCACTACATGTCCCGAGCTAGAACCGGCACACGGGAGGTGACTGCTCTGTCGGAAGGACAGAGAGCCTCGGGATGACCAGGGGGCGGCATTGGCGCCTGCCGCTCCCGATGAATCCGCGGCTCCTCCAAACTGGCACGGCAGAGGCACAAGCGGGAGGCGACACGCACCAGCACGGCCATCAGGGTGGAGCGTGGCCCGCGGCTGCTCCACCCTGCTTTGTGCGAGACCAGGAGGCAGCCCCGCCGCAGCAGCTACACCGCCGGCCGGGGAGCGCTGCGGGCGCGTTCAGCGAGCCCCGTTCACGGCCGGGGCAGGGCTGGGGCCGGGCCGGGCGGGGCTGAGGGTGGCCCCGCTCCCCGCGCGTGGCGCCCCCCGGCGGCCGCCGCCGCTCCCCGCACCCGCTCCTGAGGCCGCGCCCCCGCCGGGCCCCATGGCGCCAGCTCCGAGCGCCCGGCCCCGGCCCGGGTCGGACGGGCGGGGTGAGGGACGGGGGAGAGAGGAGGGAACTCTACATCTAGGGTAACTAGCGTGAGTTGCACTACTCCACTACTGCTACCCAGCTGCTAACTTACACGGTGCTCGGTTAAGTACAAAGGGAACTACTGGAGTTAGCAAAGGCTCCGACCGAGCACGCTCTAACTCCAATGTCTGCCCTGGGCTGTCCCAGGCATGGAGCTTCTCTTCACAAGACTGTGTAGCTGCAAAACAAATGTAAGCGTTAAAATAATAAACAGACAAAAATTAGAAAGTAAAATAAAAACCAACAAAGAAGTACAGACACACACAGCCCCAGCCCCTGTCAGCACACAGACACATCCACATCCCAATAACTTCTACCTGCTCTCCTGCCTCTGTCACATCACTTGGGCCACACACTGCTTGGCAGGGCCCACCCGGGCACTGGTGCAAAAAGCACAGCAGGAATTGCGCCTGGAGGAAGTTTGAGGGCGACCTAAAACAGTGGTCGGCGTAGTGACAGCAGCACAAGGGCAAGTACAAGATGGGGTTAAAGAAAGCAGGGATATCCAAACCACTGCACATCTCAACTTGGAGGGAAGTGAAGTGGGAGAACACTGACCCACTTGGCAGAGAGGTGATTCAGCACTCCTCAGTGTACCAAGCAGAGCCTTGCTATGAGCAAGAGGAAGGAATTAATAAGAGAGCAGTGATGGACAGCTCACAGCAAAAAGGACTTCAGAAGAGATCATTTCCCTTCTATTCTGGCTAGGCAAAACACCTTTCCTATTGCACCTTACAAACCAGCGGTCTGACATCCTTTGAGCTACTTCATACTTTGAGCTACTAACAGAGACACTCCAGCTGCTGCAGTATATGAGATACTGGGGCTGTATATAGAAAACCAGGGAAATACCATGGGAAGAGACAGAAGAGGACACACCTGGTTCTTCCTTCCTAGACTGACCTGAACGGAATCAAATATTCCAGATGCTCCCAGCTCACACTAAAGATCCTTCTACTATTGCTTTAAAGTCAGGCAGCTAGTACAGTATGTGTGTAGGAGAAAGGCTTTGAATTCCACCTAGATTTTCTCCAACCTAATAGCCTTTTTCATATGCATTTTTTGGAGTTTTTCAGCCACAGGCTCCTCTACAGAGCTAGCAAGTTCAGGAGCTATCAGACAGAACTTACCATAACTCACAGACTAACCATAGTACCAGCTAACTGAGCTAAAGACAAGCACACAAAGTAAAGCTCGTGACAGACAAATTATCTTCACAGCCAACATTATCCCAGAATTTTCACTCAAAGCACCTGATAATGGATTAAAAAATGCTTTGGGGTCTTTTAGGACCACAGCCTCCCTTTCAAAGCACCTTAGTCTGAAAAAAATTGTATTTGTTCCTTTGGTACTTCTGAGCATCATCCATGTCAGAAGTGCTCAGAAGTTCTGAGCAGTGTGACTGAATTCAGTCTCATGCATCCCCTCCATAAGCACATAAGCAGACCTGCACCAGTGACCCCGTTTACCACAAGGAAAACTAAGAGATGCAGTGACTTCCCCAAGGAAACCCCAAAAGGCAGTGTCTCTGCACGGAACTCCACATCTCAACCAGATGAAAGCAAGGGAATGAAATTAGCTAGGATGAGGTTCTGGTTTTTGGCTGTTTTTTGGTTTTGTTTTTTTTTCAGAAAGGGAAGGAAATGTTTGGAAAATTTCAGTGTGCAAAGGAGGGTATTTTGCAGGAAGGGAGATGATTTCTTTGTATTCTGGAACACTGGAAATGGAAAATCAACACATTGGAAGGAAGTTGAGGAAAGGAAAAATCTTAGGTAAGGAGAAATGGGAAGGGTGGAAGAAGGGGTGAGAAAAAGATGCTGTGAAGCACTGCACCCCTGGACTTACTGGCTGAGAAACAGAGAGAAAGCTGGGACTGCATGGACTCAGTCTGTGTTTTGCTCTCACTGTGCCTCCGTCCTTCAAGCACTGAGCTGCCGTCCCCGGTGGAGAGAGGGGGAGCTAGCATGGCAGGGAATTAAAACACAAACACAAACAAAACACGCAAGTTCAGTAAATAAAAAAAGAGAAAGTAAATAGGAGAACATTAAAGAAACCACAATGCTGGGCACAAAACATGCAGGAGTATCCTCCAGGGCAAAGCCAAGTAGACAGCTCGACAACATGAACCTGCTGTGCAATTTAGAATGACACAAGGGCAGGGGGGCGGAGGAAGAACAAGACACGCACTGCCTTTAGCCTCACCACAGTGGAAACAACATATCCTGAGGCAACTGCCGCTGATGGATTAAGTCCCCTACAGCACAGCAGAGCTGATCTGTGTATCCTGGTGGCTATTTAAAACAAGAAGCTAGCAGAGGAACTGCACAAACACTTCCCTTTTCCGAGAGTCATGGCTATGCAGAACACTGAGAACTTTAACACTCCCAAACCTTTTGGTCTACTTAGTTTTGCCCAAGTACTTGCTTATCTTAAAATGTGGAGGGGCAGGAATGGAAAAAGAACACTGGTGAACACAGCTACACTTAAAACTGGAGGACTAAAATTACCAGAGCTGGCCACAGTACAAACCACTAGTGTGCAAACTCTTTCCCTCCCAATCACCATTCAAATGCTCCCTTCTATTAAATCATAACAAAATTTTCTAACCTCTGCCAAAAAAAACCAAAACACAGTTTTGATCTGTAGCAATGTAGCCATATACAACTCTGTACACTGACCAGCTGCCTTCCTTCCTACCCACCTTCTGTTGCAGTCCTAGACTTCTTTTCCTTGCAGCATTTGTATTCCTGACTTACAACACCCATTGGCTCAGTCAGCTCAACCATGGAACCTCTCCAGAATAAAAAGTGCCACAGGAGACAAGGTTCTGGACAAATACCCGTTCCGGACGGCTATCCAGAAGAGCTGATAAATCAAATTTATAACTGCACTATGAAACCCATCCAGTTCCCGTCACTCAAAGCTAGATTCCTAACCCACAGCTTACTCTTTGGCAAAAAGGTGGGAGCTAGAACACCGTCCTCTAATGAGGCCAGGTCTTATCTCAAACAATCTCTATTGCAGAGCTCATTCACTCACTGGCATGTGTTTCTGCTCCCTGTGGTTCCGCAAAAGAGCAGCCAGCAGCTTGTGACAAGCCACAGGAAAAGCATCAGGAATTAGCCCACTGACAGAGGTGACATTGCTGCTACATCACAAGGTCAGCACTGATTTTTCCCTGGATATGTAACTCAGATAAACTACACAGAGAATGAGAATACCTCTGCCTCAAAATGCAAGTTATTAACACATTTGTCTCAGAATGCAAACTACCTTCACCCATCTCAAACTTGTTTATTCAGGAAGATGTCTGCTCATTCTTCATTAGGCAGGTTAGGCAAAAGATAGCTGCTCAAACAACATGAGCAGATATGGAACTTGGAGCTCCTTCATTTCAGAGGTTTACAAGCACAGGATATTTATGATATGGTCACTGAAAGATATGAAATCTCTTCTCGGCCTCTCCCTCTACTGATATCTCAGTCAAGGACAACAGGCTGAGAATGATCTTCATCTTAAAAAAAAACAGACCCAAAGAGAAAAAATAACAAGGAAAGTCATTACATGTCACGGAAGATATTCCCAGAAAGGGGTGAAAAGGGAGTCTGAGTAGTAACAGAGAGATTTCAACTCTCTGCAATCTACAGGGAAGCAGAAAAACACAAGCAGAGTTCAAACCTCAAGGGACTGGTAGTGATTTTCCACACCTAGAAATGGACTGGAGATGAACAGATTATGATATATGCAAGAAAAGAATTCCAACTCTGAGACAAAAACAAATTAGCTCAGTGTTTATATACCACAGAGGCCAAGTCAGACGGCTCCCCAATGCATGGTCCCACTGTGACAGGAATGACAGCGTCATGGCGCATTTATGAACTGAGTCAGACACAGAAATCTGGGAAGCTAGTTCAAGGCAATGACTGAATCTCTAGAATCCCTTGCCTACACTTAGCTGTATTAGAAATTACAGGCAAAATACCTACCTTTCAGATCCTCATCTTCAGTTGTGGTGTTACAGCTCTCTGTGGAACCCTGCACAGCAGAAGAGAGCATTACCAGGCATCAGCAGTTGGGAGAATGAGCAAATAGTTTGATTTCTTTGTGAAGAAAGATGGGGAAAAGCACAAAAACGTTTGCAGGGATGGAAGGGAGAGGATGATACAAGGAAGATTTGAATGTTAGCAGGCCAAATACAAAGCATAACATAATAGCATCTCTGCTCAGCTTTTGCATGTTTGAGCTCTTAACCCAGAACTTTTACAAGTGTGGAAGTTACCAAACTCTGTCCAATTAAATCTAATGATAGTTGCTTCTGTTTGGAAGAACAGCCACAAGAAGCTAAAGAAGGGCTCCTAGACTTTCTCAGAGGAAGTGTCCATTTGTAGAATTAAAAAAAAAAATTGCCTAAGTGCCTATATCTCCTCTTCCATCCCACATATGAAAGAGTGGTGGTTATACACCATAATAGGAAAGATGCGTTACTATCTGAACAGTTGTTTTTACTCAGCCTCTTCCAGAGATCCACAGCCATATAACACAACCCTCCTAGTCTATTGTCAGCAGTATTCAGGAGCATGCTACAAACCAGATATTGGAAAAGTAGAAACTGAATTAAGACACATGAAGACAGGAACAAGAGAGAAGCAGAGGTTTTTCTAACAACACTCCCATCCCTTACCTTTATGCCATCTGTAGCATTATGGACAACAGTTGTTTGAGGCTCCTAGGAAAGGATGGAAGAATCATTAAACTCTAGTTCCAAAGCATTCTCTAATTTACTTTCACTCCCCAGCAAGTGGAGAAAAGGAGACTGACATTAAAAAAAGTCAAATCAAACCACAAACTCCAAACAGCACACATGTGCCTGCGTGCGTGCGCACACACTTCCTGCACAGGTTTCATTAAGAGAGAGACTGCACTAAAGCTACAGTCACAAGGAGACAAAGCCCCCAGCTTCCCTGCAACTGCCCCTAATTCCCAATTCGCTGCCAGTCAACCAGGCTGCCACAAACACCAGGGGGCAACCAAGCAGCCAGTCTGCACCGTCTGCAGCCATTCATGAGGTAATGACCCCTCCGCAGCATCCTCACTCGAAAATGCTTCAGAAGAGGAAGGGGGAAGGAAAGGATAATACTGGGCTGGGGCCTTTGTCTCCCAGTTTTTTGGAAAGGTTGCTGGGTATTTTACCCTAAAAAAAGGACATTCATAATTTTCATAATAAAAATAGGATGAGCCAAGACCACCTCAATGCCTCTTAGAGAGGAGTTGCTAAGGAACTGTGAAAAAAGGCACATTTTTCTAAAAGCCTCTGAAATGAGCTCCAATTTCAATAATAACCATATTTAATAATTTAGAAAGGATCTCTCCATATCAAAAACATAATAAAAAAGCTAGTGAAAAGAAAGCAGAAAATTATGAAGTGTCCCAAGAATCCTTCATTCTACAACAAAAAAACCCCCACACCAAATCCCACCCTCCCATGCCCCAAAAATGCCAAATCCAGCTCTCCAGAGACAGACAACAAAGAGCAGCTCCCAGGCCTATGGGTGCTAACTAGCTCCTGCACTCATCCCTTCATTACCAGGACAAGACTTCAGGATCTTGCACCATCTCCTCCCACTGCTGTTGTTGCTGGGTGGCTCAGCAAGGGCATCAGGGACAGTGCTGGGCAGTGCTGCACACTCTCCCATCTGCCTCTGCCACCCGCTGCCCTGCTGCCTGGTTCCATGGGTACTGAGGCAGGCCACACACCCAAGCTGTGCCATTCAATGGACTTGGCACTGGCACTGTGCTGGCACTGCAGAGCTTGCACACAGGCCAAACAGAAAGTGCCAGCCCAGCAAGTCAGTGAGCTGCAGGAGATCAGCCACTCAACTGAGCAGGCCAAATAGGCCAGCAAAGGATTCTTCTAAAAACCCTTTGTCTGCCCTTTCCTCTCTGTGTCCTGAAGTCCATCCTCCATTTCCTAAGTGTTGGAGAGTGGATGGAGCTTGACACTCTCTTCTTCAAAACCATCCTCCCCAAAGCCAGCAGAACAGTTGAACGGGACACACAGAACTATACAGGGGTGGCACACGGGGAAGTCCAGGCAAGCTGCGATCCCCACATCCAACCACAGCTCTGCTCAGCACCCCCATCCCAAAGCCTGTGAGGCTGTGATCAGCCCCCACAGCAGCACAGGGACACAGACAGACCGAAGCCAAAACATAAGCTGAAACAGAGTGGCACAAGCAGCACTCGGGAAGGGATTTGGGAGGAGAAGGGGAGAGGATAGAATCAAAATTAAACCAAACAGGGAAAAAAATAGTGGTTGGGGAAGATACCATGGACGTCTGCACTGGGGGTGTTTCTTTTGCAGTGCTTACTATACTGGTTTTGTTGTTGCTCTGTGGCTGAGACAGAAAAACATGGTTTTAGTTTCCATGCTGGGCAGCAGAGGCAGCAAGAAAATGACAGTATTGCTTCAACCCCCACCATCTCTCCTCAGACCCGACCCTCCCCACAATCTCAGTCACCAAGAAGAGGGAGGAAGGAGGAGTGCTGCCCCAGTTGCTGGACATCATCCTTCCCTCAGAGGCAATAGAAGTTGTAAGGGGTGTACCAAAATTCAAATGCTAATGGACTGCTAGAACTATAAGGAAGGAAAACAGAAGGCAAAAAGGCAGCAGCCCAAAGGGGTGGGGAGAATCCTGCAATGAGCGCTAACAAAAAAAATCTGGTGAAGGAAAATGAGACATGGCAGCTGTCCTGAGAGAAAGAGACTACAAAAGTGAGAAACACACAGTAGTCATGGTCTCAAACAGGGCACAACTGGGAGTCAAGTCTGAGGTGTCCCAAAGTGTACAGAAACAGTTCTAGGTGAGAGTTCCAGAGAATCTATTGAGCCAAGTAAAAGTGTGGTGAGCCTAGAAAAGGTAGAGAAAAAGTAATGTATGATATGTTGTATCCCTGTTGTAACCTGAACAAAGAGATTTCAGGACCAAAATATTGAAAGGAATGGGACTGGGACATAAGGAAAAGGCCATATAGGTTCCACAAGTAGGAAGTTCTCTGGATGATGCCCAGCAGCTTTTCATCTTTCCCCTCTTCAGACTCTCTTGTAGCTGTGGCAGAAGAATAAAATCTGCATTTTCTGCATTCATACAGCACAACAGTGAGGCCATCACCAGCTTGCTGAAAAGAATCATCCCATTGGGTCACGTATGTCAGGAATGAAGCAAGTCTATGTTTGTAGGAAGCCAAACCTATGCATAAGTACAGGGTTCCTGGCCCACAAATCCAGCCCACGTGTGACCCCCACACCAGGCTACGTCTCTTTTGCCTCTGAACGCCAGCAGCAAGGTCAAATTTGTCTCTGCAGGAGCCTCACTCACACTCCTCAGTTTACAGATCAGGGCACCTGATGGGAGCTCACAGCAGTGTGCCCCCATTGCAGTGGGTCTCTATCCCACTCAGGGAGTGCAAACTCATACTGCAAAACATCAGGCCCTCATCACCACACCACAAAGAATCGAAAAGTGAAATGCTAAGCTGGAAAACATCTGCCAAAGGTATAATTATGTCAACCAGTGACAGATCTTATAAGACTGAGACTTAACAAACACCTACTAATTCAGCTTTTCTTCACAAGCAACAGGTCTTGGCTTAACCATCCATTTTGGAGAGGGAGAGAGGAGAAACAAAAGAGGAATATGGGGCACATGGAGGGGGGAGGAAGTACAAGAAAGAGAGGCAGAAATTAACTCTTTAGAAGTCTCTGGGAAAAAACCCCAAACATTTACACTCAAACTCCAACCTAAGAAAGTAGAAATACCACAGAAATTATGGTTTGTTGCCTCTTTCTATACATCCCTGCATTGTCCTAAGACTCTGGCCTTCCAAGAGTTTTGTTTCATGCATGTCTTTCCAGCCTGATGGCAGAAGAGATGACAGCTCAGTGTAGATGTCAAAGAGACAGATCAACCTGAAAAAGTTAATCCCAAGCTATTTTATGGCACAAACTTCTGACAATGGTCCACCTCTCCACACAGCACTGAGGCTCTTGTACTTCTTCAGCAACAGTCAACCTAATGCAGAGATCTATCTTCCAAACCTCTTCCAGTGAGAGGAAGGTAACCCATTTTTCTTAGCCCACTGGGATAAGAAGACAAAATTAGCACGGAAGAGCTATACAAAAATAACTCCACTGTTTTGGAAGGCTTTATAACTAAAAGGCCAAATGAGAAAAAAAGCCAACGAAACAACCAAAACCTAAACAAACATCCACGAAGCCACTGTTCCAAATAAAAAGTTGACAACAGCCTGCTAGGAGTGTTATGTTGCCTTATAAAGTGCAAAGCCCCACATACTCAAAGCACACAGCCTACCCTCCAGTCTGCACTGAGCACCCAGCTCACCCACAATATTCTTCCCCATCCAGTGGGCTGAAGACAAGCAAGTTTGCCAGTCCAGAATTGGACAGCATTTTACTGCAGGATATGTCCCAATGAAATTGGAGGCAGCTTAGCCTGCATGTTTTTCACAGCTCTTTCTCAGGTGAAGGAAGGTATCTGACATATTGAGCTTCCTGCACACACTGACATCCTGTGGCCATCTCACCATGTGCTCTTCCCTGGAACAAGCCAGCCTTTCCTTCCCAGGGGTGCAGGCAGCACAGCCAACTCTTACCCCTCCTTCCCCCCTGCTGCTAGCCAACATCAGTCACTGGCCAGGGTACAATCCTTGGTAATTCTGTACAACTCAAGCTAAAAGAGGCCCATTCACCTAAAAAAGGTGCCAGGTCCTTCTGAAGATCTGTAACACAATTTGTTTTGGCACAGCAGTTGGCAACATTTCCTGAGCTCAACAAGAGACAGACAGACAGACAGGCACGAGCAACACAGAGGGTGCAAGAGAAAGAAAACAGACCAGTGCTCATATCGTAGGGACACACACACATAGCCAACTAAAAGAAACTACCAATACATGGGCTGTGTCTGGTTATTCAGCCACTTTCACTGCTTCCATGTTTTCAGAGGCTGATGCTTACATGGTTTACATATCCCAACTGCTTTAAAACAATATGCAAAGGAAATTTAAGCATTGCTGGCAGTAGGCAAATTTAAGTATTGCTGGCAGTAGGAAAATTTAAGTATTGCTGGCAGAAGGGCAAGAAAGGCAAAGTGAACTTCTGTCCCGCATAAAGGCAGGGCTGGTGAAAAGTTAGTCACTCACTTCAGATTTTCAAAGCAGTACTTTGGGATTACTTTTTTTGTGGGTTTTTTTAACACAGTTTTAAGATGTCATTGAAGGAGGAAGAGGAGAAATATCTTCCAGGTAGTAATGCAAAAACAATTATTCTGCTGTCTTGGTACTGTAACATGCCCATCTCTATCTGAAATGGGAGAAATTCTTTCTGTAATTTTTCTGTGCATAGGAGATAATAAAATAACTAATTCTTGTCCTTTGGTTGCTGTTCATATCTCGGTGTCAAAGTGTGTCATTGGGCTGTGTATGACTTCTGACAATATGACACTGGCCAATTTCCTCTTTGAACCCTTGAGAGTGGATTTGACTATTTTTTTAACAAATTCTATAAATGTCAAACACCTTGATGGATGAAAAAGGAAATGAACAGGACAGGGGGGCAGTTACTGGGTATTTGGTCATGCTGGGATACATAAACAAGATCAGGACAAAAGGAAGTTTTGGATTATAAAGGCTCTGAACAAACCTTTTCAGTAAGTATGCTAAAAAAAGAAGTGACCAGGCAGCTCTGAGCTGTGCAGTGGTGCTGTGCCCACACATTTCATCTGAACAGTGGAGCCCCATCAGTCTCTGCCACATTTGGAGTGACTCCCAGTTTGTTCTACACTGCAAGACTCCTATCAAGGATGGCACCACCAACACCAGGCAAAGCACCTGTTCCTCTTTTTGGCACCTCTGCAACAGAATGACAAAGCCTCCTGTCCAGGAAGGCACACACCTGCTCTGCTGAGCCCAGGAGACCACTGTCTTTTTTCATTTCACACTCAGAGCAGGCAAAGTCAAACTGAGTTGCCAGCAGCTGGATTTTCTGCACAAAATGGGAGCTGTATGTGGCCAGAGGATCACAGAGCCCCTTTTGTGAGGACATGGACCCCTGGGTGCACACTGACCCCCTGGCCACCCCCTGGCACGGACATGCTATGTAGGGTGATGAGCACAAGCCGAGCGTGCATGGCATGGAGAATGGCGGAGGCACGAATCGCAGGCAGCTTACGGGAGGCGCTCACCATCAAATGCACACTGGAGCTCGACTTCCTTTTCTGGACACATCATTGAGAGAGGGAAAGAGAAGGGAAGAGAGGAGATGAGAAGAAAAGCACAGAAAGTATTCACACATTAGTGTGCCAGCAAGGGCCCCCCTGCCAATAATGCTCCCCTGAGGCAGGTATAAGCAGCAGCAGAAATGCACAGACACGGAAAAAAGGAATAGAGAGAAAAGTCACCATTAAAGCACACAACTACACACCAGAGGAAAGGGCAGGGCTGAAGACCCCCATCTCCTCAAACACTGAGGTCAGAATATAGGTGCCCCACACACTGATATAAGGGGAGAAGAAGAGAGAGCAATATATGTGCACAAGATATGGGATACAAGGGGGTGTCTCTCTGTGTGCTCCCACCTCTGAAAACGGGGCAGCTCCCCCAGCCAAACTGAACAGGTAAACAGAAACCCCCTGTGTGTTCACATTTGGAGAATGCAGAGTGTGTTTGCAACTCAAATTAGAGAGCAGAGAGGAGGCCACAACAGAAAGGCACACACAGGGACTAAAGAAAGAAGAGGGAATTTGTGTGTATAGCATGGGGAGGAGAAAGGCTCCCTCATATCAAATTTGGACTTGATTGGAGAAGTAATGCTCAAACAAGTAAGACAGAAGCACTCAACAGCCAGAGCACTTTGCACTTTCAGATATTGGGAGAAGAACAAACAGGTTCAAACACTACTCAACCTTCTTGGACTCTACTCTTGTTTAATGGCATTTTCAGTCATCTTCAAAAACACCCTCACACCAAATTGCACTCTCCAGTAAATGAGGCTCAGCATGCAGTTCCTTCCTTTTTCACTAAACTCTTGGAGTCATCCAGTTCAAGCTGAGCCTGGCAGGTCATTCAGCATTACAATGTTATTCCTTCCCCTTGCTGTCTCCATGTACATTCTGCATCTGCCCTCCTCCTTTGGTACTATCTAGGCTATTTCTCTGCTGCTTACTACAGTCTAGCCCACAGAGTGGTATAGCAGAGCACACCTCATGCCAGACAAAACCCACGATGGTGTGGGCTCAGTTCTGTAGCTCTGGACTCCTGCACACTACCACAGCACCCCCTGGAGCAGCCTGTGAGCACAGAACAGGCCATGGAGCTGTGGCTCCCCACTTCATACACTTACTGAGCCTTCCCAGCTCTTATCTTGAATATTGCCTTCATCCCTGCTGTCCTCACATCACAGCTCAAGCACACACACACACTGGCATGTGTTTGAAAGCAGAAGTGCCCATGTTCACCTCATACCCAGAACCTCATTCCTAATCACACCATACACAGTCACATAGGCACTGCATGAACAGGCTCAAACTGGCAAAGCTTCTGCCTCATCTGATCTTTAATTCCAGAACAGACAGACTCTGATCTGTTCACCATTTGGCTCACAGATCTTCCATTTCATGGAGGCACAACACAGGGCTTGCCATTACATGGTGTACAAATTTGTGTTTCCTCTCATTTCTTTCAGGACAATTTAGCTTCTCCACAGGCTTTTCCTCAAGCTAGAACTAAAATAGCATCTACTACCAGTGCATGAATATAATTCTTAGTCTGCCATCAATGCAGAGAAATCCTTGTACCCCATCTCAACAGGGAATTTGTGGAAATTCACAACAATGGAAAACTACTGGTTTTACTTTTAATGCATCCTGTAAGTTGCAGCAGACAAAAAGGAACTATATGGATACTGAGGTAAACCTGTCCCTAAGAAAGACAATCTCATTTGAAATTCATACAGACTTCCAGTAAGTTACAAAAGAAAAAAGGGACAGAAAATGTTAAGATACAAGCATAAGGTTCAATAGGAAAAGAATCAACTAAACCACGTGGAAAACAAACACCCTCCTACACAGAGGCACAAGCAAACACTGACACAGGAGGAAACAGAACCCTCTGCAGATCAGAATTTAATCAGAGTACAAGTTAAATTTAACACAGTGTTAGTCTATTACAAGGCATGGTGTAGTGCAGAAATCCCAGAAAGGACATTATTCCTGGGTACTATAATAACACAGGGAAGAAAAGCTAGGTTGGCAGTATGAGAAGGGCAGGGAGTGAGGTCTGTGTTATGACTAGAGCATCAAAGTACTACTAAAACACAAGACAGGTTAGATAATGCCAACATGAGACAGTGGCAGGAAGTGCTAAAGCATCAAAATTTATTTAGTCAAATCATACACAAGGAAGTACTAAACCATATCAATCTCCCAGTACATCTTAACAGCTGCATCAGAACCATCTATTGTTACTTTCCCAAGGTGACTATCTGAGTGAGCAAAGCTTTTTGTTCTTCTTCTCATGTGACTGCAACTTAGCAAAGTAAATAAGATAACAGAAGTTTAGTTATAGAGTTCTCTTTCCCTTCTGTAACACAAAACCCTCTAAGAACTATTAGGCAGGGCAGAGATGTCCCAGGGAATGAAAAAACTTGTTAAAGGCAGACACAGCCTATGGTAAAGCACCTCACTGATCACTTTAAGGGTTTCCCTACACCTGAGTGACACAACATTCTCCCTAAGCACTACAGACAACAAACCTAGGGATGAATGTTTGTTACAGCTCTATTTTTACTACGTGTGTGAATTTTAGGTGTTCATCTCTCAAAGAGGAGCAGATCCTCTACAGTGAAATATAAGAAACAGTCTTGCTTTAGGTAGTAATCAACAGAAGTCAGCAGGTGACAGAAGATAATCTGAAGAATCACTTTCTCTTCAGCATGGCAGCAATACTAGAAATGGTGAGTGTAAATCATTCCATAGCTCATACTCACATACTAAAACATACTAAAATAAGCAGAGTGATTCCAAGCAAGGTCCCATTCACAGTCCCAGGAACTTAACATGGCTATGTTATTTTTATGACAGCTTTCTGTGTTTCCATCTTCTACATGCAGTTGTCCCTCAGTCTAATACTGGCAGTATTTATGTTAAAATATCATGCTTGCAGCAACTCACATTCCTATGGAGAACACAGTCATTTTAGAACTTAAGGTAGGAAAAAAATGCTGTAGTAAAGGCAGATCATCATAGTGAGAGTCATCTTGAACCAGCAAATTTGAGGTCCTATTTTCTACTTCTGCTTCAGCCCTTTTGTGTGATGCTGAGCAAATCATTTAATCTTTGTCAATCCATCTTCTCTCTTGCCCTTTTGTCAGCTTGTCTATTTAAACTGTAAGCTAAGAGGCAGGGATTTTCTGCTTAGCCACCACTAGCTAAGCACACTGGACCCTTGATCTCAGTTGGTGTTTCCAGGCATTACAACAATGCAGTGAAAAAAATGACTGCCTCAAAGATGGGTATAATGTGCTACTGGATGTCAGCACTTAAACAGATCTAAAGCACTCCCCAGGTGTCTTGCATAACACAGTTCAGCACAAAACTCTGCTGCTCAGATGAACTTGGACTCTCCCTGTTTAGCTTCACCATAAACAATCAGTTATACTTTAAACAGTATGGCTTTAAGATTATAACAAGTCCAGATACAGAGATAGGAGCATTAACTCCTGTTGGTCACTGTGTGAATGTTACTTGACCCTTGCAGATTTCATAGGTTGCTTTACCTTGCTACTGTGCCTTCTCTTTTAAGGCATGCTTTCACCAACTGCTTCCCAGTAGCCATGCCAATTTACAGAGCATCCTTCCTTCCCCACATACTCTTTACTGGGCAAAGGGCAGGGAAAGTGGTACACATCAGGCATAAAATGTACACTTACTGCAATATTTCTTACAAACAGCAGAACAAATGGTATTTGGTATCTCTTTGCAGTTATGTAACATATAGGGCAGATTTTAGAACATTAACCTTGTTAAACCAAATGAATGGATTTTTCCTCTTTCAGTCAAGTTCTCTTTTCAGCTGTGCTATTCAGCTTTTACTGGGAAAGAAAACAGAGTGCATGTGGCAGAAAGACAAGGCAGAAAATCGACTGCCTTGGCAGAGCATTGCAAGTGAATGCTGTTAGAATCTCCTGCATCCCACAGCATGCTCCACAATTTACTATCTACATAGTGTTACAGTGGGCCTGAAGAACATTATTGATATAATTTTGTAAATTGTAGTCACAAACCCAAGTGGTCAAAAGAAAGAAAAAAACAAACTGACAAAGAGCTTAGAGAAGGATCAATTAAAAAATAATTACCATTACATGCTTAACTGAAAATAAGACTTTGTGCATTAAAAAATTCCGACTATAGAAATGGGTCTTACAAGCCCTGCTAGAACTGGTAATACACACAACCTCTCACACCAGGAGGAAGTGAAATACCCCTTTGGAAAAAAGGGAACATGATTCTTTGAAGTGCTACCCAGAGACAAAAAAAAATCAGCAGTAGGACTGTAACACTCACTACAGGGAGCCCAGACCCTGACAAGCTTAGAGGAAGGACACTCAGAATAAAGTGTCCTTAATCTTCATCCAGGTGTTTACCACAGCCCACTCCTTAACCCCTCTCACCTTGCAGCAGATGGCAACTCCACATAACAGTCATAAAGGGGAGCAAGAAAGCAAATAAATCTGATTTGAAATATCTAAAGTAAATTTTTTAATGGTAGATGCACAATGTTGCTCATAAATTTAGAATCTTAAAAAAATACCTGGGACCTACAGAGATGACCACAAGATAGGTGGTATCTTACAGGGGCTCTGCAACTCGTCATTCAGTATCTTCTAGGCTCACTTTCTGGATTTGAAAGCAGAAAACCATATTCCTTGGGGAGAAAACTTGGCCCTTTGTGCTGCAATTCCAACAGCTTGGATCCAAATTCTGCTTGAAGAAAGTGAGTGCAGCACTACAAAGGTTTGGTGAGCAGGCAGAATTTAAGATTCAAGGCAGTTTAAATCATTTATTATTTAAGATAATGGAAAAGTTCTCAAGTGCCAAGCTGATGAAATATCTACCAATTAGCAGAATTAGTACTTGAAATAGAAGCAAAATAACAGTGCAAAATAAAAACCAGGAATGCTTCAAATAAAATTTGGAAAGGAATTTGCTAGAGGAGGCAGTCATATCTATGGAAATTTATCAAAACAACCCGTGTGGACACACGAGTATTGGAATTTTAAAAAAGAGCTTCTTTCCTGTCTTCCCCTCCTGATTTAAACTTCTCCCACTGCCTTCCAAAATGGTCTGATCCAAGTAAAATGCATGCATCCTCATTGCTCTAGTGCTAAACTGTCTTCAGCAAAGGATTTGAGCCTATTGCTAGAGAAACAATAATCGTTTTGTTTTAGTATCAGCTCAACACAACTCACAGTAGATGCTCCTATCACCATGTATGACTATCAAATCATTCCTCTCTCATTTATGCTAAGTCAGCAAGTACATGCTGTACCTTGCATCAGAAATTCACCAACACACATTTTCATGGAGTTATTTGGAATAAAACTTGAGAAAGATGTGTATGTCTCACTCAAGCTTGTGTAATACTATGTAATAGAAATTTCTACTATCCCTGTCAAACAATGTGGAATTCTAGCACAGTCAGCTCTGAATGCCAGCCAAAAAAAGGGAAAGCTACCTTGAACAGAAAATAAATAAACACAAACTGGTGGTGCTTTTTCCTCAATGTCTTTAAAGCCATTAAGTTTTTCACGAGTGTAATAATCTATTTGTGGAAGAAATACCCTTTCAATTCTTATCTACTTTGTGGATATCTGTGACAACAGTCTTATAGTGCACAGTCACCCTGGATCAGATAAAACCAATGAAGAAACTGAAACATATTTCCTCTCAAATCTTCATAAAGAGTTTATTTCCGAGAAGGTTGTAAGAGACAAACAGAAAACTCTACAATCAAACCAGTCTTCTTATCTGGAGGAAACATGAGAAACAGCCTAACCAGATGGCATGTGGTCAGCAGCAGACTCCAGTTAGAAGTACAGCATGTAGTGCTTGTTCTAAACCTACACCGGATGTAGAATAATTTATATAGGAAGTGGGAGTGAAAAGGATACCACAAAACCTGAAAATCTGGTTGGTGTTCAAGCCATGGTATTTGTGCTCTGCACTACTGCAATGGGCAGAAAATCATTGTTTGGCACAAGTAACACCAGATGCTGTTACCTCAACCAGACACTGGCACAAGTCATTTGTCAGAACTGTACAGGATGAGAAAGTGTGGGGAGCTAAAATTACACGTTCCCTGCATAAGGAGCAACAAGTATGCTGGTCACAATGGTGAGGCCACCAACCAGACAGTGACCAGCACAAAGATTGTCATCAGCAGTCCATGGGCCAGTACTGCTCCAACAAGCAAACAGACATGGTAAAAGACTACACTTCAAATGGGATGCAGTGCCCATTGCAGTAGGGCAAAGAAAAAGATAAGCAGGTAGACACAGAAATCCTAAAACGGAAGTGTTAAGGATGTCCTAACACACACAGAGCATTATGTATTCTCTGTCTTGTCCAGGCTTAGCTTGGGGGAAAACAACTTGTACTTTTAAAAGTCTATATTACTGAGCAGAAGAGTAACTCAAACAGGAGCTTTAATAAGAAACACATTATTTATTTCTGAGTTTTAACACTTACAGAAATGAGGACTCAAAATCCATACCTGAAGATAGACAGCATTTAGGGAAAATGGGAAGCTGAAACACCTCACCTGGGGGCCCTCAGCCCAGGGTGAACACAAGCAATGCACCTCATGGACAACACCGAGGCTCACTCTGCAAAGCCAGACTGCTGTAACCCTTTGGAGGGAGGAAGCTGCATGGACTCTTGACTGCAGGTCTCCAGTGTCCTGCAGAAGCAGCAGTTTCCTGAGGACAACCTCATTTACCATATCAGAGAATGCTATGCTCTCTAATATACCTTCCACTTTACCAAAGTATTCAATTACACATTCAAGGAGCAACATACACTGCAAAGGGATGAAGAAAAGTAAATCTAGAATTATCCTTTTCACAGAGGAAGACATTGTGTACTCCAAGAACCAAAGATCACAAGCTTTCTATGGAGCTGGAAAGTTCTAACATACAGGCTCTCCTTGTAACTACATTACCAGGAAGTTGTGCCTCAAGATTTACGTGTACATCCTTTGTTCATTTTTTGAATATTTTAACCCAAGATGTGACACTCCCTGAAGGCTTGTTACAAATCAAGAATCCTAAGAAGAAAGCCATTTTTCATCTAGATAGGTAATAATGATATGTTGATACCTACTGGTTTTCCAATTACTTCTCCCCTGCCTCACTGGGATTTTGAAGCAAGCACCTGTTGGTTCTCATTTCACAACATCAGGGATAATCCATTCTTATTCCACTGGAATTCTACTGTAATGTTTTAAATATCAACAGATGCAACAACTCTACCACACTTGCTGTATTAGTGTGCATGTGTTCAATGCATGTCTGTACGAGAGGCAGGCTGGTGCAATGGCCAAAAGCTCACTCTTGCAGGCACATATCAAAGACAAGAATCCTAGGGCAGGAACAGCATTTTCAGAGAGCATTTTGATCCAAAAATAAACAAACCCCAAAACCTGGATGTCAGTAGGGCAGAATACTGCAGAACTGTAAGAATGCATGTTTTGTTAGAGCAGTCCCAAAAACAACACAACTCTTCTGAAAACACCTCTTTTTCCAGCAGCCTGCTTGTACTGTGAGCCCTCTGGGAACAAAGCCTCATATAAATGGAAAAGGGCTCAGAGAGCAGGAGAGAACAAGTGTGCTGGTCCTACAGTGTGAAGGTCGGCCCCCCAGCACAGGGAGAATGAAGAATGCCACGGTGCTAGACCAGGAGATGATCTGTTCCACCTAGCAGCTGTGGAGAAAGGTTTGGACTTCAAAGGAAAATGCAGGCAAATGAACCCAACTCTTCTTTTCCATGTGGAGGACAATTATCCTTCAGAACAATTAGGGGAGGACCAAGCTCTAGCCTATAATTGTCTCTCCTCCAGTACCAGACAATAAAGGGCTGCTGCCTGCAATAACAGAGCCTTGGCAAGGGCCTGTGTGACCTCCAGAAATAAATGATGACCATGCAACACAAAGAGTGACATTGAAGTGGGGAAAAAATAATTCCCTTCAGAAGGGAACAAGAGAGTGCCTCAACTTCAGGCACATGAATGGAACTTTTAACACAATCCTCAGTTTCCGTTCTGTCCAAACATGAACATTTGGAGGCTCCTCCTTCCCCACCCTTCTTCCCAGCTCAGCCTTCAGCATCTGTCCAAGTGAGTAGACCAAGAAACTTCCATGGGGTCTTCTGGCTGTATCATCAGGCACTCACAATTACTCTGTGCAATTTTCACAGTCAGAAGCATTGGACAGAACAGACTTGTCAGAGGCATGTGTAACAACTGAGCAAGTCCTTGGTCTTTCTAATCCAGTGCTGACCAGTTCTCCATACATCACAGAAAGGGGAAAAGGAACTCCTGCTGCTGCAACAGTGCACTTAGCCAGTTATGCACGTAAGGAACACTAAGATCCCACCCAGGGTTCCATAACAAGACACAGGGCTATGGTTTTTCCCTGGAAAGGGACAGGCACCAGAGAGACTGGCTGCCTTCTGTTCAGATGGTGTGAGAGACAGTGAAATGGCAAAGCAAGAACTTACCTTCACTCCATCTGACTTCTTGTTCAGCAGGCTTTTGGCAGCTGTGGAGAAAAGCAGAAGTAGATCACATTTTGGTTTCAAGACTACCTTCTCTCTCTCTCTCCCCCCCTCCCCCAATTCCCTCAAAAATGCACAAAACTTCAGAAGGACAACCATCCTGCTAATTCCTCTCTAGCAGCAAGAGACCTGGAAAACAGGACAAGTCACTCATCAAATTCATCCTGATAACAGAGGGTCATCTATCCTATCTACTGTTCACCTATTCAGGCAAAATACTTACCACTTTCAGCACCTCAAGAAGACCAAGTCTGAAATGGTAATTTAGAGCTTCTCTGTCAATCCCCCACTCACACACTGGGACCCCATCCAGAAGTGTCAGCAGTTACAGGAGGAGAAGAAACCTGTCTGATTTTTGCAACAGGATAAAGGCTGCACCTGTAAGTACAGCCATTCACATAACAGATGTGGTTTATAAAGGGGGTGCTGATAATACAGAAGCCTTTTAATTACTGTTATTCACAGTTTCTCTGGGCATAGCTGGATAGCTAAAAGTGCAAAAGGCAGCATCTGAAAACTGGTAAAAAAAGGAAGAATGGCAAAAGAGACAGAACCAGGCTGAATTTCTTAATTGAAAGATAAAGATGCTCTGCTGCGCTCAACTTGAACAACTGGCACTACCAATGAAACTGAGAATGATAAGCACACACAGAGAGCCCACAACAAAGGCCCACTTGGGAGTGATGAAGGAGCTGCTTCATCTATTACAGCAAAGTGGTGCATTAACCATGACTGTCAACAGCAAGACCCCATCTACAGCTTCAACAGATACAAACCATTTCTTGTCTACTTATGAAGAATGTATTCAGTTGTATCAACTTCTGTAAACAGCACGCAAGACAACTACTGTACCAACACATGCTATGGCTCTCCTAAGCAGCTACCTTCTGGGTCTGGGCACAGGGGTCTTAGGTGCAGCAAAGATGAGGCCTAGAGAAATGGCAAGTCCTGTGGCAATGCGGACAATACTGTTGAAATTCTCAAAGACATACTGACCAACTTGCACAGAGTGATTAGTCTCCCTAGAAGCAGCAACATTAGGCAAAAAAGATTTTTGCAATACCTAAGCAACTGCTCAAATTTTATGTCTACCATATTTTCCATTCTGCTTTCTGTACAAGACCCCACAGACATGGATTAACTACACAATATTAACTGAGCTGGTACAAATGACTACAGGATCTCCTCCAACAAAGAGGTGATACCCCATATAAGCTTACTAGAATCTTTGAATTGGTTTCCTATTTCTACTCTCTAATGCAAGTATAAAGCTAGATTACAATTTTGTTTTCATTCCAGCTCTCAGAAGCCAAGAACATTGGAAGGACCTCATGCAGAGGTTTTCTAAATGTGATGTGTCAAAACAAAGTGTTCCAATGTGCACACATAAAGGTGGGCAAAGCAACTCATCTGCCCTGCAACAGTCTCTTTTCAGAGTGTACACATATTAAAGCATTGCAAGACTGCAAGACAAGTAAGTTCTTGCCACCTTCAAGGCATGACAAAGGCTAGCTTGATTCTACATGCAAGTGAGAAGGAGAACAATGTGACTATGGGGTCAAAAGGGATCCAGCATTCATGCCATCCAGCATTCATGCATGAAGGCATCTCACACAACAACTGCTGAAAACAAGAAACTGTTACGGCCTTACAACACTTTGGAAGGAGTAAAGGATTCTGCAACTTAACAAATACACCAAATGGGACATCCTTGAAGTGGGAAAAAAAAAGCCACCATCAGAGAAGCAAAATAGTACCACCATATGTTCTGGGAATATCCCAGAAACAAGCAGGGAAGCAACATTTTTCACACTTTCTACAGTTTCCCCACAACCTCACATTCATCTTTGTGGACAGAAGGCAGCTAAAATCACGTTCTACAACATTAGAACAAATTCAGCTGAGAGTCCCTCCCTGCAGCCCAGCACTATGCAATGCTGATCTGTGTTCCCTGGTGCAGCCTGCCCATCCAGCCTCCTTCCCTGACTGTAGCTCTGCAGGGCACACTCTGCTCTCCCACAGCCCTGACAGCATCCCAGGACTGTAGAAAGAAACTTGCTCTGTGGTGTACTTGGTTCATGCACCATACTGTGTTTATAAAGAGCTGGAGAGTCCGTGAAATGCATTTACACACAAAGATGACTCAGACACCTCAGACAACAGGGAAACATGCAGGTCTGCCCACAGATCAACCCGTACAAATTACGAGACACAAATAAAAGGAGATGCAAGAGGATTTTCTACACAAGCAACAGACAAGACTTCATATAACAATAATCCTTTTAGAAGACAGGCAGATTAGCAAAGAGACAACAGGAGGGGAAATATCCAAAGACACACCCAGGCAGATTCTTTACTGTTCCTGAAACAGTCTTGTACCAATGCTCTACGGTTTTCCAGGTGTGAGATGCTCGACTAATTTTTTCTATCTTTCCCATTTCCTCTACATGTTAAAGGGATTAAATTCCCTCTTCTCTTAACTTCTAGAAGTTCAGAGTTCTTCTAGAATAAAGAAACATGAAAACACATGCTGCTAACTCAGTAACTTAAAAACACAATTCTGTTCCTGGCTTAACAAGACACTCTTCAGTTAAACTCTGAAGAGAAACACAAAAGCCTCTCCTGCACATACTCCTCCCTCTTCCCACATTTTTCAGTTCTGGCATCCATAGTAAACAGCCTGGGCTCTGGACTGTGCTCCTGGCAGAAACACAAATCCTTAATGCTGAACTCATCAGCAATAAACACCAGGCACTCTGGATGTACCAGAGCCAAGGGGGGACTGATGAGGAAATACTCACTGCAAACACAGCCATGGATAGTGCCTTCCCCACTGCCAGCCCCACTCCTTCTCTTCCAGAGACAGCAACCCTTCATCCAGCCTGTCCCTGGGTTTGCCCTGTCCTCAACTGCCAAAACTCAGGTACATTTCTCACTTCAGTTAAGCTTCCAGAGAATTCTTTTTTGGGATGCAGGAAGAACACAGAGATTGCTTTTATTAAGTCTGACTAACTTATGATGCTAGTCTAACAAACAAGCCAAGTTCTGGCTTCTAAACACAAGCATTTACACCTGAAGAATTCTGGACTTTACTAAGACTTCATAAAATAAAAATTGTATCATACCAACACAGACTTCCCAATGACACAGAGTTGCAGCTTGTCATTCTCATATTCTCAGTTAAAAGAAAACAATATTAACTATTTCTCAACTTGATGACACTTCCGGGGTCACCACAAAGGAGCCAACAGTCAATGTGCAGTCACAAGAGGCACTTTTGGCTACCATCACACACAATAACCATGAATGCAGTGTAACTTCAAGAATATCTATTTATTAAGGACAAGCACCACAATAAAAAGTATTCCCAGAGCTTTCCTGAACTTTAGAGAGAGGAATGTAGAAGTAGAAGAAATTACTCTAATAATTTGCATCCACTTTTCCACTTTTGATGATAAATTAGACTCTCTGGCTATAGTGATAAACAGTTAAATGCAGTAATGAAATCTGTATCACTCTAGGAAGTTGCAAATGGAAGTTACTAACTACAATCCACTGCTTTGGCAGGTCCACACTGCAGTAGCTGAGCACCATTCACTGAAACCCTTACTGTTTCTTAAGAGATTTAGTAGATACAGAGAAAACACTTAAAAACAACTTAATCTTACATTAAATGTGACTTCATCTTCTGCTTGGGAAATGTAGTTTCCAGTGATGATATACTTATTTAGTCAAAGCCCTACAAATACCTTTATAATTTTTCCCCCTCCACATTTTCATACCTTTGGATTCCTACCAGGAGGTACAAATTTCTGGTCCTGAATCAATATCTACCTAACACAACACAGTACAAACTTCACATAAATTACTCCTTTCAGTTAAAGAAAGGAACTCAAATTTCAACCTGAGTATAGAAGTATATGTATATACATACACACACATGCACAAAATAACAAAAATTCAATTTCACACTTCTGGAAGGGAGGTATAACAAGACAGCAAAATATTTCAGTACCATTTCAGTATTTGTATTATTTCCTCCTTGCTCTTTAGTCAGCTAAAAAAAACGTCTCTGTATAGGTTACACTAAATGTACACAGGCATATTCAGGCCTTCTTTACATAGTTAGAAAGAACTCTGCTCCTCAAATCTGCCTCCAGCCTCTCTCAACCTCACCTATCTAGCCAAAACCTCAAACCTGCACATTGGCGTGTTAATAAGGATCTGTAAGAGACATGTAATGAATTCCAGTTATTGTCACACTCTGCCACAATAGTTCCCTCACAAAACTGACTTGAGCAAGCAGTGACAACCCAGAAGAAAGCTCAACATCAGTTAAAAATAGAGGTTTCAGGCATAAGGCATAATTACCTGCAATGTCTGCTTTAGGATCTATTTTGAACAGAGGACTTGTGCTGAACCACGTGATAGAAATTAATTTCACAGTGTGAAAGCTTGTTGGACAGCTCCCCAAATTAACAGTTGCAATCCACTTAGGAAAACAGTACTAAGAATTTCACAGAGGCCACTTGTAAGTTGTGCACAAAAATCGGCTTACAGAGAAAAGCCACTTCTCAGCATTTTGTGATGCTCTTCCTGGCACCATGGCTGCTCCTAAGATGAAAACCAGCTTTTTTTCATCCTTTTACTCAGTTTATAGCAAGACTATTTACAGAGTTTTGTCTACATAAATGAGTCCAGGCATCCTTAAATATAGCAGGGGTTTCTAAAAACCTTGCCAACTCTCTTCTAGTAATAAATTTACATTTACTTCTCAGAAGATGATTTAGGAGTTTCTTGCACATGATCTAATCAGTTGATTTACAGACTGCACTTCTGTATTCTGTAAAGGAATGCAGATCAGATCAGGGCTTGCTTGGATCATCTGAACATCTGAAGCCCCAAGTGAACACCCAAGTAATCCTGTATGTACCCTGGTGTGACCCTAACAATCCTACAACAAAACTTAGATTTCATTGTTCTCTCTTGCAGCTCAATTAACACCTTACAGACTGTGAAGAGAAGCTACAAATCCCTTATGGTCACCAGGTTTCTTCTTCCTGACTTATGCTGAAAGGAGTGCAACTGTACCTGCTTTAACCAAACAGCCTACAGCTGGCCTGAGATGCAATCTTCTAAAAAAACCACAAACAGCCAATATTAAATGGCTGAATACATCATAACTGGGGAAAGGAACCAGATATCTTTTAACTTAACTGGCCTAGGGCAAAAGACACACAGCAAGCAACAAATTACTCACAAAAGAACAGAAACTTTTTGTTTTCTTTGCAAAAAGCAAGATGTTTTGATGGGCTAAGGAGCGAGAAAGTACTGCTACAGATTCTTTAGGAATACAATTTGTCACAGGTCTATACAGAGAAGGAGCTCCATACTACAAAATGTGACACAGGAGATAGTAATGGCAATGAGATTAAAGGAGTCTTCTCATATTTCCTGCAGATAGTACAATCATGCCTAATTAATTGATACTGGGGTCACATGAGCCTTTATTTTCCTCTTTGTTCAAAACATCTATGGAAGAAGCTTTTAGGAGATCTCATCCCCAGGCAGGAAGAAGCTTCTCTCTTCATAAATCTAGTCCCCTGTTTGCTGCAAATGGGACTTTTAAAAATTCACAAAACAGTGTCACTCAATTAGAGAAAAATAAAAACCTCTTAAGGGCTTTAGGGAAAGAAAGAAAGAAAGAAATATTACTGCAGAACCCTTCAAGTCTGAGGCCTACCTGAAGTTCCCACACAAACTTTTAAACTTATTACTTTTAGTTAGCATGCACTTATTCTTTAATTTCAGCAGATGTATCTACTTCAACTGCAGCCAACTAGAAAACCAAAGTAAATTAAAAATAATTACAATTTTAAGAAGTCAAGCTCATATAACACACAGTCCTGCAAAGGAAACAGGAGTAGATGATCTCATCCCTCTAAAAACACATAAAAAGGTAAGGAATTGCTACTCTCAACAGAGCCTTTGCAACTAAATTCACAACATCTCCCTCTGGGCAGTTTTTCTGAGTGTCTCATACTTGGAATCGTAGTTTATATTCAAAGCAGAACTCAGTGACACTGCAAACCCTGCACTTGCTATGGGCCACCTAGGATTTCCTTTTCTTCAGCTGTTAACTCAAGTGGATCCAGCAGCTTCAGCTCTTGACATAGAGAAGAATGAGCAGAGCAAGCTCTTTCCTCCTCAGTACTAGCTCAGGGATTAAGTGGATGTATAGGTCACACACCATTAAGGGAACCCTTCTCTCTGGCATTTCATGTACTCAAAATCTTACCCATAAGAGATTTTCTCACCCAAGCACTTCTGCAGCTTCATTAGAAGTGACAACATTTGCAGACTAAAAATTATCTAAAACTTCTATTTATAAAAAAAGGAATAAAACCCCTGGCTACTTCAGAATCATCAATTAAGTGAAATAAAGATGAGCAGCGTAAATAGAACAAAAACAGTTCACATCAGCAGAAGGCCCAAGAAAATGTTTAGCTCTGTACAGGCCTGTGGAAGTCCTGTCATTGTGCCATAGCTCCTCAAACAGTTATTTCAGAATCGATCTCAGAAAACAGTATAACATTTTAAAGTTCTGTAACAGCACAATTGTGGGACAGATGAATGGATAAAATTACTCTGTCTCTTTAAGGCCAAACTATGAGAAAAGCAGAAAAAAGAAATTGTTGTAGTCACAAGTAATGCTGACATATTGGCACAGGTCTACCTGAAAGCAAGAACCAAGGAAAAAAAGTTTGGATGATGGTGAGGGATGGCCCTTAATTGTAGCATAGTTTCACATAATTGGTTTTTTTTTTTTTTTTTAACATCACCATACAGAAGGTGAAAAACGCTGCCTTGAGTTCACAGAAGAATGTATGCATGAATGTGCACTTTGTGTGCTGGGATGATCATTTCACAGAGGTTTTCATTCCAATTACAAGTTTATTGTAACAACATCCAGAATATAAGTATTGGTATCCACCATTAGTAAATGGCCAGATGAAATCAATACACTTCCATCATCACATAATCCACACAGCAGACTTCCACTTGAAAGCAGCTGTAGTCAGGTGTAATAAAAATCTGACTCATGCATTCAATGGCTGCTCTTTTAAAAGAGAAAGAACATTACAAAGAGGGTAAAGAAATCAAAGATCCCATAAACCAAAAGCACTTACAAATAGAGGTTTTCCACCCAAATGAAAATGAGCCCAGATAAGACCGCGTCACCTAGGTGTGCCGAGCCAAGACAGTAATCTTCCAAAAAGCATGGATTTACATGTTGAGATTTGCATTTTCAGTAAATGCACTACGTAATGCACTTGGGCGGGAGCCAGACTACCAGCTATTAAATTTAAAAGGATGAAAACCACTTCTGAGACTCCAAGAAGGAAAACTAATAGCCAGACACTTCAGACCCATTTTTGATGAGTCCAAGTAATACAATATCCAAATAGCTCCTGTCCCTATTCTCACCAATATTACTTCCCTGTCCCTGCCTCAAGTCTTAAGGAAACACTCCTACCTAATAAGAGATCTTCACTCCTGGTTTATGATGGGAAAGCTAACCATACCAGCTAGAATTTCTCACCAGTAATTTGCTAATAAAATATCATGAGACAATTAGGAAGCTGACTTTACTTCTGTTTTGTGCCAGACCACAATACCATGTGCTCCTCTCCAAACAAATCATTTCCTATTTCACACTGGTCACCAGCTCAGGCAAAGTGACCACCATTACACCATGATGAACTGAAACCATGTTTCCTCCCCTCCTACTTGACTCCAAAATGGTTTAAATATTCACCAGCTCACTCACACAAAACAAAACCAAGAAAAGGATGGGAACACTGAGGACTTACCTGAAAAATTCCGAGACACAAGCATCGTCGTGAGGATTGCACCCTGTGGGGAAGACAAAGCAGGGATTACAGAAAGTGTCACTTGAGAAAGAGGCTGGGCTGACCCATGGAGGACACAATGCATCAGTTACCAATGCAGAGGTACCCACTGAAGAACCCCAGTGTATCCAGGATTCCCATATGTGGCTCTTAGGCTCCACACAGGACTTCTCACGGTCCTGCCTTTCTAAAGCAGCAGCTAGATGCCAGGCAGGATAGCCTAGGAAATCTGAAATGGCACTAAGAATTAAACACATAGCTGCTTCCTAGATTTCACACAGCAGAGAGCCGCTTTGTGCATAGACCAGAGGCTTTGCCCCAGCTGCAGGCAACTGGTAACACTAGTACTGGAAGGTGCAGAGTGTTCAGAACTAAAAGTCCCAGAACTACCTGCTCTATTTCAACTCACTGGCAGAAACAAGAAGGGGTGAATATGTAGCAGAGGAGGCATGGGAAGCTTAGAGCTTGGAGAAAGAAACTATCCAGCTCTTCAGTACACTACTTCAGTGCCCTGTACTGGAGGATCACATAAGGTACTTCTCTAACACTGTGCTAGTCATGAAATGAAGTATTGCTGCTAGGAAGGCACTAACCTCAAATTCAGAGAACTAAAATCAAACCTAAAGTGAATTAAGATGTACTTACCTTTAGCTTCCTTCTAGCATTGAACTTTCTCAAGCATTCCACAGTCTCCTGCCTGTGCATCATTGATGCAACAGTGGATCGTTGCTGAAAAACAGAACAGCAGAAGGTCAAGAACATAGCCACACCAAATCAGCCAGGGAAGTTCATTCCACTTGCACACAATCAACACATTCAGGCTGACATGGCCAAGCCTCTCACCAATGCATGGACGCAAAGTACTGCAACTGGTTCATAACCTGAGAACTTCCAGCAAGACACATTTAATCAAGATTAAATGTGTGGGCTATGACAGGACTGCACCCAAGAAATTTATGAGTGAAGTAAAGGTGAGAATCAGTGCTCCCTGCCTTTCAGGCACACATAGGATTTAAGATAGTATGAAGACAAAGCCAGATGAACAAGCATACCCATGGGGAACTGACTTAGAGGCACTACAGAAAGGACCTGGGCTACATTAGCTACAGTTTGAAAGGGAAATTTCAAGCACTAAGGGAATACTTGTGAGCAGCAGCCTTCTTGGACATGGCAACCCCTTGAATGTAAGAGGTTGACTGGCAGAGGCCTTGGCACCTTTATATCAGTATTGCAGAAACAGATTCTCAGCATGTAAGAGAAAAGATCATGTATTGCTATTGTACCAATGGAAAAAAATGAGCATAATCTCTATGCAGTGATGCACATCTGTCATCCACAGCAGACTGGGATGCCATCAGCTGCTAAAAGACAAGTTCCCAGAAGTGTTGCAGCCATTAAGACCACAAAAGGAAACCAGAGACTGTTACTGCCAAGCATTTAGAGCGCATGAGGAAGCCACTGACTAATGCCAAAGGAGCTGTTGCTCTTGCATAGAACCCCAAGCCTGAATTCCCCTTACGAGGACAGTGGATGAATTTCTAACCTGGCAGGTAAGTGTGAATAAAATCTCCACTAACTTTCTCTTGCTTGGAAAAAATTCTGCAATACCCAAAAGAACTGTAAACTGTGTGCATATTCAGCTAGTTTCATGGGAAGTCTCTGCTTTGATCCTGTTGTCAAAGCTGGTCATCTATTGCAGTACACATGGCAGCGTGTGGGGAGAATGTAGCCAAAGTGTCCTCAAACAACTCTGGCTGGTTCCTCCAGCCAGTGATGTCCAGTTGTTCAATGTGCACTTACAAGAATCAGGACACATATTTCAGAAGTTCAGTGGTACTAAGACACTCAGTGTCTCAGATAAACTTTTAAACTTTTTAAGATTTCCTACAACATTTACTTTAAAGGAGCCATACATATCCAGAAAAAAACACGTTGTGCACACAGGGACTGCAAAGCAAAGGGAAACAACAGACTCAAGAGGAGGCAGCTTCAGCGAGAGGCTGACATGGCTGGGAAGTGAAATCAGCCTCTCCCTAGCTCAGAGAAGGAAAGTTGCCACAGGGAGTGGGCTATCATAATACAACTTTGGCTATAGGCATTGGGAGGAAAGTTTAATACACAGGAACTTGATTATAAGCATGCAAGGACGAAAAAAAATATATGCAGTCTCAGCTAGTGTGAAGTTTTGACTTCCAAGGAACTGCATCATCTTACAGCAGACAATCCTGTTAGACAGATGTTCACATAATTAGCTTTAAATTGCTATCTGTTGATTTGTGGTATAAGGACACCACCACCACAGTTTTTCAAGAGAAAATGGGCAAAGGAGCACACTCGATCCATCCCAGAAGTATATTCTGATATTACCAGAGCATCTGGTAAGACTTAGGTCAAACTATTTCATCGTCCAGAGATAAAAGTGCATCACTGCTGCCCTCCCCTACACCTACACCCAGCTGTGTTCTGGGATTTCCTTGCCAACTTTGAAAAAGATGAAAAATACTTATGTGTGAGGTCTGGCAAGGTAGAAGCTACATACACAGAGCAGCAAAAGATTTTTTGCTTATTTCAAGTTTACAGCCAGTTAAGCTGCAGCATAGCAGAAATTTCCCAAATATTGCTAAGATGCTATACCATAAACTGAAGCAGAGATGAAGAACAAAATGGTCCTAAAGTTTTTGTCTGATGCCAAACTCTATTTGATAATTTAGGATGCTATGGATTGGAAAAGATGTGGGGAAAAAACCAGAAACTGTGGACACTAACAAAATTCTAAAAGAACAAGGGATTTTTTTTTACTACTGTGGCAATAAAAGCACCACAGCATGACAAAGTTGGCTTGTTGAAGGTCAGTATCCCCCCCAAAAAATATAATCTGAAATATTTGAAATTGTAGTGAGGGGTGGAATGTGGTGGTTTTGCCACCACAGAAATATACTGGGTCCTTCAAGTCTTCCTAGCATGTCCATTGAAGGCAAAGCACAAATTAAGCTGTAATAAGGAGAACACTTACACAAACCCATGGGTGTTTGAGAGCCTGGTCAGCTGTGATGCGCTTCGCTGGGTTTATCGTCAGCATCTGGTTGATCAAATTCTTGGCTTCGGGAGTCACAGTGTCCCACTCAGGTGATGGGAACTAAAAGAGGAAGAAGGAACAGATGATGAACTGAACAGAAATATCTTCTACTAGCAGAAGAGATACTTCCCTGCTACACAGCTAAATTCCAGCCTTTGCCCTTTTGATGCCAGGGCTAACACATTTGCAAAACCCACTAGTTTTTGTGAAAACTCATACTGAACAAAAATCATCCAGAATCCAACAAATGAATGGTACCAGACAGCAGAACACACCTGTACCATTCACCAGACATAAGCAAGAAGATTAAGAGTCTAAAAACCTTTTAGGAATCACTCAGAGCTTTGAATTTCTTTCAGTCAAAAAAGTAAAGTCACAGACCTTTTTAACCAAGTTCTTACGTGAAAAACACGGGTGCTATCTTTTTTTACCCCACCCGTCTCTTTCTATAGCATACTAAAAGCTCTAACAGCTTATGAAAAATCACAAGCAGTTAACTACAGCAAAACTGCATGAAAGCAAAACCCACTAACAGGGAACATCTCACAGGTACACTTTTCCCACCACAAAACACAATATCCTGGAACAAAACCAGTCACTTGGGTGTAGCAACCCACCAGCAAGTTGTTAGCAACCAGCTAACATACCAATATCTTTACTTGGGGGGCAAGAGAGATGTAACAGTGGATGGGAATACAGAAGCATTAAACAAAGAAAATAATTTTAAGTATTTCAGCTCCTGATCATCCATGAGGGTAACTGTTCTCTGTTATAATTCCAGCAATGATAAAGATGAGATATTTACACCATCCGGTACAGGCTTGCATGTGGTATGGATGACAGCATGCTGAGATTAAATCCTATGAATCCACTGTACAAATACAGGTGAACTTCAGAACACAAATATGCTGTTGGGGTAAAGCTCCCTGTCTTTAAGTGGGAGAAAAAAATGGATTTATCCTGAAAACATTTCCTTACAGTAATGCATAATTTAGAAAAAGTTTATTCCATCTTTTCTTTCTCACGCTTTTTTATTGCTTTATTCTTTATTTTATGTTGGGTCATAACAATACACCTGCTGTATTTGATTTGCATATAATCTCATTTCTGCATTTGCAGGTATCACTAAGGCATTATACAATTTGTTCTGCAAACACTGCATGAGGATACTCAAAAATCATGATACTGAAGTTTCAAGCAAGGACAATTTTCCCACACCTGAACTCTGAAGTATTCATGGTAATGTCTTGCAAAACATCTGCCCAACAGCACAAAAAAAAATTAGAAAAAAAAATCATTGTTTTCACTGTTGCCATTTCCTGTCTTGTCAAGGGAGAACAACAGACTGGTCATGTGCCAACAAGCCCCTTGGTGCTGGGTAAGGACACCAGGGACAGGTGCATCAGTAAAATGCAGCAATTTTCTATCAGGCCAAATGAGGGAAGGATCTAGTTTTTGTTCACTATAGATAAGAATTTGTTCACTATTGATAAGAATTCAAAAACAATAGATGGGTAAGGAGGAATCAGGCACTTGAGTCTTCATGATTTATAGAAAGAGGTATTTAATCCCTGAAGTGCTTTGAAAATCCCCATTGATATAATTATTGGAAAAATGCTTCAAATAAGAAGAACCAACACAAAAACTGGAGGAGCAGCAAGGCAAGAGAGGAACACAAGTCCATTTAAAGCTATCAAGTACAAAGACATCACTTTGCTTTCACTCAGGAGAGCCACAGAGCCAGGACATAGGCAGACTTTTGTGCTCACCAGTACAGCTGCTCTCATGGTCTCAAGCACAGAAGCTGGGAGGTAACTGGCAGAAGGAGTCCAGCAGAACCCTCACCTTTGGGGGTTTTATTTTTGTTTAATTCAAACCACAAGACAGCCTACAAAAAGAACTCCCCAACTTTCTCTTGATATTCATGCCCACAGGCTTTGAGCTAGGATTTCCAGGAGTTCCTTTTTCCCTCTCAAGCCTCTCATTACATGGAAGAATTTATGTCAAACATTAAAGCTGTGGTACTCAAATTATATTTTATTCCACCTTTGCTTTCTTCAGTACTAACCTCCTTGCTATTCCTCTTCCAGGCACTTTTTACACCTCAGTTTTGCTGTGCTCTAAGAAGTGTTCCATGATCTGCTTGGTTTTTTACAAGAGCCTCCAACCCAATCCACCATGCTGATCCCCACCACAAAGCCACCCCTCCAATGGTCCCCCACCATTCAGTCTTCTCACTGGGCTCCTTGCTTTCCATGGACTACAGCACAGAGAAGTACAAGACCATAACTGAAGCTAATATTCTACAGAATACATCCCCATACTTTTTATTAGGCCTTGACAAAGACAAGCTCCTTCATTATTCTATCTTCCCTCTACTCCACGAAAAATATCAGCATTACTAGAAGATACCATTTCCCACCTCTGCATTTCCCTAACAAGTGCCAGTGTTCTAGTGCCCACTGTGATGCTTTCCCTTCATATCCCTCCAGCAGCCCCAGCCAGGGCTGTATCCCAGGCAGTGAAGACAGCGAGGTGTATGAGCACGTCAAACATCACTTGGCACAGAAGCTTGGCCTGCTGCAGGACACCAGGTACAACAGTGCCATGTCTGGATGGCTTCTACACCCATGCAGTACTCAGCAAGAAAGTGCCCTTACGTCATAGGCTCCGGCCTTGATCTGCTGATAGAGTTTGTGCTGATCTTCATCCCAAAAGGGAGGGTACCCCACTAGTAATATGTACAGAATCACTCCTGGGAGGGAGAGACACAGATACACTATGGTTAGGCTAATATGCCATTTATTCCTTCAGCCCCTCTTCCTTCCCTCCTGACAGTCCCCAAGGCAATGACTGCTCCATAGATTCATTTGCCATCATTTTTAGCCTTCTGAGATAGCAAAGCACAGTACAAATCTGTCACCTGCTGGACCTCACCCTGGCACTTCATGTTCAGCTCTTAACGCCAGTGTCAGGAGCTAGAACGAGCTGCATAATGTCCTTCTACCCTCCTCTGGCTACCATGCCTGGTGAGCCACAACCCCCAGCTGCTCTCAGAGTAAGATGAAGTCACATCTCCTAGGGTTCCTGGGCAGCAAGGGATGTTTTAGGAAGGACTCTGTTTTTAGATGCTTACTGTGCATGGTGTTGGGACACAAATGACACTGACAAAGCTGACACTCCTGGCCTGCAGAGAACTACTTAGTCCATGTCAGGCAACACTGATATCACAAATCTTTAAACTTATCTGTCCCAGATATATTAACACTTACTTAGTTTCTTTTAAAAAAATCATCCCTCTTCAGTATTTAATCTTTTACATAGTTAGTGTAATAGGAAATTGCTACAGTTATCTAAACAACTGACTCTGCAAAGCATAGACAGGTCCTATCTCTTGAGTCTCAAACATCTGATAGATGGCCCAAGGAAAAGATTAGGAGCCAGAATCAAGTGAGTTCAGGCTCCAGTATTCATTCCATCTACACAAAGTGCTTATCCTCAATTGTGCCTTCATGTCTCCACCCAGTAAGAAGGAGCACTGTGCACCCTCCCAGCAAAAGGCTACAAGAAATCATTCTTTTACATGGAATGATGTTGTTTAAGTGTAAAACATTTGTCAAATCTTACCACATGCCCATATATCCACTGGTTTTCCATAAGGATCTTTTCTCAAGACTTCAGGGGAGAGGTAGCCTGGAGTACCAGCAAACCCTGCCAGAAAATGGATGACATGAAGTACTTACAGTACCCAAGCAGAAGAGAGACTGCCATATCCACAAAATCCACTAGTGGTAACTAACAAATTCCAAAACCTGTCTCTCCCACCCTTCATCTCTTATTTGCTAGAGCTGTCTCTTGGTAAACCAGCAAAAGGAGGCAAGAAACCCTAAAATAAAACAGAAAATCAGATGGGATCCAGTGCCTGTGTACTGCAAAAAAACCAGACAAATAAGAGGGACCATGTCAACTACCTGGGCACAAACTTGTATGCCAGGCCTTATATAATTGTTACATATAATGGCTTGGAGTTTGAAAACACAAGACACAAATGGGACACATCTGATTGCTGAGCGGTATGGGGAGACCAGGAAAAGAAGTAGTTTTTCCAGAATCTGCAGCATTGCAGAGTATCAGAGCTGATTTTTAACCTGAAAAAGTCTCATTTCTAAATGTGCTTTAGCTAAGCAAAGATAAAGTCAGATCCAAATGTGCCTGAGGAAGGCTGGGTCAAATGCATTTCTGTAAAGTGACCAAACAAAATTCCAGATGTCTACACTTCTGAGTAGTAGGAAAGTTCAGATCAGGGTCTAAACTTAGCAGCTGCATTCATCTCTGACACTAGCATCTACTGTAAACTAAGAAGAAAAATAGAGAAACACATAGCCATTTTTTCTCTCTTTCTTTATTAGTTTTTCCTCTATTTCACCTAGGCTTGAGCCTAAGACCCAGAGGCTGTCGTGCTTGGCAAAGAAACAGCCAAATACAGAGAAGTGTGCTGGAAGAGCTGAGACAAAGTACTCAGGATGCAACTCAATCAGCCACCAGAAAACAGGGGAGCAAAGCTGGGGAAGCTCAAACAGTCTTACCAAACCAGGCCTGCTGCTCTCCCTGGACTTCTATAGCCAGTCCGAAGTCAGCCAGTTTGACAGCAGCACCCTTACATTTACTCGCTAGTAGTAAATTCTCAGGCTGAGGAGAAGAAAGAAAAAAGAGAGTAAGAATGAAAGACTGACATCCTTGTTAAAACCTTTTACCTAGGATTCACATCACTAAATTGCACCTGCTGACTGAATTTAGCATGCAGTACTAAACCTGTTCAGAAGACACAGCAACAGCAAAGAATAACCTTGACCTAGAGTGGCAGAAAATTGTCAAGTCTAACACAAATCCTCTGGCTCCTCCGTGGGAGACAGAGCCTCTTCCAACCCAGCCCATACATTACATGCTGACACCAGAGGGCACTGGCAGTACAGCTCCTGCAGCACTTAAGCCAAAATTCTCTTCTGCCCTCCTCAGAGAGGATAACTGGGAGGAGGGGAAAGGGAAGCCGGGGAAGAAGGGAGGGACAATGCAGGAGATACAATCTGCAGTGATGTTTCTCCCCTTGAACATTAGACAGCCCCCAAGGCACTGAAAAAGTAAATATGATGCTAATAAGGGCTGCCAAACACACTGCTGTAATGTGGGAAGGCATCATCTGGCTAGGCAGTAGTTTTCATCCCTTATAGAAAAAGCCTCAGCCTCAAACTGGCATAAGCAGCACAGCAGTGCGTATTCTTGTAAGCAATTTTTTCATGCTACACATTTACAGCAGCATAAAATATTCTGTCTTGCTACTGCTGCCATCACCTATCCAAGAAGCAACTATGTCACTTTTTCCATGTGCTAGGAATGGGAGACAGACTTTTGACCCTCATATTTCCACCCTGAATGAATCTCACTCAAACCATAATTCTCTTGTGTTCCAGCACAGGACTTCAGCAGAAGGCTTTACACAGCTCCAAAAAGTGGACTGAGAATTGGCAGCTTCCTCTGAAGTACCAGAGCAGCTAGCTACATGGGACCCCTTGAAACCCCAAAGCCTTTAAGCTGATGGCTATTACGGCTTTGCAGGAAAATCAACTTGAAGATAGGCAGGTGAAACAGTGGTTTCTCATCCTAACTTCTTCTCATCTTTTATGCAATTTGTTATCAAGTTGATTTTTTAACAGAGCAGGATGAATACTTGGAAATCCAGAAACAGGAGCTTGTCTCGGTTTCAAAAATCTGAAAAGGGTTTTTTTGTAGCCTGTTCACTATTTCCACCCCATAGCAACTCTTTAGCCCTGTTCTGCCTGACAGGCACAAGATGCTTTGCTCACTCATCCGCTCTGAAGTACTGGGCATGTGCCTATTTCCACCTTGAATGAAAGGAGAAAAGCCTTCCTCAACACAGTCCTTGCCATAAGCAGCAGGTAAGGAAGGACAGCTGGGTCTGAGTACATTTGGACGCCACTGGCTTTTCACTATATGGCAAGAAGAAAAGATTGTAGTAATTAGGCTACACTAATGAAAATTCACCCTATAAACAAGACCCTAAAGCAGAAGATCAATTAAATATTCTGAACATCCCTCTCAACTGCAGATTGCACCTAGGCTTAGCTTGACTAAGAGCAACATTTAAGACAGACTTTTGCTAGTTAAGCACTTTGTACCTCTATTTTAGAAGCAAACACCTTAAAGCTAATGGTGCTTATCCATGTGCATGTTTGCCAACATATGGGCTGTCTCAGGTTTCACATACGTTTTGGTGAGGATGTGAATGCACCCCCTAATTTCTTACAGTCCCTATAGGCAGCTCAACGTTTGACATTCTTTAATGGCATGTCAGCCAAAAGACAGGCTTATGAGAGTGAGGTGCAAAAGACAAAACCTTACTTGAAGCTGGCTCTGCAGTTATTACACACTGACCCTGAAGGCCAAGCTTTTGAAGAGGAGCTAAATGTTAAATAAAAAGCACAGGAACTTTCATTGCTAAAAGGAATGGTTACTCCTCAGGCCTGGATAGTTTCAGACAATCAGAGCAAGCAACAGAAGAAACATATTAATTACAACAAGGAGTGTCTAGAAGCTGATAAATTCTGAACACGTTGCTAGCTTTCCTACAAACAAAACTTATGGAAGAAAACCAGATTATATTTGAACACAATGAAAGCTTCTTCTGTACTGGAAACATTATTGATTTTCATAGACTCCCTAATTTTGGGCACTAGTGCCTCTTGGATGCTGCTTTCTCAGGAGCTGGTGTTGGGTCTAATCAGGAGCAGCCACAGTCCACAGTAGATCATTTACTTTTTTTCACAGTGTAGTGAAGCAGAAGGTCAAAAGTGTTGCATGGGAGTTTGTCAGAAACACAAAGGGTTCTCCACTAGATCAAAACACCAGAAGAACACTGCTACCAAGCTTGCAGCGTGCTTTTACCTTGCTCTCTGCAAAATACTTTTCTACCTTCCCCCTCACACATTGTTTAACAAGCCCAAACCAACACTAGCAGCAGGTGTCATCCTGCATTAATTTAACTGGACTGTTGGTGACCATCACCATTGCCACTTTAGACAGAGAAGGCTCCAGGGCACGCAGACTTTCCTGCACAAATCTCTTCATTCTGGAGCCTGCCCAGCTCCCAGCACAGCTGCCCAGTTTAGGAGTTTAGGAGACTCTACTGTGGAGGCTTAGGGGCTATAAATGTGTTATAATGTGTCAAATGATTGATTCATCCAGTCTTTAACTGGCCAGCAGTTTTGGTTTTAGATTAGAAGTGCTTCTACTGATGAGAGAAGAAAGAAGTAACACAAAAAATTCTTGTTGAACATCTCTGCCCGTGCGCAGTGGCATGTATTTGGCAACACTGCAGAATAAAAATATACATGCTCTGTGCAGACAAACTCATCCTGGCAGATTGAACAAAGATTGCTCCAGGTCTCTAGAGATCTCTTCAATCACAAACTAGAAAGTGTCCTTCATTATAATGAATCCTACCCAAGTTTCTCTGGAAGCATACTTCTCTCCAAGATTCACAACTATCCTGGAGCTGCCTCAGAGAAGCTGAGAGCTGGCAAGTTTCACAAAGACTGAAAACCTCCTTGGGAGGTCATCACACCCTCTAGCCCTCTAGAAAACTCTGAAGAAGCAAATTCGTGCTTCAGGAACCCCTGAACCCAGTTCAAGTAAAGAAAAAAAAAACCCAAAACAACAAAACCAAACTCAAAAAAAGCCCACGCAAAAATCTCTGCCAGCTGGCAACACAATATTCCTGTCTTGCCTCTTCCAATGATCCCCTGGCTGCTCTCCTCAGACTACAGCACAGAGGAAACATTACCTTCAAGTCCCTGTGCACAATATCATGCTGGTGAATGTGATTCACACTCTCCAGTATCTGATGAATACAGTGGCTGCAAGATAAAAGGGAGAGACACACAAAGTTATGCACACACATTTAACATCTCATCTCGTCCCAGAACTACCTCCCTAACTTATATATTTGTACTACAGGGCATTCAAGATCTCATGCTGAATGTCTTCCTCGTGAGCAGTGGATGCCACAGCTCAGCACCATCATAGCTGAACAACCCCAGCCCGCCCAGCAACAGTATGCCAAACATCCTTTCTGTAGCAGGACCACAAAGCCTCTCTCCTACCTCCCATCCTTTCCTTCCTTCCCTTCCCATCATACTACGCCTCTCACTTGCTCCTTCAGCCTACAGTGCCCACCCCACACAGAACAACCAAGGTATCTGAGTATCTTCAAACAGCAGCCAAAATTGTGCAAGCAAGATCAAATCACTCCAGGAAACATTCCACCGGGCTAGTCCTGAGCAAAGAATAAACTTTGGGAGAGCAGCAGCCTCCCCCAGAAAATTCAGGATGACGACACCTGGGTGCCTGCCAGTTTGCAAAGCTTTCAGAGCAGCATCTCAAGCACTTTATATACACAATGTGCACACACACCCGCTTGCTGGGTGCCTTTTAAGTACAGATCCCACTTAAGGGGTTAGTAATCTGAAAAGCAGACTCAGTCCGTTAAGTGCAGCGTGCTGCACTCCCCCAGCTCACAGAAAACCCTGGCTCTGCCATTCCCACTGCTGTAAACCATAGGGACAAAAACAAGATGTTATTTACACCTGTCGCATAACAACAGCACAATCCACCCATGAGTGAGATTCCAGGTCAGAACCATCCCACCCATTAAACATTTACTGGCTCCCAAGGGTGCATGTGGAACAGAAGAGGGATTTTGACAACTATGGCTGGGCAGTAAGCACGCAGATGTGGACAACTCAGAGAGGTCTATGTTCTCACTGTAGGATCTCTCAGATGCTTCATTGACTTCTACAAATCTCAGAGGAAGAAATTTGAAATAAGTGAAATATTTGAGGAAAGAAAAAAAGGCTACAGGAAAAGATGGGAAGAGGGTGAGGAGAGGAGGTACAGGACTGTGTATTTGCTATCCCCCGCCCTCTGGAGCTGGCAGTATGATCCTCAGGGTCGGAATCCATGAAAATCTCCCTGCTCCCAAAACAAAAATGTATAATTAGAACAGAGCTGAGTCTGAGCGAGAGAGATTTTCTGGCCAAAAATGGCAAAAGTGTGAGGTGTCCCAGGCGAGCCAAACACGGCACATTGGCACAGACCTCGCTCCCTCGCTCTCTCAGACTGCTCTGGAATTCAGCACAGCATGGGGAGAGAAAGGGAGGAGTTTCACTCTGTCATCTTGTGGGCACTTGGAGACCTGACCAGCTGACAGTCAGAGGGCTGAGCACCCTAAGGAAGGCTCACAGACAGTCCTCCTTTTCCCCTAACCCTGCCATAATTTTCCTGAGCAGTGTCAGTCACTGACAGCTTTTGAGCACTTCAGGGAGCAGGCACTGGCAAGAGGAACAGGGGAAGGATTGTGATTGATAACCTCAAAACTTCCCAACTTCAAGGCAGAGAGGCATGATTGACTGTGTATCCATCTGAGATGCTATGCCTACAGGATCTGTACACCCCACTGAAAACACCTATGGGGCTCTCAGACCTCTCTGCCAGGAGCTCCAGCAGAGCTGATGAGTTCACTGGCCTTCCCAATCACCAGATGGCTCCTGGCAGAGCACACAGGGCAGTGCCTCATTTGAAAGCCTGCAATGACCAGAAGACACACACTGTAAATGAACCACAGGGAAAGCACTTAAGTGCCTGCAGACTCCATTAGCAGTACCTACACCAACACCCCAGGCCACACTCTCTTTCCCTCCCTGCACTCAGTACCTTTGTCCTTAAAGTACTGCCTACCAAGCTCAACCTGCCATGGTACCCACTACTTCCTTCTTAGTCCTCTCTTCTCATGGCTCCCCTGATTTCTGCTTCAGCAAGGGTTACTATGGGATAAGAACATGACTGGCTGTTCAGTCTGCAGGGTGAAATGTCACCATTGGGCCACTCTGAGGCCATGCAAAAGCAGAGCAGGAGGGGTCTAATCCCCTTTGATTCCAGATGCTGCATGTCCAGCAGATGGATCGGTCAGACAACACCCTCAGCTACTGCTGCACATAACATCCACCCTGTATAAACAGGGACACGCACATGCCACTTCAGGAAACTCACAAGTGGGAGAGAGGGGACACATTCAGGAACAGAAGGGCATAACTGAATCTTTTTAATGTCAAAATATGAAGGCTGCTCTCTCATGTTGTGCCTTCTGTCACTGCACTGACCAGCTGACAGTCAGAGAGGGCTTCCACAGAAACACAGCCTTCAAAGCCCCCTCTCCTCACTGTCCTGTAAACATTACCTAGACACAGGCAAATTGAATGGATCTGCCCAACAGCAGTGGCACTTCACTGGGAACCCTGCTAGAAGAAGAAAAGGGCCAAGCAGGCAGCACCCTCACAGCTCTCCCTTATGTTTGCTCTGTAAGGACATTCTGTCACCAAAAAGGCCATGTAGACAAAACTGCTAACAGTGGATCTCCCAGCAAAGAGCACAGCATCTGCAAGTGGCAGAGACAGCAATGTCTCCAAGTGGGCAAGGGCTAGAGCTGTACTGAGTCAGGCTGTCTGGTGACAATTAAGTTCATGCTAATAGCAGAAAGAGGATTTGTTTTATCCAGACAAGGGGCAAGAGTGTTAGAACACAGTCACACGCAGATCAGCAGTCAGGAAACTCATTCCACTTGTACACGTACATGGAACATGCATGCAAGGGTCTGGAAACAGTCTTACCTGGCATCTGCTTCACTGTAGTATTCTCTAGCAACAATATCTTCAAAGAGCTCCCCTCCAGTAACCCTGGAGTGCAAAAGAACAAAGGATGTTACAGAGTCCATGCTTGTACAGTTAAAGGATGTATATGGCCACCCACCTGGGCCCTTGGCCAGAGCCTGCATGGGTTACTGCCTTCCAGGGGAACCAGGGCAGAGCTCCACCACCATGGCACCAGCACTGCTATATCCACATGACTGAGCCCTTGGATTGCCTTTGCACCAGCAGTGCACAGGACACTGTGGACACACTGTGCACGAATTGCCCACACACCCCTGCTGAGCAGAGGTGTATGCTGAGCTTGGGAAGGACCCCTGTTGGGCTGCCTCAGAGACAAAAATCAGTCTCCATACACAGGATAGACATTCTTTGCCATCCCACACTTACACCTGGTGCCAGGAGCTTTCCTGGTCTGTCCCCACCACACAGTCAATGGATTTTTGTCAAATAGGCCAGAGGTCTATTAGAGGTATTTACAGGTCTCAAAAGAGAAGGGGAGAATGCTACTAATGCAGGTGCTATTTATTCCACTCTTAGTCAACCGCCAATGTGACTGCATCACTGGTGAAGCATCAGAGACAGACACTTACAGATCAAAGACGAGGTAATGGAAACCTTCTTCTGAAATACTGTCATGGAGTCGCACTGCAAAAACAATCAAGAATTGGAGATTTACAGAGCATGTAGCAAATATGACACTTCACAAATCAAACTCATGCACACAACCAAGTCCTCCCTCAGCCCACTCAGTCTATTAATTCCCCATGCCCTTTACTCTGTGTGCTCCCTTAGTGACCTATTTTCTTCTGTTATCTCAAAGGAACAGATGGGTGTCCTGTACACACATTCACCCTTCTCCAGCATCAAAACAAGCTCTCAGTATTTTTGATCTCCTGTTCATTCTTCTTCTCTAATGTTTCAGTACCCTCCTTTCACATCTGCCAACTTTATCCTACATGCTCATATTTTGGCATTTCTCCCAATCCATTATTTCGTAAAACAAACCTTTTTCCCAAGTCCTGAAACAAGCCCTCAATCCGTAAATTAACTCTGACTGTACTGGCATGTCAGTAACACAATGGTCTCCTTTCTGCCATTTATCTGTAAGGCTTAACTATGTTCTCTTCTGTTATTTCTTTTTCCTCACTTCATTCTGGTTTACACTGCAAATCCTTACCCAAAATTCAGAACCACTTTCTTGTCTCATTTTTCTGACCCGCTTGTTTCCACAGACATATCTGATCACATTCCGCTTCTCAAAATTTCATCCACCTTCAGCTATCCCTCCTTAATTCTGCTCCTATTACCTAAATTAACTTTCATCTTTTACTGTTCCATGTCCCAGGCTCATGATGGGCCCCTATCCCCTAATATTTTGGGATCTCTGAGGTTCTGATCTCTGAGGCTCTGTTCTCCTTTCCCCATGTTACATATCGGCAGTAACTACTGTATCTATGCATTCAGCACAATGCCATTTCCTCTTGCCTGATTCAAAATCTCCATTTCTTTGACCATTCTTGGATACCTAAGCACTATTGTAACCCAAGAGGAGAAACTTCATATGGCTACAGAAACCATACTTTTTGCTTTTTTCCTCTGCTGCAGAGCATCACTCTTTCCCTGCCAATCAGCCACACGTTAGCAATTCTCTTTCACTCGATTCCTAAGCCTTCACATCCTGACTAGAACAAGACGTCTTCTTCATATGACCATCTATAATCTTTGTCTATTGATTCACCCAAGTAAAGCAACTAGCTGAGACAAGACTGGGTCTCAGTCACTTTAACACCTTGTAATTGAGTATTGACCAAAGCAGAGTTGACTGTTCTCATCGTTACAAGAAAAATCTCATTACCCTGCTCTGTCACTTCAATGGTACCTTTGCCTCTCTTCCCTATCTGCCATTCTCTTCCACATACATCGCAGGTGACCTTCCTTGATTTTTCCAGCATCTTGATTTTCTCTCTGTCAGTATCAAGAAGTCAGTTTGCACCTCTTATCAGTGCATGACATCAACTACCATCATCACTGTCTTGGGAAGATTTCAAACTAGCACTGGGCACACTGGAACAGCTTTTGCACATGTTGTCAGTGCTCTTCTTTATTCCTTGCAACCCTCCTTTGTTCAGGCACCCTTCCATGTGCATGCAAACACACTCAAACCCAGGAGAGAGAGTAGCACTGACGTGCAGAGACCAGTACCCTTCCTCAGAGGATTTAATTCTTTCCTTGTTCTTTTTGCCTGCTGATTCCCATTTTTTTTTTCCCTTTATCTCTGACCTAGTCCCTTGGCCAGTTTCATCTCCTTAGCATTTCTACTGCATACCTAACTGCAGGGGTTTGGGAAGAGCACTCCATCCACCAAAATGCTGTGAACAAGCCAGGGCAGCATTCAGGTGCAACATGCTGCTCCTAATGTGTGAAACAGACACATCACCCTGACCAACTATGTCCTGTAAATCACTTGCTGCAAACAAAAGAGTCTTCCAAGCACACAGTTTTAGTTGGGTTTGTAATAACTTTATTGTAACGCAAATTTGTGTTTACAAGAAAACTTGCCTCCCGAGCACTTGGCAGAAAGCAGCAGAGGCGGAATTACAAAAACACAAGTGAGAAGAAAGGTATTTCCTAGGAGAGAAGATTTCCATTCAAGATTGGAAACAGGATGGAAAGCAGCTGAAAGAGACACTTGGATTTCCAGCGCAGGGCAGTTTGCACTCCAGTGAAGACTGCTTGAGGTGAAAACAGGACAAAGCACATCAACAAGAGCTGAAACCCAGAACACAGGCAAAAGTCTGCCGAGAGATGTTATGAACAGATGGAGATTCTTCAAGGAAAGCTGAAGGTACTAACAAGGGCGTGTTTGGTGATGCACAGTGGGCATGAAGAAGCATTCTCCTCCCTCTGGCACCTGAATGGTCACCAAAGCAGTGCAAGAACCACCAAGCACAGAGGAGAGTGGCATGAGTGATATCACAATGGAGGAGTACAGCCACCAGCATGCTGAGAACAGCAGCCTTGAAAAAGACATGTAAACATCTTGGCAGGTAGAAGTGGGGAACGGTGAAGGATAAACTTTGATCCAAAGATTTGGACAGCAAATTACATCACAAAATAAAACACAAATGAGCTGATTGGTGCTATTCCTTTGTCCCAAGGAAAGCAATTTTGTCAGCTACATTATGAAAAGGGAAGGAAGTAGCAATTCAGCTGGCAGAGACTGGCAGAGGCAGCAAAAAGAGCCTTCAAGGACAGTAAAACACTACTTGTGTCCTTAGGTGAGGAACCATGACAAGACAGCAGAGACAGTTCATAAATACTGACGTTTTGCACCACCCCAGGGCTGCAAGCAAAAGAAGGCCTTGAAGGAGGACACAGGTCATTAACTTAACAAGGGAGCTGCCTCCTCACAACAGCCCACAATGATGCTGGAATAAAATCTGCCTGGGACTTCATCTGCTGAGGTAATGAAGCTCAGGGAGTAATGGTAGGAAAGCAAAATCCAGAAAAACTACACTGGGCACCACCACCTTGCACAGGAATAATGAGTGACAGCTCAGAATAGGCTTTAAGTGTGGAGCGGGACAGCAACAAGGGGAGTCAGAAAGGATCAAAATAAAAGTCTGAAAATACCAAAACTCTCATGACTCTCAATTCCAGCCCTTCACACTGATGCAGAGAAATAAAAGCAATACACAGTAGCAGAACAGAAATAAAACCTAGTGTCCTTTTCATCCTAAAGTTTTGCTTACCTATCCTCCTGCAGAACCTCAAGAGCTTTCCTGACTAGCAAGGAGTCTGCAATGGACAGCTCTGAGCCATGGTTCACTCTGCTGACATGTAAAGTTAAAATGCCCTGCTTTCTACTACAGTGCTAACATCCCTAACTAAGGGATAATTAGCTTAAAAACATGACCTGTCTTTTCCAAAATTGTTCAGCTAGTCCACAAAATGGCATATATTTAGAAATATCTGAATGATAAAAAACATTTATAAGTTTCTGTGCCTTCTCTCCACTTTGGTGGTTCACAAATATGATCCACATTGTGTGAATCTTCACTGTGAAGAAACACAAACATCTGATACCTGCACCATCCAGACAGTATAGAGCCCTCTCTGCTTAAAGATAACCTGTGCAAATGTCCTCCACCTGAAGGCAAAACACAGGTTCCCAAATGGCCCAGTTCCAAGAACAAAACTCAAGTACTGGGCTGCCCTCTGTTTCAAACATCTTCCCATGAAAAGAGGATCCCATTTCTTCCACAGGGTGCTGGTCCTGACACACTGTCTATCAGCTCCTTTACTACCATAAATTCAGCTTTAACACAGTGGTTGAGCAGAGCCCACAAAAGCTGCTCATATCTGTATAACTTGTTGACAGAGGTTACAAGAGAGTGAAAAATATAATTATATGGAGACACTGGAGTGCAAAGTACTCCTGAAATGTGATTATCCATAACAAGAAAAGCAGAGAAATAAAAACAAAAGTATTCATCCAGTTAAACCTTTCTTCAAAAATATTGCAGTACTGTGTTTTTTTCTGTCATCAGGGGACCAGTGAAGCATGTGTCTAGCAGGGTAGGCTAGACAAATGCACACATCACAAAAGGAGTCTCAACCTGCAGTAAGAGGGAAGTTGCACAACAGTAACAGAGTGTCTTTCAAAATCCAACCAAACTAAAAAAGAGATCAGTATTTGCTCATCTCACTCTATTCACCAGAAGATGAGGTAGATTATTTCTATCAGCTGATTCTGTTACCAAGAAGCAGCAATTCAAACTGTATTTCCTTCCTAGCCAAACCCTTTTAACACAGGGATTCTTTTAGATGTAGGAAATTAGACCCTGCCAATTCCACTCACAGCTGGAGTCACCTGATGACTCTTCCTATTCAAAGATCTCTGATGGATGTACTACAATGGTTAGGTTCACAGGAACAGAGAGAGAGGGGAGTACAAAAGAAAAAAGAAGCAAGACAGACAACAAGACACTAAATCAATTACAGGATATGGTGAAAGACTTCACCAAAAGTTTTATTCAGGGAAAAAAAAAAGGTCCCATCCACACAAAAAAAAAAAAAAAAAACCAAAGAGGTTTTGTGGAGTCCACAAGCACATCTAATTTTGTAAGACTGACAAGTCTTACAGATAACTTTTGAAATAATACCTAAAAAACCACAGAGCACTAGTAAGCACTGCCAGAAGAAATGCTGTCCAAAGGAGCAGCATCAATTACAGACTGGTAGGTAGAAAGCTTTCCAACAAAACCAGCTGCTCAGTCAGGAGAAAGTGTGCATCACCACTTGGATGATATTGCCAAGAAGCACATAGATTCTGGGAGGAATAAGCAGTGGTTTCAATACAGCATCTTGATGAAACAATGTTTTCAGCAAGCCACAAAGAAAGCCTAATGGGTTTTTAAAGTATCTCCTGAATGTGGTACTGCAGTGGTACTCCACACCAAGGGTCTGCTACTCAAAGCTGTCCCTCCAATTTTAAATGCACACACGTAACTGCACTGTTAAAGAGCTGTGAGACACACACAAGACACAACCTAGCTAACTGCTCTAAGCACACTTTTCTTTGCTCAGTCTTCCCTTCAGCCTTATCCTTTGTAAACTGATTTTACCTGTACAGGAAGCATCTCCCACAAGACTGGTCTTTTGGAAAATAACTAACAACAGAAAAACAAAGATACCAAATGGCTCCCTTTCCCCAAAAACTCAGATCTTCAGCACACTCTGCAAGTTAGGGCAAGTGTTTTTTCTGTCTTGTGTGGGTGTGTGTGCAAGGTCCAAGGCCCTAATGCAATTCAGGGTATTTGCACAGAGCCTGATACCACATTGAGTGGCTCAAGGGGACGTGCTGCGGTCACTGAACCTCACAGCAGCTGTGGACTGGAGTTCAGGCACTTTCTAAGAACATCTGCTGTGAATATTACTTTTCCCTGCCTGCTGTCTTCAGAGTCTCACTGGAAATCTTGCCTCAAGAACAGAACTTCAAGCTGCTACTTCAAAGTGTTCCAAAATCCTTGTGCACTTACCTTTTTTATTTTAGAAAGAAATAATACTGATGAGCTATTATATTAATGAGAGAAAATTAGGCATTTTTGTAAAAAACAGCAGTAATGCAGTAACAGTTGTGCCATATGGTTTGCATTCCATGCCTGAAAAAAGTGACCCAGTACAGACAGCCTCAGCTCTCTGATGCCTGAGTGTGATACAAAACCAACTGAACATAAGAGGAAAATCTCCCTCATAACAAACTGCACCAGCCTAACAACAAATGCAAATTGCTGCTGAGTCACGCAAAGCAAGGCTCTGTGAATGCAAAAGTTGAAGTGAATAATGAAGAAATCAGAAAATAGCTATCAAATTTTGTAAAAATCCACCCCAACTACAAGAACGTAAGACATTGAAAAGCAACAGGTATCTCGTCTTTAAAAGGTCACATCTATAATGCTAATTGGTATTGGGGTCACAAGCACAGAATATGCCTAGCCCAGTTCTGCCCCACATCTCCCTTTCACTCTGTCCAGTGTGCTGAATATTATTATCTTTTTACTCTTACGTCAAGCACAACAGGCCAGGAGGATTTGTGCCCGCCACGTAAGCCCCAGGATGAACATTCCCTGTATCCCATATCCACAGGAAACAGCAGAGCAGGGCTGTACAGGGGCTTAGCCCATGCCTGGGGCAGGCAGGCTCTTGTTAACACAGAGTGATTTCTGGCAACCTGCTGCAAGTAAATATCTTAAAGCAAAGAAGCTTCCAAAGTTGCAACAAAAGTAAGTACAGAAGCAGAATTTCACAGGACAATTCCCATTATCTTCATGCAGCAATCACTCATCTCTGCTCAGGAGAAGGTAACATAGGATGAAATCTGCTTGCTCCTACGTATCAGTAGTCTTTGCCTGTCCTCAGGGAAAGTGTTCAAGCTACAGGTAATCTTGTCTGCTAAATCTAGGTTCACTGGTGCTCCAAAGTGTAAAGCTTTAATTTTTGATACTATGGGCACATAAAGGACAGTATCAGCCTCTGCACCAACACACATCAAGTGCATAATGCAGTATTTAGGGCTCTCAAATTAAGTTGCCGGTGTTGCAGAGCCAATAAAAGACAATGCAGAGGTTTATGGTTGTCTCCTGGGTCATGGTAATTGCAACCCAGGAACTCTTCCATGCAGCCTTAGTATTGCAAACTCAAAAGTGCTCTGGGATCTTCTGGACTGAGTCATGTTATTTAAACATCAGCCACTCATTAGGAAAAACCACAGCTTCACTTTTCAGCAACTTTCAACCAGACATCAGACATCTGCCTGTATCATGGAGAAATGGAGGAGGTTAAAGATGCTGCAAGGGTTTATTTCAAGACACACTGCATACCAGAAGCAGCAGAATAAAACTGGAGGGTAAAGTCTACCTGATTCCTCTTCCATGGATACTCTGCAACGTGCCAGGAGGTACTGAAACTGTGAGAAACACACATGGGCCGACAGCCTGCAAACTGAGCACTATTGTCCATGGCAGCACAAGTGACAAGTGAACTGAGGCAGATGGCTACCACCCACACTCCCTGCTTCCCCAGCTGCTCAGCAGCCTGGGCAGCCAAGACGGGAACTGTCCCACCATCTCCGAGCCTGGCTGTGTGCCAGGACACTTCCTGCACACTTCACATCACTCAGGATGTCTGTCCCACGAGGAGCCACCACCAACCTGTGCCTGCCAGTGAGCTGGGTGCTCAGCTCCCACCCCAGCTGTTTCTCTAATTACATTAAACACGCAAAATTCAGTTGCAGCTGCTTAGGCTACTTCCAAAAGGACTCTCCTTTTAATTAAAAATTTGCTATTAAAAAGCATTAAATTGTGTAATGCAAATAATCCTCTAGAAATCATCTGTCCCAGCAGCTAATGCCCAGCTTTGTCAGAGCAGTGACCAGCAGCAGCAGGACAGTTAGCTAACAGGACACAGCAGGCTGCTGTTCCCCAGCCCCTCTGAAACGTGCTCTCCTTCCCTCCTCTCCCAAACCCGACACAGCGAGGTCAGGGTATGCTGGACATACACCAGCTTGCTGTAAAGCCCCCAAGCACACAGCATTTTACACCAAATGCACTTCCAAAGCTTTGGAAAATGGAAGAGAAGGAGGATTTGTTAACACTCTGCTCAGGTTCAGGCAGAACCAAGCTGCTGCAGGCTCTGCAAAGAAAGGCAAGGAACAGTGCTAAGGAAGTATGAAAAGGCCCACAAGCACAGAGGTGGATTTCCTGTCCCCCTCACCATTGTTCTTACTGTAACCTTTTTAACTCTCCAGCCCTAAAAATGAGACTAAGGTAGTGCCCAGTTGGGAAATTCCCTTATGCACAGAAATTCACAGCCTAGAAAGGAGCTGCAGGGAGAACAGTACCTTTCCTGTTAAGAAACCTGTCTTTCTGCAGAAGTAAAAAGCAAAAGTAAAAAAGAAAAAAAAAAACAAAAACACAAAGTATTTTTAAAAAATATTTCAGTGCCAACTAAATGCTATTCTCTCTTTGATTTTAAATGTCTGTATTGAAAAGCTGAAGTTCAGCACACAATACATATCATCTAGAATGCCCTAGTTAAACATTAGATGAGCCAAAAGAATATTTCACAGGAATATTTCCGGCTCTCCTGATAACAGTGCAATCATGACCATCCAGAATTGTTATTAATAATTTCCTATTAGCCACATAGCAGATAAGCAAAGTACTTCTGATAACCACTAGTATTATATGAGAACTTTTTCTAAAAATCCCCCAAAATAATAACAAGCCAACTTCACTGGTGTCTCAAAGAAAATAAGCAGAGAACACCCACTTTATTAAAATTAATAAAATACAGATAGTGGCCACGACAAATTTTAGCTCTCTCACACAATGCTCTGCATCCTGGCATTTCTGCCATGAGGGCTGAATCCCTGCAGGCAGGTGTTGAGCCTGCCATCCCCAAACCTTGCTGTGTGAGCCTGATGTTCTCGGCTCTGCCTGGCACTGCCCAGCGCAGCCAGGAGCCCCTGGCACGGCCGCCTGTCGCCTGCAGCATCTGACCAGAGGGCAGCCACCCCCTGCTGCCATCAGGCCTTGGGCAGAGGGACCCAAAGGAGGCTCTCTCCATTCCTCAGTGTGGGGGGAAGGCAGAACGTAGGGGAATCCTCCTCTGAGTTTTGCAGTACCTCTGAGTGCACAGAATCTGGCCTCATCCCACTATTTATTTTTTAAGGGATTGCTTGCACACAGATAAATCTCACAGCTAAACAGATGAATAATGGAATCCAAATATGTCTCTAGCATAGACCAGAGAGACATACAGAATAAATATGTCCCCTGGCAAGGAAAAAAATGCAATTATTACTCTATTCCCAAACTGAGGTGGATTATGTAGAAACGGTTTTCTTAAAATCAGAGGAAAAGCTATAAGAAGAGATAGTAAAAGAAGAAAATAATAGTGAAATAATTAACTGTGAAAATCAGAATGAGAAATGAAAAGGTGGACTGCCTGGGGTTTTGGAGAGCATTCCATCAGGCAAACATGCATGAGCACTCACCTAAATCTCTAACAGTACAGAGACTAGAAATAACAAATGGTAACTTGCAGCTCAAGGGCCCAAACTTTGTAGCAGGAACACACTTCAGCTGATAGTCTGTTTGAGGGATTTTTGAGTGTTTGTTGGCGGGGTTTTTTTGGTTTTTTTTTGTTTGTTTCGGCAGGGTAGGAGGAGAGCAGGTTAAAAGTTTAAGTCCAAGAATATTATTGTTTGACCTCTTAGGAAGCTCAGCAGGTTGCTGTCCTCTCAGAGAGCTCCATAACACTTCCAAGGAAAAGCTGCTCAGTAAGTGAGAAAGTCTCAAAGCATAACTCTTACTACAAGGTCTCTTTTCCCCCTACTCTACCTTCCCCATACCATCCCATCTGCACCAGAAACAGCCCCTCAACAATAAATTGCAGAGCAGCAGATTTAAACAGCCAGTCATGCATGGGAGCATCCGACTTGAACACCCCTGAGTATCCATAGGGAGCAATCATGGCCAAAACACTGGAGAATCCCCTGCATTTTAACTATTTTTTGCACATTACATCCTTTCTGTCCCAAATGCAAAGGCAGTCTGGATGCCTGCAGCCAAATGAAAACAAGGAAATCTGCTGTTTACAGGAAAACACAGCCTACACTTTTTTTCTTGTTCACTAAGGAAGCAATTCAAATCTCTTGTTAAGGAAAAGGTGATAGGAAAACATTTCAAATGGCAGCAGGGGAGAAATACTGAAGGCTTTCTAATCAAGACTAGTATGTTAAAATGAGGAATGAGTGAACCTGAAGTTGTGGCTGATACCACCAAGACAACAAGTCCAGTATTAAGTCTGCAGATGTGACCCACACACCCTGTTTCCCACAAAGGTTTGCTATTGTGGGATAATCCAGCTGGGCTGGACACAGAAGCACAGCATCCTTCTTTCTGTCTTTGCCCCACTTCACACCTCATCTGTAACCATCATTTAAGGACACACAAACTGGAGCCCTTTTCTTATACACATCCATCAAAATCACTCCCACAACTCAGAGGTAGGAGGAGGACAGACCACTTGTCAAAGGAAATGAAATTCAACTGGGTCAAAAGAAATTCTTCTAATTCACAGGAGATTTCTATACCATTTTCTCCCCATTTTAAATAAGGACATGCCCAAAATTGTGGATTTGTGCTGAGAAAAGCCAACAGATAGCAGTTAAAATAAGAAGAATTCAGGTGCAAGCATATTTTGGAGAAGTCTGAAGTAGGAAAAACCTGAAAAAGCAATAATTCTGATAGATGCTGAGGACAGCATTTCACCACTGCTATAAATTCCCTCAAAGAAATTAACTCTGAAGCATTCTGCAGAGGATACAAAGGCAGAAATCAGGAAAATATTTTGGCTCTGGCTCTTGGGCTACTACCAACTTCTCTTAAAACATATGGTTTTATTATTCTAGACCTAAGTGCATGCAGTTCTTCACAGCAATGGGCTGCCATGAGCTGGGGCACAATGACCAACCAGAAGTGCTCAGTTCCAACTATGAACAAAAGATCTTCAAGAACTTCTTTTATACAGTTAGATTAAAAACACCTAAGAAAAAATACAGATCAAGTGGTGACAAATCCAGAAAAGAGGCCCATATTTACACTGCCATAACAAAGAAAATTTAGGAGAAGAGCAACACCTAACAACACAGTGGACAAAACCCACACATAGAGTAGACTTCTGCTCTGTACACTGAACAAGTCACAACCCTAGCTTTGTAGGAGAATGCTAGAAAAGACTTTTCAAAACTATGAATGATGACTTTCAATTGTGCATCATTATTGCTTTGGGAAGTAAGACAGGAAAGGTCATGTTTCTGAACTTCATATCTGCATTGAACAAACCTGCAGGAATATTCTAGGGTTCCCAGCTCTGTTACTGCTTTAAGCCTTTGATAGGTAGCAGGAAGTATGAGGGAAAAATGAATGTTTCACAAAGATAGTGTCTGTAGTGGATGAACTACAGGACTTAAAAATCAAATTCAGATTTTCAGACTGACTAAAGTTTTCAACTAAGCAGAAGACCAAACAGCTCTTCCTTTAAGCAGGAGTTGATATTCAAGACATTGTAAGTTTAGCTCTGATCTTAGTAATTGCACAATTTTCAATGGCGCAACCAGCAAAGCATCTGCAAATGAAGAGTCAGGGCTATGATTGTTCTTACAGAAATCTACCTCTTTCCAGCAAAACAGGGATTAAGGAGGAAGCAGCTGTATCATTCTCTTGTACACATTCACAAATACACCCATGTCTAATGTCACGAGATCTATACCTAAGTGAATCACTGAACACTAAGTTGTTCTAGAAGTGGAATTTCCCACAGAGCCATAACTCTTGCCAACTTCCACAGGCACTTTATCTCTTTATGGACAGTGGAGTTTTAATGATGTTGTCTTCTGCCTCTTCTACACATCCATATCCTGCCTCTTCTACACATCCATATCCTCAGTAATGGGTGCCTTTTTTGAAAAGAACAGATCACTGACTGATCTCTGTCCAATTCTGCTGTATTTGATGACCATGGCTGGCAAATGTCTCTCTGGGCCAGAATGCAAAGTTCTCTAGTAGTTGTCAGAAGGAGAAAGAACAAACTGAAATTTAGGGAAAGAAATCCTTACTCTAGTGAAGTCTGACCAGCTATAATGACACATTCCATATCATGCATACCATAAAATGGAAATCAGAAGAAAATTGCCTTAAGTCAACTTTCTTTTGTCCAGACAAAAAACCCTTATTGCAACACCAAGCTTTTAGAAGGATTACTCTACTGTGATTACCTTGGCCATAATGTGCATCTAAAGACAAGCCAAACACCCAGCTACAGAGCCAAAGCCTCTAATTAGAGCTGATATTTGATGAAGGCCTGTTAGGATAACTCAGAAAGCAGTCATTAAACAAACCCAACAGCAAATGGGAATATCACTTCTACTTTGTCTCTAGAGAAATCTTTATTTTATCAGAGTAGCAGTGGTATGGTCAGTGCATTGCAGTTCAGAATCAACTGTCCTGCAGTAAATGCTTAAGACCACAAACTCAACAGCAGGCTTGCTTTATATCCTGTGTACAGGCAAGAGGGAAAAGCAGCCTGCCTCAGAGTTCTAACTTTCAGTCTTCTGCCCGGACTTGCTACAGGCTCAGGTCCCTGTTGATTTGCTGCAACACAGTTTGCAACAAAAGCAGTAACAACAGAAGTTGAAATTGAAAGCAAGTGCAAAAGCTGCAGAATTCTTTTTGGGTTGTGCAGTGTTACTGACATAGCTGACACTGAGGCAACACACCAAGTACTCACTCAGAAGAGTTTACAACATGGAATGCCAGAAACTTGGTGATTACTAACTGCTAATACACATTTTGAGGAAAAAAAAAAACACTACATCAGAGCAACGTTTCCCTTCCATGACAAACTAACAAGTCCAAGGAACATGGAAGCAGCAATGCATGTAGCATCTGGACTTCAGCAAGGCTTCTGACAGCATCTTACACACTCTTTCCACAAGCAATTAAGAAAAAACATGTATTCAGAACTAGCTGACAACAGTGTTTACAACTCATTGAAAAAAATACTCACATTTTATCATTGTCAAACTGGAACAATGAATCTAGTGATATCTTCAAGATTTTGACTGGAGTCCAACAGTACTCAACAGTGTTATTAACTAGCTACATGATTCAATACATGGCACTGTTATCAAAGACCATATTCCTGTGGGACCTGAAACCCTTTTACACTATCAGAAGAAAAATCAAAATGGTTTTGACAAATGGGGAGAGGTGAACCCCCAGACCAGATGTCTTCTTTTTCCTCTCTTTTTAAATAAAGATAAGGGTAATATACAGTCAGTTCAATAGGGATTGTCATTTATACAAGAAAAAAAATATAAATATGTGCTTGCCAGAAGTTTTGCAGAAACTAGTCTGGACCAATAATGTGTCAAAAAACAAATGTGCATCAACAACATATTTAAATGAAAGCTTCAAAGGTTGATGTACAAAACAAACATCTTTGGTGGGACAGGTGAAGCAATTCCTTCCCCTCTGGACAACACTGACATGACCTCAGTCATCTCCAATTTTGGGCATCACATTTCTAGAAAGATATGAAGCAACTGGAGAGAGTCCAGAGAAGGAGGAGGGGGAAAAGGAAAAAAAAGGACTGGAGGTCTAGAAAATATGACATATGAGAAAAGATTGAAAGAACTGGGTTTGTTTAGTCTGAAGAAATAGACTAAAAAGAGACATGATAACAGTCTTCAAATATGTAAAAGATTGTTACAAGAAAGAAAAACTACTTTCCCCAGATACTCCAGATACAACTAGAAACAACAAGCTAAGAGAAAGGCAAATTATGTTTTTAATGTTTAACTGACAGAAAAATGAAACATTTGAAAGACTGCCACCAGGGGCTGTGAAAGGATTAAAGGTTTTTAAGTACAAATATGCCTGGAACCAGCCAGGTATAAAAGATTTTCACAGGATTGCTGAATGAACCATATGCCTTCTTGAGGTCTTATTCAATGCACTTTGATTCTGTGTTGTAGGCATAAAAATTGATTCCCTTATTTTTATTTGTAAGCACTCATTGAGTTTACAATGACTAGTTCCTTTTCTTAAAAGAAAATCTCTTCTTTCTAGGAAGGTGGGAAATTCTCTGTAGAAAATGCAAGGGCCCACTGACATTCCCCTAAACTGCCTTTTCCAAACCACAACAGACCAGAAGACAAGCACTGCCACTCATTACAACTGCAGAACTGAAACAGGAATGTGATGTATTTCTCTCTCCCTGCTGTTTACTTATAAGAGTGGCTTTCCTGTTGTGTATAAAATTTACTCTGTGAGAGGTTTGGAAAGAAAAGATGTAAGAAATTATAAAAAGGAGAGATTATGGAAGTGAAGTTAAGGTCAAAATATAAAGTGACATCACCTACTAAACTAAGTATAGCAAGTCTTACAGGGCAAATGAAATGCAATAACTAGAGTTTTAGTCAGTGTGAGTACTGCCAAGCAATAAACTTACTGGCTAATATATTCATCAGTGCAAATTACTGCAGAAGGGGGCCCCTGGTCCTCTCAAGCCATACCTACATCACAGCTGCACTCAGATGCAAGAAAACTCTTTCTGATTAAAAGCTGCTGCTAAGGAACTTTGCATAAAGTCAGGTCCTGAGCTTGTGGAAATTGCTTGTTGATCACACATGGAATAGAGCAGAGATGCCAGTCCATGGGGGATGCTCTAAGGCACCTTTCCTCTCCCAGCACTTCAGAGCAGGAACAAATGATTACAAAGCTGAAAGTCAGAAGACCAGAGAGATGCCCTTAAAGTATTATCTCCACTGACTGATTTATGCAAAAGTAATACAAAGTAATACATCACAGTCTTCCCAGGAATTGATATTTAACTGTGGTTTTGTTAAAAGTGGCAGTTTGGTATTTCCTAATGTTTTCTTAAATAAATTAGCTCAAATGAGATTGTAGCTAGGATCCTAGAGGCTTTATTTATTTAAAAAAGCTAAAAAGAGGATTATTAATGGTCCAAGCTTCCATGGTGCTTTGGAACTAGATAAAAATCCATGCCCTATCTTTACATTTCAGTAAATAAGTTAGGTTTTTTAATGTTGTGCCTTATTTTGCCTCCCTTTTTATATTTAGACAAACTGTTCCCTTTGCTCCAGTACTCTTTTGTTTTCCCCCCTTCAACATAGGCAATTCAGTCTTGCTCCCTTGTTTTCAGAGTAAGTGGCCACTACAATGAGAGGAGCTGAAGTATTAGCCCATGCTTGTCTCTGAGTACAGCATTTAAACTGACATGTCAGTAAGGGCCAAGGAGAACAAACAGAGTATGGATGTGGAGAAAACAAACACAACACCTCACTTCCATTGCAGAATGTCAGATGAGTGGACAAGAGTCATGCCTCACCCAAAGAGCAGGGACAGCTCTGCAGGGGGAGCAGGCAGGAACACTGCACTCTCTGGTGAACGCCTGGGGCAGGATGCTAAGGCATGGGACAGGGTTGGATGCAAAATTTGACAGAGAGATAAACTATTGAGGTGATTTCAACTTTGACAAGCTGTTGTGAACATTCAGAATACATCTGTTCTCTTACAGCATGCTAGCTGAGACACACTGCTACTCTTGTCTCACCCCTACCCCTCTGAGAACAAATAAATTTACCAATATTCGGATGCTTTAGAAGTCGGCAAATTCGAGCTTCACGTTCCAGTTTCTGGTGATCTGAAAGAGAATAAGAAACAAGGTGTTAGGTACCACAACTCTGAATTAAGCTCTTGCTCATATTCAACAGAGAGGAACACAGTGACCCAGCAGACATCCTGAAGGCTGAGAACTGCTGGAACATGTCTGTCTCCCAAAACTTCACAGGCATTTCAGGAGAGGGCTATGCAGCTGAGGCTGCACTAGGACTGCTGCTCACACTACAGAGCCAGCACTAAACTGGTATTGCACCCTTTGATTCAAAGTGAGTAGCTGCAGAATGAAAGGCCCTGCTCTTCCATCAGCTTCTCAAATATGCAAAGCCAGTTCCAGTGAGACCCTTTCTGGGAGGTATTCTTTCTCCAAGGCTGGAGAGTCGGAGAAAAAGTCTCAGAAGAAACAACACACATGAAATGGGAAAAGGAACTGCTTCCACTCCACAGAAACACTGCGAAAGAAGGGCAGAGTAGGAGAGAGAAATACAGCCCCTGCTAGTGCACAGCCATCACATGAAGTAGAGAACTCTGCCAGCTTCAGTGAACTGTAAAGGTAACCATACTTCAGTACCCATGGACAGACTCGCTGGTGAAACGCTGATCACGCACTTAGGAATCTCCAGGCAAGAAATTCTGCTCAAATGCTAAGTATGCTTATTCCAGCCCAAAGGCAACGTCAGTTCAAGCACGACATTCATCAGGATTAAAGAAAAATATCAAGGAGAGTAAAAAATGGTTTCTCTTCCCATGTGAGTTCAAGGAAAGGAGAAGGACTTAGAACAACACTGCCTTCCTCAGCCAAGAAGCAGAAGGCTTTGTAGCCACTGAGACTTTTCACTACAGCAGTGGTTGACTCCTGAATTTACACTACAACAACCCCTTCTTCTCCTTTGAAATGCTCACACTGGACAAGCACAGATTGACTGAAAGGAACTGAGAGAGACAAAATATTTTAGGCAGCCCTGGCAGCTGCTAAAATCTAGATGTTTGTGGATGCAGATGCCTAGAACAAGACAAGTAAGAATGTCCAGTCCTTGGACTTCCCATTCCAGCCACCTAAAGAACATAGCAAAGGGAAGTAGCAGAACCTGCCCACTCCTGACAATTCCCCTCTAGCAGATCTTCAGCACAGGTGAGACTCTCTATCCCTGTAACAAACAGCCCTTCACAGGAGTAAGCAGGATCCTTGTCTGGTTGGACTACTCAGCAGATCACTGGTAGTGATAGGAATGGAATAGTGATAGGAATGCAGCACCCTTTGATTTATAGGAACCCCACTGGAGACCCACTTCAACAAAGCTGCACTGCACTACTCGGCCTGAAAATCGACTGAAAATTGACTTGGTCTCTGCATCATCTTCCCTTCTCTCTGTAAAGGAGGCTTGGGGCAATTGTTCTCTTCCCCATGAGCAGAAGACTGAGACTGAGCCAAATCTCAGCACAGAACAATTTTGTCTCCCAGGCTGGGAATAGAAGCTCAGGGCATTGCACGATTCCTGTCTTCTTTTCCACTGCTGAACTATAGAAAATGTCCCAATTAATACATTATAGGGCTGAGATGTGCTTACATCCTCATCTGCTATTGTTCAGGGATGGGGGAAGGTAAATTACTCCTTTCATCTCTCCTTCTTTCTCAGTCCTAGAAATTATTGTTGTTGTTGCATATATTTTAGAGTTCTGTGCCAGAACCACTCTCCAATAAAACACAAGGCAGCAAGAAAGCCTGGAGAGCTTCCATGCTCCTGAGGCCTTGGTGCAGTGCAAGCACTTTCTCACCTGCATTAGTTGGGAGGGGTGGGGGTGTCTTTGCTTCCCTTTTAGCAGCATCTCTCACAAATGAAGTTTTGCAAAACACAGTAGCAAAGTAACAGAAGTGCTGCACACTCTGCACTCAGGATAGATTCTCACAGCAGGACAACAGTTTAAGATAAACTATTCACAGCCTGCTTGCGTGCTTTGGCCTCACAAATTCCCCACTTTCCCTCTCAGCTCTACTTGGAACTCCTACGGAAGGGGATCCTTCATCTGCTCAGATCACGTTGCCCTCGTGCACAGCTATACTTGCTGAGAATCTGTTCCCAAGTACAAGGACACAGAGAAGCAGGCAGCAAAAACAGCTGAGCAAAGGGGGAAGAAGAGGCAAGAGCTCACCACGTGCTATTCAGATCCCAAGTCCTGACAGTCAGGACAGACAGCTGACAGGAGCAAGGCTCAAACAAAATGACATAACCATCAAAATGCCATGGGAGATGTAAATCAAGAGCAATTGCTCCCCTGAAATCCTACACCGTCGTGCAGAGGGAGGGGAGCTGGCAAGGCAGCTAGTGTTCATGGGCAGCAGCCACACCAGAACTTGTGACAAGAGGTCACCACCCCACACTCCATCCCTCCAGCACCACACAGCCTGGCCGGAGACCAGAGGAGGAGTACAGCACTCCGGTCACAAGGTACAGGAAACTATTTCTGGTGGAGGGGAAAGCATACCACACTCTTCTGTCTCCAGGGCAACAAAACAGGCCAACTCGAGCACAACTCACAGAGCAAAAGCACACTCCAGCCCTGGGAGCACCAGCCCGCAGCAGTCAGCCGCCACAACTGGGAGCAGCGAAAGGTCAGGCTGGGCGGGTTTCCTGCCGCCCGCCCTGCAGGATCACAGCTCCCGCTCCTGCAGCAGCTCCAGCACACGGCCCAGCCAGTGACTGGGTAAACACTCCATCCCCAAAGGTCTTCAGCACCTGGTGGCCTTTGGCACGGTGTAAACATTTGACTCTTACCAAATCAGCACCAGAGTCAATTCAGTACTTATGGGGAACAACCTGGTACCCAAATGCATAAGGAATAAACACAGAACCTCAATTTTCTACCTTACTCTGCTCTAACAAAGGTTTATTCCCAGTAGGAGACAAAATATCCAGTATTTTTTGAGTCCAGCAGAGCAGTGAATGGGTTGGCTTTAACACTTTTCTCATACAGGATCTGTCTGAACTTGAAAACGCAAACTAGTCCTAAGTGTATTAAAATAACAACTAAAAAACCCCTTCCTTACCAAGAGCTTGCAAAGAAATAATTTCTCCTCCCTCTGCCCTAAAGATAAAACTTATTTCTGCAGGTCATTTGTGGAGTGGAGGTGTTTATTCCTAATGCACAGTGGAACTATACCTCATAGCTAACAGGAGCACAACAACACATCTGACCTACCTTGCAGGATTCTAGGCCTGGGATTCTAGGTTGGGCCTATTTCTCACCTTTCACAAAACTGTGACATTCAACCAGCAATTTCCATAATCTGCTTAAAACAAAGTATATCCTTTAGAAAGCATAAGGGTTCACATTCAAGAATACAAGTGATAAATAAAGTCATACACCCACAGAAATTACTGCAAATGTTAGCTCTCCTTCCTGTTAAAATTCGGCACTACTGTTCCAAGTCTGAATTCATCTACCTCCTGCTTCCAAATATTGGATTTCATTAAGCTCTTTTCCCGCTACGTTACAGAGCTGTCTAGCCCTGAACAATAGCTGATGCTTAAAACTTAAGTACAGGATATTACAAACACTCATCTAATATTCATTTACTGTTTTCCAGCCAAAAAACAATAATCTTGCTATTTGGAAAATTATTCTATCTGCAGTCTGAAGCAATGAGTATCTACACAGACAGGAAAGTGCAGTCTATGTATCTCTTTTGTAGCAAAACTTGAAGTGTAAATGCTTAAGATGGTGATTAAAAAAAGGACAAAACTTACTTGTGTTTGATACACAAACTGAAGTGTGAATATCTATTTATCTTTATCAGTCCTTTATATAGTATGATTTTTCTATCTCTGTTCAGCATGTAAACTTACATTTAACTCAAGTACCTTTAACATCATTGCTCTGCAAACATAGCACTGTCACTTCAGTGACATTACTCCTGGGTTTCTTTAGAACATACCTGACGAGAAAATGCTTTTTAAAAGCACTGGGATTTCTTTGGGATGGCTTTTGATTTTAAATTAACTTAAATAGAAAATAAGAATGGCTGTGTTAGCACACAACACAATATGCAGTCCACTCACTGAGGCAGGACTTTTAATGCACAATGGATGGACACAAACGGGTGTAAATCAGCACAACCAGTAAAGTCACTGCTGTAAGAAACTCTAACTGGGAAGGTTAAAACAACAACCCTGCCTGAGTACAGAAGACCAAAACCATCATAGTTTGTCCTGATTTTCTACAATGCATCAAACTTCAGCAGGTCTTGTGGCTAAAGCTCACTCTTTATTTAGTACACCTGCCTTAAGAAAGGAAAAAGATAAAGGAGCAGGGGATAACTTTTAGTAGCCTAAATTTCAGCCACTTTAGTGGAAAGGCAGATTCTTTCCTAAAGCAGTAAAAAGAAGCATCAAGAAAACTAACACTTAGATGTGAATCAGCTCTGTGATAAGAATCTATGTCATGAAGACAAAAAAAAGTGCTCCTCCCTTTACAAATGCATAATATTTCTATTCTCAACTGGAATATACAATCTGGGTGCTCAATACTGCACTCCAACTGTCTTCATCCTGCATTAGGACCATGCTCTGTCCTTGCTGTTAAAGGAGGCTTACAACTATCATTCCTGTGGGAACACATTCTAGATTACATTTCTGAGAATGGGAAGAGTCCGGAAGAAGAATCAAACTCAAAGCAATAAATTCAGTTTGATTGCTGTCATCATGCCAATTCCGGGAGACAGTCAATTGGTGCCAGCTGCTAAGATACCATTTGAGTTGCTTCAAGACAGAAATCGAATCTACATCAAATACATTTTGTAGTGTGAGACTAGTCTGAACCTTCAGGTTCCTTCATGCTTGTTCAAATTTAAACTTCCTCTCTGAGACATTCCCAGCAAAAAAAGCATTAGCTCCCTCACCCTGCACTTCGAGACACAGACTTCACCCCATATTCTCTCATTTTTTCCAGCAAGATTGTACTACAGAATGACTGACATGTCTCAGCATTTGCAACAGGGTAGCAGAGGACACTATGCCATACCAAACCACCACCTTAAACAGGGATACCAGCAAGTCTTAGACTGACACCACTTCCCCATCTGCAGAATTAGTAGAAACAAACAAAAATCATCCTAGGCCTTAAGAATGACTAGAGGCTCCCATCAATTCAGTATATCCTTTCTGACAAGAGCTAAGAGCAGATGCCTAAAAAGAAAGGCAAAGAAAATAAGCATATAATGACCCCTTCCTCTCTCCTTTTCATTTCAGTGTTTCTACACTGCCATTTCAAAGACCAGCTCAAATTAATAAATCTGTAGCAGCATACTACTGCCATTGCAGGCAACATTTCTGAAAGCCAGAGTCTGTTTTCCAGCCTCTCAGTGCAGAATGATCCCAGTGCCACCATGTCCCAAGTGCAAGTGCAGAGGGGCTCCCACAGCCAAACAGCACCTCCAGCACCTCTGTGGTAGCGAGTGTGCAAGAGTCACAAAGTCACCAAGGGCAACACATGTCAGGAGCCACATGTGAGGATGAAAGAGCCAAGCTCCACTTTTCTCAGCCAGCGAAAGCTAGAGAAACAAGACAATGGCAAAATCCTCATCTCTTGCCATCAGCTACAGACAGAAGGAGGAGGTTCAAGTGCCAACATGACACAATAAAGAAATATAAGATTTCTTTCAAGAAATACCGGCAAACATACTTTCTGAAAGCCTTTCCTTCAGTAAAACCACTAACATCAACACCTTGTAACAGCCTTTTCCCATGCTCTCACTACTTCCCAGAATCAAACAACTCCATGTGTAAAAGTGTGATATGACCCCTAACAGTACATATACACACTGATCTTAAAGACAACCTTAAGTCCACAACATTGGTCACAAGCTCTGTTTACACACACCAGTATCTGTGAACCCTTCAGTATTACTGTACAGAGAAACTAAAACAAACAAATTAAAATAAACACCCTACATAAACTTAGCACAGTCTCGACTTTTCTCTTCAAGTAACACAGAAATTAGACTTTGAACACCACAGAGTGTGTGTTCACAATCAAGATGGTTTAAGTAATTCTATTTGTATCTCAAATGAGCACCCTGAAGAGTGGGCCACGGCAATTTATTCTCTTTTCCTGCATTTCATTACCTTGTACTTACCTTGCAAAGATAATCTGACTGAAGGCAGATATTAATATGTGTACAACAGTGGCCAAAGCAAAAAAGCTATTAAAAATACCTAGAAGAGGGGAACCTTTTTAAAAAAGGCATAGTGTGCACCTTTGACATTGCAATTTCTACACCTGGTGTCACTCAAAGCTGCCTTTTCTATTCACATGTATATTTCTCAGTTTATCAGCTAACACGTTGTCGAAAATTTTTCTTTGAATTATCCAGCAGGTGGACCTGGTAAAAGAAAGAGAATTCCTATCCACTTGTTTTCAACAGGAACACATACCCTGAGTATTACCTACTGCACACCTTACAAAGCAAACCAGCAGCACACCAATGTGCACATGAAGAGGAAGTGGGGAGCTTGGGCTCTCACAGCCACCAGCAACTTTCCAGGAACTTCAAGAATCAAAGGAGGTCAAATTAGTGAATCAGCACAGGCTCACTGCTACAGGTGAGAGTGATCTCTGTCACAATTAATGATGTGAGCAGATTAAGTGTGCTCAAGCCTAACATGCCATTCTTTGCCTACAAAGGCAGAGATAAAGCCATATGTGTGTTTCACTACCTCAGAGAGTATGATAACCAGGTTCTGCAGGTTTTCACCTCCAGAAGATCCCACAGTTTGACCAAAGCCAGCACTGCAAAGCAACACGAAATACAGCAGCATGGGCATTCAGGAAGGGGAGGGAGCAAGCACCCCAGCCATCCACTGCAGACATAGTCTTGGCTTCAAACTTGAGATAAACTCAGAATCTGGGCAAGGGAACTCCTTCTGACCTTTCAACAGCACTCAGGGAAGCATTTTGTAAACCCCTTCATGAGACATCCCTCTACACCACACACTGCCCCCTCCCCACTAGCCACAGGCTCCTGCAGCCCTGCTCTTCAGGCTGTTTTAAAAGCTTTACTGTTCCCAGTCTTACTCAGCAAAGTGCAACGAGCCAAGCAGAGCCCAGTGGATTCAGCTGGAAGCCCCGGTGTCAATGCAGCCACTGACAAATGAGCCAGCAGCACGACTGCATTAGGAGAGTGCAGGATACCTGCCTGCAGAACAACTGACAGAAGCCAAAGCACCACTGAGACCCCAGTCAGAGTCTTCAACAAAATCTGACATGACATACATGCCATCTCATGCACGAGCCCTGTTTGTGGTCCACATTTCTCAGGGCATATCAGTCTCTCTTGCTGGCAATATAAATATCTCTCCATCTCCCCAGTCACCTTTCCCATGCCACCAGTGGGATATACAAGGCCTGTGCTAACTCTGCTTTATTCTGCTTTATTATCTGCCTTTCCCATCAAATATTTACTTTAGTTGTTAACAACCAATGAAGAATTTCCAAGAGCCTCTGACTTGAATTTCATTCTTCCTCTTTTTTCCTGCTAACCATCATGTTTATTTCATGTCAACATGATGGAGGCGAGTCATAGAAGGAAGTACCCTTCCAGGGTTGGTGGTGAATGAGTAGGAACGAAATGTTTCAGCTCAGAGGTTGCCTGCAAAGCTGTGTGCCAGATTAGCACCTACAGCCACCAAGTTGGGACCTACAGTCTGCTGCAATAATTAAGAATTCTACAAACTGACCATTAAAATTACCCATCATTCACCAACTCCACCTGTTCCATTGGCTACTGCAAAGAATGCCATTTCTTGCTTTACGAACTTCTCCCTTGCTCAGGGTGGGATGGAAGACAAGGAAAATCAGTGCTGCAGTGGGAGGTCCTGGCAACCATTCCCACAGCAGCAGATTGTAGCTCCCCTCTGAAGGAATACATCCTCCAGCTGACAAGAACAAAAATGCAGCCACCTTCCTCCTAATCTGAAGCAATGAAGATCACCAACCACAAATTCTGTCAGGCTGACAGAAGCATAGCAAAGGGCACAAATATTATCTGCTGTGGCCAGGGGACATTAGTGCACCCATCACAGTCCTGACACAGGAAGAAATGTGGCGCAATTGCACACCCCCTAAGAATGGTGTGATTGCCCTGCTGGCCAGCCTGGCATATTGGGGGCATTTGCTTGAAGGTCCCCACTATGTGTGAGATAGTTTATTTTAGCTCTTCTTGGGTATATTAGCTTAGTGTAATTTAAAAAGCTTTCAAAAGCCTATATCCCAGAGAAAAGAAGAACTGTAGGGTACAAACACAAGTAGCAAAATGAATGAAGTTTTCAAAACACAAAACACTGAGCTCCCCATCTGTGAATAGTCAAACAAATTTCCCTTTCTTGCACCAAACCAGAACAAAAATGACTAACACTCTCTGTCACAATCATTTCAGACTGTTTCTGGCAAGAAGACCTTCAGTTCAGAGTACTTGTGCAGCCCAACTCCCAAAGCACAGCCCCTCACACCACGTGCAACAGATCCCTCCCTTTCCTGGTGCCTGCCCCACATGCAGCACGCCCTCCTCCTTCCCCAGTAAGGCTGTGGTTCAGCACATTCTGCTCCATTTTGCCTCCTGCAGCTTGCACTTTCCTCTGCAGCCCCACATCCCCCACTTTCAGCAACTCAGCAGGGAGACGTCCCCGTTCCCTTTGATGGCAGCCCCAGCTGCACACAGGCAGCCCCAGCCCAGCTCTGCCATCCCTAGCTTCCCATCTGCAAGGGCACCATTTTTTAAAAAAACTGCATTTTACAAGTAAATCACGTGATCAGCTGCTAGTTTGGGTGCAGAGCCAAGAAACACTGGTGCATGGGGGAAGGGAGCTGATGTGTTTTTTGTTTCATGTGACCAGCTTACCAGAAACTTCACTAAGACCAAGAGCAGATCCTCCACCCACACCCCTCCTTTACCACAGCCCCTTCTCCCTGACACTCTCACAGCACAGCTGCAGAGCAAAGGCACAACAGGGGGATCTGGCAGCTCACATGCCTACAGCCAACCATCAAGTCCTAAAAGAGGTGGGACACAGAGAGAAAGGGAGAAGTTGTGGCTTAGGAGACGCTGAGGCAGGAGGCTGCAGCACCAATGCTAACTTGCACAAACACACCACAATACTTGGCTAGAAAGTTGAGAGGGAATGTTTTAGATCCAAGAGGCTGGCTGTAGGATGCATGCTTAAATAAAGAGCATCCCAACATGCTCTCACAGAGACATGGGAAGGGGATAACTGATTTTTTAAAAAAATCCACAGTCTAAGCTTTACATGGGTTCCATATGCTTTCTGCAATGACATAGACAGGATAATATGCATGGCAGCATCTCTTAGCTCACATAGAGCTGTACAATAATGTATTTCCTTAGGTGCCCTTTAGACACCTCTCTTGAATTGCCCCTAAACCTACACAGCACAAGCAGAGTTTTGGGAAAATAGAAATTCTGGCAAATTTCTAAAAACCAGAGAATGAAATGGTGGGGGGGAAAAAAGTTAGAAAATAAACAAAATATGCTCATAAATTAACAACTACTTCCATAGTATCTTTTTTTGGAGAATCTCTAGGTATGTAACAAATATTTACTCTAAGGCCAGAAAACTCTTGAAGCATGAGGTTTCTTTCTCTACCTTAAAGAGCTGGAGGAGAAAAGCAGAGATACTGAAACCAGAGAATGTCAGTGACAAGTCTGTGAACAAACTCAGATCTTTGGAACCTGAGCCTTTCACTATGCTTTTTTTCATCCCTCTGCAGAAAGAGAAATGAAGATAGAAACAATGCAGTTCAGATCTAATGGATTTTGAACACTCAAAGCAAAAATTGATAGGGGGAGCATTAGTACTGCTGTGATACCTCATCATGTCTCACTCTGGGAAGGCTGAAATCTGACTTCAATGGCATGCTAGGACCTAAGGAATTTTTATTATGAGGTCTGGTGTTCAGAATTGGAAAAAAAATATTTTTCTTTTAAAAAAATACACATTTAGTCTCTTTGGGAACAGCCACCCAACAAAGACTGCATTGCACTTGACAAGAGCACAGCCTGAAAATAGCTTCCTTCACATGAAAGCTCCAGATTTGGACAATCTGGTGTGCACAACAGCTTTAAAGTGGTCACCCTGTTCCATTACCATGCTTGCTTTCAGATTCTCAGGGAATGAGGCACCTGACTTGCACCTTTTTCCAAAAAAGCAGCTGCTATGCTACAGTTTTGATTTATTCTCCAGCTAAGTTAATTTCTTGTTTTGATCAATGTTTAATGCTCCTGGCTAGATCAGTTTAGATCTTGTTTGCCTGGAGGCATTTAATGCTGCTCCATTACCGTAATACCAATTTTAAGGTCATCTACAGCTCCCCCACACCAAGCCTTTTGCTGTGATTTGGATCTAAATTATGTGGTACCTTTTGGCATTGAATTGCACAGCCCCATATCAAGTCAACAGACACTTACTGAATCTCAAGAGATAGTCAGATTTGCTGATTACAGGCAACACACCCAGAACATTCTCACTGATGAAGTCCACCCCATCCCAAAGAAAGACTGAACATGAGGGATTGAAACCGTAGCCCTCATGTTATCTCAGAGCACACAGTTCTGTAAATTGCTGCCTATCTGAGGCAAAAAATGAGAGGGGAAAGGGGGGTGCGTCATATGGAGAAAGATGCAGTGAAACAGTTATTAAAGCACTAACACTGATGGCTACAAAGGAACTTTCTCTGTTGAGATTCAGTTTTAACGAGGTGGTGGTTAAGATGTCAAGCCAACACGTCTGAAGACTAAACCCTCCTTTGTCTACAGAACACATAAATGAGAAGAGTGGCAGAAAAATCTTCTCCACATTACCCACCAGGCAGCCTCAGCTTTGACGTAAAAGGAACACTTCTGCCCTACAAATGTTATTTCCACAAAGAGCTTGAATTTCAAATCCAATAAAGACAGTAGATCATGGTCTTGTCTATGGCCAGTGCCTGAGGAGTCTTCACAGTCCAGTATGAGATCTGTGGAGCACAAAGGTGGGCTGTAGACTGCAGCATTCCCTGGTAGAAGCAGCTTCTGAATAGGCGCCATTGGCAGCAGACAGCACAGTAAAAAATGTGTCCTTATGCTCACTTTTTTGCCATCTCTACCTGGACAGCTGGTCTAGCAAAATAAGATTTGGGATCTTGCTCATCCTATCACTGAAGCTGCCATCTTTGTTTCAAGGGCAATGCTAGCAAAGGTGATCCATGCCCCTTCCTAAGCCTCTTTCCTTTTCTTCAGTTCTTCTGTCAAGAAGTTTATCCAAATAGTGCAGTCCTCCAGCACAGCAGGCAGAGGACAACTACAGGTAAATACTGTGAAGATACTGCTGCAGCCTCAGCACAGAAATACGTAGCTCGCAAGCTCACAGACACGGGGAATACAGAAAAAAGCAGTATGGCCCATTACCTAGAACAAATAATTAAATAGTCACCTGTGCTGTAGGACTGGTCTCTGCAGAAAAAGAGTTTCATGGGTTCTGTGACCCAGCAGAGTAGGGGAGCAGTGGCAGAGCAAGCAGCAGTGTTCAGGACTTAGGGACAGCAAGTCTCCCAAGCTGCTTATATCTAACACAGCCAGGATCTGGAGTGACAGCAGCCAGTGGGCAGGAAGGCCTAGGAAGCATGTCCTCCAGGCCCTGGGAAATGCAAGCATAAAATGTGCTTCTAAAAGAAAAACATTAATGGCACTTGTAGACAGGAAGAGAGACAGGAGACAAAGACAACTAAAGAAGTGTCCAGAGGGAAGACAAAGCCACATGTATGGAGCATGGGAAAGACAGAGAACCCACCAAAAGGGGCAGCATAAGGAAAATGGGATCATGTGAACTGAGAAGGCCCAACTCAGAGATGTGATTTGTTGGCCTTGGTGAATGGGAGCAAAAGGCAGCACAGTGGATGCCCAGGCCAGGCTGCTCTCCTTCATGGGCCATAACCCTCAGCAGACTTACTGACCATGTCACCCACAGTTCAACAGAAATTAAGTTTGGCAACTTCTGATTAGCAACTGGTATAATCATAAATTAATCTGTTTTTCATTTTACAATTATTTAAACAACTTCCTGTTCTTCATACTGTACCCATATTCAGTCCTCCACCACACACTGAAACACATTTCTCTGTGCTGGAGCAAAGCCATAAGACCCTCCAGTCCTCACAGCCAAGGAGGTGCCTGGAGAGGGCACTCAGCCTAACCACAAGAGCCACCATCCAAAACAGTGACCATGCTGCTGGCAGATCAGCTCAGGAAGTTTCTGCCTCCAGCCCATTTGCTTGTTCTCACCTCCTCTGCCAAGTTCAGTGCCAGATCAGCTGTTTGGGTGACAGCCCTACGAGCAGGGAAGGAGAAGAAAGCAGCAAAGGCAATTTTAAGTCTTCTCTGAAGTCAGTTAGCTTTGAAAGCAGTTGATAAAATTAACAACCCTAACAGAAACTGCCCACTGCAAACAGCAACCAAATAAAGCTTCTAGTTCCCAAATGGCTGATGACCAAGGCACAGCTGCGCCGGGTGGGGGAGGAGAGGGGAAAGCGCGCATGAATCCTCGAGTGAGTCACTCGCTCCCTGCATCCCTGCTGGCCTAGATAAACGCTGCTGCCAGTCGGTGATGGGTGCTGCAAACCGACTCTTAAGCCCACAGCATCCCTGCTGCTCATCTCCTGGTGGGCACAAAGCCTGCACTGAACAGCACCATCTTTGTGCAAGTGGGCAAGCAAGACAGGTAGTCGCAATCACCATTAGGGCTCAGGTGTTCCCATTTGGCTAGGATTGACCTTTATGTCTCTTCTTGCCCTTGCTCCTGATTTCAGGAATTGTCCCTCAAGGACTGAGATCTCAGGCAGATGAGGATGCATTATAAAGTTTGCCCATTTAGACAAGGAAAATACTGAAAGAAATGTGAAAGCAAATAGATAATAAAAATAGTAATAAAGACACTGTGTAGGATGTTGCTCTGAGTCTCTGCACTGGCATTAGTTTGTTTACAGTGTAGGATGCTCACTTGTACTATCTGTGCAACAAGTCCTAGTGGATCATATCAGAACTGCCTTACCTTGATGCAGAAGTTTAGGACGAAGGCAGAATTACCCAAAGCACAAAATGCATCAGAATTAAGAGCAAATCATATCAAGTCTATACCACATGTAACATCTCCACTACAGATGCACCAAGGTCAGGGAACTGGTCTAAAACACTCCAGCTAGTTAGATCTCTGTAAGACAAAGCCCTAAATGCTGTAATACTGAGGCACTACAGCTGCAAATTCTGCAGTATGTCATTCATTGTTTTAAAAATGAAGGAGTTTAAGTAAGTCCTGTGCCCAGTGCAATCCCTGTGGCACAGCTATTGAAGTTTTAACTGTCCTCATGCCCTGAGAATGTGACAGATTTTTTTACCCTGGTTTCCCAAGTGTACAAATATACCAGAAGGAACACAGAAAGAAAAGGAAAAGAACCTTGAAGGAGCAGAGTCTCAATTAGCTGCATCTACAGATGTACATACCGGATGCTAAGGATTTCAGAAACAGAAGCTGGCTAGTTGATACTCATACCAAGAAAAAAAGGTCAGGCCACAAACTACAAGTTTCAGGCTAATGATGCTACATTTTGCAATTTTCTAAATTCTACTTTCTATGTCACACAGTTCTGAAAACTTCCCTCATGACTCTTGGTTGTGAAATTACAAGACAAATGGAATCCTGGGAAAAACACAGTTGTACCCACAGTTAAAACTGACCAAGACTGCACTGGTGTCTCCTCCCAATCATTATCATAAGTATTTCATAGAATCCAAAGAAATAAAAGAACAGCTTGTCCTTCATCTAATCCATCTTTCCCTCTGGCCTGAAGATAATGTTACAGCGATTTTCCCACTCCCTATCACAAAAAAAACCCCAGTCATTTTAGATGCACCTGTAAAACTTCCTGCCTGCAACTTTTGACACATGGATGGGGGGACTACAGTGCTGCCACACATGGTTAAAAGCAAGGAATATAGGAAGAAGAGAGAGCAGCACAAGGCAGCAAGTAAGGTGCTGCACAGGGCACCCACCTCAACCCAGGGCACGTTAACAACAAACCCTACTAAGTACCCATACCTGCAATAGCTCCATAAAGGGTCACTAATATAACTAAATACTGACAAAAGGTCAATGGATTAAACTACTTGTGCAGTCTTTATATCTGCTCCCTGTGCAGGTGGAATTGTTTGAAAGCTTTGATGCCAGGTTTCTCTAATGAAACAGCCAAGACAAGCATAACTGAGCTCCTTTACTGCACTACTGGAAGTGAAGAAGAAAGAGATGCTCATTTCTACAGCCTTCAGACCAACACAGCACACAGTGAGAAACAGCAAGAGAAGGGATGAAACGAGTGGTCAAGACACAAAGTACTGCCTATTATACCCCAAGACAGGCAAAGCAAACTGACTTACACTAGTCACAAGCACTCTGTCCAGTCTCCAGCTGGGTACTCCAGCACACTGGTTCTTCTGAAGCACCCAATGCTGCTGCCTGTTCCAAGAAAACACCCGGCTAGTAATGCCAATGTGCCAAAAAAACAGGCTAGCCCAAGATATTGATGTATTCATGAGGATTCTAAAATCTCCTGAAAATGCCAAGATGTCCTGCCTTAAAAAGTTCTGTCTTCCACCCAGCCCTAGCAAAGGTAGCCTCAAACAGCAAATCCTTGCTTTAGAATAAAATGGTCCAGGGACTCAATGAACTATGGAGAGGCAGATGAAAGCATCTTCCCATTATACTGAGCTCATGTAAAAGTACAGCAATGGACAAATCAATCAGTGGACTTGGAGACCTGGGAAGACTTCTTTATTTCCTTCTGTCTGTCAGTTTGGTCCACCCAATACCATTCTAAAGTAATCCCTGCTTAACTTCCCTAAGCAGATTCATATCAACTGGCTCAGGTCCTGCTTGTGCAATTAATCACACTTTGTCATATTTAAGAGTGGCATTTCTTTAGCCTAACTGTGAAGCCTAAGGCAAGAGACTGCTCACTGAGCTGTCAAGGAGACCAAGAACTCAGAGATAAAAGGTCTGTGGGAGGAGGAAGTCACTAGGATTGTTGAACCGGTGTGGGATAAAGCAGGGGTCTATGTTCTTTGGAGAAAGAAACATTTTTAGGAGAAACAGCTTGCTGCTACCAGCAACTATGCTAGCTTTTATATGGCAAATGTGTTTCCATTTTGACTGGAGTTTGGATAAACGTGTGATTGACTCCAGCACAGATTTCTTGCTTTTGAAGTCCAAGTTTCCCCTCTTATATTCCTTCCATCTCACCGTAATTGTGGACTTTCCTTACTTCACATTTTAACCAATAGACTTGTGCTTATAAATAAAACTATTTTTCCTTTTGAAATATAAACAACAAACTCAAAAGGCTTATAGAAGAAAATCCATACTTTGGCTCTTTATAGTAAAGTAGCAAGTAACTTCATATAAATCTTAATTTAGAAGGTACCCAAAAGACAGCTGAGGGCCACTGTGGTGACCTCTGAAAGTCAGACAGGAGCACAGGACTTGGCTATGTCCACTTGTGTGTACAGACTGGGTAATGAGAGCAGCCCTAGAGAAAGAAATCTGAGGGTCCTGGGCAGTGGCAAGCTGAACATGAGTCAGCAGTGCCCTGGCAGCCAGGAGAGCCAAGTACATCCTGGGGGGCATCAGGAACAGCATGGCCAGCAGGCAAGGGAGGGGATTGTCCTGCTCTGCTCTGGGGCCTCCTCACCTCGAGTGCTGGAGGCAGTTCTGGGCACACTTAAGGAAACATATAAAGAACATCCAAAGAAGCACTATGAACATGGCAAAGGGCCTTGAGGGGAAGGCTTATGAAGAATGGCTGAGGTCACTTGGCCTGTTCAGCCTGGAGGAGACTGAGGAGAGACCCCATTTCAACTCAAACTTCTTTGAGTTGAAAGGGACAGGTACTGATCTTTCCTCTCTGGTGACCAGTGACAGGACCTGAGGAAATGATCTGAAGCTGAGGGGAGGTTTATGTTGGATAGGAAAAGGTTCTGCACCTAGCAGGTGGCTGGACCCTGGAGCAGGTTCCCCAGGGCAGTGGTCACAACACCAGCCTGACAGAGTCAAAGTAGTCTTTGGATAATGCTGTCAGGCACCTGGTGAGACTCTTGGGGACGGTCCTGTTGAGTGCCAGCAGCTGGGCTTCAGTGATCCTTGTGGGTGCCTTCCAGCTCAGGATATTCAGTGATTCTATGATTCACTTCTACAAGCACCCCAAAGACCTGTGAGTACAAGTGCAGGCAAGAGCAAGCAGCTAGCCTGCCACAGGAGGAGCAAGTGAGGTCAGTTATAAGCTGGATATAAAGAGAGGGTGGGGAAAGGCTGCAGTGAAGACTTGGTGTCATACCAGGACAGGCAGAGAGAGCAACCAAAGAGAACAAGTCATGATTTGGTGGAGGGAAGGGCAGGATGGGAGGTGCAGAGCAAAACAGAGAGGAAAATGAGGCATGATCCTGCCTGACAAAGGGCAAAAGAAAAAAATCTGAAAAATTCTTCTTTGTAACACTGCAGTGACAGTTTAACTACTACTCTAGCAACATAAAACTGCCAGAGGACTGTTACACAGGCTGGTTTGCACAGTGGGAAGGAAGAAGATACACTCCATGGCCTCCTCAAAAGAAAACACACGGCCCTTCCAAGTGCTGCTCCTCTTTGCTCTTCCCAGAAGGTTCACAAGGCAGAGCTAGAAGGATGGTATTTGACAGCATTAAGATATCTTTTCCTGTCCTTGCTGCCTTGAAAATAGAAATATATCTGAGGTGCAAAACAACCTGATCCAACTTGCAAGCAGTTTTCTAGACTTCTTTTCAGAAAAGGTCAGTGTGACAAAGTCAGTTAGGCTTTTATGGAATCTGCTTGCCAAATCCAAGACAGCACTCAAGAACATTATTGTTCCAAGTCCCTTACAGATCTGTCTCCAATGATGAGCAACCTTTGAGACCACGGAGAAAATTCAGAGCAGGGTTCAGAAAAATTCTGTGTGCAATTTTTCTATTTGATATACCATTTCCACCTAAAACTAAGCTTTCTATTGAATTACAAGTCCTTCTTTTTCATAATGCATTTACCACATGAGTTGTATCTCCCTAGACATGTTGGTGAATACTGTTTCTGGTTCTTTAGGGTAGCTTGTTAGCATACTGTGTGTATCTGCGAGGGCCAGACAGCATGGCACTAGCACAGTGAGCTTTCTCCAAGAGCTTTTAGCAAGCCCACAGGCTTCCTAACCTGCAGGCTGGCAGCTGTCTGTTAGTAGAATGCCAGGAAAAAAACAGGCTGCCCCTTCACAAGGATTAGGTGTGCAATCAGGAGCAAGTGTCTGAGCACAGTCCAAATGTACAGGACTAACGGCATGCTGTCACACGTCCAACCAAAAAAATTCAAGAAAGGGTTGATTCTCCTGCTTTGTAGACATGACACAGGTCCCAATATGAGAAACAAAGATCAGCATATGGAACAAAAAACTCACTTCAGGAGTGCACCATGACCCTCATTAAAAATGAATACAGAAAGTACCTTCTAGAATTAAGTATCACATGAGAAAAAGGAGCAATGAACTACCTTTTGTAAAAGACCTGCATCACCTGCTACACCACTGATAAGAATAAAACAAAACAGGAGGAAAGAGAGCTCTGAGCAACTGCATTTATATTAGTGAGATAGGAGGGGAAGGGAGAAAAAAGCCTTCATTAGTCACTGATAGGACTGATAGGATAAGTTGTATTTACAAAGAGTGCATTAGTTATCCACTGTTTTTTTTTTTTCCAGAGGAAGCTGAGGAGGGCTCTATCTTCTCAGCTTCCATGGGAGACAAGGCCTCCATGCCCCAAAGTGCAGCTGCTGCACATTTCCTTCCAGAAAGTGCTCATAATGCCGCAAGGTCTCCATATCCCTTCATCTAGGCACTGCCTTCTGCTCTCTCTCAGACACAGATGAGGAAGATGCAGCTGGAAAATGGATCCTTCCAATTGGCATTGGCCCACACTGTCTCAAGGCTTGGTCTGTTAAACACACATCAAAACAACACCGCCAGCTCTGGTGGGAGGAAGACGCAGGAAAATCCTGAGGCTGCAGCTTCTCTAGTAGCTGTCACTGTTCTCATGAAAGCTCATCCACAAAGGAAGAGTGCAAGGCAAGCAATTCACATGTTTTGAAAAGACAGCCACTCCTCTTTTCCTGCCGAAAGTTGCAGCATGCTGCAGAAAGCCCAAAATACACAGAGACTCTCCCCTAGCCAGGGCAGTTTGAGTTGTCTGAACTACACTGTACTTGTGCATGGCTTCTGTGCCTGCTCCAGCTTTTGGAGCACACCTTTTCCCCAGCAGCCAGACAGGAATCATCTCTTCCTGCACACCTTCTTGTTCTGTGTTGGCTGCAGCCAGCAAGGAAGGCTGCAGCAAGAAGGACATGCCTCTCAGCGTGAAGGGAGCACCAAGGAAATGCTGCTGCTGTGCTTCACCAGCACCTGCAGAGAGGTTCCCATTCCAGAGGGCTGGAGGGTCAGGCAGGCTGAGGAATGCAAGAATAGTCACAGAGTAGGTATGCTGTTGCTTCAAATGTTGAGCTGTTATCAACTCTTCAAGAGTTTCTGAGCTGTGGGGAATCTGCCTCCAGTTCACATAAGCAATTCTAGGAAGTTCTCAAATTCCTGAGATGAGGGCTGCCAGCTCAGTGCATGTTTTACTGCTACTATACCAAAAACCTGTTCATTCCTGCTCAAAAAAAACCACCAAAACCAACAAACACAAAAATCAAACCTGTAACCACTCTAGTCTGCCCTGCCAACAGTGATTTTGCTGCCTCCTTCCCCTGCCCAGCCACTCATTCATCTTCACACAAAATAGCAAAGGGATTATGCAGATGTTGCTTTGCTATCCTGACCTTCTTAACCTATGCCCACATGGCATCAGTGATGTTGTGCGTTCACTGTCCCTTCAACCATACGTCAGAGGCTAATTCCCTTCTGGCTGTACCCTGAATCCTCATTCAGAAGCTGGATGATAATTCTCATCTCCTGCCACAAAACTTCACAGGAACAGAGACAGGAACTCCCTGCATCAGTACAACTGAGGTTTGGAGCACAGAACTAGTTGTAAAGCACAACAAAGAAGGACAACACAGGCAGTGTATCCAGAGTTGTGTCCAGCTGAGGAGCAGCAGGAACACTGAAAAAGTGAATGCTCAGAGAGGCAGTGCATGGCATGGCCAGCATAGAGCATCTGTGGATGTCTGCCTGGGGAAGAGTAAGTGGGGGAGGAAACTGCACCATGAGGGACAGGATTTCACTCTAGTGCCCAGCAGAAGCAGCCGCTCAAACGGAGGTAAGGCTACTGCAAAGGAGTAGGTGACTGAGCCATCAGTTTGCATGCAAGCTGGGTGAGTCTCTGTCTAATCCAGAAAAAGAGGCTGCACAAGTCTTGAAGAACAGGTCAGCAAGGATTTTCACAGTGATTACTTGACCACACTTAGGGACACAGGAAAGTTGCATCCCATCCAGCAATGATAAATGACCGTCACTGTCCATTTCCTGCTCCACAGAGCCTGAGATGCTAACAGCAGCCTTGAATATATCCATGAATCCATGGTGATATCTAGAGTGGGGAAACAACCTTGATTCAGAAGAGCATCTTGATAGATCTACAGCTGGGGAGATTCCAAGTGAACAGGAGGAAAGATTCTGAAAATTGCTTGGCAAACTGGAGGAAGCATATAACAGACACAGGACCAGGTGGCAGGGAAAGGTCTCTGGCAGGGACAACTGGGTAACTTCTGCATGGACATGACTGCAATGATCACAGTCAATACTGCTGCTGAACTTTCTGTCAAGAGTCAAGCACCAGAAAAATGAAATTCACAGAACCTGTCACCAGATCTGACAGATCACCCAGAGCATGCAGGGAAGCAGCAAGTATGTCTTATTTTGATTTCAAGAATCAGGTAATCTTGGTTTCAGCCTTGCCGTCCCCACTGTTCTCCCCTATTTACTGCAGCGCTCGAGGCATCTGCCCTGGGGAGCTCTAGGGCTGACACGGCCACTCCACAGGGCGGAGTTGAGTCACCTTTCCAAGAACACAGTTTTCTCTGGAGCTTTGGGAGGAGGGAGAAAAACCCCCAAACAAACAACAAAAACTAAGGCCTCTTCAAACCACAACCCAACAACCCCACTGCTGAAACTTAGACACCAACATAGCTAATAATTCCCATGGTTGCATTTTCATTCCTTTGGCAGGAAAGGTGAGTGGAGAGGCAAAGTAAGGTATACTGCAGCACACATGGGTTACTAGGCATTGTGGTCACTTTCCTAGTTTTTAGATCCCTTTTTCACATTTCATAAGCCATGAGAGTCATGGTAATTCCCCATACACACTACAGCCTTAGTACTAACTTTCATGGTCTCCAGGACATTAAAAACACCAGCATCCGACCACACCACAGCTAGCACAGACACAGGCTATCAAAATCCTTTGGCTTTCTAGAACCTTCTCTGCTACTGTGCCATGAAAGGACAGATGGATGGCTCTTGAAGTGTCTTCCATCCATCTGCTCCCTCACCTCAACTAAGGGGACAGAAATCAGCTGTCCCTTGGATCCCATGATGATGATTAATCCAGCATCGTGGACAAGCTGTTACCTATAAGGACTCCAGTGATCATGCAGATTTTTCTCCATAGGGTTAGAGAGAAGAGAAGTTCCAGGAGGCTGGGCTTCAGTGAACGAGACCCTGTGCAAGGGGATATCATGAGCAGCTGTCCTCTGAGAAGCCAAGACCTTCACTTTAAAAGTACAGCAGCAGCAGAGAGAGAGATGGTGTAAAACTGAAGTGATAAGCAAATTGCATAACAATTTCCTCTGGAACTGGCACTCATGAGCAAGAGACAGACACCCAGCTTCTGATATTGTTCCTGCTGGGCACCTTCTGTCCTTGCAAAAGAGCTCCAATCTTTATGGAGATGTCTACTCCACAATCAAAGGTTTAATCACAGCATGAGCATACATATCCATGTTAGCACTACACCTCACTAGCAGGACTAGTAATAGTGGGATTCATAAACTTGAACACAAATTGTAAGGCCTGCTGGGGACTTACATATGTGCCTAAGCTGCTAGCCTCCACTGAAACCTATATCACTGGGGCTGCAATGCTGTTATCTCTACAACACTGGGAATAAAGTTAGTGAACTATGTCCTTCATGCTGCAGTCACACCTTCTGCTACACTACCAGCAGAAACTCAGCTCTCTCTTCATCAGCTTCAGATGTTTAGTTCTTGTGTTTAGACTAGGAGTAGCACAGTAAAAGAAATGGACAGAGGGAGAAACAGAGAGAAAATGACACCGAGGTATTAATAATTGTGCTTTGCTTGTCCAGTCCGGCGCATTTTCACTCTCAAACACTGAGCACATCCAGAAACAAAATTATACAAGAATAGTGATTGTATAAATCTCTCAAAATACATAATTTAAGGAAATAATCAACCCTGCTAACAAAACTGTAGAATGGCTGAACACACTCCTTTCTTCCCTTAAAATTCACATGGTGTAAATCTGTTTAAGAGTCCTCGAAGTTGGAGACACACATGCTAACAAAATTAACCACAGAAAACAACTAGCTGGACCCCTAGGGATCTGCAAACTAGTTAATTTTGCAGGATCAGACCTATCTAGGAAAGGGAGCACAAGAAGGACAGGACAGAAGAAAACATTCTATTCAGTCTGCATCACTACCAGCGAACTGCTGGGCAAAGAAGCAGTCACTCGTACTCCCATATCCTCTATCTTGTCATGTCAAGAAAGCAAGTAAAATAGGAAGCCTAAGAATAAACACAAAAACAGTTATTAGAGTAAAATAATATATCAGAGAGACCAGTGGCCTTGCCCAAGAATTCAACAGGATACTTTAAAAACTCACCAAAAGGTACAGACTTGCTTAATTGTTACAGCAAGCTTATACAAAAGAATCCTGTTAAGTTTATTTCAGAATTCTTCTGAGGGAACTGAGGGAAAGGCACTTGGGTGACAGAACCCAAGGAAAAAGTGGATGCTCCCTGTAAAGCCCTGATGGCAAAGGTGCTTGGGTGAACAGTGACAGCCTGCCCAGCTTGCTTTGCTTGCTGACACAGCACAGTGGCCTGCCTGCACATGCAAACCCACGCGCATGGAAGGCATTCCTCCCAGCTCCAGCACTTAATTGTGAAAATATTTGAGTGGCATCCCACCAGGCTACACAGGGGACATCGTTCTGCCCAATAGTCCAGGAAAGGCTACATCTTGAGATGCACAAAGGCAGAGAGGCAGCAGCTGAGGGGGAAGGTCTAGGGAGATTAACATGTTTATCTCCTCGCTTAAGTCTCTTACCGGCCAATGGTTTCAGCACGATGGCAGCAACAGGACTAAAAATAAGAACTCGGGCATTACCAGTGACTCACCGTGTGGGCAATGACACCACGAGGGATCACGCAGATAACCCTCCCGCAGCCCAGCTCCTCTGCCGTGTGAAATGGCTCGCCACAGGGACAAAGGACACGCTGCACAGAGATCTCTTCATTCAAGTGATCTTTAGACTCTATGACATTCTCTTCAACCACCAGTAGCTTTAAGTAGATAATCAGACCAATCTCAGACCCAAATGTTGGGTTCGGCACCTGACACAAAGGCTTGAGGGGATAGAAAGCACCATCAAGACTATGCTTCCAGAACATTAAAATTCCCTGCTAGAGGTGATACTAACCACTGCTGGTCTTATTTCTGTCTGGATCATGTCTACCAGTAAATAAATTTCATAGGCATAAGCAATTCTAGGATGTTGCATTAGAAGAGTTCCTTCAGCAAAGGCTAGTGCATATCAGCAAAGCTAGCACCACAGCAAGACAGTGCTTACCCTAAAGAACCTCACACTTCCTCCAAAAAAGCCCATTAGATAGTATTTTAGTAATTCAGCTATTTCAGATTCTTTATGTAAGCTACTGGAATGAAGTGTTTCAATGGTACAGCTGTAGTAGTTAACATCCCACTACAGCACTGATGCAGTACCCCAACTTCCTCCCCTGAAAAGCCACAGCTAAGATAAAGCCAGACTTTTTTTAATCTCTCTAGGAAAAAAAGAGATCACTCTGCTGGCACTGTCTGTGGTGCAGATTTGTCCAAGAGCAGGTAAAGGAGATCCCCTTGTTGCAAAGCTGGCACTCACAGCAGTCACATCCTTCCCCTGCCTCTTGCTAATGGCCCTGTATCCTCTTTACTTTTGATGCTGACGCAAGCACTTGTGCAGCAGTGCACTGAACTGGATAACTGAACTGATCCATCATTAACCTGGTTCACCACACACCTATATAAAGAATTTGTGCTAGTGCAAGGAGGGAACAGCCAGAAGAAAGGCTGCCTCTTTCAGCAGCAATAGATACGCTGGCTGAGACTGCTCATGTTGCTATGAGGGACAGTTCAACTACCCTTTGCTGTGATACTCCAAGATACTGCTCACATACAGTTCACATCAGACCATGAGATGTTCTAGTCTCCTAACTGAATTACCCCTAGTTTCTGACCCATCATAACAGAAAATTGTTCAGACCTCCCCTAATATTCACCCTTCATAACTTCTGCCACTCATAAAGAGGCCATCATTTTTATAAGTACAAAGGGAATATCTATGTTTACCATCCCCACTTCATGTAGTGAAGAAAAATACTCAGTTCTGGAGATCAAAAAAGTAGAGTGAGAATATAGCAATTTATTTGAAATTTGCAAGGAGTCAGATCCTGTGCCTAAAAGAAAGAAATAAAACCCCATCCATAGAATACCAGGATATCACAAGCAATCTGGATTGTGTCAAGGCAAATAGGACATTGCTATTGAGACAGCAGTGCTTAGAGATGGGCTGTTCAGCAGTCAGTGAAACACAGTGATTTCCTAAGAAGTAATTACGCAGTTGGCTACTTACTGTCAGAACCAAGGACCTCTCCCATGAGAACAGACACTGCATGATATCCCTCAGATTGCCTACTGCTCTTTAACAAGAGCAGCCAAAACGACAGTGTACCAACTCCTGAATCTGCATTTAGCCCCCTCTCATTCATTAAATATACTGGAAAGCTTGCAAAGAGCAGCATCTCCTCCTATGCCCATAAGCATAAAGAGCAATTCTCTCTCTAGCTGTAGATGGTCAGGAAACCACCAGGTCAGAGCACTGAGGCATTTACAGCACCCAAAGTTAAAACTGGAGACAGCTAAATCTTCCCAGTTTGCCTGACAACAACAGAGGCGCACATCAAGAATTATTCAAATATTAGAGAAATAGGACACTTGACTCCATAACTAAAAGAAATGGAAGCTTCAAGGGAACAGCAACTTATCCAGAAAAGCACATCAGTGACTGCTTTTGTGAGAAGCTCTTCTTTACTACAGCCTATACATAAATCTGCACACTAAGAGAAAAATCATTAAGATGGCTCCACAGGAACAAAGGAAGGCATGTCTGGGGAAAGCAGGTACCAAACAGCCCAGGCAGATGTGGGAGAAAGGCATTTCAGAAGGAAGAGCCAGGTGACACCACCAAGAGCCGTGGCTGGCAGGAAGTGCTGTGCCAGACTCACTGATGGCAGGCTGCACGGCTGTGGGCTAAGATAAACCTGTCTTGGCCTCTCTGATCTGCAGCACACAGAAAACAAGATAAGCAGCTTCCAGAGAGGGAAAACACCCATTTTACCAGGAAAAGAGGGGATTTTGAAGAGTTTGCTTTGTTTATCAAATAAGCACGTCCTCATATAGGAGAACTTGGGGCAGTTTGCTTCCTGCCACCAGAGGTGAAAAGAGCAACATATCTCAGAAAACCAGATGTCTGCTCTTCTAAGGTGCTTTTCCAGTCTTCTCTGCCTCCTGCTGAGTAAATATATTTTGGCATATCCAGCTATTCCGACAAAAGACAGTCCTTAGGAACTTTTGATTGCCTTCATAATAACAAAATGCATCCTTTAGTCTTAACCACCGGGCAAAATCAGTTTGCAACTCTGTGATCAGATGCTCCTAGGAATATAAGTCACACAAGAGAAACAATGAGTCATATTTTGGCAAAAATACACCAGATCTCTATTTTGCATCTTCCTGTGTTCGTCAGTGCAAGGCTGCTTCCCTCTGCTCCTCGTACTTTTAAAAGAGCAATACCTATCACCACTGCCCCCCATCCAAGAAAAAAGCTTTATTATTTATTCTGATTTTATGCTGAACCATCATGTTTCCAACATGTTAACTGTCTTCACCACATCTGAATTATGCAATAGGAGAATTCAGATTCAGCACCCATTTAAGATACAACTTTGTTCTGTGATTCCCCAGCCTATGAGCAATTCAGTGGTCCCACTACCACTGTCAACTTTGAGATCCCTCAGCTTATGAAATTTTATTACAACGACAAAATATTTGCTCCTGGTTCAGTTCATAAGATTCTGATTAGCAAAGCTCTAAGGGCATCACTAGAAGAGCTCTAATCATCTACCTCAGTAGACCAGAGTGACCCAAAACATGACAGCTTATTAGCAAATATTTCATGTTATAGGAAAGACCCTTCTGCTCAGCACGTAAACTGTTTAAGTCTGTATTTACTATGTAGAAAATGGATGTTAACATATAGACAGGTGATGATAAAGCATCAAGAAGATTTTGAAACACCCTTCAAACAAAATACAGATCTAGCATTTCACACTGGCTGCACAAAGAACACTCAGCATTTCCTATGACAACTTCTAGCACTAGTTTTTCAGATGCTTTGAACAGCAATTAACTTAACCTAATAGCTCCAGCCATAACAGACTACACCATTTTACAGAAACACAATCCAAGACTCAAAATTGTCTGCATTCTAAAAGGTTGAGGCCCAGTATGACTCTCGGCTTTTCCACAGATGATGCCTGCCCAACAATCTGACTTGCTTTGACCAGACATTAGCTACTTCTGAAAGAATGGAGACAGGAGAGAAAAGGATGAAAAAAAAGAGGAGGTATTGGGCTTTCTGTCTGAATTGAATACCAAACCTCAGCAGACACCAAAATGCAATGACTGCCTTATCACTTTATTACACAAGCTATGAGTAAGGTTTCTAAGGAAAAGGACAATATTGCCCCAGAGATACCCATTTGCTATAGGTGCTTCTAATAAAGGGCACTTCTCAGTGTCTCCTCTTTCATACCAGCTACACAGAAACTATGCTCTAACATCCAAACATTAAATGCACTTTGAAGTGGCACCCAACCATTTATCCCAATTCACTGTAGTCAAAAGACATTCCTGACATCTTGGAAATGATGGCAGATTGTGTTAAACTGCATCTTTGTTCACCATGCTCTTTTGCTCTCTATAGAAAGGGAGATAGAAGGAGAAGTGGCAGCTACTGCAAAAGACATGATCTCCTAGCAAGGATTCATAGATGTAAAAGTCTTCTTTCCCTACCAGCCAACAGTTAACCCAGGAGTGGGAATAATAAAACACTGGATTGCAGCACTGAATGACCAAGTCAACTAAGAGAAAGAGGAAGAATATTTACACAGATCCAGTAGGCAAAACACACATTTTTAAAAATGGAATACCTAAGTTCTATTCCAAAATACCTAGAAATTAAAAAAATAGCAGAATTAACATTGTCTATGCAAACTGGTCGTGATGCCACATCATAGATGTGATTAGAGAATGCATGAATAGATGTTTGATCCCAAGGAATGCTTGACAATGGGAATGTCAAGATAAATTATGCCCAGTAGAAGCATGGGTGCTCAGTGCTTCCACCTCAAAAACAGACAAGCTAAGGAGAGCAAGAGGCAATTAATAAAGTCCAAGTTTTAGCACAAGTTTAAATAAGGGTATTCAAGTTTGCTGAATTACTTTTTCCCTTCCTTCTGTTAACACCTTATTAGAAGATATGAAATTCCAGGGGAAATCATCTTTGTTTTGATTTTTCTGTAAGGAAATCTCAATCTTTTAAAACACACCAGTCTAAGAAAACAGAGCAGAGACTTATCCTTGCAATTCTGGGTCAAACTCACAAATCTTGGACTTGTGGCAGTGTACAGCAGGAGAGAGCAAGATCTGGAAAAGAAAATCTGGCCAAATGTGCATGCAAAGCTGGCACTGGTGAGTGGCCTTGGCCATCAGGCCACAAAACACTTTTCACCAAGAACTAATTTCTCCTCTCACCTACAGAGCAGCACTCTGCACACCTCCATCAGTGCTCTGCTCCCCACTTCACTGCCAGCCACCTCCTTCTCCATGCACTGGCCTGCTTCCTGTCTAACAGTCTTGCAGCTTCACTGGGGAAGCAGCAGCTCACCATACAGCATATTTGTTGGCTCCATTTTAAAGGAAGCTCCTAGCCAATGCTCCTACATGCCCTAGGTATCCACTGGATTCCAATTTCCACACAGAAACAGCTTCAGAAGCCTGTTTTCAAGAAGGTGATTGTCTCCCCCAGATGGCTCAACAGTCTCTACAGTAGGGGTTGAGTGCTCTATGGCAAACACTCCAACTCCTCTCTTCCACAAAGGACACATACATTAGCATATAAAATTTCCTGGAAAATTACATGAACCTCTCAAAACCTGCTAGAAGCAAGGACAAAATGGTTTGAAATGCTTTCTTTATAGCACAGAAACAGCTCCTCTGTAAGCAGACACTGACACCTTTCTGCTTAGTACCAGAGGATAAAGAGACAGAAGAAATGCCACTGAGCTGGACACTGTCTATCCATCTAGGACTGTTTTGAGCATCTGATCCTGCCACAGATGGCAGTTAATAGGATGGTGCCTTCTTAGAAGATATTCAATTAAAACCCTGAGGGGTGTGGTACCATTAGCTTTAGTTGGCAGCCAGGGTACAGAACCAAGAAATTAAGTCTGTCTAAACTAATCAGCTCTACCCCAAAGCAGAGAAGAAACATCCCTTTTACATGAAAATCTCTCCTTTGTCCTAAAATGTGCCCACTTTGTACCACAGCATGGAAGTTCTCCCAATATACAGAAGCTATAACCACAAAAAGCTGTAATTCTTAGCCCAAACAGAGCAGTAACAGAACCAGAGAAATCCTCTTCAGCAAAGATGGACAAGATGGTCCAACACTAAATGAAGCTATTCCAAGTCTGCTGGCTGGCATGACAGGCTGTCCTGGCTGAAAAGGGAATTACTGAAATGCACATGAGAGTGCAATACTGAGTGGGAGGACACCAAGGCAGAGATACAGGTAGCTTTCACTTCTCTAGACTTTCCCTGTAATGCCTTACTATTTATTCATACGAACAGCCATCATGCAGGCAGTCTCCTTGTGTCCTTTCCTAAGCAGGAATGTAGGGCTTTTTGTATCTCAAATCCAATAAAATCATTGCCAATCCTTCCCTTTCCTTAAGCAGGATTATTCACATATTGAAAAGCAGTGTGTATCCTGTCTAACTAAAACAGCACATGATGAGGAGGTGGCAACACACTACAATACAAACATAGCCAGATGAATAATTATGTAAAAAAAATCACTTTTCTACTCCATGCAACTGCTCTGTCTTGTTGACTCAGATGTGTTCATTTGAGCAGACAAAAAAAAGCGTTTTACTACTGCTGCTCACACTGGGAGCTTTTGGGAAAGCAAAGCCAAGCCTACATGCCCCAGTCTCAGCTAGGCTCAGTCTGGGAAGCTCTTCAGCTCTAAAAGTCCCAGCTCGGCATATCCCCAGCAGGAACCGCAGATCATGGGCACATATGTAGAAGAATAATTAGTTTCAGAGCCAAGACTGTGCTCCTCCCCCACCCCTTAAATTAAATAAGCCAAGAAAGAGTACACAGCCATCCAGTCATTCTTGAAGAATTATTTTTCTGACTAGCTCTGCACTTTAAGGATGCCATTTTTCATTATTGTTAATAGGTCTCATTAACTAGAAGCTCTTAAGCACAAGACCATTACTAAATGCAGTTTACACTGCACAAAAGCAATGCCCTTATTGTAGCAAGGGCAGGAGGGAAGGAAACAGTTTGCTTTTCCATAAATACCAATAATTCAAACCCAAGCACTATTTTTTCTTCATTTAAGTTCACAGTTACTTCAAATTAGTAGACAGTTAAGAGGATGGTTTTAAAGATCTCCAGTTTGCAATTTTTTTTAAGCTATACCTCATGACTTAAAGATGAACAATACTTCATTTTAAAACAGAAGCTTTACTCAAGCCAAACTTTCACACCTTTCTGGGGTTAATGATCACATCAAGGATTATAAAGATATGCAACCACACCCTTAAATTTCAGGCACATAAGCAACCTAAAGAAAGAAATACACATTTCCCCCCTGCCCCCATCTCACATACAGACAGAACAGTGAACTCTCACTTCTGCTGAAAGTCTGGAATAATATGTGTATTTGGAAGCCCAAAGAGAGGCCTGAATAAGAATTTCCCTTTTATGAAGCTACAGAACTACTGAGGACAGGGAAAGTTGGCTTCTTCCTAGAAGAGTCAGCCTAGGCTGGCCTTCAGAGGGACGTGGACAAGTTCAAGAAGTGTGCCCATCTCATTATGTTTAACAAGACCAAGTGCAAGGTGCTGCACTGGCAGAGGCAACCCAGGCATCAATCCAGGCTGGGGTATGAACCAATCCAGAGCAGCCCTGCCGAGAGCTTGGGGGTGCTGGTGGATGAGACACTGGACATGAGCCAACAGCACGCACCTGGAGCGCTGCCTTCAGCTCTGGAGCGCCCAGCACAAGGACGACATTGGTTGGTTGGAACCAGTCCATAGGAGGGCCAGCAAATTAGAGGGATCTAATCAACTTCTCCTATGAGGAAAGGCTGAGAGAACTGAGATTGTTAAGTCTGGAAAAGGGAAGGCTTCAGGGTGACCTAACTGCAGCCTTCCAGCATCTGAAGGGAGCTCATACAAGAAAGATGGAGAGGGACTATTTACAAGGGCATGTAGTGACAGGACTACATGGGGGAATGTCTTCAAACTGAAAGAGGTTTGGATTAGATATTAAGAAGAAATTCTTCCCTGTAAGGGTGGTGAGGCATTGGCACAGGTTGCCCAGAGCAGCTGTGCCTGCCCCATCCCTGGGAGCGCTTGAGGCCAGGTTGGATGGGATTCTGAACAGCCTGGACTTCTGATGGATGTGTCTGTTCATGGCAGGGGAGGGCTAGAACTAGATGATCTTTAGGGTCCTTTCCAACCCAGGCCATTCTATGACTCTGTGATTGCATGAAAGTTGAAACCCACTCAAGAGTCAGAGAAGTACCTTCCCTACTTGTTGTAGTGTTTCAGAGCTTCACAAAACTTTAGAATCACCAGGGCTTTCAGTTAGTAATATAACTGACACCACTACAACTCGTGCATTGAAACAGCTAGCAACTTTTAATATCATTTTCCACGGAGACTGCTTGACATCATGCTCTTCACACTTTAAATTCAAATAATGCTTAACTCAAAGTGAATTTCTAATCATGAACAGACACCCTGTTTGGAGGTGATCAACACGTCATCCACATAGAGAAGCAGAACAATTTTATAGCTCCAGTGTAAAAAGTTAATTCCAACCATGCACCACATCGAGGTTGTTCACAGGACTGAGCCTGGAAGAATAGTGCTTCACATCCTCCTTCACAGTATTAACATTCTTTTATTCATAGGAGGTAAAAAACTGGGGGTGGCAGGGAAATGCTTCTTAAGTGTCTTTTATATAAACCTGCACCACACAGAATTTCTAAAAACAGCATCATGGAATGCTACATTTTCTTGAGGCTTTTCTTTTCTCCTCTGTCCTCCATCAAAAAACCCAACAAACTAGCGGAAAAATTCTTTGCAACCTGGAGGCCAAAACATTATGTGCAATAGTGCTAACACAGGTCCATGCATGAGCATTAGTCCTCAGCAGCATAACACACCATGCAAACCTGCTAAAGATGAAAACAAAGCTCAAGCACAAAAAGACAAATACAATTTCCAAAAGTGGAGAAAGTCAAGTCATGACAGGCAGTACCTAAATTTAATATACACTCATTGCCAGACCTCTAATTCATTTTCCCTTGTGTTCAGTAACCAATGGTGTCTGAAACCTGCTAATTCAGGTACAATAGCAACTATACAACTTGCAACATGCCGGAACATTAGGACAGCCAGATGGCAGAAAGGACAGACTGAAAAAGGATAGTGTCTGGATGTACATTGCTGCGTTTTATCTGCTGTTGTTGTTTTGTTTTGTTTTGTTTTCACAGTTTTTCTTGCTTGTTTGTTTGGCCATTTTTGTATAAAGACATAGGATGAATCATTCCCAGCACTGGAGTCAAACATCCACCCCTTCCTCTATCTTTCACTCTCCTGCTCTTGTATTAGGAGAGCACCTTTCTCTCCAAAGGGAAGCCTGTATTCTTTGCTGAAGTTATGATGAAAACAACTGTCAATTAAAAGAAAAAAAAAGACAAGCATCCATGTTTCAGGATGATGGTAGTCATTCTGTACAATGGAAAGAACGGATGAATCTCACAGTGCAAAACACAACCTGAAGAAATAAGTCTGTAAACCCTTTCCTTTTTTAAAAGCATTCCTCTTCTAATATGCTGACTTAAATTACACACAAGTTTTTCATTCATTTTTTCTAATCTACAATATTTGTCTAAAGGCAACAAGTTTGAAATCAATTATTGAAAAGATAAATTTTCCATGCATTGCATAACTACGTTTGTTTTTATTACAGAAAGGGCAGACCAGCGCCTCTAACTAGTTTTCACACTACACTTTAATTAACCTTAATCACATTCCACCTCTCCCTACTATTTTCCTTTTCCCTCTACTCTTATATGGCTATTCCTTGCAGCACTGCCCCGGTATGGTTTCTAACTGTCTTCTAAACAAAACGTGAATCACCCTATTTGAAAAGTAAGCAGTATCCCCAGCACACACATTATTAAGTGTAGAATTGCTTTCTGGTCATTCCCTCATGGTTTTTATTCCTTCCCCTGGCCTAGCTTTCAGTTAATGACAGGTCTTCAGCTCTGTCCCACAACTTCTCATTATTCCTTCCAATGAGCTAACAGTAATCTTCTTAAACACACACAAGATTTTACTCCTCCCTGGGTGGTAAAGCATGTTCTGCTCTTGAAGACTTCATATTAGTTTGACATTATCATATGGTCAAGAGGGCTTGCAGTAGTATACCTTGTGCAGCTACAGCTGTTTCCTGGGGAAAGACTTCAAATGCCTAAACCATGCATTAATATGGAGGCTTCTAAATTCTCCAGGAAGGCAGAAACCTCTGCACTAACAGACAGATTATTAGCAAAAGACACAGCAAAAGCAGGGCAGGAAGAGTTTCCTGACAGCACCCCATAATCCAGATTTTCACAACCAAATCAATTACTTAGATCTCAAAATGCAGACAATTTTAGAGTTTACCTAAATTCTTGTCATGAAATTGGGGTTTTCTTAACTCTTAGGTACAGTTGCTTATCTTAGAGCTTTAAGTTTTCATTTCTGCCACCTTACTTTAACACACTTCAGAAAATAAACTATTGCAGATGGCACTGTCTCTGTAGTTATGACTAATACCAGGTAATAATTTTACATCTAAGTGACTTCCTTTAATTTTTCTGATTGGTCTTCAAACTCACACACACACATATGCATACACAAAACCATTGTGTGTTTATTGTCATGTAAGAGCCTTCTGTACCAACACTAGTTAGTTCTGATTGAGTTTTCAATCCTCTTCACCTGGAAAAATCACAGAAAGGGAGAGAGTCCAAAAGCATACCAAATATATTTTGAAGCTGTATTACACAAACAGTAAGCAAATCAGAGTGAAAAGTAGTACAGAAAATACATCAAAATATTATTCCTGTAACCAGCAAACTATACCACAACTCCTCATACTACTACATGCTTTAGCCCATGTTATTTTCTGCCAAATGCCCACAAGTTTTTTTCTACCTACACTCTTCCTATCACTGTTACAGCAAAGAATATGACTTGGACTCTTTTCCTAACTCATCATGGCTCATTGCCAAGTGTTCTGGAAAGCACTTGAAAATGTGCATCTTTCTCAGTATTCCTAAGTGTAAAGCAGGGCTAATACTTCCCTGCCCAGTAGTAGTACCGGGAGGATCAAGGATACTTAATGAAACCTGTTGATGTATTACATAGTTGACAGGGAGAACAACAAAATAAGACTGAGGGTACATGGTTAAGAAAAGTTGAGGGAACTCTTTCCTGGTGGTGCAGAGGAGCACACTGCAGTGGAATGATGACATTCCTAAAGGTAGGGGAATACAAATTTTAGAAGGACAAAACAGTGGGGGCAAAGAGAACCAAGCTCCTGGAAAACAAGACTAAACACCCACAGGTGAAAGCGCCCTGAGAGAAACCCTACTTGGAGGAGGAAGTTCCTGTCACTGACTCCACCTTTACCAACATATGAACAGAAACCATAATGCTCCCCCTGTGCACAAGGGGCTACAAAAGCTCCTTCTCAAACCCAATGTGCTCCAATTCTGCCATCACTGTCACAGCTATCCTAGACTGCTGCATCCAGTCCCAGTTTTCCCATGACACAGCTGTACAATGTGGCTCTTGAATAAAATGCTACATGATAATGCAGCCACTGGTCACCAAACAGCCGGATTTATTTTGAATGAACCAAGGAAATTTATGCTTGGATGAAAATGACAGACACTCAGGAGGGAAACAAAACCTCAGAATTTCTGCATACTCCTAGTACTGGTATTCAGCAGAGCATCATTGCTCAATGCATAATGCCATCCTTCACTGCAGGAGATGCTGGGGGGCCTGTGTCCATGCAACACCACGTTTACATCCTTTGCTTCTTTTTAGCTATTTCAGCCAGCTGGGAGAAGGAAGGATGCTGGAAATGCTGCCTTGATTTGATATTTGAGAGACATGAATGAGAGAAGTAAACTAAAAAGAAAATCTTCTTAAAGGCACAGATGAATGGCACTGCACCCCAGTGCTGAATGACTTCTCTCCGAAAGAGATAATACCTCCGCTAAAATACGCTCTTCCGACAAGAAGGAACATCAAGCCTCAGGGGATTAGAATAATTAAAAAAAAAAAAAGGTCAAACCTTCTATTTTAAGGCTAAGTTCCCCTAGCAATGCTAGGAGAACTTTAAATTAAGCAGAGCAAGCAGTAAATACAGAGCAGCTAACCAGACATTTCAATGAGAGAAGACTTAAAATGCACACATGTGCCACAGCAGATACCACCTGTAGTAGCAGAGCCACCAAAATACTTCTGTACCAAAGAGCAAAGCTCACCATGTCTCAGTAAATCCATGTGGCAGCAGGGAAAGAGACAGCGCGGTTGCCTCTGACTCCTGAAGAGTCCAAGAACTTCATCCTGTTCATTTAAAAAGTGCTCAGGCTCTTCAAGGTATTTTATGGAAGCAAGACGACATAATAAAAGCTACCACTCACTAAAAGAACTTCAAATGTCAGGGTTACTTAAAAACATACACAGGGTAATGCATGTATGTTACACACATAGAAAGAAACTCTTTGTATGTAAAAGCATAAAGAGGAGTTTCTAAGCACTGATAACTTTGAAGATGCTATCTAATCAGGGAGGAGTCTCCCCCAATCTTTCTGTAACTGGTTTTTCTTGCAGGCAGCTCACAAGTGTCTGTGTTGCACAGGCACAGCACCCACCCACTTGAGACTGCTGCCACCACCCCCGTGCTGCAGACACACAGCTGCCTGATCCCAACAGCATCAGGCCTGAAAACCAAGTTTAACTTCTCTGTTACCTTGATCCCAAGCCACTCAAGGGTCTCTGCTTCCTATGCTCTCTTCCAGGAGCACAATACAGGCACACAAAAGGTATTTCCACATCTCGACATCACCAACATAACACTCCACATGCACTTTTCTCAAACCCAGCTGCAGAAGATCCTGGTTTCCAGAGCTACACTAAAGCAGCCCCTTCTATGGTTGCTCCAAGAAATATGAAGATCTAAACAGATCTCCAGTCTACCCAGGGACCAAATAACTGCCCATCCCCACCACTTCAATAATTCCTTACTGAATGGTTCTTATGAACGTGTTTTCCGATTCAAGGCATAAGACTGAAAAGGAGAAGAAATGTGCTGCAATACAGAGGGAACAGACATCTTCAGAGGAAGACACAGGTGCTCCTTGAGCCAAGTATTTGTCAGCACACAGCCTTGGTCAGTTGAGCTTTATAATCTGCCTCTATTACATTCATGCTTTGTTAGTTATAGCTGCCATAAAGATCAACTTTTTTTGGCGTTGCAAGCCACAGACCTGAGGGGTGGGAGAGGTGTTTCAAAAGAATAAGCACACACCTTCTCCTCTAGCCTAGACCAGCCATTTGGCAGCAACTCAGTGCAACATAATACATCCAGTACAAGGAGCAAATTGCCTGTGAGGGACTGGCCTGTACACTGACACACAGCTCTGCAGCACTGACATCCCTATATAGAAAAAATAAAAAGGACAGAAACAAACTCCACTGCAACCAAAGAAAGGCTTTACTTATTTTTAATTTCTTTTTTCTTGTTTTCTTCTTCCCCCCTGGGCTAATTCAGAAGCCCATTATACTTTTAACAGGGAGTTATGCTGTACAGTCACTGGGGCTGTGTCCCTGAGTGCTGGCAATGTATTTGTAAGGAACTCATGATCTCCATGGGCACCCTTACAAAAGAAAGATCAGGCATGCTATCAATGAATTGGGAGTCCTTTCTGCATCTCAGTGACATTTTCATCACCATAACTGGCCACGGGTAGAATATCCCAGGAAGCAAACCCTAAAAATAACTTCTTACAACAAGTCAGACAGTCCCTCAGCAAAAGGGGAGGGAACATTGCTTACACACAGTTAGCAATTTGGTTATTACGAGAGGGACAACAAATGTCCAGAAAACAGGAGAGGCAGAGGGGAAGCAGAGGAGGGAAAGTGGGTGTTGAATTATACATCAATTTTTTTCTGCATCATCAATGACTGTCAATTGGAAATGCTTTCCCAAGTGGAAATAAAGAAATTGAAATAGAAATATAGAACAAAGTCTTCCCAGAATACTTTTAAATACAGTGAAGGAGGAAGCCTTGCCAGAATGCACCAGAATGAAAAGCATTATGCACTCCCCATAAGCTGCAGCCACCTTGGAGGAAGATCCTTTAGAGCCCTCTCCAGCAATGGCCTAAGGGGCCCTAGGAATCCCTGTGAGCTACAGAGGAATTTCTTCACCAGAAAATCCTCAGAAACTTGTGGATGGGGAACCACGAAGCAATTGTACAAGTGTTCCTATCATAGCTGATAGCCAGGCAGTCTTTTGAGGAGCTTCTACTTCCTGGGGAAGCAGAGGAGAGGCAGGGGAAGAGCAGAACAACAAGTGGTCCACTCCTCAGCCACACGCTTAAAGCCACAAGCTCCCCAGCCAGCCTTCCTGACATGTGCTGGAGGGGCTGCAATCCTCTCAGAGTTCCCCTCAGACAGCTCATCTACTCCCCTTGTAGCAAGGCTACTGCACACATGGCTCTCCTCCTCCTTCCCCTCACAGCAAGTCACTCAGCAGCAGAGCCAGCCTGCCAGGTGCAGCACCTGAACAGCCAGGGCGCTCCAGCTGACTGCCCCTGTGGGCTCTCTCCCTGCCATGGTCCCTTTGCACCAGCACACGGTCTCTCTGACAGCCACACAATAAAAGACAACACAGTTGTAAACCTGCAACCCATGGGGCCTCTGTGCACTTCTGACTGGCATGCAGAAGCTCACAACCAGCTCCAAATTCTAACAGGACATCCTGTGTAAGAAGGGAGTGTGCTGTAAAGACATCCTGACAGGACTGGCCCTAAGCAAACACCTGGTTAGACTGTGGCAGAGTGAGGAGGGGAAAAGCATGACAGGCTTTTCCAGTTCTAGGATTGCTTCCCGTTGTGCTTTGGCATGTTTTCCTGCTCCTGAGCAGCTGATGCATACACAGGCACAGAAGGGAGGGGCTCCTACCATCAGCACTGTGCTGCCATCCCTTTCTCCTCCTGCAAAAAGTCCTTTCTGAACAAGTTTCCCTGTGCTTTGGGGAGGACCCAGCCACAACTGCAGACACTGGGCTCAGTTGCACTCACTCCCTCTTGATTTACAGAAGTTCCCTGCTAACAGCTGCATTGCAGATGAACTCTCTTAAAGTGGACACGCAGTGAGACAGAAGGACACAGAGCTGCTCCAAAGGCAACACAGCCATATCAGCACCTTCTCTGCTGCATTCACAGCAACTGTACGTGTGCAAGAGCTCCAGCAGCTCTGCCTTACTAGGCACAGAGGGTCCTGAACAACACAGCCTAACAAAGGGAAACCACACCAAGTGAGCTTATTTCTGGACATAAGTTCCCTTCTTCTCCCCATCAGCTGACCACATCAGGTGTTGTGGTTTTGGATGAAGCAGCTCAGTAAGTATCAGACTACAGCTGGTGAGCAGACAAGGTAACAGTGCGACAGGGAGGCTGATCTCAGCAGTGTCAAGTCACTGCAATGCAGGATCCAGGAATTCAAAGATGCAGAAGGAAGAATTTAAGTTCCTCTGGCTCAATCGAGCTGCATGTTGCCTTGTTCCTGAGCCAACCCCTGCCACCCTTTAAGATAAGGTAACTGCAACCATGAGACCCAAGTTTTGTTTTCAAGACAGGGAAGAAATTTTAGCTGTGCTTTCTTTTAGCTGAGAAAAAACTTCAGCAATTAACATTTCATAATTCATCAGGGAGATAAGAAATTTCTTGACTATTTGTGAAGTGGTGGGAGGGAAAGCTTTTTAAGCTCAGCTGCAGAACTACTGAAGAAACTAAATGTACACAGCCACAAAGAGTTAAGAAGGCATAATGTGCGTCCTTAAAACTGTAACCAGGTCTGCAGCAACATAAACTGCAAGCAGCAACCAGAGTCACCTGAACTTGTTAGCAATATTTGATAAAGATTATCAAAAAAGCCAACTGCCTTGGATCTCTTTTTTCATATCTTCTTGCTGAACTTGGCTGTCTGGAGAAGACAAATGAGAGCTCAACTCCCAGCCTACTACTGCAGAAGTGCTTCCACACAAAGGACAAGCTGACCAACACTTGAGTCCTCTACATCATTCTTAAGTGCAAGAGCAATTCAGACAGACAGAGAAGGCTGTGGATCATTTCTCTGCATTGAAAATTTTAATCCAGGCAACTTCATAACAAGCGGCAGACACAACACAATATCCTAATCTGCAGAGCTGGCAGATTCTAGGCCAGATGACACACAAGTCAAACAAAAATGGGCAGAGCTGAAAGCCACTTTTCAATCTGCAATCCAAAAATCAGGAATATTTAAAGTAACACAGGAGCTATGAATCACTACTTTAACTTGTAGTGAAGAAACACATAATCACAAGCTTTGTCTCTGCACAGGCACCAGTTATAACATAAAGCTGTGCAACTTCAGTGCTCCTAATCTCTCTGACACAATCTCAACAGAGGACATTTGATACCCAAAGCTTACATGGATAGGCCCTGAGGCAGACAAAATTAAACTTAACAGCACACCAATTCTTTTGGCAAACAACAGAAAAGTCCTGCTTGGCATCACCAGGCCATTCTCTCTAGCAGCCTTCAAGAAAAACATTCCAGGGGCCAGTAAAGACAACTTCCTCCTTTTACATCTATTTTTTCCCTCCAGTCAATGGGCAATTTCTTAGCCCATTACTCATGAAATGTTATATGCTTTGACATAAAGGAATATGAGGAAATAATAAAGTTTTTTAAAAAATGAAAAAACCAACCAAGATACACATGGACATTTTCACATTGGCAGCTGTCCTAATACAGTAGAAACACAAAGTTTATTTGGCACTGGAGACCGATATAGGATGAGTTTTAACCAGCTGTTTTCCCTGAAAAAGCTTCCAGGGTACCCATGTAATTTGAAATGTGCATATAGAAATTGCATTGCAGAGAGAGCACTGGACTGTCCCCTATGAAATCACATTTCAAGTCAGGTGTATGAGATCGGGTCTCTAGCAGCAAACAGAGCTGGATAAACACACATATCTCACCCATCTCCAGAGCTGCAGGAAACTTTACAGACTAAATTCTGTTGCACAGGCAAGGAGACCCCTTGTGAAAGAGAGGTGCCTGTAAAAGAAAGGGAACAGAGGAAGTACGCTAAAGTTTAAGGATTTAGCTCTTCAGTCTCCTTTTTTTCACCTCAGATGTGAGGCTATGTCAGACTGCTTCTCCCTTTCTCACTGGTCCCCGGGGATTGAGAAAACCTCTTTCAAAAAAGAGTAGTCTTCGACATCAAGAAATGACAAAATGACATCTCTGTCTTCACAGCTATCACTTACCACAGTCTACACCAACTGACTTATCGAGGATGACACAGTAACTGCAGAAGACAAAGCACATCCAAACACTGAGCTGCTTCATAAGACAAGCTGCAGCCTACACCAGCTAACTCAAGTGCCTAGAAGAGGAGTAGAAGTGAAGGAAAGAAAAGAATCCTTTCCATAGGCTTTCAGGAACTGGCTTTGGAGGCTTAAAATCCTTGTCCTCACATATTGCCTGTATTCACAGGAGCTTAAAAAGTCCACTGGGATTTGGCTGGGTGGGAAAGACCTATATCAATAATTTCCATAGATATTAGTGTTTCATTCCATAAATAAATGTTTGAAGTTGAAGAAGCTCTTCTAGAATGAAACTAGTTTTTATTACCACAATTCTATCTTACTAAGCCTTCAGACAAACATTTTATACTAGTATATTGCTGTTCAGAAGTTTTCCAGGCACACCAAGTAGGTCTTTCCTGAAGCTGCCTGCAAGTAGGTATCATAATAATTTGCAGTACTGCAAACAACGAAGTGATACCACATTTTGCTAAGCAAAATAAGAGCACTGAGATTTTGGCCACTGAGTGCAGAGACCTCCTCACCAGCTCTGTGCTCCCCAGCCAGCTGCAAATCACTAATTCTTCTAGAACCAGTCCTTATTGCTGTCAGCCTCCACAAAGGAGGCTGTGGCACAGGGTTGTAGCAGGACTTCCTCAGACTCCAGGAGGGAAAACTGCCAAGCTTAGCCTCTCTCATGCACTGCCTGCCCACCATGCTATCAACTCTGCTATGCAGGGACACTGCCCCAGCTCTGGGAAAGGAACAAAAGCATATGCAGGGTCAAGACCACTACTGGCTGGTATGGTTTTGCATCAGACATTTTCAATGACAACAGTCTTGTGCCATTGATAACAATAGTGCAGGCTGGTTAGAACCATGTTTGATAGACTGCAACCTGCAGGCAACACTGAAACTTGATTTCCATGAACTCTAGTGCAGAAAATCTCTAAGCACAAAGTAAAGAACTAGACTTACTTGTAAGTATAGGGAATAGGAAAAAAAAAGACTAAAAAAGAGAGATCATCTTTTTCCACTTTTTACTTTCCACTTGCCAAAGCAATGCAAATCCCAATGACTTATGCAGTGAAAGGAGGGTGCATTCACCCTCTCTTCAAAGAGGAAATCTTTCAGGGCAGTGTTGCTCAGAGTTTAGACTGGAGGAGGAATGCCAGTCTGCATTCCCCCCTGCCATCCCAGTAGTATAGGAAAGTGAGCCTGGTATTTCTCACTAGGATACTGTCCGTTAATTCATCACTCACCCTCCTCCCATTCCTTCTCTCCTATGAGAAAGTTTAATCCTTTGGCTCACATGCATCTGGTAAATTTTTCAGTCCCTGTTTGCCACTGTCATCATGGCAACAGCCCCCAGAGATAACCCAGCAGCCCTGCCACTGCAGGCAGGCTGCCACTCCCTGCCTGATCTGCCATTTAGCCTTTGGCTCCTCGGCCTTCAAAGAGCTGTGGCCACTCCCAGGCTCATCCTCGCAAGCACAGTCCTTCCTTTAGAGATAAGTTTACATGGCCTTTGTTTTTCTTTGAAATTAACTGTGTCTTCATTCCCACAATGCCTGACAGAATCACACAAATAATAGCTTTGCTAAAAGAGATGCTCCCTTTACTGTCCCAGAAAGAAAAGTTTTGTGTTTAACAGTGAAATCACCTGTGGCTTCTAGCAAAGAGACAAGATTAGCTAGCAACCTTCTCTGAAGCACCACACTAACCTGGACTTGTCCCAGCGTCACAGGTAAGCACACTCCAGGCACAGGGAGGACAAGGGCTCATGGCTGTGGAGGCTTGGACAACAGCTAAGTCAGGACAGGAACTTTGGACAGAGCAGCAGGACAGGGGGTCACCAGAAAGACGTGTAACTCGTGCTCTCAGGAACAGAACGCGAAAGTTATACGTGCACACATTCTCTGAAATGTCATCGCATTTACTCAACTCACATCTCAGAGATGGGGAATTCTCTCTCTGGCTCTGCCAGGAGCAGAGTGAGACAGATCCTGACACCAGAAGTAAAGCCACATGGTCATCTCCTCCTCTCCTGATTCCATCAGAAAAAGGCAAGGTACAACATTGACCAGCTCTCCTGGCATCTCTGTATTAGTCTCAGACATGAGTAATCAGCCGTTTGCACCAACATCCACACTTCCAGTCTGGTCATCTAAATTGTGGGAGCAACAGAAATTGTACAACAGAAATTGTACATTCTCTGGGAGGGAAAGAGAGGAAAGCAGCATTACTAAAGGGCTATTTTCAATCAAAGCATTATAAATTAATATAATTATAGGTTAAAGTAACTGATCCATGAGAAACAAATGAACATTCAAACTGAACTCAAAATTAAAAAGGAAAGAAAAGCAGATGAAGTGTAAAAAGTGAAAAAAGCTACAAGGAAATAAAATCTAACAACTATAGACTTAGTTTCAGCAGAAAGTTAAATCCATGCTCCACCTATCTTTGGCTACCCTTAGTGTTCAGAAAGCTTACTTCTAAGATACTGCCAGCCCATTTGTTCAGAGGTATTCTGCAACTGTTCTCCAAAAATCATGCAAGCAGCAATACCAGAATGTTTGGGGAGATGTCACCAAAGTATAAAGTGGTATTTAAATTTAATAATGTATAAAAAGGAACATTATGTCAGCCTAATTCATAGGGCCCCAATTTTTTAAGCTTATTGTCATAAGGATCAGCAGCAACTACTGCGGTTGAAGTTACAGGGTCACATTTCCTCCACACACTAAAACAAACCCCAAAACATCTAGTAAGCAACTCAAAATTTTAAGGATGCATTTGCCCATCAGAAATCACTGCACCTCTGTTGTCTCGAAGATAACTATTCTGAGCACTGACATCACTTCAGTTGCAGGCAAACGCACAATGATGTGAGATACTTCACATTTCTTTTTTACAGCATTCAAGGCTTCTTTCCTGTGCTGGTGACCCTGGTGCCAGGCAATATTGCCCTCTTCGCCCAACCAAGCCAACAGCAATAGTTCACTTTATAGTCAAACACCGGCAAATGAATGTGAGGTTTTTTTACATCTGTTATGTTAGTAAAAATCAGGGGATTTCAAGAACAAAGGACACAAAAAGAAACATCTGAAATACCAAAACAGGTGACAGGTCAGAAAAAGTGGGAGGTGATGCCTTCATTGTCAGGGTTGTGCTCACAAACAGCACAGTGGAGAGAAATTTTTGCATTAGCATGCTTCCCTTTTAAAAACTGTCTTCACCCAATCTGGAGGGCAAGAACAACTAGAATACTTGCAGGGCGTGGAAAGGAACAAAAATATTGTTATAGTCCTCCCTTAAAGCAGTGGAACAGTGGTGCTAACCCACTGTTAGGAAGGAGGGCACTCTAAAAATTTCTTTCTGATCCACAGATGAATCCCCCTCTGCTAATGATGATTTTGCTACTGTCCAGAGAAGGATTAAAGTTGGAGACAGTGAAATCTCTGTGATACACTGCAAACAAAGCAAATAGTTTTTTCACTGGACCCTTCTTACAAGAACCCAAAGTAGCTCTCCTTACGCAAAATATCTACAGGCTGCTCAATACCCTGCTCTTCACCGTAGGGACACCTACAAATATTTCAACCACGGCTGGCTGATCAGAGTAAATGCTCTAGAGCCAAGGGCTTTGGGACACGTGCAGGAGTTAGTCTAATCACATTTCTGCCATACACAAATCCAGTTTATATTGGGAAAACAAGAAACCTGACTCTCTCACCAAGCTCCTTTCTCTAACCTCGTGCAGAGGCAGTAGGAATTCCTGCCCAATCTGTGTGCCCACTTCCCCCCCCCTCATTGTTAATGCCGGAAATTTAATACTCAATGTGACCACTGAGAAGACAGACACAAGCTGAAATCCTGTCTGCTCTGTTCCAGCTCCTTTATAAAATATACAGCGTAAACTGAGAGGCAACCTGGGGTAACCCCAACCATCACTAACATCCACAGTGGGAGGAAGCCAGCTTCTAGCCATAGTGAGCCACAGTAAAGCAAGGCTTCCACCACTCACCACCCCGACAATCTCTGCTGGCTCTCACACCAGGGCATTTTCCTGCCTGTACTGATATGTTAGGGCAGGCAAAAAGCCAAGCCAACCCTCAGCAGCCCCCACTAATTTCCCAGGTCCAGCCTCTCCTCCAAGGTCAGGGCCTCCTCTTTGGCACAAGCCCTCCTCTTCTCCAAACACCTCTTCCAATGAAATTTCCCATACTGGTGTATATATGCCATTTAAACTCCTCTTCCCCTGTGCAGGGGACTGCAAGCAGAGGCAGGTAGGAAGAACAGGGGGAGGCAGGCAGCTGGTGGGAGGTAGAGGGCTGCTCCTTCTAACATCAGCTGAGCAGCCTCACCACCAGCCCCTGCCACACTTGTGTGCTGTGGTGCAGAGTGAAGAGTTCAGCTGCTTGTTACCTGCAAGCCCACTCCACCAACTGATTCCTGCCCTGCCGCCCCCATCCCAAGCACCCAGACTCTTACAGTTGCTTCACCAGGCAGCTCCCTGCCTCATACACTGCTCTGGGGGTGTGCAGCACTCTGCTCTCTGCTTCTCTCCATGTGTGCAAAGACCTCCTAAAAATTTCCAACCCATTGCAGCTGGTCTGCTATATACGCTCCCAGCATCTCTGAGACTTCTGCACACAGCAAAGGGGAGGCACTGGGTGGAGCTGGGGCGCAGGGAAGCTCTTCACTCAGCCCATGCTGCAGGAAGGAAAGCTTCTCTCCCAAACCAAATGACTGGACCTGATTTGGCTGCTCAGCAAGGACGGCTGAGCAGACAGTTTGATTTGCCATCCTCTGCAAGACAGGACATTTGTCCTCAGCCTGCAAACGCAGGAGCACATAGAGGACACCCATGACAGGACATTTCTCTGCGGTCTGGCTTTGCGCTTGAGCCCCCGGTGAGCGGGCGCTGGGCTCGGCTGCCCCGGCAGAGCCGGCGGCCCCGCTGCAGTGCAGCAGCCTGCACACCTGCACACAGCAATTCCAGCAGCCTGCCCTGCCCCACGGACACTGGAAACCTGGCAGCCCCAAGAGCAGCCCAAGGGAGTTTTAATGCAAGCAGCAGCTAGGAACACGTACAGACCAGATCAAGAGAGATGTTAGGGACTGATGCTGCTAGACTTCCTCTGCAGCATTCAAACTCAAGGTTTTAGCGTCCAGGGGAACTACTGCTGACACTTTCAACAAAACATATTGTAAAGCCTAAATCTGCAACCACTACAGAACCAAAAGCCCAGACAATAGTGGTGTGGGAAAATAGCAGAGTTGGAAGTATAAAGAGTGTTTTTTTCCTGTTGGGGTTTGATACACAGAAGTAATTCCCTGCTCCTCCCCAATCCATATAATCTCCTACAGGAACAACAACAAAATAACTCGGTAGACTGCAAATTTTTATCTGGTTTACAAATTTGGAAAGATGAAAAACAGGGAGAGAAAACACCTCTATTTCACAGTCAAAAGCAAAGCCACAGTAAGGACAGTGAAGTGGACTAACTTACAAGACAGCTGTTTTTAATTCATTCATCAAGAGATGTCACTTGCCAGAGTTAAAAGATACAGATTTTCAACAGTAAATTAAATTTAGCAATAGAGGTAATACACAGAGATTTTTCCTTCCGCACCTAAATAAAAGGGCAGAAATACTACAGGTGGTGGCAGGATCACTAAATACTATTTGGTATAAAAAACATCCTAAAAATTATCAAATCCTAAAGCTCTGCCTACCCCTTTCAAAAGCCAGACTCTCTCTTGAAGTATATGCTAGCAAGTTAAATTGGGGATATCTCCCTACTGCTACTGAAGCTGCTGCTTCTCTCTTGATCTTTTGATCACTGCAAGTAATTTTAATGTATTTGAACTTCACTGTAGCACTACTTGCTATGAATTTTCATGTTCAGAAAGTATTCTGGTGAAAGCCACAAGACAACTTTCAAAAAATTACAGTTATTACTTCTCTCAACCCGTAGTGCCGGTAAAAGTCTGTGCATTCAATCCCACAGGAATTTCAGATGACTGAAGCATTGTATTTCCTCCATGTGTAGTAACAACTGCTCTTATGTATCAGCTGAATGCTGACTAAGGTGAAGTTCCTCTCCCTTTCCACAAGTATTTGGACCCTATTTAACATTACACTTCTTGGCATGGTCTTCCCTGGGCAGACTTTAGCATCAACACAACATGAATAATAGCAAATACGTCACTAAAGCCAAAATAAGAATTTTAATTTAGACCAGCTCTTACTGACAAAACTTATTAAAAGAGAGAACAGGCATCCAAAAATCACAGACAATATAAAAGAGACTCCTCTCAACTGCTGACTTGGCATTTTTTGGTGAGTGACATTTACTAGACTGAAGCTGCTAAGACCAGCACTCTGTCCATCCTCCTTGCTTTCACAGAGAAACACCATGCCTCTTCAAGTCTTTCATTGCATATAATTCACCCTGAAGCATTCCTCTTCCTCCTTTTCAGCCACATACAGTAAGCTTTTCAGCACTTCCCAGTTAGTTATCTAGTATTTCTTCATCACAAGTCTTGAAAAACAAAGGTAACAAGAAGTACTGCAGGAGGAGAGCAAGGCTCTGTTACCATTGCCTTGAACAGATTCAAGGAAAGCACTACAGCAGGCAAAACTTCTGTGAAGCAGCAATGGGCTATACCTTGCAGCAGCAGCAAGATGCTGACACTTCAAGTAGCAGTTACTGCATCAGGTGTCCATACTGGTTCAAATTCTGCTACAGATAGTATAAAATGTTAAATGTACCTATGCTTAAATTGGACAGGGGCTGGCTATCCCCACAATAAGGCAATATTCTGGCTCTCTAGAGAAGCCAGAAGAAAACCAGCAGTGTGGGAGGAAGGTCAGAAGGGTGGGTTACCCTGCACAATGGACAGCGTGCAGCTGGGTGCACAGGAGAGCCCTGGACAGAGGTACTGATGGGCAGAGACATGGACAGCCCAGGAGAAGTGCCAGCTTGGGAAAGGACACATCAGACAACACATATCCAAGATGCTGCAGAATTAACACCATAATTCTGCTCCTCAGGGAGACAGCTTTCTAAAACGCCTTTTCCCAAGACTTTTCAGGTTGCTGAATTGAATCTCCCTAATCACTGATCTACAGCTGCAATGTCTAAATAGCACACATTTCTCCTTCGATGTTTTAAAGACCTATTCCAAGGTGAATTCACTAACTTCCTATCAAAATACTAAAGTCTTTTACTATAAGTACTTTTTGTTCTTACCCCTTGAGCTCTCAGCAAACACAGCTGAAATAACTGAGGAACCCACATACTCAGCTAAAGTCACCATCCACTTTTCACAGATTCTTCAGTTCTCAGTTAAAACTTCAACATAACCTGGCCAGCACCTTGTTTCTGATACTCCTCTGTGGTAGCAGAAACACATTTTCATTCTCGGTTCTCCTCACATTTACCCTTACCTAACCAGTACCTTTTAAAGTATATCATCGCCAGCTGCCTCGAGTTGAGCAGCTAAGGACCAGGCTAGCAGCCTCAATGTATTTTATTTATAGGAGGGTATGAAATCTAAATAGTAAGTATAGATCAAAACATAGCCGATATTCACCCATACTTACTTTTCCTACTTGTTGGGTCATTAAACTGTCATCACCTTACTACAAAAAACAATTAGAATCTATGCATTTCTCCCTCTGTAACTCATTAAATGACCAAACACTTAAAAACTGACTCAATCAGGTTTTCCGAGAGTTTTGGCCTTCAGCTAACATATTTTTGAATTTTCAACTATGTTCAGCATGCATTTTTTTCCCATTTTTCTTATCTCCACAGCTAACTTCAATACCCTGTCCCTTGTACGATAAAGGTTTAACCTTCATGATCAGTTTATCAAACTGCCCTTCCCTTCTCCAAGCAGCCTGGTGTCCACTAGTGTCTGAGAAATGGCTCTCCTGAGCTTTAGTCCTCACCACAGGATGGACAGGGAAGTCTGGGGAGCACACAAGGCATTAATGGCCGTCAGCAAAGCAAAGCCACTCTTCAGACCTCAGACCTCTCCCATATTAAGTTGAACTAATTTTGAACTCCAGAGATTGAATATCCCACCTACATCAGCAGGCACTGTCACATGACCATTGAGAGGACACTGATTCTCAGAAGATCTGCAGCCACTTCATTAACAATCCAGGGCTCCACTGGTTGGCCTCCAAAACCACCTCACTCAGGCTAAATAATAAACACCTTAGCAGATATGCTTGCTTCCAGAAGTAAAAAAAAAAAAAAAAAAAAAAAAACAAAAAAACACCACCAAAAAAAACTCCACAAAAACCAAAAACTGACACTACTTCTTCATACAAACCACACAAACGACAGTAAATGGAAATTTTTCACTATTCTTCAAGCTGTCTTCTGCTCTTATCATCACATTTCATATTCTGGCAAAAAGGAGAATACATATTCTATTTTTCTTTTTTGTAAGGATTAGGTAAAACATTATTCACTTCTAAACCATTTCTCAAAATCATTTGCTTTCTCCTCATGCTTTTCCCTTCCATTTCTCAGTCAACCCCCCTACTAAGGCCTCCACTCAACTAGCAAGATAGTCAAGGGCTTCATACATTAATTTTGTGAAATCTGAAAGGCCTCTAAAGACTTACAACTCTCCTTGCTCACCTTTTCTAGAAAGAGTTGCCTCTGGCATCTCAACTTGTCGCACTCCCTGTTTTCAGCATCTTTCATTGCAGGTCAATTTCCCTCATTCTCCCCCTCAACCCTCCACCCCACCCACGCAATGCCTGTAGTGATTCCCTACACACTGGAGGATGCACATTCCCCTCATTCTGTATGGCCTACTACCCTTTATGCATACCTGTGTCCCTGGAAAGCAAAAGACTCTCAGCTTGGAAGAGTTAGAATTTTTCTCTTTACATAACACTACAGTCTAGCTTCAGGTTTTGTAAGTCTCCACGAGTAATGAAAGCACAAGCCCCTTGTTCTAATATGCTGAGAAGTCAAATTGGCAAGATTTCTCCATCCTATTTCTGCCTTTGAATGCAGACTTTTTAGCTTCCAAACACACCACCTTTAACTACAGCACAAAAGGAGCAAGGCATATAACATTTATCTTTCAAAAAAACAATCACATCTGTTCTGGTAAGACAGATCTCCTAGGTAAAAAAGACATTCAGCAAAATAAGTCTGCAACACTTCTCTTTATTATGAGTGATTGGTACAGACACACACATAGATGAATCTACCTCTAGCTCAGGTTGAAGAAGAAAGATCTCAAGAAGAAAAAAGACAACATCACTTTACAGAGTATCCATTTCCAGACACAGGGATTTTTCTATCATCCCACACTACCTTCTTTCAGGCTCCTCTTTGCCACACAACTCAATTATTTTGAAATGCCTAAAAATAATGACAGAAACAAGCAACTCCAGATCCCTTAAATTTATTACAGCCTCAACTCCAGTGAAGTATTTTCCTACAAATACAGGGAAGAAAGGTAGATAGAGACACTAACCTCTGGCTGACAGTTTTTTGGTGTTGATGATTTTTGCAGCATATTCCTGGGAAGAGTTTTTCTTTACACATCTGCGGACCACAGAGAAGGCTCCCCTGGAAAAAAATAAAGAGGGTAGGTGCTATGAAACTGAAAATGAAACTATAATAGCAACAATTCCTGTTCTCAGAGTGGACCAGATTAAGGAGAGGGCAGAAGACATACTGAGGAGGGACACAACACTTGAGAATCTGATGAACAATGTATGCTGTCTGATCAGCATAAAACTTAAGTTTATATGGTACTCAAGCCTCCTGAAGACTCCTCAATCCAGGGCTCCACTCCTCACAGACAGTGCAGTAGGAAGAGCACATTGTGCGGGGAGAAAGAGACCATATGGGCACAGAAACAGGACATGAAGGGATTGATGAACAAGAGACCAACAGCCCTGAACAGTGCTGCAAACACTAGCTGGGGTAAGGCCATCTCCCAGAGACAGCATCCCCAGCAATCACAGCACAAACCCAGGACTTGTGTCTCCCATGCTCAAGCGCAAGCTCAGTCACAAAATCATCACAACACTTTGCAGAAGTTACTAGTTCTCTTATATTCCTCAACCCACTTGCAAAATGGGGATACACATGTACCTATTAATGAAGTGAGGAGAAAACTACAAGGCTTTCTACATTTCCTCAAGCTGGAACTATTGACATTATTATAACTATTCCAAAGATAATTACTCTTGGAGAAGAGGTCTGAGAGAGGGGGGGAAGGGATTTCTGTGAGGAAAAAGAGTGAATACAAGAGACCAAGGTGAAAAGACAGAGACTGAAAATCTACACGACTACACAATTAGCACTTGGAAACAGCCCCTTATTTTTTAAAAACAAAACAAAACAAAAACCACTATGGCAGGTAAAGAACTACTAGCTTTACAGGAAAGATCTGAAAAGAGGAAAGGACAAATATGAGAAAACTAGCAGAAAATTCCAAGTCCTTCAGATCAGGAACGCAAACCCATGTCTAGGGACAAATGTCCACGTTTCAACTATGAGAGGGGAACAGAAGCTGCACAAGGGCCCCACAGACAGTCAGTCCTACAGGGAGCCTAAAATAGCTTGAATCCTTCCAATAATGCGGAGTCCTGCCTTTTTATCCCCTTCCTCAACCTCTACATACAAACCAATGAGCATCAAGGTGAGCACCAGCACTGGGGCCCAGGCTTGGTGACACACAGCTGCAGCAGCCTTGGGAGGGACAGGGACACCGGGCTGGAGAGAAGAGATGCAGCAGAGCCCAGCAGTTGGTGCAGGAAGGGAGGGAGCGAGCAGTAGCACCCACGAAAGCACTGTCCCCATAATCCTACTCTAGCCCTTTCTGCACTGCTTTCCTGCCCAACTGCGCTCCCCTGCAAAGCCCTGTCCTAGGGTGCAGCAGCAAGTCTGCCAATGCGGAGACAAGTGCGGAGAGAGGGAGGGAAGAAGCGAGGAAGCGGGGAGGGAAGAGAAGCGCGGTGCAGCAGCACCTGGTCCTTTCACAGGGACAAGGAAGTGGGGACTGAAGCATCGCGGAGTGGCTGTAACAGTGCCGCGTCCCAGCGCAGAAACAGTTGCAGGGAACGGCAACGTGCAGCTGGGAGACGGTGCGGGAAGGAGAACGGGGCAGCCGGGTCCTGAGGAAGGAAAGGAGGGAAGAGAGAAAATCTCGGGGTGCAACAGGAGCGCGCAGCCCGAGACAGGCTGCAGGGACACCCGCTGCGGCGGGGCGACCCAGCAGGGCAGGAACACCTTCCCGTCCGGCGGCTACGCCGCTGGGGTGGACGGGGGGCTGGAGAACAGGATTACAGCGCGACAGCTAATCCTTCTCCGGCTCCCGGGAGAGCCGGGTCGCCGGCACAGTGCTCCCAGCAGCGCCGGTGGGTCCCGGGGCCGGGGCGGGCGGCGGGGCGCGGCGCGGGGCGCACAGCAGGCTCCGTACTTGCCAAGCTCCTCGTAGAGCTGGTACTCGTCGGTGAAGCGGGTGCACGTTGCCGTGGTGGCCATGTTCGGGCTGCGGGAGGCTCAGCGTCGCTGGGGCATGAGGCAGGGCGGCGGGGACGGGCCGGGCGGCGCGCTGCTCGGCGGCCTTCCTCCTGGCTCGGCGGGGCGGCGCGGGCTCCCGCGGCGCCCGGCTCGGCGCTCCCCGCTCCGCCGTGCACAGTCACCGCTCGCCGGGGAGGGGAAGGAGGCTGAGCCTGGCCAGCACCGCGAGAACTGGCTCGGAGACACCCCGCGCCGGCCCCCTCCCTCCGCCGGCCCCGGCCCGCCGCGGGGTGTGGCCGCCGGGGGCGCTCCCGGGGCGCCCGCAGCGCCGTCGCCCGCCGGGGGCTGCAGCCGGGGCGCGGCCGCTCCCCCCGCCCGCGGGCGCGGAGCGGGCACTGCAGTGAGCGCCCCCGCCCCGCGCCAAGGGCGGGCGGACTGCGGCGGGCGCGCCCCCTCCCCACGCGCTCCGCAGGCGGCCGTGGGCAGACCCCGGCCGGGGGCACCGCGGGTATTTCTCTTAATTCCCCGCGCGAGGGGCGCCGGGCCAGCCGCGGCCGGATAAGCTTCCTGCGTGCGGCGGGAGGGGAGGGAAGAAGGAGCCGCCGCCGCCCTCCCCCGGGCGCACGTCAGCGGGGCTAACACCGGGCCACCCGGCCCCTGCGTGTCGCGGCCCGCCGGCAGCAGCCGCCCGGCTCGCTCCGGCTGCTCCGCGCGCGGGGAGGGAGAAGCGGCAGCTCCCGGCCGCCGCCGCCCGTCCCGACCGCAGTCAGAGCCCGGCGCACGGAGCCCGGCACGCTGCGCTGCCGCCCGCGACCCGGGGAAGCGGGGCCTCAAGCCTTTCTGCGGATCCCCCTCAAAGTTGGGCCCTGTGCTCCCGAGCGCTGTCAGGCTGCCCGACCTTGGGGACGCGTGTGGAAGTCCCCGAGGAAACGAACCATCTGGTGCAGAGGTAAAGCGGTAACACGCGAAATGGCTTGAAACTGTTAAAGAGAGTGTGAACCGGCATTCGCACACACGCGTGGTTTATGGTGATGGGACTTGGACGCAGAAGACAAACAGAAATCATCAGTCTCCCAACTACAAAAGAAAACAAACCAGACTGTGTGCTGTCTCTACTAGCACAGCATCTGAGAATGCTGCTGCAGTGCCTTCATAAGCAAGTTTGTTTTCTCCTTTTACTTAAGTGAGCCTGTCTCTGTCTGAACAATTGCCAAATCTGCTTAATATGCAGATTTATATAGGGCAGTCACTGATCCAGCCAGAGAGGGAAGGGCTGCACTGGCCTCTCCTGCGTGACTGGGAGTGCAAGCTGTGTTAAGAACATTCAGAGAGACAGATGAGTGTACCATAAGCCAGGAGTAGCATTAAACTGATCTGAAAATTAAGAGTACTGTATAAGTACCATATATTTCTGCGCCATGTCTGGACTATTAAATCATCATGTTATTCAATCATATGAAAAGCAGTGACAGCAGCCACCTGCAAAAACCCCCCTGCTCCCTATCTCCAAGTTAAATGCAGCCAGCCCAGTGCTGCAAAGACTACACTGAAGTGATGCAGTGGGCAAAAATTCCCTCCTCCTATGCAGAAAGTAGATAGCAAAAGTAGGACAACATAACAGTAGCATTACAACAAAGCAATACCTCTAGAAGGTGATTATGAAACAACAGCATTCTGCGTCTTACACCATGCCAGCATTTAAACCTGGAAACCTGCTGACACAGCTGTATAATTCAGAGAACCAACAAATGATCCATCCAACAGGTATCAGTTGATCAGGCTCCTGCCAAGATACAACTGTTCCAACAACCTCATTTGGTGGTCCACCAGTTTCTTTAACAGAACAGTTGCAGCCAAGGAGGAAAGCAGTTTGACAACCCATGGTCCTTACCAGGGGAATTGGCTGATAACATGAAATTCAAGTGGGAGATTATATATACAGAGGTGGGCAATGTTGCTGATACACAACCAGCACTGCATTTCCACCACCCAAAATGACATTAGATGTCCTATGTGCAGGAAAAGTGAGCTGTTAAATTTGTGCTGTGGTTGAGCTAGGCGATGTCATCAGTAAACATGCAACTCATTCCCCAACGTTAAGATGCACAGAGCAACTGGAACAGGGCTCTGTTCCAACAATACAAAATTGAGAGTGGAGGATTAGGACTAAATTTTAGCATGCTGTAGTGAATAAGCAGCCAGAGGGAGTGAATCTTACTTTTATGCAGAGGAAAGCAGCTGAGCCATGACCAAAAAGTACAGCAACAGGAGAGGTTTATCTAAAGCTATGTATTAAACTGAGAGCTATTCTGAAGTTTTAACTGGACTCACAGAGTGTTCTATGCTCTACACAAAGCACCCCATGGTATTTAAAAAGCTCTGATAGCAATGGTCTTATGAAAATACGCGAGGAACGTAAAAAGAGGGAGACAGAAGAGGACATTTCTCATCTTCAAGTGCTACAAGGAAAAGTGAGGTCTGGAAATCGGAAAGGGAGCAGAGGAGCAAGCGCGTAAAGAAAAGCTAACCATGTGTTCTGCATAGCAAGTGCTACAGAAACAGATTGCTAACTGAGAAACTTGTGTTAAGTGAGAAGTGGGATATAAATTGAGTGACAGACTTGATTAAACCAAGTACTGAGTGGGAGACTAAATTATGGGAGTAGAGTTTTTAAAAGGAATGTAGACAAAATGAAGCAGGAGGAGGGGTGGCAATATGGATAAGAGAGTATTGTGTCAACAGAAAGAAATATTGATGTTCTGGCTGACATTCCAGTCTACTTGTACTGAGAGCAAAACTGCAAACAGAGGTGAAACTGGATGGTGCCTGGTCAGAATGGTGTTGCAGGGACCAGAAAATATCTGAACAGTAAGAAATGGTTTTGAGAGCCTGTGCACTAGTAATGGGAAATTGAGCTAATGAACAGTGAGCTCCTTGACCTGAGTTATATGCAGGATTGAAATCGAAGTAAAGCTTTGCTTTAGTACTAGCCAGCTGCAGATTTCACATTAGCAGAGTGGCAGTTTTGGTCTCTACCTTTGAAGTAGCACAGTTTGGCTTATACAGTGCTCTAAACTGTCAGGGATCTGTGAGGTAATAATCTGATTTTAATAACTGGAGCTGAGTAAGAGGCACTAAAGAAAGTAAGTAAAATGCAAAGGATTTAATGCAAAGCCTATGGGCGTAAATGGACATTTCCTCTGATGTTAATGGACTTCGGATCAGGCCCCATCTGTCCATGGAGCCTAAGGTCAGCTTTGGTATGTTGAAGAATGTCTGTGGGAAGGCAATTACACAAAAGCGTTGGTCTTTAGGGAAGCAGAGTGAAGGACTAAAAAAAATATTTCACAGAAACTAACTGGAATTCAGACCACTGTGGAAAATGGGAAGGATGCTGGAGAAGATGCATGATAGCATCTTTCCAGCAAGGTTGAACAAGCCCGTGGCCAGCATGTATCCATATGCTCAGTGCAGCAGTGCTGGCTAGTACCAGATAGGAAGAAAAGAGTGTTAGCAAAAGTAAAGGACTTGGGAAGGGTAAGAATGGGTGGAGTTCGAAATCAGTTGGGGAGGTTGAAAGCAAGTACCAAAAAAGAAACATGTAATAAAGAAAATGAGTAGGCATATTTTTAAACAGATATTTTCTGGATTTCTGCTATTAACCTGGGGTCCCACAAAGAATCAGCCAATTTTTCTCTCTCTGTCTCTGCTCTCCAGCTTGTCTCTTTAAAGTGAGTAGGTCCAGGTAGCTCTTATCTCTCACACAGATAGTACAGGGCATAAAATTCAACCTGCCCTGCTATTGTGTGGGGCTTCCTGACACTACTTCAGTATAATAACAAATGAAAATGCAAAAGAAAACATCCAAACATCTAAAATTGTGTGAAATATTCCATAATCTTAAAATGAGAGATTTTTTAGCAGGTGAGGAGAAAAGCTTTGAAATTCTTAACTATTATCTTGCTTCTGAATCTACAAAAAAAAAAAAAAAAAAAAAAAGCAGAGTTACCTAAATGAAGCACCATTTTATCATACTGTTCATGGACTCACATTCATGCTCACAGAAGAAAGCCCCCTTATTTTCAAAGGTGATCATTCATGTTGGCTATTAAAAAATCTCTTTTTTTTTATTTACGCCATTGTGGAGTATCTACCAAGAAAATCAATTTTCTTTAATATGTCTGGTTGTTTTCTTCCTTCTCCCAAACTGACATTCATTTGCTACCTCTGAGGATTTATAAGTGAGACTGATAAAAATAAAAAGTAGCATGCTTAGAAAGAAGATTGGAAAGAGAGGAACTTTTTAGTGAATGAATATAAAATTTATATTTGAAATAAACGATAGAGTTCTGGAGAGAAGCAAATATTAAATTACCCTATTAGTAGGGACTATTCAGCCATCCATCTAGTTTAGTGTCTTGTCTTCAGTAGTGACCTATTCCAGATGATAAATGTAAGAGAGGGGGAAGAGAAGGGTATGAAAAGAAGACAGAAGAAAAAGGGAAAGGAATCAAAGCAGGCCAATAAAGAAATCCATGTAACTATGACCCATGTGCATATTGCAGGCTTCTTGATTAGAGGCTGGCTTTCCTCCTGACCCCAAGCTGATGATCAAAATATGCCCTGAAGCACCAGGATTGGTAGTCCCTGTAATTTTGATCCTAGCTTGTGTCAGTGCACATGCTATTCTGTTTCATGTCAACGCCTAATCCTTTTTGATAGTTCCTAAGCTATTTAAGTCAATAATATCCCACGGCTCTGAGTGTCGCATGTTAATTATATGGCTCATAAAACATATAACCTGATCTCATTGCAAATTTGTTCTATTTTAATGTCTCTGAGTGCTTTCTACTGTTACGAGACAGGGTCAGTATAGGTAGTGTGACCAAGTGGCCAGCCCTGTTCTGTACATCTCTACTCTTCAGTGCTGTGGGTCACTGCCCCAGGAACCCAGACCAAGGAGGGGGCAGCTGTGTCTGGCAGGGTCTCAGTGCCTGGGTGCCTCTGGTCAGGCTCTGTGTACCTGCTGGCAGCCTGCCTGCTTCCCCAGCCCCCCTAGTGAGCCAAGGGGGCACATGTCTTTCCCTGGGATCTTTCCAAGTCACCTAGACACAAGGTATTTTCCTCTCAGCTTGAAGAGCTTGCAGCTTTGGATTTCAGAAGCACAGGCTAGGTCCTCAGCTAGGAAGGGGAAGCATTTGGTCCACATTTTGCATATTTAACTGGCAAAAGCTCACTCCGCACTATCTTTTCTCTAGAACCCTATCTTACCTTAATAAGAGATCAATATCAGGTTTATTGACTGATTTCACAAGCTGTTATGGATTCCTGCACAACTACATATAATATAGGCAAAGCCTAGTGGAAGACAACATGTGGATAGTCTGGAAGACCCGAGTACTTCACCCACAGAGCAATACAGAATGGGCTGCAACGGCCTGATTTTATGTTTTTCATCTCATGAAAATCCAAGTCCCTTCAATAATAGCATGAGCTCCGGGTTAGAAACTGAGTGAGCTCCAGAAGACTCACCTTTACGGATTCTTCTTGGGAACCTTTTTTGCTAGAGAGACATCACTAAGCATTTTTTGAATGCTGAGCTACAGTGTCTGCTGGCTGCTCTCTTAACTGATCAGTTTTACAACATATTATGCTTTTAACACATCTAAATTATCCTTTGAAATTTATCCATAGGACCCTATAGAAAACAGTAAGGATTATAAAAGCCGGACAAATAATGTGAGCAGTAAGAACTTCCTCTAGTTTTGTATCTGTAAGAATATTAATAATGTTGCATTAAAAAAACCCCAAGTTTTCACTTCTGTCTTCTTGAAACTGGCCAGTGTCAACTGTTAACCGGATGAAGAGCAGGGTTTCCCACCAGTTTTATGGCAACAAGGTCATGTTCCACAAACTCCTTTAATAACTTCCAGTAACAGTAACTGGAATGCTAAAATCACTATCAGATGAGCTTAGCCTCAAAACATTTAATTTCTGTTGCGTCCTTTGGTGGATGGATGACAGAGAAACAGATTTTCCAGCTTCACCAGAGGAAGTGGACAGATCCATATGATCAGTGCCCAGTTTAGCTGAATAGTGACTCCAGGCAGCTCTGCTGTCACTGAAGGGTTACTCTGTGGGTATACGATAGTGGGGAAACATCTTGAACATTCATTTGAATATGGCCATCGCAGTGGAATGTTCAGGGCTATTTTAAGATTCACACTGTTTGTTTAAACAAGATGGCATGACTCAATGACTGTTACGTAAAGGATGAACACAGATTTCTCCCTATATCCCAAATATCTCTACCAACTTAGATATTGTATGGAATTATATATATTCCATGCTGAATGGTATTGATTACTGAATGAATACTGAAAATTAATGCCACATCCTGGAATGGAGACTCCCTCTTTTTAAGTTAAGGTCCCTGTCAAAGGAAAGGCTAATATTGCAAAAAAGATGATGGATGAACAGGCTAAAAGAGCTGAATGCTGCCTTTCTGAGGGTTGAGAAGAATATGAACAAGTAACTCCCTCATTACTGGGGTTCACCCATAACCAAAAGGAATGAGAAATGAGCATTTGGTTTCCACTGATCAGTCAATGTAATCTATTGCTACTGCTGAAAGAAAAGACTTCCATTTAGTGCCAGCTGCAACAAATTTTGTTTCTTTGCTGTTCAAAATGGAGCACAGATCACTGAGAAAACCTCCAGTTTAACTCTCAACAAAAGTCATCAAAACATTTGGCTATTACTAGTTCTAATTTAAGTAAATCCAAATTAAGATAAACTAATGTATCTCACACTGTCCATTTTGTCATCTTGTCATCTCAGTTGAATTTATGGCACAGTCCTTGGGGAGATACTAAACTTCCATTGAGTTTTCTGTTAGTTCTTGATTTAAATGATTGTGGATTATTGCCCCAGAATAAAAGTGCTTAACACCAAAGAAACCCTAAAGTGTGTGCAGACTCTTGAGATTACAAAGAGACCAAATCATTCCCTTGGGAAATTTGCTGTCATATAATATATTGATGGATCAATCTCAAACTGCAGGCTGTTCAGAACAAGGCATCTGTCTTGTTTCATCAAATGCTGTGCATATCTGGTAGCATGTCATTGACTGATCAGTTTTAAACTCTGAAATCATAGCACCCTACCAATTAAACATCAAACCATGAGTGGAGTTATTTAATGTTAGCACAACATAATAGAAAGCTATTTAAAAAATACAGGGGTTTATTATTAATTTTGTTAAGCTTGCAGTTTGAAAGTTTTTGGTTTTCACAAAGAACACCCTGTGCTCCTTGCCCTCATAGGAGTGCTGAATATGTAACATGACAGAATCATCCAGCACTGGGATTCTCAAACCTTTTTATCCTGAGAGATTACTCTGAATCTGGGAGACATTACAAGCAACATTTAATCATCAAAGCTCCTGGTCCATTATAGCCATGAAGTAGTGTACTTCCACAGCACAAACGTCACTGCCAAAATTGGCATGAACTGGCCCCTCCTGGCAGTGTCAGGAAATCAACATTTACAGAGCCTGTGCTTTCCTGTCATCACCAGGCAGAAGTCCTTTCAAATTTAGGACTAAGGCAGGAAGGGTGTATTTTCACTAACAATGTCCACAGTACAAGTACAAAGGAGTAGATGCAGAAGCAATATCTCCAGAGTATTTCACCATCACTTTCACCAGCACAAAACTCTCAAATAACACCTGTTAGCAGAAAACACTGGTTTTCATTTTTTCATCTTTGAATTGTCTTGGTCCAGTGTTTCACCTCCTCAGTTTAAATAGTAACTGTTTAAAGATGACCTTGATATTTTTAAAAGAGCCTGTAAAACCTCTCCACTGTAAACCAGCCAGTTTAACATTTATGCATCATTTTAAAAAAATAAACATTTTCACCAAAATTGCCTGAATGTTTACACGACGGGACAGACGGCTCACAGGACTCCTCAAAGAGCATTGGCTGTAATTTTCTACCTTGAGTAAAATAAATTAATTAACACACACATCCTGTTTCACATCAAAAGAAAATCTGGCTCCAAGGAACAATCCAAAGGAGAGGGCCTGTGAATGTTTACAAAAACAGCCTGAGCCAACAAGAGCAGCAAGAGGGTATTTGGGAACCACAGCAAAACCTCCACCCAGCAGCTGGACTCTGGCTTCTCCCGGTTTCAGTTCTGCCTGTGTGTAACAAACAGGGAACACAGTGAGAAAGACAGGCCTGATTTCCCAGCCAGAGCAATAGTAAAATAATGATTTAAACTCCCCATTACAAATGGGGCCACAAAACCTGTGGGAATAAGTGAAGTAAATAATGTTTTACAATGAGAGAAATGAGCCAGACAGTGGGACAGTGACTCTCTCATGACTTCATGGGAGTGCATCTGTCATGGAAGGCAGAATTCAGGTTGCTCCTCCAACATGAACAGATGCAGACACTTTCCTGTGGATCTTGATTTTGGGTGAAGGTAATGCAGTAGTGCCACTCTGAATTAAATTTGCAGCTCTCATCAGCTTTCTCCCCAAAATTATGCATGGAGTGCCACCCACAATCAAAAACTCACTAAACCTTTCTTATGTTCCTGCGTCTTTTTTTTATGGAATGGCTGTGACTGCCACTGCATTCTACGCCTCCTTCTGAGTGCTCTTTGTTCCTTGTATCTTGTTAATAAAAATAAAATGCAAAGGAAAAAAAGATGATTCTTGACAGGTTAAAAAAATTACACCCAACATCTGTCAGTTTGGGTTGGGATCCCCATTAAGAATCCACCACTGTGAGTCTGTAGTGACACAGACTTCCTGCCTTTGAAGGGCACTAGGCAAACACACCTGACTGTGCGGAAACACAAATATTTGCACATTCAGAAGCCCTCAAGTATCTAATTTCTATACTGCAGAGAAGGGTGTTATTTCCATGTTTAATGACCTTATGTTACATTTGAGAAGTACCAGTGGAAAAAATATATCCCAGCAAGAAAATAAGATGCTAGCTCATGGCTCCTTGTTTCTTGAATACTTGCAAATCACAGAAGTGTGTGCAAGTGCATGGAGCAGAACCGTGCTTCTGGTCACAAAGATGTGGATAAGGCGACTCATGCTGAGGTGTGCACGTGTATGTGTGACTGCATGGTGCACAGGCCAGGTAGGTGTAGGCACTGCAGTCCCACAAATGGGAACAAAAGCAGAGACACCATAAACTGCAAGGAAAGATGAAAGGTGTTTTTAAATATATATTCCAAGACACACAATGCGTGCAAAAGCCAAGGACCCAGAAACAATAGGGAGGAACTGACTTAGAGTGAGCTCCATGCAGCAAACAAGAATAGGCCAGGGTGTGTCAGAGAGAGAGTGACAAAGCATTTTATGTTTACATGAGAAAATAAATGCTGTCAATACAATTAAGAGCCAAACTCCATTTAGCTTTTACTTCTGATTGAGTATGGAAGAGGATGTGCACTCTGTGATCCCATGCAGCTGGAACATTTGGCTGTCATTCTTACGGGAAAAGCAAGCTCCCTGTGGAAATCACACCTGCTGGCTATAACTAAAATTCACAGAACTAACATCTGCCTCAGCTTTGGCATCTGTCTCTATTCCTCGATATGCACAGGAGTAGCTGAAAGCACAGTCTGGACTGTTCCTGACTCCACTGGATGGTCCTCAAGTCCAGGAGCTGGGGTAATTCATTTGAGGAATGAATAATGCCACTTGAGGATTTGAAATTCCTATTCCTAGCCCACACTTCCCTTTGGCAAGAGAGAATGGGGGAGTTAAAAACTCAGTTGTATTGCATGTCACTAGAAATACCATTTCAGAGTGAAATTCAAGAGTTTCACAGGCACACACAAAATGTTTGGAACTCCCATGTGATTTAATTTCTCTTGCTTTAGAAGAACTTCGTATCATATTCATATTTTTCTGTCACAACTTAAATGCTTTCTAAAGCTAAATATTGCCTATTTATTTAAATCTATACCTTCATCCTTTTGTCTCAAGGGTCTAATCCTCTTGTTTTCTTGGGATAGTATGCATTTCTTGGTAACTAAAACTTTCTTTATTATTTTCTAAAGCATATTTACCAACACTGATATCACAAAGACAACTGCCTAGATCAGCAGTTCTTTTCTGTACGTGAAACATTGTGATGGACAGTTTTGAGCTATGATTACCACCCAGCTGATTTAGAGATGAGGTCTTCTAATGGACACCATGCACACTTTGAGCATTAAATTTATTATTTGTTTCTCTCTGTCCACCTGCTAACAGACCGAACCTTACAGAAATCATCTCAATGCTGGAGATTAGAATGTAGCCTCCTATATTTCCAACACCTTTCTCAAACTAGGACTTAGTTAGTTATAAAGTATACAGCCAGAACAATAGCAATTGTTGTATTAAGTGAAAAGTATATATATTATGAGTGGGTTTTGGTTGCCTCAAGTCTACCTTCACAGCACATTAGCATAAAGATTTGCTCAAACACACAACATGTGGTTGTTCTGGCCTTAGGCTGGTACAAAGACAAGGCCCAGCAACAGCAACATTCACAATTCAAGTTTGCAGCATAACTTCTCCAAATGGCAGCACTGGCTCAGTCAATAACATGCTGCACATGCTGGGCTTGTGTGCCACCCTGTCAATGTGTGTTGCTTCTGGGACTATTTTTGCTTCTGAAAGTGTTTTAGGAACAGGAGCACAGGACAAGTGACATTCAGGACTAATCTGCAGCTTTCAGCTCCACCTTGGAAGCAGGCATGCCCTTTGGGAATGGTGCTTTTGGGGACCCATCCTCACCTAAGTCCACCAGCACAAGGGAGAGGGAAGGGAAGCACTGCTGAGTACTTACTCCATATGTGTTGTATAGGGACATTTCCTAGCAGTAAATATTTAAGAAGCAGCAGGGGAAAAGATGCAAGCTGCATACAGCCAAAACAGATGTAGGACATCTGAGTGAAGGGTGAGGAAGAAGAAAAGTATCAGTGACTACTGGAACAGTCCTGCTACTACTACTGCGTCATAAGCAAAAAGAGGCCACTGTGGGAAAAACTGCAATCCATTGCCAATGCAATTTAGCATTTATAGAACGTGCTTAAGCATGGCAAGATCTCAAGACCTACAGACAATGAAAGTCATCAGGAGATCACAGTACATAATACCATGAAAGACAGTCCAAACCAAATAGCTTCACATTTCTTCCTTAGCAGTTAAAAAGATCAGTAGCAAAGGAGCGCGCCGGCAGAGCTGCGTGCCGCGCTGGAAGGGCTCTCTCTGATGCTGGGCAGAGCCCGAGATGCTCGGGCGCCCTCAGGGAACAGCGCCGGGAGGCGCCGCGCGGAGCGGAGCCCGGCCCGGGCGCGGCAGAGGGACCCGGCCTGCGGCTCCCGACACACGGACCCGCCCGGGGCAAAGCCCCCAGCTGGCAATGCCCCCAGCCTGCCCGGGACTGAACCCGCCTACAACAGCCGCTTCAATCCTGCGCTTTCATTAGCTAAGAAAATACTTCCAGTTTAAGAACTATGAATTACCCACATGGCAAAACTACATTCCTTTCAATCAACTTCAGCTGTGTGTGTCCAGCTTTCTACACAACTTCTGCTTTTGCTGTCCTCTGCTCCTGTAAAACTCTTTGTGCTCATTTGCCAGTGTTCCCTTGTTAAAATCAAACTTTACCAATAGGATCTTGAAACAGATGATCCTGCCTTCTTAGCATAAACAATTTCCTCTACTAAACAGACTTTGTGCCTTCTTGGTAGCAAAGAGAGCTCTTTGGAGATGGGCTTCTTATTTGCACAGGTCAGCAAGTATTTGCACAGAGATGTACAACGATACAATGAGATAATTAGTGAGTTACATTAATAAGTCATGACGACATCATTACAGAGGCAGAACTCCTAATCAAGGCAAAAAAGTGTTTAGAGAAGGGACTCAGAAGAAAATTCTCTCTTCCTTTCCTGTGTCATTTACATCAATGGTGAAAGCAGAAACCATTATTTAGATTCCGTTTACCAGGTTAAAAAGATTTTTGGCGCTTAGGAAATTATCTTTACCACTTGGTATTTTTAACTATTTAGAGGAGAAATTACAAATATTCACTAATATATTTGAGGAGAATACCTGATTTATACAAGATAGCCAAGCATGCATATTCAAATTTAATTTCTAAGAACCTATTTTAAACAGTCTTAATACTACATATAAAAAGGAGTGGAAAAAGCACAAGAACAAATGCAGAAGCATACCCCATGATGCCATCACAATTCACTTAAGTAATTTTCCCTGAAAATTACTGCAAATTTAACATCAGTCTGGGCCAGCTATGAGGTACTTCTTCCTTTTGTATTTACCTCAGAGAGCACCTACTGAAAGACATTTCTAAGCATTGCACTACAACAATCAAACCAATGTCAATTAGCAATTTCTTGTGCTTTTCAGAAATTAATGATGCAATATATTGTATATATACAGCAGCAGGAGATATCAAAGACCCCAAAGGCTACATTTCAGCACCCAGTTTAATGTGAATAAAGTTTTTTCAGGCTGAAGATGCCACTTGCTTCTGCCACACAACAGGCAGGAGAACCTCTGATCACTGGATTTGGCAGCTTGCTGAGACAATCTTTACTGAAAGTCTGGCCTCCACACAGGGTATCTCAGCAGAACCCCTTAAATAGTCCTCTACTAGGAGTAGGTAATAAGGAAAAAAATCAACATGCCTAGCTATTGAGAAAAAAATTACTCCAAAGATAGTTGAAGTAAAAAGAGATAAAACTTTGGGAAGAGGAGGTTGCAGGAAGGGGAAGGATTTACTCAACTACTCAAGTAATGGCCCCACCATGAATGAGTACAGGAGGTGTAAAGAGTGAGAGTAGACCCTATGGGGAGGTAGTTCCAGCATAAGAGGAATTCTTGAAACAACCACCGTGAGTTTGCGCTTGAGAAATCATCACAGTTCCTGTAATTACACAAGCGCACACTGCCCCCAGAAGGCAGCATCCCACACTTTCCCACTTATGCTGCCTTTTTCTGCTCCCTCTCACTTGCCTGCAACAAGGATAGTTAAATACATGGAACACCACTCTTACAGAGAACATTAAGTAAACTAGGACTCTTCATAGATAACAAATTAAAGTGATGTGAAACTTGCATATAAAATAACAAGGGGATTCAGAGAAAGAGAGAAAAAAGAGAAAGAAGCAGATAAGTGCCATAAACATATCCTGTTCATTAAGTAGCTGGTTCTGGTATTGTCCCCTGGAAATCAGCACGCCTCAGGCTTGCTAGGTGAGTATCAGGCTAGCAGGCCTCAGAACAATGGGGTGACATGGTCCTCCAGAGTTCCTCACATTGCTGCTGCCACCCTGGGCTCCCCAAAAGTACATCAGAGCAGAGAGAAACACCCTCCAACCACACAGCCTGAGCCTTGAATGGACTGGACAGAACTGAGCTGGTACTTTCTGAAGGAATCGGGTAAGATCTCTCAATCTCAAGCAAGGTTCTGAATGCTCCCTCCAGCAGTCATCTGGGCCTGCACAAATAGATCACAACCCTGAGCAGAGGTATGCAGACCTTGAGAAAGTCACGGATATTTAAGTGGCTGCTACCTTCAGAGAAATTTTTTGCATGGTCTTCTCACTTTGTTTATATTTATTGAGATACTCTTTTCCTCCAATGCCTGGGAGAGCTTTAAAGCGTTTTCCAAACTTCCACTTTGCAGAACAACACACACACACAACTATAGTAATAGAATTCCCTTTATCATTTCCTAACAGGGTTAAAATATTAAATTCTGACCCCACAAGATACTTTGCTGTAAACAAAGTGAAATTTATGCTTTCATAAGTCAACTGTTCAATGACAGCACAAGCAGCACTCCTGGAACTGCAGAGGGGAGCGATCCAGAGGGATGCCTGGCCCAGGCCAGCCGGGTGAGATGAAGACTAAAGCAATCGGAGGATATTGCAACTTACGACAGCGAGAACATTCCACGTACCGGGACAGAGTGATGGAAACCCTCGCTTGCGAATGCGGAGCCCGCCTGACACCGGGGAGGACAACGCGGCGGGGCCTGCGGGGACGGGCGGCTGCGGACGCCAGGGGGCGCCCCCGGACAGCGCCGCGGCCCCTCTCTGGGCCCGGGCTGTCCCGGGACATCCCGGGCTGTGCCAGAGTAACCCCGGGTGTGCCAGAGTATCCCGGGACATCCCGAGATGTCCCAGAGTATCCCGAGGCATCCCGGTATACCCTGGTCCCGGAGGGGCACGGCCGGGAAGCCGCCACCGGGCCGCGTGGCCGGGTGCAGGCACTGGCCTGCGCTGGCTGCAGACTCACTGCGTGCTGCTCGGCTGCGGCCCGAGACACAGCAGCACTTAGTTTTAGTTTTACCCGTGAGGGGTTCAAAGTGTGACTCGGATGAGATGGTTTTTTTGGTTTTTGTTTTTTTTTTTTTTTTTGTTTTGTTTTGTTTTTTTTTTTTTGTTTGTTTGTTTTTTTGAGTCGTACTTTGTGTCCTTAGTAGTCTCTTAAATTTGACTTAAAGATTTTAAAGACAGGACCTGTTCAAAATCCTTCAAAAATTTACACTGACAGAAAAATTTCAAATAAATCAATGGGTTTATGCAGGCTGTAGGAAGTGCCTTGTCTGGATTTTTGGCTATCTGAACAGCAACTCAAGATTGCTGAAAATGTACAATTGAAGCTGTGCCCAGCTCAGCCCCAAGCACAGGCTGTAGTGCAGGTGATGAAATTCAGCACTTACCCACTGTAAGGGCTGCTGTGGCTCTGAGGTTTGGGAGGGAATGGCTGGGTGTGGTGCTCGCCCTCCCTGAACAAATCACCCTCCTGCAGTCTAATTCCTGCAATGCCCCGACAAGTAATCAGCAAACCCAGTCAAAATTGGGACTCTCCTGCAAGACACTTAATTGTAAACACAACAAGAAGAAGAAGGAATTGATCAAAGAGCAAAAGGATAATACACCATGAAACATTTCTATGGCAACATCTAGCTTAAAATTACCAGGCTCTGAGAGCTCATTATTGTTGAAAAATTATTTTCAAATATAGGCTCTGTGGCCTAAGGCACTTCATAGGAGTTGAGACCAGTAGGAAAAGGTCAATGCCACCAGACACTTTACATTTGTAAATATAGACCTGGAGCTGTCATATTTTAAGTACTGGCTCCACAGTAGCCTCAGCAAGCCCTATGCTTTTGCCTTTTATCTTTTTATTTGCAAGATGTGATAGCAGTTATCTCTCCCATAAATCACAAACAGGGCTCTGGCTGACAACTAGTATATAAAGAATGAAGGCTTATTAACAGTCACTGAAGTTATGCCAACTAACAACCCCGCAAGTTCACGCTGTTTGGCCGTGGGTGTATTCATTTAGCTAATGAATATCAGTGTGTGGGATTAACCAGATAAACCTGTAGCCAGTGAGAAATGAATAGGGTGTGCATCCCTCTCAGCAATCCATGATTAATAGATTCTACTAGAGTCTATGCTCTTCATAAATTCCAGAATAATGAGCCCCAGTTTGCTTGGGGAACTTAATTTTTCTAAATGTAATACTCTGGAGGCTATGACTCCCCAGGTGACTTACAAAGGACAAACAAAAATTCAGGAGAGAAACAGTTTTTGCAGTTGAACCTAAATGTGCATCCCCATTGCAAACAGGAGGAGGGGCTGTTGTTTGCAGTTTAGGTTCCCAGGGCTGTTTGCCATGGCCAAGAGAAATGTTTACTACAGCTGTAATCTGTTATGTGCTGTTGATTTTAATTGCTTTTCAAAATGTGAAGACAACTGTGATATTTGGAAGAGACTGGCAAGCTGCACTAATAAGCTCTGTTGTGCAGCAGATCTAGTTCACTATGTGCTCTGCAGGCTTCTCTGCAAAATCTTGACAGTATCCTGGGGAGTGAGGAAGGAAAGGAAGGATCTTAGACATGCCCTACCCAGGCAAAGAAGTGAGCCTGATTCACTGCTTCTCCTGGGTCTGTACCCACAGAAAACTAAGCCCTTCCTTAGAAGACCCTACAGAAAGCAGCCAGCTATAGCTATGGTGATACTAGTAATTAATTCTTATTGTAAAAGCAACACTGACCATCATATTTACACAAGTTATTTGGTCCAGCAAGAACTGTCTTGGAAATTAGTAACATAGTCCTTGGGTTAGAAATGGGTAGCCAGCAAGGCACCTTGGTTGAGGGCTCAGAGGGGTTCCTCAAAGATTTGGGCACACTCCAGCTCCAGGCTAATGACCATCTGGAGGTTGTTTCCAAAAGGTTTCAGCCCTTGGTCTCAGCTGGTGATGTATAAAGGAAATTCTTTGCTTCACTCCACTAGGCAATTGGTATTCTGTGACATTGACTCACCTAGAAGTGTGTTGGAGGTGCAGTGTGGGTGCTGGTTACAGGTGGGTGCTCTTGTGATGGGAAATGGTGCAGTTTGCTTCATCCAGCCCCTTCTAGGCCAAGAGTGTGGCTTCTTCCTGGGGCTTGTGTGGTCTCAACCCCAAATGCAGAGTGTTTTTCACTAGCAAGACATGAGCCAAATGAGAATGACATGTCAGACAGTTAAGACTTACTTCAGCAAAACTGTATTGTATAGACTCCACAGACAGCTTTTTTTTTTTTTTCAGCTGTGAACTGGAAAAATCAGAAAATGAGGAAAAAAACATCAGCCAGGCAACTAGTATAAACTGGCAGATTAAAACACAGTAATAGAGCAAAGCTATTGCTCTCATCCTGTCATACCCAGATACCCAGAAACTTCAAAATAAACCTGGTTGTAAACATGATTTTCAATCATGGATCTCAGTTTCTAATCCTTCAGAAGAGCTAGGTGTAAATTCTCTGTATGCAAGTTGCTTGGCTCAAACTGCAGCACCAGAAGTTACCATGTCTATTTAGAAGTGGGTAACAAATATGAACTGATTTTTAGAAATGCTTGAGGTCCTGGTAATTTCAAAGAAAGCTGTAGATGTTCAGTATCTCTGGGAAAAAACAAAATTAAGAGACCCTCAGTTGTTTTCTTGTGCTAAATATTAATTCTTGGAAGACTGACCACACGCATGCTGGCTCACTTCTTGTTTGACCTCACTGAGACCTGTTTTCCTCCTCTGGATTATATACATAATAATGATATCTCTCCCTATAATTTGTCTGAATAATGCTATGCAAATAATAGATTTGATTAATTACTGTCCACCTCACACATAAGGAATAGGCAAATTGGTAATTTAACCTTTTCTAAAGATTTTGGCTTTTGAACTGTTAATTTGACAAGTAAGTGAAAACCCCAAACACTTGCACTTACATACCTTGTTAAAATCAAAGCCAAAGCCATACCTTACTGATATGAACAATGCCTGCAAATAAACAGGCACTTCAGATTTTCTTGCATAAACAACTGGAAACAGGTCTGTGCAAATGGAGGCAAGTCCATACCTTCACCACCCAGTCCCTGGAGCCAGGGCACCACGGGACTGAGCAAGTTGTACCTGCCAGAGCCCTGCCTGCACCTCCCCTGCCCCAGGGTTTCTGTGTCTGCGCTCCAGGTCTGTCCTGATAGCGTTTGACTGTAATGTGGATTCAGATTAGGAAACTGGGACCTGCCCTTTTATTCCAGGCAACAGGAATAGAAGGAGGAGGAGGAGCGGTGCTGAAGCGAAGCCCCTCAGCCCCAACCTTGCCCAGGCTGTGTCCAGGGTGTGCCCATGCCTGGTCTCTCCCTCCCTGCCCCACTGCCCTCCTGGCCCGAGCACCTGCCCCTGCTGCTCGCTGACACCCCTTCCCCCTTCTCACAAAGGGATCAAAGGTGGAAAAAAAAGGTCTCCTTATTATATTCCTTTATTCTGGATGAAAAATTATGATTTCTTTGATTGCTTTGGGTAACCAGAGGCCTGTGGAATCTTGCCCTACTGAGGTTTTTACCTCAGATGCTTTTACAGTGGAATTTGACCATAACCCATGGCAGGCAGGGCACTGAGGGGAGGGGACACCTGACCAGGACACAGTAGGAACCATAGGTTCTTGGGAGCCAGTATGCTAATAGAACCTTCCTATATTTGGTCAAGTTTCCAGTCTTCCTTCACTGTTGGTCAAGACATTTTTCTTATAAGGTCATGTTCTAAGTTCACTTTTCTGATTGGGCCTGTGTCCAATACCTGGCTGTGCTTGACTTTATTGGCCAGCTCTTCCCAGCAAAGCCAAAGCAGGGAGACCTCACAAGGCTTCAAAGCTCATAGAGGCCCCTTCATACTTCTGTGCCTATGGTGACTTAGCTTTAGTCTTCATTGTGAATTGATTAAAAAATCTGTTTGGATGGAAAGCTTTCCTGGAAACTCTGCTCTTACAGGACAAGTGCCCAGCTGGGACTCACAAATGAACGAAGTATACCTGGAAAATTCACGCCAAAACTTCCTATAATCTAAAATGGAAACTGCTGAATGCTTTCAGCACATGCACACATCACCAGTCCTCACCATACACACAGGTGGCTGCCATTCTGCAGAGGCCTATGGAGGTGCAGTGTGAACAACCCTGACTCACCCAGAGAGCCCAACTCAGTCTGAAACAAACCTGCCTTGCCTGTGACACTGGCAGAGCTCAGGTTGATGAACACACCACCTTGGCATGTCAGCCACACTGGCCTGCCTTTGCTGAGGGGCACGGTAGCAAACACCAACAAAATTCACCATGTGTCATACAACCCCAGTAAACATGCTTGGGGGAGAAAGCAAAAGTGTAGCTCAATGTTGTAGCAATGCATTATGTATTATCTAAAGAAAAAAAGGCAGAAAAGCCTCTTCACTGGCTCATTAAAGAGATACTCATTGTCACCATCCTGTACACAGGTAAGATTCAAAACAAATGTGCTACCAGCTGACCAATTAGACACAGGCACTTAGAATGTTACTCCAGTTAGCCTGTGCTTTTTAAGGCAAAGCATTAGGTCCTCTCCTTGTGTTTGTACAGTTCCTTAGCATAATGGGGCTTTGGTCTGTAACTGATATTCCTACAGCTATTCAATAGTTGAGGCATTTAAGGGATATCAGAAAACTGCCCAGTACAACTGGCAGGTAGCCTAGCTGGTTGTCACAGGACAAACTAAGGACAGGACAAAGAAAACAACTTCAAAAGAAAAGTAGAAATAAAATGGTAGGATAGTATTGCGCTGTGGCTACACACTAGATAATCTGAATGAAAAAAGAAAGCTTTTGAATAGTTGCACAGATATTAATTACCACATTAAGGTAAAGGGAGAATGATGGAATCTAGAATTACTTTTTCCAAGTAGCTTAACTTTAAAAAAAGCTAGTCTTTCTTTTGGGTAAATGTAGCAGTAAAGAATCAAAGTTTTATCATATTAATGCTGTAACTCAAAGCAAAAAGCCCATATTATTTCAAGCCCATTTGTGCCTCTAATATACTTGAAATTATCCCAGCCATTGCATGATGATTGTTTGCTGAGATTTTTCATTTGATTAGTTTCACTCTGGTTTATCAATTTTCTATATTTATTTTTTGTAACATAGTTTAGTTTTCCTAAGGCCAACACTTTGCTTCCAGTGTCTTCTCTAACTAGCAATAGTAGAATGATATGACCAATTAAAAGCAGATTACACTGCATGGTGTATTTCCATTATGTCTTCAGCCTGTGCCTAATAGCACTGTTTTTCTTTCCACAAAATATTTTGGTTTCCTTGAAGAAGTCCAGTGACAGAGATGAAAACAAAGATTAAATTATCCAAACACAGATGCTCAAAAGCAAACATATAAGAACCCCAGTACAAGGATCCTTAGAAAACTAATGCTTTAATTTGCTAGAGAACAAATATTAAGAATATCAGATTAGGGGACATGCTGAGCCTTGAATTTTGAAGGAAGCCACTTCAAAACATCCTGTTTCTTAAAATTACTGATCTTATCTGTGAAACAGCAACATGCCTCATTTGGGAAGATGCCCCAGACCAATAGCAGTGATGGTCAGAGAATTTCAATTTCCAGTCTAAACATACTTACAACCAGTGGACACAATCCGAACAGTCTGTTCCAGGGATTCCCCTAAGTGACACTTTTTTCATAAGTAATTTCTGTCATGTAAAGGCCAATGGAAACATACATCTCTTTCTTCCAGTCATCTTTGTGCCCACAGTAATTCTCCAAATCTCTTCAAACAGATATTATACCCTACACTCCCTGGGTGTCCAGCTTCCTACAGACTCACCTACAGGTACCTATTGCTTACTGCTTTTTGTTTCCTTGGACTCTCTGCTCTTGTCTGTGTAACATACAGTGTTAGCAGATTCATCAGCCATGTGCAAGGGAAGGAGAAAAGCCTCCTTCCAGCCTTCCCCAGTGCACCAGGCCTTCATCCTCATCTCCTAGAGGTGAAGCTGCAGATGACATGGCACATGCAGAGGTCAGCCAGGGGGCAGACCTTCAGCTCAACAAACTGATACTTGCCGAGCCTGACAGACAGCTAACTTTTCTGACTATCAACAGAATTTTAGGCACTTGCAGTTAAAGAACATATTTTAAGATGTTGGTTCGGGGAATTAATTTGAACGTATTTGAACAGATTTGATTGGAACTGAAAAGAAATAACTCTACAAAAGATCCTAAGAATCCTAAGAAAAGACAAGCTTTAAATAAGTGGGCTGGACATTTTAAATAATCCAACAGGAATGAAGATTCTTAGATCCAATGTGTGAGTCAGGGACAGAGCTGGTTCTAAAACTTAGCTTTGCAACTCATGAATCCAGGGTCCTTCTAAGGCACTACAGTACTACAGCTACTACAGTAAAGCAGCTTATGTGTATTTTCAGGGTGAGATAAGAGACTGGAAACTGTGCTGCTCACCTAACTCTCAGTTAGCAGCCAGGTCAAAAGGCAGGAGGCCAAATTAGATAGATCAAATATCTATCTATGCTGACATTGCTAAAAGCATGTGAAATATAGAACTGCATTAACAGATTCTGTTGTGGACTAGACCTCTTGTTACCCAGGCAACTTGAGTAGGTGATCATTTATAATTATGTATCGGTGAATTTCCCAGTTGATGAAAAGCAATACTTATTTGAGCTCCTCCACATTCTCTCAGTCTTGTCTTAGCTTGAAGAGAAAGAAAACCCCTCACTGATGCATGAGAAAGCAAGAAAGCAGACACAACAAAAAGCACAGCATTGCTTAATGAATTGGGAAAGGAATGAGAATATTTGTCTTGTAGCTTTTTGCATACAAGGTCCTTCCCCCAACATCACGTAGGGAGTGTGCACTTGGCTTGCTTTTCCAATTACCATGTACCAAGTAAGCAAGGAATACATCAAGTAGGAAGCTTGAAAGATAATTTTTAATGTCCACTCTGAGGTTTCCAATAGGATTCATGTCCCTGTGTTTTGTCTAACTATAGGCTAAACTGCTAGTTGTAAGCTAACTTTGTATAAGTCAGATTTAAAGTAGCTTAATCCATTTACACTTGCATCTGGAGCAGCTTTATTCAATGGGTTCATCATTAAGGTAAGCTAATTGTACCTCTCTGGTTACCAACCTTCTCCAATACAGATACCCTGCAATAAAGTGAAGCACCACAAATTCAACATGATTGAATGCAGTGAACATATTCTTCACATACCTATGCTGTAAGGCACTTCTGCCTTAGGAAAAGAAAATATAACTGAAAAACCCCACACACAATTCACTACAAATGAAAGAATTTCAATTATTCACTTGTTTTAAGAATATGATCCACATGTGGTGGGTCAAATAAGTAGGGATTCTTTCTCAAAGGCTGTTATGGTATGAAAAATTACTTGATCACAACAAAGTGGCTTCAAAATGCAACTTTTTTTCAGCGACCCATAGCCTTTCATTAGTTCTATAGCAATGCACTAACCCTCACCACAAACACAAGGCCTGAAAACGAGTGTAAGGATAAATTAATTAAGCAAATAAAGCTTTAAGTAGCTGATCCATTGAGCACAGGGGATTGTGGTTTCTCTGGAATCACTTACCCAAGCCATTGTCAGGAACAAAATTGTAATGCAATATCACATAGCATGTGAATCAGCACCTTCAAACGTGCTCACCTTTACACTGACACTGGTGCAAAAAGGTGCTAGCCTGCAGCCAGAGCTTCTTAGTCTCCGCAGAAGAAAAGAAATCATTCGTTGCTTTTCTCACCAGAGATATCTGTCCTTTATAACATTCAGGCTCAAATTTCAGTTTCAGACATGCTAAAGCACAGAGTGGTGATGTGCTTGAATTTCTCCATCAACAATTTGCAGGAATAGAATCAATTATATGCCCCACCAACATTCTTTCCAGCAGGTGGGAGTAGTACTGCTCTTCTGGTTGTTTTCCATCCACAGAACAGAATGGGAACCCCAAGGTATTCAGAATATTATGATATATTGCTACTCTACATTCATGATGTCCTGAAAAGGAGCGTACTTCCCAATTTGCAAGAAACCAGCTCCTTGAAGGTTAAACATTATTCAAGGGAGGAAGGAGATAAGCCATCCTATAAAGGATGTCTGTAATTATTAATAAATACAATGAAGGAAAGTAAGACCATCCTGTTGGAAAGCGGTGTGAAAGGAAACAAGGAACCATTTCCTCCTAAAGCCACACATTCACCATGCTGTACACTCCCAATCACTGAGAGTGTCATTATCAGTCATGTTATAAGGTGAGACCAACTCCTACTGTTCCCTTGGGAACTCATGCAAAAACTTGATAGAAAACAAACTGAAGGCAAACGTATTTGAAAAGTTGGAAGAGAGTTTACAAAGATACATCTGCATTTTGGTACTTCTTTTCTTAGCAGTAATCATGACATAGACAACAGAAACCTATGCAAGCAAGGTAAGGCCACTTTACAATTATTTCTGCAAGCAGTGGCACAGAATTGAGCAGGAAATGCACTGAGAACTGGTAGGCAGAAAAGCCATCTTCCTGTGCAATGAGAGTGCTGCCTGACACAAACACTTCAAGAACCCCATGGCTGCAGAGGTTAAAATGCCCCAGAGACAGAAGGACACTGAATAACATAGGCTTTGACAAATTCACCTCCTGAACGTTGTTGGTTGCCAAGAAAATTCATTCTGACTCACAAGAAGCCATATGTATTGTTCCACAAAAGGATATGAACAAGTGTAATACTGATGGCCCATAAAAGCAGTTAAAAAATACAGCAGCTTTAATAGATTTCTATCTGGTCTGAAGAATAATTCTGGTGTGCAGACCAGAGGCTCACTGAATGGCACTTGTCCAAAAAGACCTGGCGGGTGGCCTGCCTGGGAAAAAGAGAGCAAAAGGACGGAAGCGGAGGTGACCTGGTAATGTGTCAGCAAGGAGTGGCAGGCCTGAAAAAGACTTTATGGAGCCAAAATGGGATAGAGGCATATAATCAAAGCCTATTTTCCTACAAAAGTTCTGCCCTGCAAAGCCCTTTTTCTTTTTTTTTTAGGCCTGTGTGACAGGAACCCTGAGGAAACCCCACCTGACCTTCCCAGGACTGATGCTTAGTAATTGATAGTGCTGTTTACACAAGTGTCAGAATATTTCATTAGAAAATTTGGCCCCTTAATTGTTAGATTTAGTTCTGAATTATTTCACAGAATGGTTGACTGAAGATCTGCGTATTTGTCAAAAAGATTTACAAAGATTTACAAAGCGAAAAAATCCAAGCCATAGTACTGTGGATGTTCAGACTCTCATCTGTTAAAAACACTTTTGGCTTTGCATATCTGTAAGATCTATCTTGGACAAGAGCATGCTTCTCACATAGTCATTAGTCAAACTGCACAGCATGTCTGGGCAGTAACTAAGGTTTATAGTCCACTAAATGGATATGTCAGTCAGAAACTGAAAAATTCTGACTCACCTAAAGCAACAAAAAATGGTGATAGCAAATAATTCAGATCTACACAATAACATTTTTCTACTTTGTTTGATGTTACTCTTTTAGGTTAACTAGCAGAACTCTTCAACTCTGTTTCCAAAAATAACTCTCTTCATCCCATACCTGTAAGATCTTCCCCTTCTACACTGACCAGGCTGGAAATAACAGCCTTCATGCTATTAAAAAACCTACATTTCAAAAAATTGTTTGCATGTCACAAATTTCCATGTCTCCACTACTTTCAAGCTTGTAAAAAAATGGTAAAATCACATCCAATGAGGATGTGCCCTATTCATCTGGTAACTTATCACTCCCTTAGGGTCCACGTCCTAGCTGTTTATATATCTGTCTAAAAGGACTCAAGCATGCTAACAGTATTTGAAAGAGAGAAGACACAAATTGACAAGACACACCATAAACAGCCCAGACCCACCAATAAAAAGCAGGGATAAAGGAGGTATCAACATCCCTTCAAAAGCTGAAACTGAGAAAAGGTTTAAGAGCCCTTTTTTCTTACTGGCATAGGCACCAAGGCAGGATTGCCCAGATTTGGAGCCCAGAAACACTGCTGTTCTCTGTAAGTAAAGGAGCTCAGTCTAATTTTTTGCTGAGAATTCACTATTTGTTTTAATGTCCCCACAAACTATTTGGCAGCAGCACAAAGGTTTCTTCAGACAGCTGTGGGATATTACTGAGCATTTCATGCTCCTAGCAATGCAGTAATTCCCTAACCACTGTATAATTAAGGGCTTTGTTGAGGTCTGGTGACATATTTGAGTACTTGCAGTGCTGCACCTTCTTTCATAGGTCAGACTGACATGCACCAAGAAAAAAGCCAAATTTCTAGTCAATATATTTTTCTGCAAAGATGGATTCTTCAGCAGTCTTTCACTGCTGGTAGAAGTGTAGTCCATTCCCAACCTACTCCACTTGTCATCCCCTTGGAACATAACCATTTTCTGCATTTGCTTTTAGCCACCATTTAAGCCCCAGTGCTCAGAGAACTGGCTTGGCTTTCTCGAGGTCAGAGCAGCTAAACATTGAGCCTTTTGTTCTCATCACCCAATGAAAAGAGAACAAAATTCCTGAGTAGATGATTCTATCTTATTTGATCATAGTTTATAATTTCTTCCTTTGTTTCCTGTCATGGACTTCCCTGGGAAAGAAAAGAAGAAGCTTTCCCTGCCTAGTGTGTGATTTCCCTGCCCTTCTGCTGACAAGCCAGATGGCTGGTGCTGACTGGTGATAATATTACACTCTATGCAAGAGGCAAAAGGGAAGTGACCTGTCAGCATTCAAATAATAAAACTTGCAACTGCCACATTTCACTGCTGATGACTTACTCATATTTGTCTTTTTAGAGCCTTTCCACCCTACAAAATCCTAAAAAAAAAAAAAAAGGGAAAATACGTTGCAGAATTAAAGACTGATTCTGACAACCCTTTTTCATGCAGGTGCTGCATGAAAGTCTGCTGTAAAATCATGTGGATGACTCATACGACTGTGTGCAGAAGCAAGCACCGTTCTTCTATGCTAAGTACATTTACTGAGAACAACATATCATTGACTGCAAGATGGGCAGTTACATCTCTTGAACAGGCATTCAGAGAGCTGATAAAGGCTTTAAACAACTTGAGTGGCAAACACGGATCACCTTCAATTGCCTAACTTGTTTTAAGTGCCATTTCATGCTTCATGTCCCATCAACATAAAGATATGAGAACTAATTGAGATGCTATCACACTTCTGCATTTTTCCAGTTCAACACTATCTGTTCCTTTCATGTACAGATATTTCAGATTTAAGGAATTCTGGCTCAAGCTGTGATATATGTAGAGAAAAAAAGAAAATGTTATCTCAAAGGATTTTATATGAGTTTCCAAAATCTCACATATAGAAAAAAAGTCACCTGTATTTAGACATTAGTATGTTAAATAAAATTCAGAAGGTGGTATAATAGAGAAGTGATATCCTGGGCAAGTATGGGCATTCCAACCTGCTAGTGTAGTAGAAACTACAGACTGACTTTTCTACAGTGACTAAAACCCCTTGAGGCTTAATGTAATTTAAGCTGCTTTTCTTAAGGAAGTATGTTCAATGTAGGTTTTGGCAACATTTTATTTTTCACACATGATGAAATAACCAGCAAAACATCCTGCCCTTTCTCACACAGATGAAATAAACTCCATGATTTTCCATGAGAAGGCTTAAAAAAAAACCCCAAAAACCCACAGAACTAGCTCCAATCTGATCTCTGTTGAAAACATGGTGTTTGGTAGAATATACATTCCTATAGGAACTGAGTGGGGTTTTGCATATCCATTTTATCAGAAAATTTGGATGTTTTCCATAACTATTAGTGCTTCCACTGAATAGGGTGACTTAAATACTTCAGTCACACACTATTCCATGTCTTTCTGGCATATGAAAAGGTTGGTGAGGAAAGACACAGGGCTGAAACTCGGGGCATTCCCAGAAAACACTCCTGATTCTCTCATGGTAAGACATCAAGAAAATTTTTGTCAACCTGCTGCAAAATGCGAGTCTGGATTTGGTTTATGCATCACCTTTCTATCTATAGAAAAGGGACTTTTTAGAATAGAAAGTCTTCAGGGCAAGGAGGGTGACTTAGCAAGCACTTGTAAATTTTCTGGCAGGCTGGAAGTCTGATTTCAGCACTGGCCTCCAGGCAAAACCTTAAAGGTAAGCAAGAGAAAAACTTTGCTGCAACTTCCCTGTGAAGCACCTGGATGCTATCAGTGATCATTATCTGACTGCCTTGTCTATTTGATGGCTCTGCATTGCTTGCAGAGGGCTAAGAGTTACATCTAATGGTGTTTCATATATGTACCTGGGAAAAGGTAAGAAATTTCACATATTTGGTAACAAAACAGGTGTCAAAGGCCTCACATATTTTGGGTGGAACATTGCTACAGGACATGCAATTGTGAATAGAATTTCTGAGGATCTGTCCAGAGTAAGAGAGGCAAGAGCTGAAATTTTGCTTCCCTGTGAGTAGTGACACTTGAGTAAGTGTCTGCTTCAGTGCAAAGGAAGGTGCTGAGCACTGTCTAGAATAATTTGCATGCTGGCCTTTTATTGTTACGTGCTTCCTCTGTCCTCTAGATGTATGCATAATAAGGAAATTTTTCTGGGTCTTTGCGTTAACAAAAAATTACAGCTGTCTTCTAAACAAGTTGTTTAGAAGTGGTCAGGCAGAATGAAGCTGAAAAAATAACAATCCCTGGAACTTTAGGCTGAAAACACCTTTGAAACCTGTTTGTACCCAGAACAGAAAGACTTGGGACTGTTATTCACATAGAAAGATCTGGAGAGGAAGAAAAGTCCATAGATATGACTTGTCCTGAATAAGTCTATCATAGAAATGTAGGAAAATTATAGAAGTGTGTCATTTTATCCTCTATGTCTGTAATATTCTTTTAAATCCCAAAGGGCTAGGGAGAGTGGTTCTGGTGTAAGATGGTATATATGAACTCTACTGGTGTTCTAGTTTAAAATAAATGTGCAATATTGCTTTTAATTACCTGTATATAAAGTCAGTCTTCACATTCTCTGTCATCCACCTTCAAAACAGATACAGTATTTCCTCTGAAGTACAAGGATCAAGAACTGTTGAGTAGATAATGATCTAAACATGAATGTGCTTGTAGCAGCAAAACCAGTTTCTACAGGGACATGGATATTCTGTGGGTGCTGCCAATGAATATTTTAATTTTCATGGGATTGCTAACTTGGGAGTTTCCCCACCCTCTGGCTGCTTGCTGAAAATATATGTCACATGATTCTTGAGACAGTGAGTTGATTTTTTAACTTCTTTTCAAGATATCTCCCTTAGTCTGGACCAAAAGATAATAAAACTCACATTTTTCAGATTTTGGAAGTTAGTATGCTTTAACATCCGCTATGGTAGCTGCTTTTTGTGTAACTTTTTCATACAGATCAGTAATCAGGTGCTACAAATACAAGGCAATTTAATTCTTATTCTCTTTTGGTGACAGTCCCACCTGCAAGCTGTGATGGTCATGTCTTTTCTGGAGTCATTGAAAGAGCAAACCTTGCTTTGTGACCCTTCACTGACCATGGGCTTGTGCCTACACACATGCTCCTGTCTCTGTTTCTTCCCTTAAGCTTTGGAAGTACTAATGAGAAGCTGAAGTGCTATGCTCTAAGATCATAAACCACAAAGATTTCAGGTTCTAAGTAAGAAAGAAAAAGTAAAGAAAGTAGTGGGTGCAAGGAAGTACTGGTAGCCTGATTTGACAGCTGAGAATCAGTTTGAGAAGACATGAAGTTTCAAGAACTACACATGCATGGCAAGACCTTCAGAGTTAGGTAATCTAGTTAAATTCTTGAACTATTCAATGACAGAGAGAGAGCTACCCGTGGGTAGTGCCAAGTTCCAAAACACAGTCCTTCCACATCCACAACTGGAAGCCAGATCTGGGCAGGTATAAATCAAAACAGGTCTCTTATACCTGTGACAAAGAGAAGCTTAATATAGTACCTGGGGTTGGAGACTGCTGTTTGGTGCTGGGACTGGCTTATTCTGTACAGCAAATACTCTGTCTGGTTACCTCTGTCCAGCTGCATTAAGCAGCACACACCATTCTCTTCCTGAAGAAGACCCAGCCTCTTTCCTCCTTAAGTGTTAGCAAGCTACTGTTTTATTATTAGAAAACATCTGGGCCTAGATGTATTACAGCATAGTTGCTATAGGGTAGCAGATCAAATCAGTATGCAGTTCAAAGAAAAGCAGCAGATGTCTATTTTCTGGCTATTTTGATGCATGCTTAGTTTAGGTGAGAATCTTTCCATGTTCAAAGATGCAAAATCCTAGAATCTGGAATCTCTTGAAACTCTCAGTTTTTAACTATCTGTATTCCTTGTCCTATTAATTCTTGTCTCTTTTTATAATTTCTTCTTCCCTCCCTAACGTCCTACAGGTTTTGGGTATTATTAGCTCCAGCCATAGCTCTACAAATGTGAGTCTGACTGCCTTGACACCTTGCAAGTGGTCAGTGGGACAGGCTGTCTGCCTCTGCACAGCAGGCTCTGCTATCTCTGTGCCACACACCCATGAGCTCTGTTTCCCAGGGTGGCACCAACAGACTTGCCTTATATTTAGCTACTACCAGTCTCATGATGTTTCAGAATGTCCTCAGGTAAACTTACTAACTCCTCTGTCAAACCCATGAGTCAAGCCAGACAGCTTCTGCTGTCTCACACATTTAATAAGAAGGCCAGTCCTCAACAGGTTAGAAAAGTCTGTGCATTGAATGAAAGAACAACACCCACCTTAACACATTTGCTTGTTTGAGCTTTTCTCAACCAAACAGCCAATAAACCTCCAATAACCAAGGGAAAGAAACAAATATTCTCCAAAGAGCTGCAATACTGTACAGTGCAAAGAGAGAGCAGGTTATAAGGGGGCCTTCCACAGACAGGCAGAGCTGGAAGAAGAGCTACAATCTCAACAGGTTGTCAAGATGTTTCAAGAAAGAAGGTGGGGATTCTGTCTAGTTTCCATTATGTTGCCATTTTCTTCTCCCCCAAACCCTGCAATCTCAGTTCTCAACACAGAGATACAGCTAAAGATAGTGAGCAATTTATATTAAAAGTGCTGGCTTGGATGTTGCCACTATCAAATATCAGTTTGGCCAGACAGACCGAGCAATGTGGCATGTGAGAGAGATGTGCTAAAAGGCAGCTGGAGCTTGGGAAGAGCTGCATTCAGTAGGAAACAAACCCACTGAAGAGCAGGGCTAGAAGAGTAAGATACAACACAGAAATAGAGGAAGGTGAACTTCCTCTCTCTTGGCTGTGAATCCCAGCTCATTTGTTGTTTCCCCAGCCATGACTTGTCTGTTTGCATGATCCTTCCATACAACTGAGAAGGATGTGGGTGCTCCTGAAAGGCAGAGTACAAGAGATACAATAAACTGGAGAAACATATTGAAGTGTCTGTACAGCAAGACCGGTTAAGACCATTTCCCTTTTAGATGGGTAATCTAGCTGTGGGAGAGGCACACCCCTGTCTCTCCACACTCTCTTTAGGGGCTGGCTGGTGTGTTTATATCCAAAATTATACAAGCAGCTTTCTGCAAACCTCTGTCCTATTTCATGTATGCAACAACAACCTCTGCTTCCATCACAGCCCTCTACATTTCCTCTGTTCATGCTCTCAGGATGCCTCCAGATTCCCAAACCTCTTCAGCCCCCACATAGAGCCTTTGAGTAGTCTTTCCTGGAAGCTCACCCTGGCTTTTTGTTAACTTCTCTCACCTGGGTGCAGGGCATGGCTGCATTAGTATGTTCTCATTATCTTATTATTTGCTTTCCTGTTTGGTTCATGATTTTCAAAATGGTTTCTGAAAGATCTGGCATCTCTATTCCCTGTGTACCTTAATGTGGACTTTGGCTTGTGATGCTCAGACCCCTCATAAGACCCAGGAATGCTTTCACATTTCCATTCTGCCCACAGGGAGGGTGTGTTAGGAGATGTTTCCACTACAGTGTACAGTACTCTGTAGGAGGAACAACTCCTTCATGTGTTAGTAGGGCTACTAAAACAGTAAAAGAGAAAAAACTCAACAGGAAAGGCAGATGTGACCGGTTCCATCCTCAGACAGTCTCATTGACTTCAGCTCTGCCACTCTGAGCCACAAAAGGCAGCGGGGAAGGGAATTCAGGAGAAGTAAAGTGGGGAATTCAGGAGAAGTAAAGTGGGGCAATGAGCTGCACGACTTACATGTTGCAGAACAAGACACAGGCCCAGTCAAGTCAGAGCATCACTCAGGCCTATGAACAACAATTGGGTGTTGCCAAAGTCCAAAAGCAGCTGCAGGCAAGTCTGTAGTGGTCACAGAAAGGCAATTCAAATTTCTTAATGGCAAAGGAGGTGGGATTGAATTAATCAGTCTGTGAAATATGTGAAAAAAAAAAATCAAGTATGCAGGACACTCAGAAAAAGAGTACACAGCTGGTACACAATTGAAAAAGTCTCTATAGTAGTGTAGCAGTCATTAAAAAATAAATACAGTGTCTTGGGTTAAGTGAAAATATGGATCTTAGCCAAGAAAGAAAAACATACTTTAACTATTTGCCAAATACTTGTGGACTGTACTTTAAGACTTAGGTAAGACACCACTGGACACCTTTGGACAAAACTGATCTCTCACTTAGTGCTAATGACATGAGATATTTCAGGAGAATTTCAACATCATCTCTACTTGACATTCCCTTGCAAACTCCAAAAAGTAAACCAGAGAGAATTACATTATTTTTCCCAAGAAAAGTATTTGGCTTTTTTAATTCTAGCTGTACAGGAGCCAGCTCACTACCAAGCACTTGCACATGCAGAGTTATTTTTCTCTGAATTGTCTATTAAAGGATTTATAAATTATAAATTTTATCTTTTACTATTAGAGGGCTTTCCAAAGGCATATTCTTAATTGGCCATTATCTTACAGTTATGGGAAAACTGGTGTGTATTAATGAATTACTTGGTACAGCCAAGTGCCCTCTAGCTTGCTAGCATCTTGCCTCAGGAGTCTAGAATCAGAATTTCAATCTTGTTTATTTCAATCTTGTTTCAATCTTTATTTCAATCTTGTTTCCTTATTTAAAAGGGCACAAAAATATGAACAGGATTTCAGTGGTATCAAAAGTGTTTCTTAACCACCTGGTGATAACCACCAGCTGTCCTGCTGATAACCCAGAACCAGAGTTCTCCTTTGTTTTCAAACTTTACTGAATCAAAACTTAGTCCCAAAGACTGTGACTTTGTTCTTTTTTTGACATACGCATATATGCAGTGCACCCGTAAAGGAGATAAATTTCCTTCAGAATTGAAAACCCAGGACTAAGCACTCTGCATAGTTATTTGCTTAACTAATTCAGCCAAAGGAAAAATTTGCCTGAAGGAACATGTCAGCAGTTTGCTGAACAAAGCCTGCTTGTGCTCCAGATGAATTTCCAGACTTTTTCTGATTAAATCCATGATAAATAGTCCATAGACTAACTCCAGTTTGTGAAACACGTTCTGACTATGATGGTTCGTCAGTAATCTAATTGTTAGAATCTCAGTTCTTTGTAAGAGCTGAGAATATTCTGTATGCAATTGGACTTTCCTCTTCCCTAAGTTTCATGTTTATTTGACCACAAAACATTTGTTAAAGGTCACTTTCATAACCATCATGAAAAAATCCTTGAATCTCATATAACTCAGGCCAAAATTGTAATAGTGATTTGCTATTTTTAATGCCATGTGACAAATGCCAATCCAGCTGCTCTGTTCTCCCTCCCCTCCTCCACTGCCACCAGGAGATGACACATACAGAGATTGTAGGAAAAAAGTCTGCTGTGAGCCAGATACTTTGGTCCCCCAGGCCTGCAGAGCACTGTGTGAGAGAGAGGTATCCAGATATTGCCTTTGAATGAGCAGCACAAAGCTGCAGAACTCTCTGACTCTCCTGCACAATTCCTTTCTGTATATAAAAAGAAACGGTGAATGAGTCAGAAACAGAGAGAATATGGGAAAAGGGCAGCCATGTTTCTGACCAGGAAGAGAATGGGGATGGAAGCCAGCTCTGTAGACTGGAGTAGTTTGTCCAGCTGTCCCTGTCACACAGCTACACCCACAGCACACACTGAAATGGTTTCCTGCAGCACACTGCTAAAAGCCAGAAAGGCACCCGGGAAGCATCAGGGTGAACAGCAGAATTACACCTGAAGTTGCTGTGAAATGGAACAAATACTTAATCTCAGCTCATCAGTTACCCCAACCCAGCTCACCCTTCTTTATTTAATGTTGTCTCAGGATTCTGGTAAGGAGGAAAAAAAAAAATCACATTTTCCTGTACTAACTCCAAGTATTCCAGAATATCGAAATTCCAGGTATATCCCTTTGCACTTGATTCTGTATATTATAAAATGCATTTATAAATTACTAAATCTATTTTTACTCACTCTATATGAACTTGGAAAAGAAATCTTGAAGTGTTTGGCTTTTTGGTTTTTGGTGGTTTTTTTCTGTCATACATTCACACTGGCATATTATTGCAGAAAAGCAGGCAAGTGCTGAGATGAGAACATTCGTTTACCATTATCTGAATGGTCACAAAGTGCTGAGTTTTGCACAAAATAATTTTTTACTTCAAAGTTTCTCAGAAGATCTGAGTTGTTTGCACAGGTTTGCTATTCTAGGGTTGCTCACAAGTGCTGAACTGTAGAAATGTTTGTTATTGTGTTAAAGACACTGAGTGCTAGATGGTTGTTTGCATTCTTTTTGGTTGGTTTTGGCTGGTTTGTTCTTGAGGTATTTTTATAATAACATGTATCAATTGTACTGAAAAAACCCAAACAATTAACCAAACTTCTAAGCCTCCATTAAAACTAATGCCTTAATTATTAATCTGTTTAATTTCTCCATTTCCTTGTGGCAAACAACTGTAAAACCAGGTCCTGAGATTTCCATTTAAAGTGCTAGGCAGCATAAAGGAGTGTAATTGCAACAATTATATGTGAATTCTTTAATGAACAATTTCTTAAACTATCAACAATTAATGACATACAAATCTTATAAGTGATAGTGTTCTTATATATATATATATATATAAATCTTATAAGTAATACTAATATATTTCTGATGAAATACATAAATCTCAATCATGTCTCAGCTGCAGGTAAATTTTGCTCCCATTTGCACCATGTAAACAAAGTAGCTCTGCTTAGTTAAGTTCCTGTGGTATCCTGAGGACCATACTTTGCTAGTCAATTAAAAGACCTGAACATTAGAGATCAGATGCAAATGACTGCCATATTACTTTACAGACAGGTTTTCATCCTAAAAAAGAGAATGTCCAGCACTCTTCATGCACTGTTATGTGTATCAACAAGCACAATCTTTGCCTTCCTCATTTTTAACACCCTTCAGATAAAGTGAGAAACAGATCAGGAATATGCAGACAAGAACCTTCACTTTGGATCTTTTGAACATTGGAGTCATTAATAAAGGCAACCGTTTTTACAGGAACTGTGTGCTTTGGCCCTAAAGCATTTAAATGCAATTTGGGCATTTAAATCCTTAGCCAAAAATGCACATCAAAAGATCATGTTTAAATAAGAAAAAAAAAACAGCCTAAGAACGATTTACTTCAAGGATAATTATACTATGCAGTAAAGTTAGAACTGACACTAAAGAAACAAAGCACCCCTATGGTAAGGTTTTTGGAAAACCTTTATAAAATTCCAAAGTATTTTGTGAAATATGATTTGAAATTATTGCTTCTTAATGGACAGATGCATACCTGTGAAGAAGCCCTGCCTTACACACAAACACCAGCTTTCAAATGCATATTTTAGAATTACGGCTGCTGAGCAAGTCTCTTCTGAAAGATGCAAACAATAGCAAAGTCTATCTTAGAACCCAGAATTTTATTCTTTCCTTTTGCATTTATTCAAAACTATAAAACCTGAGCTTTTTCCAACTAAAGATGATTTCCTATTAATGTTGTCAACAAGAAATTGCTGTCTCTATTCTGTTTTCAATTAGTGGACAGTTGGAATTAATTATTATGACATCTGGTTGGTCCAATCTGTGAGATTCACTGAGTTCACTGTCTAGCAATTTGGTGGTCAAGCTGAGGGCAGCTGCTCTGTGAATGGGCACCACACCATAACATTCACCCTTTGACTGGTTTTGCAACTAAGCCCTTTCTTTTCCATGGTCTCTTCTTTTCTGTAAGCCTCTTGCTACCGGCCAGCCTCATCTCTTTTCATGGTCTCTCCCACACCAGGGTGCTGTGTACCTTTGGTACATGGCCTGGGCAGTGCATACATTCTCACTGTAAGTTTCCACATTGCTCTTTTTCATTGAACATTTTCATGGAAAGATGCCTGAAACTGTGATCTTTCCACCGTGTTTGTGAAATACATTTCACCCAGTTCCCAGTGGGAAATGAGCTTAGAGACGAGTAAACAGAATGTAATCAACCCTTTATAACAACCTTCTGGTTTACATCAAACTTCTACCAACACCAAACATATGTCTGCAACTGACAAAATGCTTGTCCATCATTTGAGAAATATTTACAAGGGGAAGTGATGGGTCAGGAAGAAAGTGACCTATACACAAGGGTGAGCCTGCCATTTTGATAGCTGACCTAGGATGCTCTCTCCCTCAGTATGGTAAGTAGCTCAGTATATTGCTCAGTATAGCTCAGTAGATGGACAGCTGGTTGAACCACAACCATACAACCTGCCTGACAGCCCCCTCTGGCTGTGCTCATAACTGTCCTTAATTTGGAAAACACAAAACACCAGGAGAACACTGTTGGTGGTGACCGAGCACTGGTCAGTGTGCTCAGGACTGTAAAGATTTTGTTGCTGCTGGTGGCAATCTCTAATTTAAAGTTGATATGGCATTTAACTTCAATCTGTGGAGAAACTTCTGAAGACATGCTCTGTGATCCTACCAGTACCCACCATGCAGGGCCACATCCTCACTCTGGCACAGTGCAGATGCCAGTCTGAGTGGCAGAGGGAAGTCTGACCCCATTTTCACAATCCCGTGCACTACATCTAGGTCAGTGACTCATACCAGTGACTCACTACGGTGCCTGCTGATTATAAACATTTCACTGGATGCCTGTTCTTTATAAACCTTGCTGCAGAGGCCAGGACTTCACACAATATAGCTGCATGAAGTTGGTGGGTTTGAATTTGAGATGGAATATACAAAAATTAACCAAAATCCATAGAAAAGCAGATTTATCCCTGTCATCTCATTTTTTGGCTCTACTGATCAGTGGCCAGGAGAGGAAGACAAGCCACTAGCTTGAGCTTGCAATCTTCAGTGAGCAAGAGTTTGCATCATTACTTTATCTCGACATGGCTCTATGTTTAGAACCACGGCTCTGGGTTCTATGTTTAGAACCCAGCTGTAACACAGTGTATCACATACTGCATCAATTGGGAGTCTGTTAATGACGGCAAGAAGAAAACTTATCACCTCAAATGCTTTAAAGAAAGATTTTGCTTCAATTAATGACATTTTCACAGTACAATATTTTGTGGGTCCTATGATTTCCGCTATGAAATCCATTGTCCTATGCTTCAATTCTTTTTTCCAATAATCAGGAAGGTATAAAAAGGTAGCTCACATTCTCCACTGCTTTGATACACCAAGCAACCTTGAAGTGTTAAAGCAACTGCAGAAAGTCTTGCCATGAAATTGTGAAATTTGGCAATACTGACAAACAAGAGTGGCTTGCAGCTCCCTTATAATTAGCTCATAGGAGCACCCAGCCAGGCAAGGAAACAGAGTTATTACACAGACTCCTTTGGGTCCACTTTGTGACATGGTGTCTATGTAACACCTCAAATGTTTCCACGAATTTATTAAACATGACCAGCATGAACTCAAAATTCTAGATTTTTTTTACTTTCTTTATTGAAACTTTCGTAATTTCTGAAATGAATCTAGGTTTTTCCTCCTTGTAGTGTTCCCTGAATCTGTGCTGCTGGGGTGGAGGTGAGGCTGCAACATTGCTGGGCAGCTAACTTTAGGAATTCTTCAAATTCCTTATATTCAGCCTCAGGAGAAAGGTGTGGCTTGCATGACTTTATTGTGGCTGATTTAATTTGTTTACTCCTTTACCTAGTGCCTTATAAGTGGATTTGGGTTCAGCACCTCTGCCTTTCTTATGCAAGTAAGAATTATGACATGCTCAGAAGGTAAAGAGCAAAAACAAAACAAAACAAACAAACAAACCCCCCCCCAACAACAAAAAAGGTATTCTCAGTAATGTGGTGAATTAAAAATTGAATTTTACAGAACAGTTCTGAACTGACAGCTGCAGTCCTGACAGCTGTCCTCAAACTGCTAGTCAAATCCTTGGACTTTCAAACTTGTGACAGACACATCACTTCCCCTGCAGACCACTTCCACTTATTAACTTATTAACACCAGGAAATGGTGTCTGAGAGAGACATGTGCTTTGCTTGGAGTGCCCACTTGGGCAGACTGTGGGATGAACACTTCCTCTTGACATCAGAGCTCTTCAATATCCTGCTCTGCCATGCTGGCTCTTCTTCGTTTTCACCATTCTCTCTGCTTCCCAGGCAAATTACCTGCACTAAAATAGGTCCATCACTGTAACATTCACTTCTGGAAAGAAAAAACCCAAGCCCCACAAACCATTAAAATGCAACATCCTTTGGAGCTACTCTGAGCTTGCCTGCATTGGTTGGTAGCAGGCTGTTCCTCAGTTTTGCTCCAGCACACGGTTACCCAGGGCAGCACTCACACATCTCCGCGCTGGGCGGCGCGAGGCCGGCAGGACGCGGATTCCTCTCAGGAAAGCGCTCAGTGACCAACAGTGCCGGCATCATGGTTTGGATGACAACACTCAGGGCAAGCAAATTTGGCACATTCTCTGAGACTTGTACATGGGAGGACACATGGTCTCTTAAGGGTCATGTTCTCTCAGCCTTATCCCTCAGCTCTTCACTAACAATGAAATAACGAAACAATTACTTAGAAGCACCACCTACAACACCACTCACAGCCCAGTGTTACATCTGACAGCTGCACTGCTATTACAATGGCTTGTTTTTAATGACTGGGTTTTCTTGGCCAAGGTCTGATTCAACCCATAGGGAAAGGAAAAATTCTACAAATTCTGAAATACTGCCAGCTCTTTCTGTAAAAATATGTCCTTGGGGGATGGGGAGGGGGTTCAAATGCGTTGTGATTTGATGTCTTCCTCCTCATTTCTGTGAAAAGAAGTGACAGCCTGTGACTAAGGAGAGCAAGATATAGACAATGTCCACTGTGAAAAGGTGGTGGGGCAATATTTGGAATTAAGTCATTGATGATACAATATCTATTCTCAAAAGAAAGGGTGGCAGGAAAGTGAAAAGTGTCTTTTTCTAAATGTGACCTATGAATAAAAAAACTTGAACATGAACTTAAACCAGAAAAATCTTATCCATCCTTCATTAAGCTGTTTTATTGTCTCACCTCCTGTTTTTGCTTAGCTGTCATGACTGTGAGAGGGAAATATGGAAGAAGACAACACGAATTTTCCCAAATGCAAACCCTCTGTTCACTGCATTGTAACCACTCTACAATAAATTACTTTCACCCCGCATGTCAGGCTGCCCTTGTGTCAGTGGCAGTTCCGGCACTTTTCCATCTGTTGCAGAATCAACTCCATGGTATTTATGTTCAGAAGTTTTGACAATTTTATCCTCTAAATTTGCATGATTGTGTGGGCAAGCTGCTAAAAATAAACATATTATTTCCAGTCTACCACAGTCAGTATGTGATAAACAAGAATTTGAGGAGAAATTTAGAAAACTGCCAGGGTTACACAGTATCATGATGAAGTGTAAACTCCACGGATATTTTTCTTCCAATTAAAATACTTCAAATTCATGAACTCTAGTTAAGAAATGCATTTAAGCATATTTTTCATTTCCACCATATGTGACTTACACAGATCTCACAAGAAATGATTTCTTGAATCAAGACAATTTACATTTTAATTACAAAGTGCTCTCCTACCATACTGACCTGATTATAAAGTAATTACATCAAGATGGATACAAAAAAGGTAAATCTCAACTCATTCTAAATTTACAGTTTCATTGTGGATTAGACAATGGAGATGAAAATACAGCGCTTCTGAATATTTGTGAAGAACAATATGTATTGCTTTGAAGACAAGCAAAATAAAGATGAAGGCCAAGATCTGGACAAAGACCAGAGAAGGGCAATATGAATGGTGACTCAACCAAACAGCAAGGCCTAAAAAAAAAGGTTGAAGAAATTGGGGTGACAGCATCTGGAAAAGATATAACCATGAAAGACCATGAAGAAACAGCCAGGTCTAAGGTTTGTAAGATAAGAGAAGATGTTATTAAAAGAATAGCAATGCACTTTTCTCCAGCTTTGATGGTAGGGAAAACAAGAAGTATAATATGTGGAAGCTGAGGTTTAGTACAAACACTGCATTACTAAGGAAAAAGCTCTTGAAGAAGTTACCTGTGGAGGTTTTAAGTCCCATTCACAGGGGGTTTGAACACAAATATGTCTCAGGAATTTATAACTAATGTAGTTATTTATTACTAGGAATTTATGTAATGTAGGAATTTATAACTAATGTATAACCTCCCTAATAATGTAGGAATTTATAACTAATGTATAACCTCCCTCAGTAGGGAGGTTACATGACCTCTCAAACCTCCCTTTCATTTTCACATTTCTGGATCATTTTAGTCAGATAGAAAAAAAAAAAAAAGCACAGCAGTATTAACTTCCCTAAACTGAGAAAGTCTTGAAAGAGCCAAGAGAAAACACAGAATTGGATTTCAATTTCTCTCTATAAGAGAAATCCCTGCTATGCACACAGCACTGAGCAAATGCATTCCTAAAACCATCAGGGAAACTCCCAGCTCCCTCCTCCTCCTTTGTCCTTCATATATTAAGTGTTAAGACTGGCAACTTAATGGTACTGAACATCAGATCAACTGAAGTAACAATGTTAAACAGTCCCACTTTTTTAACAGGGATTATGGACAGAGAATGTGAGACTGCCCTTGGGCCTGTGAAAGAATACGTGACTCCTTGGTGTCAACCTTTGTCACTCAGCCTGCCCACCCTGAAGAGCAGGGCCATGCAGTGGCCATCTAGAGCCACACCTCAATTTCCTTTCGTGCAGGGAGGCTGCTCTTCACATTCCTTTTCTCAGTCACAGATAGCACAGCCTCTGCAGGCTGGTCTGCATGATCAACGAGTACCAGATTTCTTATCCTGGCACACTAAATGTTCTTCAGAGCAAACCAGAGAAACCTGCTTTTTTTGGTTTTGTTTTAATTGCCATAGGGTAGATATGGGTTGGGGTTTCACTGGGTGGGGTTTTAAAAACTGGTTTGTCTTTGACCCAGGACTGTTTAATGTTTTCAAAACAGCAAGAAGGGTAGAATAGAGATTATTATTATTCAACATGAAAGACTCAAATAGTAGGGTATGAGGGTGAAGATCAAATAATAGGGTGAAGATCAGGTTATAATTTTGGAAATTTTGGCAAACTAGAAAAACAATTTTTAAAAAATGCTAATCTTTTTTGGCAAGTACAAGAAAATGAACTTCAACGAGAAGCTGCCACTGGCTGGGATCCTACTGTGCCAGCAGCAGGTCTGTGGGAAGAGATTCCAGGGTTATAATCATTCACAGATGAGTCAACAACATCATGGCATTGTGAAAACAGCAGGGATTGTACCGATTGTCTACATTGGAGTATGGCCTGAACAGCACAGGAAATAATCCCACTTCACTATCCCCTTGGGCACTTGTAAAGCCTCAGCTGCAGCACTGAGTGTGGCTCTAGGTGCCAAGAAGGGCACACACCAGCAGGAGACAGAAGGAACCCAAGCAATGCATTCAGGGGCTCAGGAAATGCTGCCTGTGGGCAGACATGAGACACACTGCAGCAGGCACAGGCACAGGCAAGAGGTGGGTGCCATACAAGTCTTACAGTACATCAGGAATCTAGAAATAAAATGTTTAAATGCCCATGGTAGACAGGACAACAACTAATGGATTCCAGTTGCAGTGCCCGATTTTCATCAGAATAAATTGATGAGGAACATATACTGCCTCTGTTAGCATAGGTTTATTAAAGCAGGTGAAACAATGTCACAGATAGAATGACCCTGCTTTTGGACAGAGGGATGAACCCAAGGTTCCTTTGAATAAGATTTTTATAATTTAATATAATTAATTTTTATAATTTAATAATTTATTGCAGATGGATCATTCCTGAACTTAAGACTATAAAAGAAAATGAATCTAAAAATTTATGTACAACTCTCTGCCTCTCAGATGACATCCTTCTCAAGACCATGTGGATGTGAATGTTACCAATTCCTGTTATGATCTGTAGAAACAAAAATACTAACATGGGAAAAAAAGAACCTCAAGGAAATCATTCTCTTCCTCTTTAACACAAGTTCCTTCTCTGTCCAACAATAAAAAAAATATTCTCTGGTTTATGCCTATTATGGAAATGGTTAAGTCTTTGACACACTAACCTCAAATCTTTCTAACAAACATTATTCCCTCCATAAATTAATTCCTTGCCCAACATTATAATCCATCACACAGCCCAAAGCCTCAGTGAGACACACTGCCTCCAGAAGCCCAGGAATTAGTTAAACTATTTAATTTGCTATGACTGCAGGTTTATTTAATTTCCCTAAGCCTCAGTTCTTATTTCCTGGGAATATTAAAGCTTAAAAGCATGACTGTCAAAGAAAAGTCACTGAACAGATACATCACAATATACTCAAAACATTATTTTCCTTGTTAATACCTACAAAAATAGGGACTAGGTTAAGTAGTATGTTGTCTAGAAAGCTTATAAACTAATCCTAATACACACAGCTTTTAAAATTAATGGTATTTTATCAATATTTTATTTTGGTATTATTTGGAAGATGCCTCCAGCAGCCACAAAGTCTCAAAAAGATCCAAAAACCAGGAAAAACACAACTCTCACTTTCTTCCATTTTCAGAAATGGCTTCTGTAATTGCTAAAAGATCTTCAATGACTTGCAGAAGATAAGAGGTATCTAGATTCAATAAATACATTTTCTTCATGAGAACATCTGAAATTAAAGATCTGTTTTCCCAGGTGGAAGTATTACTATAATGAAAATCCTTATGAGAGCATTTTTATGATGACTGAGGATTCAAACTAAGAGAGAAATAAAGTTTTCATAACTCTCATCCATACTCAGGGGTTAGGATACTTGGATCAAGGAATTGAACCTCATTTCCTGATTACAATCCTGCAAAGAGTAGGCTGCAGAAGAGAAAAAAATAGACATCCCCACCATCTGCTAAGGAACTAGATTTACACAGTGCAAGCACTACAAGCAGTAGGAGAACTTGGATTCTGACAGAGAACATGGACACAATCCTGTAGCCAGGGAAATCCTGGGTTCTTGGCTGGATAAGAGGGACAACCAGCACAGAGCTTTTACTGCCTGTAAAAATCTGTCTGAAAAGACAATTATCCTTCATTCAATTTGATGAAGACACTTGTAAGACACAAAATACTGGTGTGGTAACACGATGGCTCTTGCTCCCCTTTCTGCATCTGACATAACGACTCAGAATGAACTTTTCTATCTGCCTCTCCTGATCTGACAGAATTTGTTAACATACAAGAAATTTCAAAGATATGCTAAGATCTTAAAGGCAAAAATATTAATAGACAAGTTGTCAAACAGGAATGGTTTTCTAAACAAGGCCTCCAAAGTAATAAACCACAGAAAACCAGAGGTTACAGAGGATGGACCCAGCAACCTCAGCTCTGAAAAAAGGGCCAAGAACAATACTGGGGACACTGACTCATGGAGAGCTCTTTAAAATCCTGAGTAAACCACCGCACATCTGCATTATATCCTGCAGAAAAGACAGACTTGGAGATTTTATAGACTCCTTTTATATAACCCCTTGGGGTTATATAAATGATTCTTGGGCAATCTCAGACAAGAAGTAACCGAGTTTAGGAAATATAGAACTCCACTGGTTAACGTGGCTGAACTAAGATGAAGACAAGTAACTTATAAGCATGTCAGCTTCATCCCAGTATGCCATTTGTGCCTCTTGAGATTCACTAAACTCAGGTTCATTTGACAAAGGCAAGGAAAAGTTGCTTCACTTGCACAGGAATTCAACTAGTAAAATTCAGATTCGTCTCAGAATTTTAAGAGCATACCTTAGCTTTTGACAGAGTATTCCGGAATTCAATGGAAAAGGTCTGAAACTTCTATTTTTTTCCAGTATATCACTGGTATCTGGTAACAAAAGATGCTACAAGGGGGTTTATCATAGTAACTGTATCAATGACTACCCCAAAAATCCCATGCTTTTGCATACAACAAAAAGTCTGTTACAGCCCCATAAAGGACAGACTGCGCTGTAAATGGGTTTGGTTTTAACGTTCACATTGAAGGTTTTTTTGGTTTGCAAATATTTCATGAGTCACTTCTGATTTCTTCATATCTAGTCACTGGGTCATGTGAACATAACATTTTCACAAGTATCTGAAACTATTTGAACGAAATCTCACAAATGATTGTGCTTCTATGTCTTACAGTATTTGCAATGTTGATTCACCAAACTCCATTTGTCCTTTTCAACATATTTTTTCTCTAGCATATTGTTATCACAATACATTTACATTGCATAGTGCCAGAAATGCACTCAGGATACTTCAAACTATCACACTGTATCTAATATAAAAAAGAGGAAGTCCTGCCTGATCAATACTATTGAGCTTTTAAGACTAGTCAGGAAAACAATGTGACAGCTTTCTCCATATACTCATAATTTATGGGAGGATTATTTTATTTCCTAGGTTGGCCTAAGTTTCTGAACATGTCCCTGAATTATGCAGCTTTGCCATGAATTCCATAAGCAATTATCAGAAAAACAACAGCTGAAGCCAGATCTGAAAACTATTTCCATTACAGAACAAACCAGTATAATCATGGTTTAGTTCCACACCAATGCCATCAGAGTAGCTATGCCAATATGCAGGAAAAACAACAGAAGGTCCAAAAAGTTACTTATTTTACTCCATTTCAAAATTTTTTTTGTTCTTACTACAAGATTATTCAAGTTCTTTAGCATATTAAAATCAAACTCTAAAATATAAAACTAAACAATCTCATTCATATTTATTCCTCATTATACTGACATGGTCAAATAAGAGAAGCAAGATTTACCGTTGCAAAACCTGTTTTCTGTCTTACTTTGAGAACATAATCTTCCAACATTCTCTCTATTGCAGCTACAGGTTCAAAAAATTGTTGGGAATAAAGGTAAGGTTTTGTGGTATAAAACACTGAGTTAGCCTTGGAATAGTTTTTAACACAAGAGGACTATTATGAATTCTGATCCTCAGCAGCAGCAATTTTAATTGAGGAGCAGCATGATTTTTAATATTCTTGTACTTCAAATTAAAGTCAATTCAGAAGCTTGAGATGCTGCTTACCTCCTAACAGCACTACTTCTTTCTGAATTACAGATTTGATCAGGCACCCCTCTTTTGGATATCTCTTTGTTAATGTACATTACAAGGAGAAAACATGTCTTAGACAGATGCAACTCCAAAATTAACAGAGAAGATAGATACAGAAAGTTGGTTTGCAGTCACAGCAATTGTCTACATTTCCTCATGTTTCCTACCATCTCATGATCCTCTAGGCTAACCAAACCACTGGCTTCTCTTTCCCAATAAACTTAAGCTGGCACAGTATTATTTTGTTTGATTTTACACCATTAACCCTTTTCTTAATTATCTGTAATATTACCTCTTTATCCCTGAAGAAATTTGTATTTCAATTTGTATTTATAATTTACTGATCTCATGCATCAAAGGCTGCTGTGTGGCTTTAATGGGTTTTCAAACCTCACCATGTAGCCAAAACAATTATTTGGAATTGAATGGAGCAAGTGTTTTTTCAAACTTCTGTATTTTGCTGCAGTTCCTCTTAAAGGAATTTAAATTAACTGAAATTAAGCACACATGGATACAGGATCAAACATGATCCATCATACCAATGCAATGACACTCTGAAACAGCACAAGTGTCAAATAATCAATGTCATAGAAGTGGGACACCAAAAAAGGCAGGCCAGAGAGAAAAAACCTGAGACAAAATCACAAAATTCATGAAGGAGTGTGGAATGTGGATAGATCAGTCAAGGCCTGAGATGTAAATTCAAGGGGAAAAAAATAAAGTTGGCTGGTAGTTAGCAGTCATTAACAAACTGCACGTAACAGACCAAGAGAGTCCTCAATGTACGGAATGTAGTATCTGTGCAGAGGAAATGAATAAAGATGACCCTACAAGGCTGACAGTCTATTCAGTCTAAAAGGCTACTTAAGTCACATCCTACTTTGTCAGGAAAGGCAGCCCACAGTTATGTAAAGCAAGAGAGACTTAGCGTCAAGTCACAATTGCATAAACTCATTTACAATAGCGTAAATAAAGGAAGCAGCTGAAAAAGATGTTGAAAACCTGACTGATGTTAGGCAGTCCTCTTGCTCATGCAATTGCAATCCTTTCACCCCTGTGGGGATCAGCAAAGTCACAAAGAGGCAGGTATATCTAAAAACTGTTCCTTGCCATCAGAAACACTGAACATGCAAAGAAAGGTTAGTTTTATGTTGGATCTGAGGAATGAGTCATATGAGTTGCAAGCATGTGGCCTATTCTCCTGTGTGCCTTCAAGTTCAGATAAGGTGACACTTGAGAAGAAGCCATATGGTGTGGCTCCTAAGGAGGAAAGCAGATAGCATAATTTCAATTTATGTTTTACTTAATCCTGGCAAAATCATAAAGATTCTGGAAGTTAGTACTTAACCTCCATAGTCCAACAGGTTTGAAAATTCATCCAGACTTCAGAATGATGTTGTTTTTATTAAAATTAAAATATTTCTTCCCAGCAGGCCCCACACATACTTCTCTACGCTTTCTAGCAGGCACTAGCATCTCTTTTGCACCTCCACCTGTCCCACAGGATGATATTTGCCTTTTCCAACATGCCCATCTTAATCTCCATTGACTTGAGAAATCTTTGAGTATGTAGAGCAGAGGAAAACTGCTCACTTTATATCTCCTAATTATCCTTGCATTACCCTTGTTAAATGCCTGTGGAAGTGTGTTTTCTTCTTAAGGAAAAACATGTTGAAGTTCATTTAGTATTTCCTATTAGTATCAAATTAGCTAAAGGGCAATCTTCAGTCATTCTCACTTCGAGGGCAAGCAGACCCTTAGCCTTTTCTCCTTCCCTTCCAAGACACATAAAAATAAGGGACTGATGGCAGAAGAATTATTGAAATTTATTCATCCCTTTGGATATTTTGCACGTGAGAGATCTTTGCTGAATTAACTTCATATAGGTTTAAGGGTGTAATGATATTAATTTATATGCAGCATGAAGTTCTTTAACCATCTTTCCAGTCCAGAGACAGGAATTCTACAGAAGTTCAGGGGTTTTTGCTACTGACTCACAACATCTATGATCATAAACCAGCACATGAAGATGCTTCTAATTTTCTTTTTAAAAAATGGGCCTTGGTTACTCTAACATCTGTGTTCTGTGGCAGTCCTTATTCCAAACAGTTCCAGTTTTAGATTTGTTCATCATTTCACAGTAATCAGATTAAGATACTGTTACCATTACCAGCTGTTGGACTCTGTCTTTCACACAGGAAACTGTTTTTCCTAACACTGTTCTTTTTTTTTTGCCACTTTAATTAACAACATTTTGCTTGAAAAATGCAGGACTTGTAAAATATCAGACTTAGAAAAGTGCAACATTATCAGTACTGACTGATGGTAGTTCAAAGAACAATTATCCAGATTTTCTGGTGGAGAAACTAATTCCAGGAATTGACAGATAATGGTTGGTAATAGTGCTAAAGCTGGGAAGAAGCAGATGGGACTGGTGCTGTTTAGTGTGCATATATGTTTTTAAAAGTCTGAGGTTTCACTTCTCAAGTGCACTGTTTTGTAAAGACCTAGCATATAAACACATTTTTGGCAGCCAGTAAACATTCCAGCTGGAATGCCAATACCATGTATCATTGGAAAGTAAACAATTCTTGATTTACTATGTCTCAAATGGAGGAATGCAATCAAACACAAACCCCTAATCTCCACAAAAATTACCTCCAATCATACCATAGCAAAGACTGCTTGTGATAGACACATCATCTTTAAGACTGAAGATTGCAGTTTGTCAATATTTGTGATATCTATTAGATGGGCAGATGTCTATGAGTTAAGAGGACAGAGATACACAGGAATTGACTGCAGTTGATGGAAATTATTTGGGAAATCTTTATTTTAGTGTCATTGATGCCTTTTTCTATACTTTAATTTTATTACATTGCTCTGCCACCTGAACTTGCCATAAGTTTGTTTCTCATTTCCTTGTCTACTAAATAATGGTATATTAGTTGAGTTGCAAATTTATTTTAAGCACGACTTTCTATGCATCTATACAAGGCTTAAAACCACAAAATCTTATTCTACTGTAGGTTTTTGAAGGACTAATAAAGAAAATATGAATAGATTGCAAGGGCTTTCAAAAAATACCTGAAAACAAAGTTTTGGGGTGATCAGCTTAAGATACTTAAGTCAACATCAGAGTTAAGTGCAAACTCCAAAAATCATTAAAAAGGTGAACTGAAGGAGCCACATTTAAAAAACCCCTCAGCACTTCAATGTACTCAAGGTAATTGCATACACCTTATGGACATGAATCCCTGGCATGGCACATGACTTTGGCTAGGTTCTTATTCCTAAATATAGAACACACATATTGAGGTCCTTTACGTAATCTTAAAAACTACTCCACACCCAAACTAAACTAATGTACCATGAATGACCCAGAGCTCCTTTGACTCCATCAGAGGCAGAAGATGTGGGAGCAAATGCAATGGCCCAAGTGCTAGGGGAAGGAGAGGATACTTTGGCAGGCCACTTTATTTCAAACTCAATGAATAAACAAAGCTGTTCCAATTAGTAAGTACTAAGGATTCCTGTAATAGCTTGTATTTATAAACTGGAACACATTAAATGCTAAGAAAGAATGTGGACTATGCAACAACATAAAAACACAAATATTTATCATTTATTTTAAATCATAAGGTTGTAATTTTCAAGGAAAGTCTGGTATAGGAGTCAGAGAAATATGGGCATCGGGAAAGGTCTTGATTTCAAAAGGGTTTGTTTTTATTAATGACTTTTTTCATAACTACCTTGTGTTTTCTAGAACAGGAGGCTACTTTTCTAAATATTTTCCAACAGAAATAATAGTTGAGGGGATTTATTACTCTGGAGCCATTAAAAATGGAAATAATGAAACCAAAAACATCATGCACAGTCACCACACGGCCCTCAGGGCACTTCAATGTTCACATGATTTCACTTGAAGATATCTAAATAGAGCGCTGGAATGGAACTCAAGACTTAAATCTGCACCCTGTTTTTCCACTGACCTATAAACCATGTAATTTAAACTTCTGGTGCCTCCTGCTGCAGCTAAACCATTCATTTATGCATTCATGTATGCAGAATATCAGATGCAATTTGCAGCAGGTGTTCCCCAGAAAGGTAGTATGTTTATTAGGGTTTTTAATCTGGATCATGTGTTATGGAAAATTAACTCTGAGACTATTCAGGGGAAATTTAAAACTCTGCAAGGAGACTTTGTCTTACATTTCTGTGTGGGACTGGTTTCGGAGCAGGCGAAGTGCCGGCAGTTGCACAGAGCAGGTGATTTCCAGGGCACAACTGGAAATGAGTAATGACCAGAGCTGCAAGAAATCAAACGTGCTCCTGTGATTGCCTTCACAGGAAGGATCAGGGTGTGGGAGATGACAGCTCCAGCTGGCCATCAGTGGAATATGTACCCTTAGCTATAGCTTCTGCCACAGCTTTCCTTCTACCTCTCACCTACACTGGAGAGCAGGAAAAAACACAAGTTGATCTCTCTTCCATTTTTAATTTTACCTTTTGTTCTTAAAAAGGGCTGATCTGCTAGCTAGGAAGCATTTAAATACTTTAAATTTTGTTTAATGAGAAAGGCAAATAAAATTCTACTTTTACTTCTATCTTTAGTAAGACTTTTTTAGTGGACTGAGGGAAAGCTGGCTTGAAAATTGGATGCCCTTCTCCCCAGTTCATATGAAGTGACTAAAAATAGTTGGCCCTCTTCCTTATTAGAAAAGAAAAAAAAAAGAAGAAAGAAAGAAAAATGGAACACCTGTTGACCAAAAGCAACACAGAGAAGTATTTGCTTGCTGTGAATACTCGTGCTACTTCCTCCTACTAATTGTACCAGAGCTCTCACTATTACAACTAAAGGTTCTGTAAAAGTAGCATACAACACCACCATCATTACAGTTCCTAACTGCATCATTGAAAACAGTGAATACAACTGTTTGAAGGTCACAAGCTGTGACGTCAGTGGCATTTTAAGGGTGTGGCTTGGGACATATTTTGACTCACTATTTGTAAATGATCAGTATAGTGACCAGTCCGAAACTGAGCTACTTCATCACAGTGTAAGATGTTTACCGTTTTTCAGAAATTTTTCTAATTATTTAAGTAGTATTCATACATTAGTAACAAAAATGCAAGGCTGCTTTCTTCCTATATGCACTGAATACTTTTCTTTTAAAACACAGTGTGACAAGCACAATATCTGATAGTACCACAGTATCTTTGCAAAATTGCTGTCAGCTGTCAAGACTGCACAGCTCTAGGGTGTATGTTTGCCCATGGGAAACAATAAGCAAGGACTTGCAGATAGAACAGCCTGAGTTCTTTTGAAACACCTGAAAGTTAAAATGGGAAGCTGTTTAGGTACTTCTAATCACAAGTATTAGTCGAGTCTGTGAAAGAATTTGAGAGTGAAGACATTGTGAGAGTTTCTTTAGTTCATCTGTGAATACTGATTTTTCATGGAAATCCTACCTGGGGACTCAGTACTTTGGTGTTCCTGAGTTTTCAGCCCAGATGTTAGTGTCAGCAATTTCTGAGTTTCACTTCTACCTCAGCAGTTAAAAAACAGCAGCAAGAGTTCTTATGATACATATTTGAGAGAACTACACTGGTTATTGACTGTGCAGTTATCATCAGATAGAACTGCTCAGACATAGATGGAAACCAAGATGAATAGGAAGCCTTAAATTTCAAATTCTTTTGTAATTTAGGAGAAAACAGCAACTTGACTTACAAAACCAGGCTACTAGTCTTGCAATTTGTGAACCCCTCACTCTTGTAGTTTCTCTCTTCTGTGAATAAATTGGTGGGACATGTAGTCAAATCAGCAGTGTTTACAGCTAAAACATACAGCTAAAAAATAAGGAAAGGACTCCATACAGCACTCAGACCAGAAAAACACCCTGTTTCAATAACCTGACTGCCTCAAACAGCAAACAATCTGATGAGAGGAGGTAAGCAAAACCCCAAGAGGTGTGAGGAGCTGACAGAATAATGGTTCCCACGGGACATGCCTCTGATGGTACAAGGGTAGCTTTGTGGGAGGATACTCCGGCCTGCTCAGGGAAAGATTCCCCCTCATGAGACACTTGGGGAAAATAGTTGAACGTGGTGAGATAGAGCACAGGATGGAAGTAGGAGGAAAATGGACAAGTCACTGATACCTTTCACACAAATTTCTCAGAGTATCCTCATCTATCTTAGGAACACATCCTACTGTAAATATGACATACTACAGTAAATATGACTAATTCATGGTCCTCCATCAGTCAGCTACTTTGGTCATACTACCTTGCTTTTCCTCTTCTAGGTTAGTGATTCAATGAAGAGCTTCCTGCACTCAAGTGCAAAGTCAACAAACAATTTTATGACAAACGTCCTCAGTACAGTATGTTTCATGCACCTCAGCAAACTGAATGGCAGAAGCACATACAGCTTCAGAACTGAGATACAAAAATTACATAGGACAAGGAAACACATACTTCAGGTGAGAACATAATTTATCTAACTGCCTTTGTGCCTGGAGGCTGGATCATCACTGAGTTGGCACTTGAGCGGGCAGCAGGACAGTGCTGCTCAGAGATCTGTCTGTGAGCCTTGGCAAAAAGACTTGCAAGAGAACTGGAGATGAATGACATTTGCTCTGTGGACTTGAGACAGTGGTGGACTTCACAGAAAAGCAGCCTGGAAATGGTTTTAACTTGGCTGGATGTGCAGAAGAGATTTGAGTGGGCTTCACACTTTTGATCTGTCTAGAGGGCAATCCAGTGGCAATACAACTTGTGTAAACATATCCCAAAAGCTTTTAGCACAAGTTCTTCACTGCTGCCAGCATAGCTGGGGCAGCCTGAGCTCTGCATGGCCAGAAGGGACTCCAGACCTAACACTGGAACCTCCCTGTCCCTGCAGCTCTACTAGATGGAGATAAGCTAGCAAGTGTAAAGCTGCCTCAGGAATACCAACAGCAACTCTTCTTCACACCTAGATTTCAGGAAGTTCCAGATACAGTTTGCAGGGAGTTATTATAGTTCTTTTTATTTTGTGTCCTAAAATAGCTATGTTCCTTAATGTGTTTTTAGTTCAAATCTAGTGAGAACTGGACATAGTGTGTGGCAGCTACAAATCTTTCTTCCAAAGCCTGCTTGTTTTATTACTTTTCACAATAATAAATATTGCAGAAATAAAAACCCTGTTCTTTCTTTTTTTACCCAAGAAGATATCTTAATCAATTTCAGATGTGTTTACATACTTCTTGTCAGGACTAATTCTAGATTACAAGATAAATGAGCAATGATTTTGAACTCCACAAGGAATTTATTTCAACACACTGGACTATTCTTATCATACTTTAAAAATCTTGAAAATCTAAACAAAACTGTACAGTCCCCTCTTGTTTATCCCAAATAAGTTCAAATACAACATGACCAAATGCCCATGCAATGTCACGCAGCAGGATGCACTGGTGAGTTCTGAGATGTTGCAGATTAGCAGTAAGAACACAAAAAGCACTGCATTGAGAAACTCATACTGCTAGCATCTCCTGAAACATATGTATTTGCAAATTTTGGCTTATTTGGAATAGTGATAATAAACAGTTTCCATAACAGGACAGAAGATAATGTGCAGTACACCTTGCTTTTTAATACAACGTCAGTAATTAAGCCCCATGCTTTAGAGTTTGATAATTTCTTTCATTATGTTATCATAGACTACTTTTAAACATATTACAGAAACCTTGCTTTCTGCATATCTTTGGAGTAACACAGAATTTCTTCCCTGTGAGGACATGATGTCATTTCAGCCCACCACTCTATCATGTCAGATAAATTTTAGAATTAATATGGGAAAGATAAACTTCTTTCATTTATTGCTGCTTGAGTGGTTATATCCAGCTACACCTTACTTTCAGGTGAAACTGGTTTATTGATCTGCCTGGAACTCTTAGAAAAGATGCTTCCTCCCAAAAAGATCCTACTGGCAATAGGTTTAGCTCCTATCCTACCAGACCAGTGCAGTGGAAAGATGATCTCTAGCCTTCCTCCATGAAACTGTTTCTCTTTACGTCTTTTCCAGGTGGGGAAGATACTTTTGATCTTCATAAAATAATACTTTGTGAAACATTCTGCTACTTTTGAGGTGAGCAGCTGCATTAAAAAGATTTTTTTGTTCTTAGAAGACCTTAATGAAATTATTTCTATGAAAGGATTAATGATGTTTTAATTAAAGAAATGGAAATTATTAATTGTGCAGCCAAAAAAATTAATCTTACTAGTTGAATTGAAGCAAACTAATTTCACAATGTGAAACTCATTCCTGTCTCATTACCTCAAAAATGAAATGGGCTTCAGGATGTCTGCTACATCCTAGTTCTTGTAAGGTCAAAATTATCAACTTTTGTTCTCCTGATAAAGCTGATAGTTCATAAGCATTTAAAAACACAACTTGGAAACAGAACTCAATTCTGACAAGTCAGAGAAAAAGAGTTAAGCCTGAACTTTCATTTCTAACATTTAATTTTGAAACAAGAACAGGGAAAAGGAACTAAATTTGTATGAAGTTCCATCAGAGACAATGAACTTGCCTTAAGTTTTAATATCATCTATTCTAAGGTATTTGACTTTTTGTCCATGAAGCACAGGCAAAAACTCTTCAGAAATGTCCTGACCAAGTGCATCACACCTCAACAGGGAGCTTGCCCTACATTACCTCCTTTCATAGCTGCAAACATATGCCCACCTCTCATTTACATTCATGACCTCCCTAGCAAGCCATGGAAACTCAAAAAAGTGGTAGAGAAGTGCAGTATGAATAAATGGCTGCAATGTTAAAGATATGGTTGTTTCCAGCACCTGTTTCCAGCACCAGTCTTTGCTGTCCATGGTACTCCTGAAAATTGCTGATGGGTACATTGACCCAGTGGGCCTGAAAATTACTTCTCCCTGGAAGGCTTGGAGGGGAGATGGTTGAGCTTATCTTTTTCTCACATTGCTAGGTGTCAAAGAGTCTGGGTTTTTTTTCAGATCACTGGAAATAGCAGAATGGGGACTTGTAGCAAATAATAACCTAGATCTCTTCAGGCAATAGTTGGGGAAACCTCAGGCTTAAAATTCAAGCACAATAATAATGGCCAGGTCTTTGTCCTACTCTTCGGTCTGAATGCTTACGACCTTGAAAAATTAGCTTTACCTTCCCCCTGCACTTATAGGCAAGAAGTTAAGGCAAATGAAAATGTGAGGCAGAGACAGGCAAGATATGAGCATCTTCAGCTGACAAGTAACAGGCAGGTGTACTGAGGCCTGCATCTGACAGAGGTCTTCATCTGGAGGCTACTCCTACTGCCACACACTTCAGAATGAAATCTCACAGCTAGAAAGGGATCTGTGAAAATGTATCATCTTCCTGCACCTGGAAACAACTCCATTAGCTGCTTTCAAGGAATGAACTGACAATCATTTGTCAGCAGGCTGAACCTGGAGAAGAATCTGCTAGCAGAACTTTTTTCACTACAGGGAAAAAAAAAAGTCACGAAAAGTACTTTCCCAGGAAGTGAAAGAAACAGAAATTTCCTGTGCCACTAAACACTGTGTTCTTGTTTATGTTTCTGAAGGAAATGGGGAAGTTGCCCCAATGTACCTAAAAAAATTTGTGGGTGAGAGACATGTTTCTTTTCAGTATTTGACTTTTAGTCTTTTAATCTTCATTCCAGAGAGCTGTGTGTACCCTGGCTAATAAGCTTACAGTTAGGGGATACAGCACCCAATTTCTTCTTGCTGATCAGGGCTGGATAAAGTGAGGAGGTTCACTGTAAGCCAGGGAGTTTTATAAGCACAATGATAACAGCCATCAAGGAGTGGTGCCAGCTGTTCATCTTGTATACTCTAACCATTTTACCTTCAACCTGCATTTCCAAGGAGAGGGTGAAATAATTCTGCCCTTTCAACTCTTAAACAGATAACATTTTCCTGTTCACAATACCATGAGGCTCACAAATAGTAGAGTGCAGGAAGGGGAAAAAATCCTATTCATAAACCTGGCTTAGTACAGGAAAGGACAATGCACTTTGTCCACTCAATGACTTTTCACTGATACACTGTAAAAAATCTTCCCAAGGTGATTGAGCTGCCTTAGCTACTTGGCAATGCAAGATCTTTCCAATAAGTCTTCAACTACTAACTCTCCCTTGCAACTTGAACTAACTGCTTTAGCATGTATTGATATCTTCAGAGTCCCCCAAAGGCTAGGAACCATTCTATAATGGTTTGGGTTGGAAAGGACCTTAAAATCATCTTGTTCCAACCCCATCTGTCATGGGCTGAGACACACATCACTAGATCAGGGCTCAGAACCCCATCCAACCCAGCCTTGAACACTTATCAGAGATGGGGCCTCCACAACTTCTCTGGGTAACCTGTTCCAGTGCCTCACCAGCCTCATAGCAAAGAATTTATTCCAACTATCTAATCTAAATCTACTCTCTTTCAACTTGAGGTCATTCCCCCTTGTTCTGTCACTATGTACTCTTGAAAAAGTCTCTCTCCGTGTTTCTTATGGACCCCGTTCAGGTACTGGAAGGGCACAACTAGGTCATGCCAAAGTCTTCTCTTTTGGAGCTAAACAATCCCAGTTCTCTCTGCCTTGCCTTGTAGGCACTACATCCCTCTAATGAGCTTGGTGTCCCTCCTCTGGACTTGCTCCAACAGATCCATGTCCTCTGTGGGGACCCCAGAGCTGGACACAGCACTTCAGGTGGGTCTCACCAGAGTGGACAAGAAGGGGGCAATCACATCCTCAGCTTCCTGCCCATTCTGCTTTTGATGCAGCCCAGGATGTGAAAGGATATCCAAAAGGAAGTTCAGGATAGGAAAGAGGTAGTCAAGTCATAAAATCTAAAACTGTTACTATTTTTTCATTTCTTTTCTGCCAGCCCTTAAGAGCAGAATTTTTCAGGAAGCCTGTGTGCTTGCAAAGGGGCTCCACTGTCTGTGATCACACAGCTCTTGTCAGCTGTGAGCTTCCATGCTATGGCAATATAGGTGTAGGATACCAGCATTTCTGACTGAAGAACTTTTAAAAGATTTTCATTTTCTGCACTATGCAGGTCTTTTCAGCATTATAAAATGAGAGCAATGCACTTACAAAATCCCAGCATGCTCACAAGCAGCTTGGCTGGCTCCTACAGATACTCAGAGAACTATGAGAGAAGTGCTACTTGAAGAAATACCATAAAAACAGCACTTAAACCAACAAAGATCTGAAAAAGAGGGAAAACCTTAGGATGGGCTAACACTAAATACATTAATGTATGTTAGCACACTATAAATACCAACAATTCCTTGGTTTTATAACTAAACAGATACTAATAGACACTTGCAAAGTACACTAATATGGTAACTGGATTATGACATGATCAGTTTTTTGTGTTGCTGTGGGTTTTAAGTGTTAAAATGCAGACAGCCTAAATCATCATATCTGAGAGAGGGAAGCCACAAAGAAAGGCGCTGCAAGGATATGACAGATGAAGGCATCAGCAAGAATTCCACTCAAAATGGAGTATGGTCAACTAGACTCATAGGACAAAGTGGTCCCAGGAGTTCCATAAAAATAGGCATTTCTGGTACAATACAAAGTGAGAATCAACACTGTAATTCATTGTTGGTAGTTGGTCTCACATAAGACCCCAGGCTTTGAAATCTCCATTTACTAATTGCATATGATGAAACTGTTTTTCATACATTATTCCCACTTCTCACTTCTAAAGAAATGTTTCCACATATTTCTCATCCAAATTCATCCTGTATTTAGAACCTTATTTTTCAATGATCATTTCCTTCTCCTCCCCTTTGCTTGACTAAGTCACCCAGCCCTTCCTCTAGCTTTCTCCCTTGGGGTAGCATCCAGGTTTCCTCATTTCCTTCATGACCAAGCAGAAACTTTTGTATTGAAGGGTGGAGGAAAGATAAGGAAGGAGAAGGGAAGAGACCAGGACTGATTGGTGTGCTGTGCATAAACCTTGTGCTCTTCATATGACACCAGGCAAACTTGATGTGTTTCAGAGTGAAATCTTGTCACTGTTTCTCACACTGAATAACCCTCTATTCCTCACTCCAATGGAATGAAGAACAATGAGGCTTGGACCTGCAAGTCCAGATCTAGCAGGTGCTCAGAGGTAGTACTGCTGTGTCCAGGGAAGTGAATTTTGTGTCCTTATGTCCCTTAGTCTGCTTGGAAGCTACTGCATCACGGGCTGATGAGCCCGCTCTAGCCTAGATGATACATGTAACATTTAAACACATTGCCAACATTAATGGGGAAACTCATGTGTTGACAACCTTATCCCCCGGCTAAATGAGCTACCTAGTATTTAATATGTTCCATAACACTAGAAATCATTTAGCCATTGCATACAGATTACAGAGTCCAGCTAAATGGTTGAAACCACATCTGCTTGCAACAAAATTTGATTCATTTATATGTACCTAGCAACGATTCTGATCAAAATGTTAGCAGGTCCAAAACAAGCGTTACCAAAAGTCTTACTAATTTTTCTCTAAATTTCAGTCAAATGCAGGTAGATATTATTTCATAATTACAAAAAAATTAAAATTGAGACAAGCATAAAAATATGTTTGTGAGCAATTGACATGAAAAATATTTACAATTCTAAGTACTATATCATCAATAATATGCAGGGTCACAGCCCTTAGACTGCCTGTTGGACAACTTGAGATTTGTAGCTGTGATTTTTCACAGCAACTTTTGGCATTATTTTGGAAATCTGGATGCCAAAATTTACTGCCACAAACCTTCACATAAATTACTGTGTGGATGAATGACATTAAACATCTGTTTTGAAGACTTATTTTGGTTACGTTTTAAAGTATATATAACAACTGGATTAAAAAAAAAAAAAAGAAAACACCAGAAAACCTAATGACTAGAGAACAATTCTGTACTTGGCATGTGAAAGCCAGTAGGAGAGATTAAATATGTGGAGCATCTTTGCTTAAAACTTAGCTGAGGTTTGTTCAATTCCTACCCATGAATTAAGGCTTTGTTTAGAAAAAGCTGTTCTGAGTCACTGTGCCCATCTAGTGGGTCAAGAATTGGAGAAGAAATGTACTGCAAATGCCTCAGCACATCCCTTCAGCTGCAAAACTGAACGAGCTGGAAAAGCTCAGGTAGGTTACGATGGGTTACGATGATGGTGTCCATTGACATCTCCAAGTGGGATAAGTCATGGAATTACAAAACTGCAAGGGCCACACCTAGCATTTCCAGCATAGCCCATAGAAAGACAGACTGCACGTCTGAGTTGTAGCACTCATCCTTCCAACATGCCTAGAGGATGGTGATCTGTTAAGTACAGAAAAAAAGTACAAGGCTTAGAAAAAATTAGAATTATTCTGCCAGTGAAGTAAGTGGGGGAAAGTTGTCATTATCCCTGTCTGGAATCTGGCATGTTGCGGTTAATATCCCTGTTCTCGTCAATAGCTCAGTGAATTTCCCAGTGGCTGCAGCAGTCATGACTTCAGTTTTATATTCCACACTCTAGAAACACATTTGGACTTTGGCTCAACACTGACTCAGTGGGCAAGGTGCCGCTGACTGAATCACAAATACCACTTCCTGCGGGACTCCTGCTGCCTGTAGTATTTCCAAGGACTGCTTGGCTGGTTGGCTGAAAATCAGCCTCACACTTAAGACAATAACATCTCAGAACACACAGAGTTTGTGTAACATTTGTTCAAAATGCACTATTCCATCCCATAGTCTTTGAATGAGGTTATTCAAACGCAGTACCATTTCGTAAGTGTTATATAATATTTTTTCTTAGGAAGATAAAATAGGAGGTTTATTTCAAAAGAAAACATTCATATCTTTGTGCTTCTTCTGCTTTATGTCCTTCTTCAGTGGCATGGCAAAGCATTTTGTTATGGATAGAATGAATAACAATTCATAAGAATGGATATCTTATTGATTAGGATAATTTTTCCTTATCAGGAAGTCATGATAGCTCAAACTTTATGAGAGTCAGAGTTCCATATCTTTAGCTGAACAAGACTTTTAGAAAGAGACAAAACCAAAATAAGCAACTCTTAGGTCACTGTAATATTGCAAATCTTTAAAACAAATAAATTACTAGTGGGGAAATTTTACGTGGTACTATTTTCAGAAATTGCAGAAATCAGCTCATAAATTCATTGCGAAGTCTTTGGTCAACACTGCTGATAAATATACTTGCCCTTATGATATGCAAACGGAAGACAGCAGTCTCTTCCTCTTGGTGATAAACTGCTGGCTACAAGTAGCCAAATGATTAATTCCTAGTGAGGATCAGTGAGTTTATCATGAGGTCATGCCTGCGTGCCAGTCCAAACCACCTCAGCTGTGCATGGGACAGCAGAGCTGTTTCTGCAACCCTGCCAAGCCTAGGCACTCTCCTACAGTTTTGTGACACTCCTGCTATGATTTCCATTAGCAAAAGTTTTGGCAAGTTGTGCTTAGATGTTTGTCAAGTCCTAGGAATATGCATGAAATCAGGCTGATTAAGTAAGTAATAGATACTTCTGTTTAGATTTCTCATTGTTAGCCCAGCTCTAAGCTCTCCCTTGAGAGCTTATTTAAAATATATCTGACTACTTGCATGTCTGCCAAAGTAGCCAATATTTCACATCATCTTTAATGGGCAGAAAGTCACTTTTCCTTCTGAAAGATATTGCTAGTCTCAAGCCTCAATTAACTACTAAATTTCTGAAGAAGTTTGTCCAAAAGGAGAGTACTGGAATGAGAAGGCAACTGTATAAGCCTAACCATGAACTGGTAAAACATTCCAATTTCTCTGAGATTTGGTGCTCAAGGAATTAGGACATTATTTTTGCCAGTAGAGTAACAGCACTGACACCCTATTCCATACCTGAATGACAAAAGTAAGAACCACTGGCAAACTCAAAAATTCAAGTCAGAAATTCTAAGGTGCCATATGTGCCAGGCACTAAGAGTTGAAACAAATCTTTTGAATTTAATATAATTTCAGCATATACAGGCAGCCCAAATAGATCACAGCATGCCAAATATACCTATATATCTGAAACTGCAGCTTCTAAGTATTTACTGTGGAATTTCCCATAGCCATAATCTAACATTGTGCTGCAAATAATGGCCCTGCTCTGAAATACAGGTTTCAGTAGAGATGAAACGACAATCATACTTTACAAGAACTCAGGAGTTCACTGTTTCCTTCAGTCATTCATATTGAAATAAGAGTAACAGAAAAGGACACACTTCTACTGTTAATCACCTGTTTTAAAGTAGTGCTTGAAAATACTTTTTTATCAAGAGCTAAAAAGAAAACACGATGTTGACTTCCAGCTGCTCAGATTTTTGCCCCCTTCTTTTTCTAGAAAGACTTTAAAAGAAGTGTTACCATTGTTTCAGAAGGTAATTTTCATGCCAGGATTCAGAGAACTACCTGTCAAAGCAAAGGTTTCTCAGCGTTTTTGATGAGTCACAGCTCCTGGGTTCTGCTGGCTCTAATAGCACTGGTCCAACAAACATCTGAAAAAATTGTCTTGCAAATGAGTTGCACCAGATGTTTAGGTATCTACTCTTATTTTCACTCAATGAAATTGCTGTAAATGTTCATGTCATTTGTTAACAACCAAAGCATAGCTTATACTATTTCTCTTGCCTTTTGAATTGTCAATACTATATACATATGTAGTAGAGTTTATACTTCATTCTAATAGTTTAATAGGGTTTTCTTGAAGATGCTAAATGTAAAGTTTGGCATTGCCTAGCCTGAAGGTACTTGCACAAATTGTTTCAATTTTTAGTACTTGATATATGCTTGCACAGGCTTGAATGTCACATGCTCAGACTGCGGTTTTCTTATGTTCCTTAAATGATTGTGTCTTTCCTCTTTAGTATTTTGGCTTTGGTTTTATTTTTTTTTTAGGAATCGGTCTCGCAGCTAGAGAGAAAATGTCATACATGCCTATAGAAGTGAATGCATAGAAACACGGAGGTCCAAGTGTGCCAAATTATCTTGCTCCAGAACTGACAGCTGTGAAATTGTAACTGGGCAGCACTGGAAGTTTAATGAACCTCACTTTGAGGAATGATCTCATGTTAATGTGTTAACATGCTTTGGGGTGAAAGGAAACACCTCTGCCTGGCACTGAATACTATTGTGGAATCATCTACTAATATATCACCATACTGTGAAAGACAGGATAAATGCCTTTTTCATTATGAATCACATAGGGGGAAGAATGAAAGGCAGAGGAATAGCAATTAATCACCTAAAAGTATTTGAAGCAAGTGACCTAGTAGCCTACATTACCTTTATTGGAATTTAGTGAAAATCATCACTAATACCAGCTTAATTTCCATATGTATCAAACTTAGGCATTGAAATATTTTTTAAAAAGTTGCGTGACCTGGTTCAGAATGCCTAGAGTAGGTATTTAATGTCCTTATGTCCCATGAGAGCATCCCCTAAAAACATTAAACAGGTCCTCTAGTATATTTGTAGAATGATTGCATGCAGTGCCTGCACCTTCTCAAGGCATATGAAGTTATCTTCTCAGAGCAGGAGCTTGACAAAAGAATAGGCAGTAGCAGTACTCACTTTTTGCACTTATCCTGAAAGGAAAGATTTGGATTCCAGGCCCTTGTCAGTCTAAGTCATGGATTTCTAGCCTTTGTGAAAAGGGTGGTCTAGGGCAAGAGTCAGTCTCCACCTTTTTCTGATGAGGCCCTGTAGAGAGAGAAACAGATCTGAGGCCCAAGAGACACTTGAATAACCAAGTAGCCTTCCGGAAAAGCTGTTCCATTGGAACATATGTTCTATAGTGGGCTTTTTCCATAATTTGGTGGATACAGGAAAACAGTAACGAGTTATTACAGGCCAAATACTGACCCCTGTTACAGTAGTATAAAGATGCTATGGAGCAATTATAAACATGTGTTTCAGAAGAGAGTTTACATCTCTGGTTTAGTAGGTATTTTGGACCTATTCCATTGAAATGAACAGAAAATGAGCATCTATCTAAGCTATTTTTCTTTTGAATAATATTCAGTGCAGCTCAAGGTGAATTTAAGCAATATTCAGTACAGCATAATACAGTAGCCTAGGATTTGTCCTGACATTCCTTACACTCACTGAGTAATGCTTATTCATAGAAGTAGTTCCATATAATGAATTGTATTACACAGACTGTGTTAGAAATTTCCATTTATCTCAGGGGGATTCACATGGGCTACAAAAGCTTTCCTATTGGATGGCAACATGAATGTTCATCACAGGTGCCATGAGGGAAAATCCAGTTCTTTCCTACACTAAGTCTTACCTTAACAATATCCCACTGCATACTTGCAACTCCTTCACATGGTGACCTCCTTAGAGCTTACCAAATACAAACTTAACAGTGGAGTTTCTCCTCCAACTCCAGTTTAGGCTTCCTCCAGTCTTGTTCTGTCCTTTACATGGAATTCAAACTATTCTCACAGAACTGCTCAGAGGCAGAGTTCTGTCCTTGTTTTTCTGAGCTTGGGAAGCTTCCTTTACATATCACTGACCACATTGCACAATTCTCTTCTTCACTGAATCTCTCCATACTCTTCTAACACATTTTTTACTTTGAAATGGCTCTCTTCTGGTTTCCTTTTTTCACTTGGAAACACAAACTAATTTGCCATCTCCATGTGGGTGATGTTACATCTCTACTGGGAACTTTCTGTAAACTCTGTCAAAGAGTAAATTCAAACATCTCTCTGGTATTAGCTTTTCATAAGACCTTTCATAAGATCTAACTCAGTTATGACAGAGCTCCATCTTTCTTAGTCCTTTTGGGTCCAAAACAACCATCTTCTATTTTCTTTGGCTGTCATTTGAAAGCAATGTAACTTTCCTGCTTGACAGAAGCCTTGAAAATTGCAATTATGTTTCTCTTGTCTGCACACAGACAAGCTCCTGCAAAGGCATCTCTTTGATCAAGTCATCCTGTATCTTATGCCTGTTTTTCACTGAGTCAACCATACATAATTTGTTTTCACTCTCAGAGCACCTCATGACCTATGCCCGCTAGGCCTATCCTCTCACACTCATCCTTTGGATGCTGACTCCTCCTGAATAACTCATGTGGCCAACCTACATTGTCCACATAGTAATTTTTCTGATATTATGTCCATGGATAAGCACATTTCCATTTTTGCAGCAGTGTGTTCTTCCATTTCTGACAATAACACTTTTTTCTTACCCTTCTCCCTGAAAGTGACATTTAATACTGCCTCTTCCCCCATCTCCCCACTTCCCTCCCTATCTTTCTGATCTGATCATCACAACAGTACCAGTTTGCAGCCCAAGATGGTGAGCCTCACAGATTTATTAGCATGGAGTGTGCTCTCCACCTTGCCTTCATCTCCCCTGTAGATGATGGTCTCCCTCACTGCTTGGTCCATGGAAAGAAGTGAGCATACTCCTGACACCCCTTGGGGAACAATGGGAAGATACACTCCAAAAACTCCACATGATGGAGACTTTGTTGTATCTCAATTTGAGACAATTTTTATCAAAAACACACATGTTTCAGAAGAAAGAAAATATTGTCATTTCCAACCGTTCTAAGCAAAATCACAGAATGGCACAAGTAACAAGTAGGGCCAAGAAAAAGCCTTGGAGACAGAAGGGAGAGGCTGAAAGTAAGTATTTCTGTTTTCTGGCAGGAATAGTCCTGCTGGTACTGATGATAGGTCACTCTGTGCCAGAACCTCCCTCTGGAAGCCTTTGCACAAAGAGGAAAAAAGGCCTATTTTGCAAACAAAACATATTTTTTAAAGTTTTGTTTTTCTGTTGGGCTTCTGATATATGAGAAGGCTCTGCAGTCTTTTTCTTCATTTTTTGGGGTTTTTTTTGGTCCACTTCGTTTGCCCATAAAATCTGCAACTGCTATAGACAGGATAAGGGGAGTAAACACAACTTTAGAGAAGTATTTACTTAAGGCTTATAAACTTGAAACAACAATCAGCAAACAAAGATTAGGGAAAATAGTACATTGTCCATAGTAGAAATAAGTTACAGGAAGTGAACTAAAAAAAGGGAAGAATGCAGCCAAAACATCCACAGGAGTGGTGGTGGGGGGAAGATAAGTGCTATTATTAGAGCACATGATATACATGCTATTATTACCCAAGAGTGCCCAAGTTAATGCTGTTTCTCCTTTCTTTTCAGCATGGTTTCTTTATGAGTTTATGCAGGAAGAATGCAGTTATTCAACAGCACCCAGGAAGCAACTTCTTTTTTCTCCTTAAAACTCTTTATCCCCTGATCCCCCGAATTGTTCAATAGTTGTTCACGTGCAAATCTATAAAGACAGCCTGACACACTGGGCAGTACTGCTTTATGGGCTCTCTACCAATTTTTTGCATTTAGTAACCTTTTCCTTCAACTATAAATTCACAGAGCTGCCATCATGTTCCCTCCAGAGCTTCTTCAAAACAGTCCATTACTAGTGTCATTAATGTCAAGACATAAGAATTATTCTTCCTATATTTTGTATTTATTTAGATAATTAATGCTTCAGAGGGAGTGGAATCCTAAATGATCTTCCCAGGCAGCGTTTCACAGAGATGAACAGTGCCAGTTTTCTCTCTGGGGCTGTACTGCACAGGGGGTTTAGGGTATGCTGCTTCCTTGGATATGCCCTTACTGGGACACAGCTTGCAGTCAATCCCCAGAATCTGCTTTCTTCCAAGATTTTAGCCAATCTTTTTTCTCCAGAAATGTGCTAACTGGCATGCTTTCAGTTTGTTTGGTTTCCTGTGGAATGTGCATCTGATTGACTGATGCACTGCAGAAAAAATAGTCCAAAATCAGTTCTTTCTGTAAATTTCCAGCGTTGGATTTCAATGTGCTATTCCAGACCAGTAAATGGTAGGGTAGAAAAAGGATTCCTTTGAAAAATATAAGATCACCAAAGGAAGCACAACTGAATCCCTAAAAACCCTTGTTAATTGTTTTCTGCCTTCTACTTTCAGACTCAGAAATCTTTTTTATGTTTTCCTCAGTGCTATCACCACTTTGATTTCAACTAAAGACAGGCCTACACCTATACACAAACATGATTTTCAAGTATTTATGATCTGGATGCAAGATCTGTAGCTCAACTAATCTTTAAATTTTAGATATTAGCTGCCTCAAATGAGCAATTTGATCAAATGTCAGAGAGATTGCTGATTTTCATAATCAATGAATTTTCATAACTGCTAAATGAGATACAAAGCATAGTTTAAAAGCAGGTGCACATCAAGCTGATGAAGAAATCCTCAGATGTGATCATCGCTGCTCTGAAAAATACCCGTATCCGGACAGCTCACTGAAACAACAATCACTGCATACAAGAAGAGCACTCGTGGGGCAGCTGCTCCCTGGCATGAATGCGAGGCCGGTGCCCAAGGTGACACTGCCTCAGGCCAGAGATAAAGCCTGGCTGCTCCGCTGCCTGCAAAGCCACAAGCAGTGCCCACAGGCATCCCAGAGAGCCCAGCGGCCCCCAAGTGAGAATGCTCTGCCACATCTGCGCACACGGATAACAGAGATAAGAGGAAAAGCAGTAGGCAGCAAGGAAAAGGAAAGAAAAATTAAATAAAGAAACCTGAGTAGCTGAATTGTACCTAAAGGAAATGAGATCACCACTTGCTTCAGATTCCAACCACAAACAACTGACAAGTAATCAAGAGTCATTAAAGTACAAGAATTTTTATGAATCACATTCAACTTAAAATCAGCTACTCTGGAAATTCCTGGGACTCATACAAACAGTAATTTGAGAAAATAAGATTAAAGAGTGAGCTTTATATTTTTAACTTTATGAATAGCGATAACATAACATTTGAAATCTAGTTGTTTACATTTCAAAATCTAATGGTTTATTCAGTAATTCCAGTTATTATCTCAAGAGCTAGAAGTAAACTGATTAAAAAATTTAACTTGAATAACATCAGAGAGAGAATACAAAACGTTTTACTGTAAAAGTACCCATGTTTTTCAAGATGAAGACAAAATAATCTAAATCAACTTTATACTGGAAAATTTCCCTTAAACTCATGACACACTTTCTGACTGACGTAAAATCCTTTCTATCCTAATCCCAAACTGACAGTAACCAAACACAGTTCGAGTTTGAAGCTACACTCCAATACACAAAGAAATTGTAAATATAGCTATGTTCTGTAAATTCTATACCCATAGCTGGGGCTACTTAATTCAATGACAAACCAATTTCTTTAACAAAACTGACAACAACAAGCCATCATTGTTACAGAGATGACAAGTCACGTCAATCTTTTGGCATGACTTCTAGGTGTTTTCTTAACTTTTGTATTCTTAATCACTAAGCAAATACACACTGTGTGGTTTAACCCTGCTCTTTCATTTGAGATGACAGAGGTTTAAGCACATATAACCACTTTTATGCAAATTTACACTTCTCCATTCATAATGTAGCACGAGTAGAGAGGACTTGAAATTCCCATTGGCAAAGCACATATTTTACTAGTCAAAGCACACTAATTCTGATGTTACTTATGCTGGATATAAACCAGAACATGCACAACTAGACCATCAGACTTCAGGCAATATAAAGCCTCAGGCCTAAATTTTCCTTGTAGAACAGCACTTCTGCAGCAGTTCTTGCTACTAATATTTATAGAGTTATTTAAATCCCTGAAAAGTTCTAGCCTTTTGGGGTTTACTAATGGACCACCACAGTCAATGCATGGTGGATGGTATTTCTCTTGAGTTTTAATATTTTATCATCAGCTGTGAAAATGAACACTGTAACCGATAATACCTCCACCACAGCAACTTCTGCAGAACAATGCAAACCTCACAATCTCTTTCAGTACACCACCATGAGATAAAACCCCTGTATTTCTCTGAGGGTCAGTGTTCTCATCTAGCTGGAATGGAATGCTATCTTTCCTTAATTTGCTAAGTCAGGCTGGCCGACTAGTCTGAAACATTCAAGTTACTTCAACAATAAATTAAAAGAATCAGCAAGATTTTTATTTGGAACTGAAACCTAAAACACAAAATCACAGTAACCCAAGAACTGTCTGGCAGTGGCTCTGACAGGGCTACATCCACTGCATCTGACTTCTATTTTAGAGAAGTGCCATATGACTGCAGACTCAAATCACATTAGGAGCTCATAATAGGTGTATACATTTTCTTTACTCCGTGATATAATCCAGGTGCACACAAGAGAAATATATAAAGCCCTGTTATTAACAGCCCTAACTAAAAAAATGAGCAAATGACTTGAGATGTTTGGAGTAGTTTTTTCTCATGTAGATGCTGTAATCCTACTAAGCAGGTAAAGTACCTTTTACAAGGTCACTCTAGCACTTCCTTTATTACCTCTTTTTCTTCAGAAGTCTTTCCTCCTTCCATCCTGCCTACACCTCAGCCAAATTTCGGTAAGAGATCGAAGTGATGAAACCACGGACATGTAAAAGGAAAAGGAAATTAACTGTGGAAAGCACAATGTGGCTCTCAAAATACAAAACTTATTCACGAGTCTGTACAAGTGTTTCTCTCTTAAGCCTCATGACTTTTCATAATCAGTATCTACTGAGCAAGTAAGTTCAAGTTCCACTTCCACTGAGAGTCTTGCAGTAGGCATTTAACTTTATTCATTGTTTTTCCCAAACAACTTTGCTTTTGAGTTATAAAGACCTGCTTTTTCTCTGTCCTATCACAGTCTTGTCCTGGACAGAAGACATGGCCTGTAACCAGGCCCTTCTAAACTCTTCAGACATGCAATGGAGAACAAATGCTGACCCTGAAGCTACCAAAAATCCCTTGGTAGCAGAACCGGTCCTGTTTCATCCCTCCCACTCACTGAGTATGTGCATTTCCCATCTGTGCTGGCAGGTCCAGCTCTGAGGTCAGATGGAGGACATGGCAGAAGTGCCATGCTACAGATTTTCCAAGGTCTCTGCCTTAAGGCAGGGCACGTGACAAGGTTCCAAGGAATTATTTTACCTGAAACTTCACTTCAGCTCTTGTTGTGCTAGCCATCAGCCAGCTCAGTGAATCCAGGTGCTGGAAATTATCTCATGCATCTCTGCTTCCCTAGGAGTCATTCAATGCTCATAGAGATAGTGCAGCTGTGAGGTTACTTGGAACACCAGAACAAACTTATTTGCAGCTGGCTGGGATATCTCTCTACTAAATCATATTTTCAGTTCAGTGCAGTCCAGTGCCAACTATAACTCATTTACTTATCTAGGTAGTACAAATATTTAGACCAAAGGAATTGGATAGCTTTAAAGCAGCACTGCAAGCACATCAGAATTTCTGATCATAGCTGTCACCAGTCTGATTAAAAGACAGTGACACCACAGCCCAAGTCACTTCTCCTGGGGGCCTTCTAGATGTACTTAAGAAGTACAGTATTTCAGCAAAACCTGAGTATATGACAAATGGCAGAAAAAGGGAGATTTGAATCTTGCTGTATCTTGTGTCAGAGTGAAGACAACAAAAGTTTTTGGTTCTTGCATCTGGAAAACAAGTATGAACCTGCAGGTTTTAAGGAGAAAATTAGGAACAGGGGTATCTGCAAAGCTTGGTCAAAGGTTCAGGAAGAGGATAACTGATCACACTTCTCAGGAAACAAAAATATCTAAGAGGAAACAGTTGCTCTAGGGTTTTTTCCCCAGAAGGATAGTTTGAGGAAGGCCTAGAGACTCTTCCTTGGAAGCATGGAGGAGGAAGGAGAGGTGCTGCCCAGGCCTGAAGAGCCCACCCTCTTCCTGCATGCAGTTTTCTCCCTGCTCTTCCTGTTGAATCAAACTATGACCTATTTCTTCATTTATTATGCGTAAGGTTGGTGTATTAAAATTAATTGAGTAAATGTTCCAGACTGCTTTTAAAATCTGGATTATTTCCCCCTCTGCAGAATTGATTCCTTGAGGTAAGTTTAGTTGACAGCCACTCCTCTGAAATAAAGAGTGTCATGGGGATTCTATCCTTATGCTTTCTGCCCTGTTTCCTAGAGGGTCTAATTACTTGTGATGTTGATATATTAAGTCACCACAGAATGTGAGACACATTTCTCTCCTGAAATTCAGAAAGGCTTATTCCTCACTTATGCTCACTTATGGACTTCCAGCTTGAGCTGTTTCTCTTGACTCAGTTCCTGCCATACAGTGAAGTGAAGTGCGTTCTGCAAATGTGAGATCTGTTCTGATGTGAGCCTGAAGATCTGAACGGAAAGAAATAGAGCATGCAAGCAGACAGTACCTAAATAAAGGTATGGTTATACCACAGACTTGACACAGATAGAAAATGGGGAGGGAAGAAGAATAGTCACACCAGTTGTTACATGGCAAATATAGAAAGGTAGTCTCCTTAAGCTCTGAATTGTAAAGTTATGAAAACATTTCTCTTGAGGGAATTTCAGGTCAGCTACTTCTCTGACCTGACCTCTAAAGAAACTGCTCCTCATCAGCTACACAGCCTGTGGACACCTACCTCACCTTAGTCACCAGCACTACCTGAAGCTAGACTCTATGAATACACCCACAAATATCATGTATTGGTTTGCTGTTATTCACTGCATTGCTAAAACATCACAGCATAATGTGAACAAAATCACATTTATCTGGGCAGGAGAGACGATCTGTTGTGCTGGGTCTGCATTCTTAGACATCTGTCACTTCAAATTTCCATCCTCATCTCATGAAATGAGCTGCTTTGAATACTTCTTTGGGAGGCAGAAATTATAAGAAAACCATGACCACTTTCTCACGATTGCTCAGGCCCAAGGGAGCATAAGTAATTTGGAGGAGATGAGTTTCGCACCTGCTGTAAGCCCCGAGTCCTAACACATTCCAGCTGGCATGAGAACTGCACCCTGCTCACCCCCACGTTGTGTGTTTCAGCTGCAGACAGCTCGCTGAAAACACACCCAGTGCTTCAAGTGCATTCTGACCCAATACTCCCTCCCAGCGGGCTGTGTTTTATCCACACCTGAAAGAGTTTAATCCTCTGTTATTTAAAAAATCACTTGTGCTTCTCTCATTATGGGTAGTACCATATGAATAATACACCACATTTGCTTGTACCTCCAGGCATGTTTCATAGTCATTCTATGTTTATTGCTAATGCATACATACATACATGTTATCATTGTTATCATTCTGTCAAGTCTCCAGGCATGTTTCTAGTCATTCCTTTCATAGCTCTCACATTTCTTTTGTTTTTATATATGTCCCTAAGGAATTGTCAAGGAGCCCCTTCCAGAAATCCTACCCCGTACAAAGGTGTTTACTCGCCCTGACCGTAGTCCCCTTCCCCGAAACTAAAAAGCAGCATAAAAAATTCCCCCTTGAGTCACGCCGCAGCTCCGATCGCGGCTGGCCGGAGGATTCCCGATGGGGCGGGGCGGAGCGGCTCGGAGCCGCCCCAGGGCGGCAGCGGCCCCGCCCCGGGCCGGCCTTTATAGAGCCCGCAGCGGGCAGCGCCCCGGCAGCCGCCGCAGCTCCGCCAGCCCGGCACCGCCACCGGTAAGTGCCGTGCCTTTGCAACCCCGCCGGTAGCTAAAGGCACCAGCGGATGAATCGATCGGGATGAAACGATTGCCCTTAAAATTGCATTGAAATTAAATAAGGAAAATGCTACTGCGATGCGGTATCGCAGGTGCGGGGAAGGTCAGTTCTAGCTGCCACAGTATAGCAGAATTTTTAAAGGAATCAGCAGTACTGCTGTTTATGGTGTGGAGGCTGGGCCTGAGAAACTAATTATAGTCGCAAAGAATAAATTACTTTCATTGCTGCCACAAATGCTAAAAATAATTGTCATAATAATGTTTAAGGGAAGTATATCTGCTAAAATTTTATCTGAATCTGAAATGCATGCACAGCCAAGTACCTGAGGCATGATTTGCTTTCTTGCATTATGACACCTGCTTAACAGCAGAGGTTGCATCTGCATTAGCATTTTCATTTGTATTGTGTCTATTTTCCAAATGAATCTAGTGATCTTCTGTATACCCTGTGTTTTGGTCCACACCGCTGAGTGTGTGAACATGTGTTAGGAGTGTTCAATAATGAGCTGTAGAGTACTTGCACTCCATTTCTTCCAAATGAAGTAAAACTAGAAGGTGCAATCCACATATCAGCAGGCGTTCAGTCTGCAGGACCAAACTGAAATTAGTCCGCTGTAGAAACCTGAAACAGGTACAGTGTACAGCTCAGTTCTGTGCATCTTCTTCTACTGCATTGCTTTTTTTTTGCTAATATAAATATAGCTATGATTCCAATGGAATCTTTTAAAAATGAAGTTTTACAGTTTTCTAAAAGTGAGAGAGCACTGAAAGAGTCAGAGCTTAAAAAAAATACTCTCATGACTTCTATTGCAATTTAAAAAGAGGGAAAAGACACATGGGACTTTATTGTACCCCCATTGTTATTACGTTATAATTATTTGCTTTTGGAAAGATTGCTATACCTGCTTGGCTACAAGATCCAGCTGCATATAAGAAGTTGAGACAGACTATGCTGTAAACCTATAACACTGAAAATAAGTGAGGCAACATCACCAGCAGACTTTCAAGAGGTGGCAGTGGTCAGAGGCACTTGGTCAGCTGGCCAGGTTTACCTAAGTGCTGAGCAGCAACAAAATGCAGCTGATAACTAGAGAGGGACTGAAAAACGGAGTTTTCCCTTTCATACCCTGAAGGTGCATGCTCAGTGCTTTTGTTGATGGTAGCAATGGTCAGTTCAATAGGTACAAACAGTTGGGCAGCAGCTAAATACATCTGCCAATTTCCAACTTAGTCCATACTGCAAAAATGGAGTATGGATTTTTCCAATTTCTCTTTCTCTGTTTCAATTACACTCTTGAAAAAAAATCTGTTTTTATTGCTGGCTGTTCAAAAAAAGCTTCAAAGTATAACCTCTAATTTAATTTATGAAAATAATAAGCAGATATCCTGCTGCAAGTAAAAGCTTCATTCTTCATCAGTTGTGTTGTAACTGAAGACAACAGAAGCAAGAAAACTGGCACTGCAGGCTACAGCATGACACTAAATTCCTCTTTTATTTTCAGAATTAAATAATACAGATAGAAGAAGAACAAAGAGAGAAGTTAACTAACAACATGAAGTTACTCATCTTCCTCACAGTAACGCTGGGTGCCCTTGTCACGGGATTAGAGTCTGTAAGTTTTAAGTATATCAAAAGCCTAATCTTATTTCATGGATAAAGGCAGACCCAGCCTGCAAAGCAGAGGGAAAAACTCTGAAGGACAGAACAAGAATCCGTTGTTGAATAAATTTTCTGGCTTTCATTTTCTGGCACAATGTGAAGCACCAAGGTCAGCAAAATGATAGGGGCAATTGATGAATGTTGCATCTTTGCTGCACTGCTTGGTGGAGAGGGTGCAGTTTCCTTCCCTGTTTAGGGACAATGGCCATTAAGAGCTGCTGATGATCCTACAGCATAAATAATTGCAATGTTGACCTGATGCAGTGGCACAGTTCAGTGGGGCTTTTCTGATCCTGGGGTTTTTGGGTTTTTTTGGTGGTTTTTGTTTGCGTGACATGGGATTAGTTTTTATTCCCCATTCTGCTTTGCCTAATTAGAGTTGCACTTCTCGTTCATATCCAGATTCCACAGAGTAGGTTCAGCAGGTAGCTGCATGCAAAAAACTAAACAGTTGAAGGTATGCAGTAGGGAAAAGATGATTAAACCACATAAAAGGAACTGCCTCCTTAAAAATTCTTTTTTTCTTTTCCTGTAGATTTATAGCTGGAAATACTACAAGCAATATAAACGCAGATCAGACCACAAGGGTAAGCATCTGCCTGTTCTATTTGAACCTAAATGGAACTTATTATCCTGTACTTGTACAAGAAGGAAGATCCTTATTGATACTGAAACACCTAAAACTTAATTTTCAATTACATTTCATCTCCACATTCAAATGTTTTGCCTCTAATCAGTGATGTCATTGACTTATAGAATGCCCTTGTTTGAATGGAGGAACATGCATTACCTATTACCTCTTCAGTGGAATTGGTCGTTGCATATGTCCAGATGGATACACTGGGCTTCACTGTGAACTAGGTAGAGTATCTGTCTTCCTTAATGCTAACTAAATTGATTGGAAAGGTCTAAAAGATAGCCAAAGAATATGAAATGCCAAGTGAAAGCATTACCCAGAGATATGACTGGATAGCCTTTAGCAGTTCATACTAAGAGACTAAATGAGGAGAAGCAAGAAAATGCTGGTGCAAAATCAGGATCTCTAATTTCTTTGTCCCTGCCTCCTCACTAAGGTTCCTTACCTCAACCTTACTTTTAGATTGGGGTGGAAAAACAAGCTAGTTTGTGGGTAGTCAGAAGCAGAAGAACTTATTAGACTGTGAAATTCACTTAAACTGTTAAAGAATTAATATGCACGCTCAAAATCCATATAGAGCAAATTTAATAACAGTATCTAGTCAGTCTGGATTTTGCATCTGGTTTTGAGTGTAATGCAAGAACTTTTTTCCTCATTGGAAGGATTTGTTCATGTCTGTTACAGAACAATTATGCGCAAGAGCGTGCTGCTAATAAAATATTTATTTTCTCAGACACTGACAGCACATGCTATACTGAAAATGGGGAGAACTACAGAGGGATGGCAACAGAAGACAAATGTCTGCCATGGAACTTGCCCTCACTAATTAGGAGGGGTCGTTACCACGCTTACTCAGAGAATGCTTTGCAGCTTGGGCTGGGCAAACACAGCTACTGCAGGTAAGAAAAGCAGCACTCATCTTGTGGAAACTTTTATTATCACAGTCCCAGAGATACTTCACTGAGAAACATGTTTTTAAAAAATAACATTACAGAGTTGAATTATTGACTAAAAATATTTGGAATGTGAGTTTCTGAAGCATTATTTCCCTGGCATATATTACAACAAAATATTTTTGTTTTTTCCAAAACACTTGGAAATTTTAAAATACTATGACTGTCTTTATGAAAAGAACACTCTTTTTATCTTTTAGAAACCCAAATGGAAGGAGCAGACCCTGGTGTTACACCAAAAGGGGATCTGCCATTCAAGAAACACCTTGCAACATAGAGAAGTGTGGTAAGTAATATTAGTTTCAACACAATTGGGGTTTTGTTTATTTTTTTTCATTTTATTTTATTTTTAATAGCACAAGTTTGGAGTTTATTTGTAAGAACATCTGAATGAAATTTTTCTTTTCACAGGGCCTACATGTGGTCAAAGGAGCATTAGCAAGATGTTCAAGATTGTTGGTGGAAAGCAGGCAGAGGTTGAGTCTCAGCCTTGGATAGCAGGCATCTTCCAAAACATAAGGGGCATGGATCACTTCCTGTGTGGGGGCAGCCTCATCGACCCTTGCTGGGTGCTCACAGCAGCACACTGCTTCCACACTCCGTAAGTTTTCAGTTCCATGGCCTTCTTAGTTGACACTTTCTTCAACTGATTTCTTGGTGTGATGCTCCCTGAGCAACCCTTTGGAATGCACCACAGTAAGAATGTTCCTTTGATTGAACAAAACAAGAGCAGCAAAAGAAACATTAAGCCTCTGGGAGCCCACATCTAGCAGAATGAACTAGCAAGATGTGGATGGTTGGGTGGGATGCAATTTTAACAATTCAGTGTATATTGGTGCCAGGATTTCATTTTTACCTCAGCCCTTCCCTAAGCTTAATAGTTGTACTGATGGTGAGCTGTGTAATACATCTATGGCTGCTTTTTGTTGACTTTTCTATGGAAAGCTGATCCTTTTGGCATCCTGCAGGGGATTCTTAAGGCCAACGCCTTTCATTAGTAGCAACTAGTTAGGCATGTTTCAGAATGTCTAAATACCTATCTTAATCCCCTCAAATGGAAAATTAGGATGCTTTTCTTCAGAATATTGGATCAACTTTCAAAGCAAACTAAAGTTTACTTTTTCTTATCAGCATTAAAATAAATGTCAAAGAGAACTGGAGTGGATCTCAGCTGTTGACCTTACTTTCAGAAATCAGTAGTCCTCATCAATCTCTCTACTCTCACTCAGGTCAAGAAGACCAATAAACAAATCTGTCTACAAAGTTTTCCTTGGAAAGTCCATACTGAATGTTACTGATGATAAAGAACAAGTATTCATGGTTGATGAGATCATCTCTCACCCTGACTTTACAGATGACACAGGTGGCAATGAGAATGATATTGGTAAGTGTTGTCTTAATATAAGCCTTTAAAACACTGGGATAGGTGAAGGCTGCATAATTGTGACATGCGTTCAAAAGAAGTAGAACCAGAGATGGGAAGAAGGGAAGCAGGAACAGTCTGAAAACTAAGCCTGTGCTGACAGGTTTTGCACTTGTTAAGTTTTGGTTGTGGTGCATATCAGGTGCATTACCTGGCAAGCAGTCTCTGGACCTGTGGAAGACATGGCTTTTCCATAAGCACTGGTGGCAGCATTGCGTTTCTGCCATTTTATTATGTGCCTAAAGATCAGACTGTATATATAGTAAAAGATGGAAAAAAATGCATGCACAGTAGGTTTCATCATATAGCATGGGATTGCCATATCAACCACCTCATTAGCTGAAGATTATCCTGAATTAATTCAGACTCCATAAAAACCCGGGTTTCACAAGCCTGTTCCTAAAGCAACCATGTCAGAGATGGTTTTTTGCAACTTGAACAGACCAGACTTCTCACTCTTGCACTTGTCATTTAGAACTCTACCACCCCTTCCAGATTCCTGCTGCTGCTGAAGTAAAGAAAATCCAAGAATATCTTTGTAAGCCATTCAGGATAGCGGGTACTGCCCTCTACAGCCAGTCAGAAAGTTGATCTTTTAAACATCTAAAGATAGCTCAGGCAAAAGAGTCTTGTGCAAGAGTATTAGCCCCTATCCTTTGAGGAAGGATAACAAGTTGGAACACTTGTTAATTTTAGTGTTGGGAAACTGATGTTGTTGTTATTAAGTAATGACTTGTTCCAAAAGCAATGAGGGGAGCCGTGTGTAACCAGAACTAAATATAATTGCAGCTATTCCCATTACCTGTACCAAGTACTCCTATTGTCAGAACTTGAGGGGAAAACTTTACAAATCTAACTGTATCTTTTCTGACTTGGTTAATAGCTTTGATAAGGATAAGGACAACTTCTGGACAGTGTGCAGTAGAATCCAAGTATGTCAGAACAGTCTGCTTGCCAGAGAGGAACCTCTACTTAAAAGAAAATACGCACTGTGAAATAGCTGGCTATGGAAAACAAGATTTTTGTAAGTAAATTATTTCTTTTCCCAAAGTTGGTCTTCCACAATGGTGAGAATGTGGTGATTTTTACACCATGATCTGTGAAGTGTTAAAAAAGGATTCCTTTCCATTGTATGTGTATTCCATGTGCATCTCTTGAAGATGACCTTTGCTATCATCTTCTCTAGTTGTCTATGGCATTTCCTAACTGATGCTTCTCTCTCATATCAACCATACAAAGTAAGGCAAAATATAAACCACAATTTTTATTGTTCCTGATGTGATGAGGAGCAGAAAAAAAAAAAAGTTGTGTGGGAGGATTAGCAAGGGATTGTTTGTGCAGACTTTCCATCAAAAATTATTGAACGCTTTCCTTCTAAAAACTAAACTTTGTATTTTGTGTTTGGACTACTTGTTTTTCTCTTTGAGACCTTTTTATGAACAGTAAAAGCAAACCAATACTGCAAAAGGTGAAAGGTGAAAGTAAGAACCTCAATGGAAAATTGGAATTGTTATGCTAATTTAAGTGCAGAAATTGTTATGGGGGGGTTTCTTGCTGCTTTTTGTTTCTTGGAGAGTGAGAACAATGAAATACTTCTTGTTTTTGCAGATGACATCTTCTATGCTCAAAGACTGATGTCAGCCACTGTGAACTTAATATCACAGAGAAAATGCAAATATGAATACTATGACAATATTAGAGTTACTGACAACATGGTCTGTGCTGGGGATCCCACATGGCAGATTGATGCCTGCAAGGTAAAATTGGTTTGGTTTATTTTCTAAATAACTTCAAATACATGTACACTACTACATGGATCAGTTGGCAGCATCTTATAACTCTACTAGTCACTAGAGTCTCTAATGTAACTAGAAATTACTATGTCAAGTGGAGTTGACCTGTCACATGGCCAAATATCTGGAATAAAGTTGGAATCCACAGTTAGGTTTTACCCCCTCCAGGCCTTCCTTCGGAGGTGCAAGTGCACTGTCTTAGCTTCTGTTTTTCCTCAAGGCCTTATTTTCAATCTATTCAAGCAATAGCTGATAGATACCATCAGAGCTATATAGCAACTGTTCTAATCTGTTTGCATATTAACTATAGCTTTGCAAGGGTAGATTAAGGGGACACTGAGCGCCTCCAGATTTCTCAAAACTAGATTAATTTCCCTGCATCTTTCTGGGTGGAGTAAGGAGGAGCCACTGAGAAGAACAAGCATCCTCAGGTGTCAGAGTACCTTATGGACAGGGAGACAGTTGATTCTGTGATGAATATAGGGCATGTTGGCCTTGACCTTGTATCACTAGTCTAATATCTATGCTTATAAACTTGGGATGGGGATGGAGGGTTGTTTTCCAAGGTAGCTATTCTCCTGGTATCCTGACAGGGGGAACTAGAGATCTCAGCTTCAGAGACTGTTCAAGTCACAGCAGATGCCAAACCTTCTGTTCCATCTAAGCAATGTTGTTAAAGATCAAAGCTTTAGCTCATAGGTCCTCAGTAGCTTGCTTAACTCTAGAAAAACAATCACAGCCTCCATCTGCAATGACCTAATATGTTCTCTTTCTATTGTCAGGGAGATTCCGGTGGCCCCATGGTCTGTGAGCACAATGGCAGGATGATGGTTTATGGCATTGTCAGCTGGGGAGATGGCTGTGCAAAGGAAAACAAGCCTGGTGTTTACACCAGAGTTACTCAATACCTGAACTGGATTGACTCCAGCATGAATGGGCTAGCTGCCAAGAGTCATTTTCTTCCTGAACCAAAGTGACCTGTGTTTGACAGCTGGACTGAAATGAACAGAATTTTGCCTATACTGACACCAGGACAGTGAACACCTGAATGTCATAAGAGGCTTTCATTTTGAATGCTTGTGTGGTCAGTCACTCAGATCAGTGTTCCTGAGGCACGAGGCAGAGAGAGGGTTGATATTTTATCTTACTACTCTGAATTACCTGGAAACCACTCAGTGGAAAGTTAAAATATTTAACATTTAAATGAGTATTCCCATGCATGATACTATGCATAGCAAGTTAGCTATCTACTCCATTTATGAACCAGCATTTGCTCTGGAAATAGATACAGTTTCAACTTACTTAACTCAAGTATTCATTTTATACATGACCTGAGTCTAAAATCTCCCCTTATTGTACTGAATAATACTAAGTCTCAAGTCCCACAAACCTAGCCTGTTAAGACCAGTACTTAGAGTGATCAGACTTGGCATCAAAAAGTTGGGGGGAAAAAAAGTAGTAGTTGAGTCAGCATTACAAACTGTTAATGTATTTAACTTAAGAATTGTGCTGCAAGGCAGCAACTTGGAAAGCTGCTGGGCTTCCAGGTCACATGTGAAGGTGTCCCCTGGAAAGTCTGATTATGCAACTTCTACATCTACCTGTACACCCTGGAGAAGATTTAAGGACTTGGCATTTGTCAAATGCTGCAGGCATCAAAAGTCAGAAATTTTTTTCCATTCATTTAACTGATATTATATGGAAGTGATATTTTTTCCTCCGACTTATTCTGGATTTATTTTTAAACTTGTCTTTGTTTTGTAGATTTGGATTATTTGTATGAGGGCTGGAACCTCAAGCTTTATTTAAATTATTTTTACTGTGTTTAACTTATTGTTTGTATTATGGATGTTAACTATCATTAAAAAAAACTTTCTTCTTATATCTGTTTCTCTTCTCTGGAAAATAGAAGGGTGACTCAAAAGAGAATTGTCATTATTAAGTTCTAATCTCACTGTAATCTTCCTTAGTAAAAAATAAGTGTTAGTGAAGAATTTGATATGCATAAGCTAAATTCTTTTTCCAAAATGCATGTGGGTGTCTGTGAAAAGGCTACTACAGCTGTAGCTTTATGTAGTTGGGGTACATGAACCTTGCACAATGGTGATGGAATGATAAGAAGAAGAACCTTGATACCTTGATGAAGTCTGGTCCTTAAGACTCAAGACTGAACTGGGTAACATCTCCACTCTTTGCAGTGCTGTTATTGTTGTCATGTGTCCTTAGACTTCAGTCTCTAGGCTATGAAAGGGGTGGGACAATACTTCCCTTTTCCCACAGCTGTGCCTGGCTCTGAGCTGTCAGGAGTGAGAGTTGACAACTGTGTGACTGTACTGAGGCTAATGCCCTGACAGCCCAGTGGTGGACAGGGACACCAAGCACTGCTGAAAACTTGAAATGATTACTGGCACTGCTGGATTGCAATCTGTTAGGCAATACAATTTGTGGTTGGGATCTGCAACTAAATTTATTAGCGGAGTTTACCACTGCCTGTGGTAAAGCTATTTGGGGCAAGTTTGTGGACTCCTGATTCAAGTTTGTGCAGGGAGCTGGTTACAATTGCATTGTTTCTGGAGTTAGAGATCTCTTGTGAGAGATGGGAGACTAGAGACTGTGAGAAGAAAAATATCTCTTCACTGCTTCTTTTGACAGCAACTACCAGGACTGCTTGACCAGTGCTAGCAGAGAATGCTTCATGCCCAAAGTAAGCAATGGTAATACAGTTTTAGACAAAAATATTCTAGGTTTTAAGCAGTCTTTTTCTTACTTTACTATTCCACTTTAATATGTAGCAAAATACTTAAATCAGTGAATCTTCAACAGGTGGAGATTATAAATACCTTCATGGCCATTGCATATGATTTTCATTGCAATGAACAGCACATTTATCATCAATTTCTCTAGGCTTTTTCTGTGCAGAGGTATAATTTAAATTTCAACTTATTTCCATAATTATGTGTATAAGTAAGAATGAAAAAGGAGTGAAAAACCAAACTTGCGTTTAGGTGTTCTTCAGTCTGAAGTCCAGGGAACTCTAGGTAGGTAAATTATAAATAAAAACAGGATCTTGAAGGCAGAGAGCATTTAGATGCTGTTTGGGTGTGAATCTTATTTGTTTGGTTTATACTGGATAAGTTATTCCAACAAAAATTAAATTTTTAGACAAACACACACTATACATACACCTCTGCCCTGGCTGCTATACCATTTTATAGAGTCTCCTTCAATGTTCTTTGGCCCCACAGCTACAGTATCAACTGCCTGGCTAGTTATCAGAGCCTGGAAAAACGAAGGGCAAAGATGAGAGCACAATTTGGCAAAACATCCTCTTCCTGCAACAGAATCCTCAGGAAATACTCTTTCCATGTTACAGAGAGTGAGCTGGTGTTGGTCCAGGTTGAGGTGCTGGTGAAGATGGAAAGAGCCCAGAGAACTGTGCATAGAGGCTGGCGAACACCCCTGCAGAATGACAGGAGCATGAGCAGAGAGAGGATGGTTTTGGAAGATATTAGAGATCTGCTGGGTACAAACATACATGGAAGACAAAATTTGGTATCATAGAGCTACTCTTACTTAATATGGTTCATTGACTTCAGGTATCTGCTGGCACACAATAGGAGAGGAGCACAATAGGAGTCCAACATGTATTTAGAAGCAGCTCAAGGTGGGCATCAGCCCAAGTGAAGAGATCATACTCTCAGAAGCATTAGAAGCATGACTAACATAATCTCAAGTTCCTACTTATCTTCAATCCTCCCACAGAAGAAAGACTTCAAATAAAGAGGAAAAAGCAGCATCCGATGTGTCCAGAGCACAGAGGAAGCTTGTTCAACCTGTCAGCTCTTAGGAGGAAGTGATGCATCCTGAATGAACAGACCACTTGACCTTATATAGCTGAAGCTTTCTTCATGGAAGTGAAACTAAAATGTGACTCAAAGCACTTAAAAATAAAGTCTGTTATAAAAAAACCTAAGGGATGAGGAAATGAAACACATCATCATCCATTTGTTACACCATTTCCACGTGGAATTGTATGCATGAGAGTATTTTGCTTGTGCATATTGAAACCTGAACTAAAAACCCAACATGACTATTTGGTCACTAAGCCTTTGGCTCACTTCTGACACGTAACCACAGCTCTTGTTTTAGGCCTAACAAGCACAGAATCCATAAAAAGATAATAAAATCTTTCTGCATCCATCAGTCTTGTAATTTCAGGTTTCAGATATCCCCATCTTAAGCTGAAGTTTAAAAAGTGACATATTTGAAACACTACATATTAATTGAAGAAAAAATTAGGCTCATACTTGGTCTGGAATAACCCTTCCAAATCCATCACATCTCATGCAATATACCAGTGGACAATCTGAACAGAATTTGGGTTGTGCTGTTTAACCTTTTGGCAAGTGAATGAAATGGAACTATGAGAAGTGGAAACACGTACATTTGAAGGGACAAGGACTATGTACTGAATGAACAGCAAAATGAGATGCAGACCCACATGAGCAGTATGCTCAGCTCCTGTGTGCAGCTCCATAGCTACAGCCAACAAGTTGACTCATTGGGATTTAGGCAGCAGCTGCCTGGTAGGATACTCTCATGATCTTTGAAGCTGGAAAGGGCTGTGAGAATACCAGCATCCAAACAGAACCCAGAGTGAATGCAGCAATCCAGAGTCATTGACAATGAAGAAGATAATGAAGATAAACAGGAAAAACCAAATGCACAGAAGTAGATGAGTGATGACTGGTATTAAAACAGATCCAGAAAGCATTGCAGACCACAGGCCAGATTTAAGTCAACAGTGTTGAGTAAAAAACTGTAAACATACTGACATGTACTTCAGGGCAGAGTTTGTAAACACCAGGACAAGGCAAACACTCTGCTGTGTTTTGTTTTGAGTGTCATTCTTCTTGATGAGAAGACAACAGTAATCAGTGGTCGAGAACATGACAAGGAGAAAAGACTGAAAACATTCCAGAGAAGTAAAATCTATGAGAGACACTTTCTTCAAAAGAGAAAAGGCTGAAGCAGAGAAGGGAATAAACTGTTCTCTGCATCTTCTGGAGTTGGTGTGAAAAACAATAACCTTGTTTGCAGGGAGGGAAACTGAACTAAAATATTATGAAATTACTCTACTGGTAAGAGTAGTGAAGCATGAAATAAATGGAATTGAGTGGTGCTGAGCCTCATTCACTGGAATTTTTCAAGAAAAATTTAAACAGAAATAAAATAGTTGGTTTGGATTCTTGCAATGCAACTGAAAGGTATTTTGAGAAATCATCTAACCTCAGGTTCCCAGCTTTATTATGAAATCAAAGAACATGCTCAGTGACTGAGATGACTACATGAAAATAAAGACATTGCAGGGAGATTTAGAAATCATATTACACAATTTACCCATCTTTAAAAAAAGCTGCTTTAAGAAATGGATCCTCTGAAAGAAAAATGTCTGGATTTCTGAATTAACAATTAAAGGCAAACCTCTTAGTGTTAGACTAATAACTACAAAGAGTTTTGAGCAAACCTTTCAGTGACTCTTAACAAAATAATATTCTAGAAAGGACTAGAATAAAATTGTTTCCATGTCCCACTGGACAAAATAATGTCAATGAATAACATGCAACTGACAAGAGAGTAAAATTATTATCCCCCACTGGATAGTGGAAATGTTATTTTTTCTACTGAGTAACAGAAAAGTGGTTTGTATGTAATGCTATGACTTGGCATCCACATGAATTACCTCAGTATGCTGTGAGCTAGAGGCCTCTGAGTGTATGATAAAATCTCCCAAAGCTCAATATTATTGCAAGAGGCAATCATGGAAGAAGATGAAAATTACAGGCAACCACGAGACTTTGCTGGTCACAGACTTGTGCATTTTGGGACTTGGTGCCTGTTTGGTGACAGTATAATTCCAGAAAACCAGATGGACACATTTACACATCCACAAGCAGTTTCACATTTATTAGAAATGAACCAATGAACTCTGCTAGTCACAGCTGGGATGTTCCAAGTGCAGTAAATTCATAACATCAACAGTAGTAGTTAAGAATTACTTACCACAAATTCTTCCCTAAGTTTTCTTGCCTTGTGGCACAAAACTTTAGCCTAAGTTAAAACAAAGCATGCCCAAGTGACATCACTACAGCTGTTGAAATTGCAGCTGTTCCATGAAGATCACAGCATGTACTTGGCATTACTACAGCATGTTAGCACCCATGATAAAAAATCTTCACTAATGTTCCAACTCCTTCATCTTCAAATGCACCTGCAAAGTCTGACACATTGCAAATTTGTGTGGTTGGATAATATTTTTATTTTTAAACATGCTTACATGCTGTGTTAACAGCAGCCCCAGCCACGTGAAGGATTGCCTTAAACAGTTGTTTGTGACCATCTCAGTCAAATTTTGCTCTAGAACTTGCTAGACCACACTTGAGCCAACTCTACAGGACAGCAAAGGGATTTAAGTAGCTGCTATTCAAAACTGAATTGATTTACCTCAGAAATTATTTTCCTTAGACATCTTGCATTTGGGAGCAGTGTATTTGATTAAAGACATCACATTTTACATATCCCCTTAAAGAACAAGCAATTGCTAATTTAATTTGAAATTAGACATACACAGATAAATTAGAAATATTTTTCCAGAACAACCCAATTCCATCTAAAATAACTGCAATTAATTTTATCTTACATATTAAATCTTTTGCCCTCTAAGATCACTCTGTCTTACAATAACTGCATCCTCTATTTACAATGGTCTTGTTTTAATACATACAGCATCAAGAGATCTTGTGTTTACTACCTGGAGAGACAAATCCACTATTTCTTTATCTTCTTCCACCACTTATCATCTTGTATGTTTGACAGCTCTGTTGCCTCTGAACAGTCAGTATTTTTCCTGGCTTTTAGTGTTGTATTTTTAGTAACAGAATCTTGGTATGGAAAAAAAGATATATCAAGACAGGGTTTATACATTAAGCTTTTGAGAAAAGAAATGTAAAAGCCTTCAGCTGAAAGATACAGGTAATCAGAGCCATTTGGAGACTCGAGCTATTAGAAAAAGAATGTTTTAAAGGGAGAATGTAAATATAGCACTGACAAGCACACCTTTAATACCGAATGATCTTCAAGAGTGACTGAATTCTTATCTCCAGATTTAGTACTAAGTGTTTGGCCAGCCTCATCTCTCATTTCACATGAAATAATCTCACACCTACAAAGCTCACAGCAGAGAAGGTGGTTTCCCTGATTTAAATCCCATTCTTTTCTATTAAAAGTTTTATGAACATCTGCAGAAAAAATAAGTACGTCTTTTATGATTGGTCTAGATAGACTCCAGCTTTGATGGTTGCCGCACCTGCTGCTGTTCAAATCCATGAATAAGCTGGGTGCCTACGGCGGGCAGCATCTCCACCCCTGTCCCGGCAGCCAAGGCACAGACCTGCCGCTAGATGGGGGAGCAGCCTCGGAAAAGGAGACGCTGTCGCTCGCAGCCTATGCACAGACCATTCGTTGAGCACGTAAATCACAGGGAAGGGGTTTTATTTATAGAACAGCCTTTGCTCCCCTTCCACCCGAGCACTTATAAAAAGGTAAGCATAGGAAAACAGTAGTTACTCAGCCATTTAAGTATACAACTTGTCACTTCTAACTATGATCCTGCCAGACAAGTTTGTGACTCCTCACTGACATGTATAATCCTGCATTTTCCTGATCTATCTAGACTTCAGGTAATGCTAGCACCCTCTACAACAGCAGAATGGCCAGAACGCTGTCCTTATGAGAACCCCTCGCCACAACAAAGACAGTTACTTCGCGAACAAAACATAAACAAACAAACAAAAAACAAAACTCAAAACACCCCAACAACCAAACTCAAAACTAATCAAAACCAAATAAAAGCAATTATTTCATGTCACGTCCACAGGAAGTCGTGGAAAGCATGGAAACAGCGGGAAAAGTGTTTTAAGAAGAACCTGCAAAAGCGTACTACACCCCATAACCATTTTCCTCCAACAAAGCACAAGCTCGACTGAAATAGCACAGCCAAAGATAATCTGGCAAACAAAGCACAAGCAAACGCAGCAATACTAAATCTTACCTAAGAAGAGTAACAGTTATAATTGTGTTGAGTGGGAGCGCTGACAGTGATCCTCCCTGAGCCGCTCTAAAGCTCTGGATCATTAAAACGTGCCCGAGAGCATCTGCTGAGAGCATCGGCTGAGAGCATCTCCCGCCGCCTCCACGCTGCCGCCTCCGCTGGGGGCGCCCGCGCCCCGCGGCGGCGGGGCCGGGACGGCGGGATGGGCACGGCGAGATGGGCACGGCCGATGGGCACGGCGGGATGGGCACGGAGGGATGGGCACGGAGGGATGGGCACGGCGGGATGGACACGGCCGATGGGCACGGAGGGATGGGCACGGCGGGATGGGCACGGAGGGATGGGCACGGCGGGATGGACACGGCGGGGCCGGGCACGGCGGGATGGACACGGCGGGACGGGCACGGCGGGATGGACACGGAGGGATGGGCACGGCGGGATGGGCACGGCCGATGGGCACGGAGGGATGGACACGGCCGATGGGCACGGAGGGATGGGCACGGCGGGATGGGCACGACGGGATGGGCACGGCGGGATGGGCACGGCGGGATGGGCACGGCGGGATGGACACGGAGGGTTGGGCACGGCCGATGGGCACGGCGGGATGGGCACGGCGGGATGGGCACGGAGGGATGGACACGGCGGGATGGGCACGGCGGGATGGGCACGGCGGGATGGACACGGCGGGATGGACACGGAGGGATGGGCACGGCCGATGGGCACGGCGGGATGGGCACGGAGGGATGGGCACGGAGGGATGGACACGGCGAGATGGGCACAGAGGGATGGGCACGGAGGGATGGGCACGGCCGATGGACACGGCCGATGGGCACAGCGGGATGGGCACGGAGGGATGGGCACGGCGGCTGCAGGAAGCCCCCGGCCAGCGGGCCGTGCGAGGACAGAGCCGGGCGGCCCAGACCGCGGCAGCCGTGCGTGCTGCCATACAAACACCGTGGAGAGGGGATGGTGCCTTCCCCAAGGGACATCCCGGGCACCCGCAGTGGTGAGAGGCTGTAACCCCGCTTATGAAAGTAGTAATTCCCATATTTTTATAAGAATACTAACTTCAGGCCGTGTGGCCACGTCTAAGTAGGAACCAACTTGCTGCTCTGGCCTGAGAGATGCTGACTCTGCTCTGGATCGCTTCTGTCACTTGCTACACACAGAGACAAGTACTCTGCTGTTCCCCAGTTAGAACAACACAATGCAATTTACTTTGAATTGGTTTAATCGCTTGGATTTTGGACGTTTGAAATTTTAACGTCAAGACAACACGCACAAAATTTCTACTCAGTCCTCAACTGCTTTCTAAGGGTGGTGCAAACACATTTAAATAACAGGCAAAAGTTTACAATTTACTTTTCATGAGTCTTCACATCTGACACGTTTAGGCAGGGAAGCAAAGTATGGTCAAGTGATTTCTGAAAATATGCTGCCACTGGAAGCTGCATCAACATTATCAGAACCCAACTGATCTTACATTGACTAATTATTGAGATCTATTCAGGCATCAGTGCACAGCTAAAATGACACATCAATTTCTTCAAGAAGTTGTCCTGTTCTGAAATTAAGAATAGCATTACAATATCAAAATAGGTGTAACACAAAGATTAACAGAGCATCCAGCCAGAGAGCACTTGAATGTGTTTAATAAATAAGTCTGCACACCTCTTTGCTACAGTTGTCTGATGTGTGTTATCACTTGTTACCAAATTTTAAGAAGCCCATGACCCAAACACTATCATTCTGAACCTCAGAAACAAGAAACTGTTAAAGCATCCATGACTGGAAAATTTTAAGATTAAGAAACTTTTACAGGCTCTGAATTTCCAAATTGACATATTTTTAAGAAAGATAAGATATATGTAAAATATTAAGAACTGTAATTCATCATTCCATTAAAGATTACTTCAAAGATTATTTTCTTCTTTACACATGGATAGAACTCAGTATTGCTTAAAGAAGCAAATTAACAAAAGCAAACATTTATTTCATCTCATTCTGCAGATGGCAAACAAACATGATATCAGTCAGAGTGCTGAGATATTCTGCATTTCTCACAAATTACTCATCCTCATTAGAAACAGGTTTTGAAACATTTAAATAGGTTTGTTACTTACTCTGTTAGACTATTACAAGAGCACAGCACATAAAAATTACCCAGTTTTTAGGTTACTATAGATCTTCTTTATGCATCACTTAAGTTCTAAAATGATGCCAAACCCTCCATTCCTTTTAGAGCTCTTTCTGCTACAGATATATGATATACTGTGTTTTGACAGCAAGTGTGACCACGCTGTGGCAATCGGTATTGATTCAGAAGTTAAAGGAAGAGGCAAATAATTGTCATAATCTTCAGTGATTTAAAAAAATATTTCTAGAATTTATATCTTTTGCAAAAATTGGTGATTTAAATGCCAAGGATAAGTAAATAGTTTTGCCTTTTTTTTTTTTAAGGATAAAATCTACCTGAGAATGTGAAGATAATTCAGCATAGAAGTCTTTCCAGAGCATTCAGTTATGAATTAAATGAACACTATCCATCAAGTAATAAATTTCCTCAACAAGATTCATGTGACCTATTAACATATGCTACATAAATTCAAGATTGCATTACACAGGAAAGATGTCTCTCATGCAAAAATGGGAATTAAGTAGCCATCATTCCCAGTCCCTGCTGAAGAAGGGAGTCTAATGAAGCAGCTCCTGCTGTTACTGCCTGGGCTGCACTCTGTGTGGCAGCCCCCCAGCATCTGCAGGAAGGTTACTAAACCCACAGCAATGGCAGATACTGCACCTGTGCCATTGGGATAAACACAGTCCAGAGAACTGATATCTTCTAGCATATGTATGAAGACAGAATTGTGCACCTTAGTGCAACCACCCTTATTGGCTTGCGTAACTTAATTCTTCTACCAGTGTCATGCATCATGGACAGCTCCTGATTTTGTAATTCTCTGACACCAAAGCTTATTGGGCCTTTCAAAGCATGAACACAGCTGGTAACTTCTTCAGATCTTTTGGAACACAGTGCAGATACATCACTCTTCAGCTATCAAACGTTCAGTTCTCAAATCTCAACATCAGATGTTCAGTCTGAGTAGTTACAGACACTTCAAGAGCCTGGAGTGCATTTCCTGCACTCTTTGGAGTGTACTCCTGGTCTCCTCACCACAAAACCTACTCAAACTTGTGTGTTCCCTTTCTGTTTCTGTGCTTGTCCATTCCCAAAAATTAGATTTTAATAGTTGCAACATTTCTCTATTCACTGGCTATGTCCACCTTACATAAGGAGGCATATCATGCAAATATACATAGAACAGATTTTCTTGCTATAATCATAGAATCACAGAATATTCTGAGTTGGAAGGGACCTACAAGGATCATCCAAGTCCAACTCCTGGCCCTGCACAGGACAGCACCAACAATCACACCATGTGCCTGAGAGTGTTGTCTAAGCACTTGAACTTTGGCAGGTTTGGTGCTCTGACCACTGCCCTAGGGAGTTGCTCCAGTGCCCAACCACCCTCTGGGTGAAAAACCTTTCCCTGATACCCAACCCAAATCTTCCCTGACACAATTCCATGCCACTGCCTTGGGTCTCATCACTGGCAGCCAGAGAGAAACGATCAGCACCTGTCCTTCTGCTTCCCCTTGCAAGAAAGCTACAAATTTCCAAAGAAAGTGCAGAATTCCACTAGAAGAAAAGGTGCTACACAGCATGAATAGAGGATCTTTAAAAAATCTGGTTATTTACTGTCTTTTCCTTTTATCACAGCCCAGCCCAGCCCAGCCCTCCTCTCCCCCCACCCCCTCAATAGCTTATTATAATTCTTTCTCAAGTAACCATAAAATTGTAACAATTACTTTGTTTCTTCTGTTGAAAATGTACATTGATAAAACCCATCATTCTTGCTGGAAAAGAAACAACTCAATTCAGGGGGTTTTGTTTATATAAATGAAGACTCAAAATATTAACAAATCTAAATTAATAAAAAAAAAAGCCAGCCTTAAAACCATTATTCACTTTGTCCCAGGTCTTAAATCTGAATTTCCAGTTCTTTATTGTCTCTTTAAAGTTATCTCTGTGGTCAGTAAGGAATTTTGTGATCTCTTGTAATCACACATAAAGAATGTTACTGCAACCAGTTAGAGGACACATAAGTGAAGTTAAACTGCAGGTAAGCAAACAGCCCTCAAGGAGCTAGACAAGTGTCTACTGCTTATTTAGCAACCAGTTCAAATGTGTCCACATGCCAGTGTTTGGTCTGGCACACAGTTCAAAAGTAAAGAAATTAAATGGGAACGGTGTCACCTCCCAGACCTGACGTCCCTTGTGAAATAACTGGACAGACAATGCAAGAAAAAGGAGGGGGATTCAGAGGCAGCAATTAGGATAGAGCTACACTTTGCCATAAACCTTTCAAGAATGAGTGGAAATTTTGCTCTGCTGAGGAGTTATAAAACAATGGTAAGCTCTAAACATATTATTTTGTGAGATGTGATGGGCAAAGCTGGAATTCTGACCAAAACTTATAGAGAAACTCTTTAGTTTATTGCTGTTGTAGATAATTTTTAAGTATAGGAAGAATCCATAACCTCTCTGCAGAGTACAAGGCAAGGATGACTTTCCAAATGTTTCATTAGGACTTCTAAATAGCTGAAGAACATTGTGACTCTACTTCTAAAAGAGGTATAGACCAGCACAAAGTTGACAAAACCAACCACTTCCATATGGTATTTCAGTATTGATTAGTCAGACTGCCTGGGTTAGCTAAGGAAGAAAACTATTTTGGGGAAAGAAATTAATATCCTGAGCTTGTGCCATGAAGTTCACCAACACAGGAGATGGCAGAATATTCACAATGCATGGGCCTGGTTCACTCAAGATCCACACTGAAGGAAAAGCTTTTCCTTTTATAACAAAAAAAAGCAAAATCATTGCATTCACAGCTTAATAAAATAAAAGGAAAGGTGGTAATTCTTTGGTTGTATTTTACTTTTTGATGCAAATGATTCCCACTGTTCCAACGAAGTATAGATGTGTGTCTAAACTAAGTATTTCCTACTTATAGGACATTTTCTGATTTGGTCCATAAATATTACAACTGTATCAGTTGAAAAAGTATTTGAATTTTGTAATGAAACATGTCACAGATTTATTTCAGCTGGTGTAAAGGGGTTAAAGTCTGCTGAAGAGGAAAGCAGTGCTTCAGCAAATGAATCCAATTTTCTTCCCTAACTATACAAACTGTTGCATATATTTTCCCCTCTAGCAATCTCATTTTCATTGTTTCACACTACCACCCAGAATAGTAATTTAGCTTTGAATAATTCCTCTCATCATAATGCATATGTCAACACCAAATGATAGAGGCACATGCTACAGCATATGCAGCAGCTCTGGATTAAAATGCAGACTCTTGCATGCAGAGCCAGTGGAGCATGTGGTTTTTATTTTTCAGCTGTTTCCATCAGATTGAAAATTCCACAGACTAGAGAGTTTTGAATAATTTAGAATCCTGCTTGGAATACTTTTTAGCTAGAAAAATATATAAAGAGAGGGGGGAAATTGCTTAATTTTAGTTTGCTGGATAGATTTGATTCCTAAATAATAGTGTCTTCCTAGGGAGGAGAGACTAAGTACATAAAAAATGCCAGTTCAGGAGAACATATTGATTCACTATATTAATGGGACTCCAGAGCAATTTCATCTTTGAACAAGCCCAGCAGCAGGGCTATTTCTCTGCCTCTGTGACAGGAAAGGAATAAAAACTAAGCTGTCGACTTGCTTGACTTCTCAGAACTGACAAGACTCAGGTAGGTGTAGAATAAATTAGCCCACAATTGCTTTAACAGCAATGTTGGGGAATCAAACACTATGGCAGCTGTAAGTTGCAAAGAAATGGCTAAACATGTTTATTCAAATGCATTGATGATTTAAGTTAAATTTTTAAAAAAGGTGATTTTTAAAAATTCTATTACTTATGGGTAACTCTCTTGAGTTAAAAAGCATGAACCCAGCAAGGGAGTAGGTTGAGATCAGATTTCCCATCATGCTTTTTTCCCCCATCTCCTCTGCATGTGTCTTCTTCGGCTGGAGTCGAATTCAGAAATGGTATTTATGTTGCATCATTTTTCAAACAACTATTTTACCAAATATAAAAGACATCCTAAAGAATCTCACATGAAATAAAAAAGAAAATCCTCTGCAAATCCTGTTTGTCTAGATTATGTCCCAATGAATAAAACAGCAGGACTTGAAATTGTTCTTCAGGGTCAATCCCAAATATTCAGCCCTCACCTCAATGCCAGCAGCTCCCACAGAATCTGCCAGGAACCATGCCCTCATTCCAGAAGCAGAATCTGGCAACTTGCTTTTACCCTAAAGTCCAGTTTGCCGTGAAATAGAAATATACCGCAGCAAAACTGAACTCCTGCAAAGACAAGAGCTTCAGAACTACAAAATGCCCAAGTATGAATTTCTTATGCAGTTCATTTTTGCAAACATTTGCAAGTCATAGTTGCAAGGCTAGGCTGCGGCTCTAGCAAGAGGCTGACAAGGAACTGAACTGTGGTAGCAATAGTGTTCTTCCTCTGAAGAGCCCCTCCGGGCCTTTCCTCAGGGACACCTGACAGGTCTCACTGCTCCCAGCGGTGACTCACTCCATCAGAGCTCAGCTTCTGCACTCTCACACCTCTGCCTCAGTCTGCACTCCCTGCATTGGCAGGGCTGGGATTCTCCTCTTTGCTGTGCCTTGTCCGTGGCGTTCCAGAAAGAGCAGAAGTGGCAGCAGTGCACATTTTCTGGGCAGCTGCCTGCAGCTCTGTGCTTTCCCACAAACACATGAAGCCATGACATGACCTTGAGCACACCAGATGCACAAAGCTCACAATCCCTCATCAGCTGGAGTCCCGTGAGTCAGCAGCAATGTCTGCTGAAAGATTCCTGCTCGGAGCAGTGACCGAGTGAGCACAGGGAATAGAATTCAACAAATCTCTTCATGGCTAATTAGACTGTGCTTGCACTCAAGTGGAATCTACCAGAAGCAAACAGCCAACATTGCCAATTCATGGGGACTGGTAACAAGTCAACAACTAGACTGTAACTTTCCTCTGCTCCAAGCAACAAATGGAGCTCAAACACTGAGGGAGGAAAGCCTGTGGGTCCAGCTTTGCTTCTGAGACTGAATGAGATTGCAAGCCCTGCACATCATGAAAAGCCAGATAACTCATCTCCTCTGTTTCTCAAAGCCATGACTGAATCAAAAGGCTGCACCTTGTTCTCATCTGTACTCCCATTTGAACTAGACTCCCATTTCAAGGCATAGTGGAAGACTATTCAGTAAGAACTAATTATGCTTATAAATCACATCCTTTACTGACTGTAATTACACAACTTAAGCATTAACTTTCTGCACTGGGCCTTCATGCTGTAGGTTACTTCATTTTGTGACACATTCCTAGCACAAATGGAAATACAAAATAAAAAAAGCTGAAAACCATTAACTCAGGGAAGCCACATTAATTTATGCATCCATCTGGTAAGTCCTGCTATTGTTTCTCACATGGTACTTAGCAGACAACAATTATTTTCTATGGTTCAAACCACTTCATTATTTCATTAGCACTTACACTGATTAATTAAAATGTCATGTCAAAAAGCATGAAAGCATAAATTCTGTTAAATAGGGAATTTATTATCATCATCACAGTCTAAAATTGATGCTTTGATTGAATTTCCTGCAAAAGCTGCACTAGTAATCAAAGTGAACAATATTACAACATTATCTATTCTGTACCTGGCTGGTTGCTTGTATGTTGAGAAGGAAATGAAGCTTAGTGCTGTATGAAGACAGAAAACTCACTAATAATTCCAACAATAAGGAAATGTGCAGGAGATGAGTCTTCATTTGGAATCTGTAAGGGCAGTTAAAGCATTAAAAATGGCATATTGGTTGTGAAGATAGATATTAATATAAAGACATTCTGACACTCGTGGTTAGCCATAAGTAACTTTTTTTTTTTCAATTTAAAAAAACCAGATAAAACACATATAAACCAAAAGGAATGAGGTACTTAGATTTCATGAGTGGTTATTCTTGTGTTGGGACTGCAAGACTTTATACCAACAACCAAAGCAAGCTCTGAGTGTGAAAGCTGTCCTCACTTTCCTTCAGCAGACATTGATCTCAGTGGACTTAGGGTAACAACAGCTTTTGGAAACAGCTATGATGCAAACCTACATGATGACAGGAAGGCAAACGATGCCAGAAGATGATGTGCAGCAGACATGTGATAATTTTTTTCTATTGTCTGTATACAAAGAAGTGAAAGGGTGTTTCTGCATCCCTGACTCTGACAAAGGAAACCTTAGAGTCCTTCCTAACATAACTTTGTGAGGGTGTCACCAAGCTGCTAAATGCTTGTTATCCTACTGGGAAAGATCATGGCACAGCAATTAAAACAACTGAATTGTGTTTGTCACCTGGTGCTTGTGTGTCAAATATAGGAAATAAAATTAGGTTCCCATTTTGGACCTGCAATGTTCTGTCCTCTTTCACCTCATCATCTTTCATGGCCAGAGATAAGACTTGATTGAAAACAAGCAGCCTAGTCAACAATAATCCTGTACTGCAGAACAAGCTAAATAGGTTTTCTGTGAATTACCACTGGTATTTAATGGGGTCTTTAATTGGAAATGATACCACTCATCCAAAGTGGAATAAGAAAAGCTATGAGAACTTGTAATGAAAATTGTTGTTTAACTCAGATCCCAGAGTCAAAGGATTTAAGCTTTCACCCACAAGAAAAATTGCATTCCTCATGGCTAGAGAGAAAAAGTAAAATCATGACTCAGATGTTTCTTTAAACAACAGAAAGAAAAAAGTGAAAAAGAGCCATGGATCACACAAAAGAAGCCCATGATTTTACAGGATGGTGGGGAAGGGGAGGGGAGGGATTTGCACACAAAATTACCATCCTTGAATCCTGTGTAACTGTATTTGTGATGGAGTGTAGATCATCCACAGGGAAGCTTAAGCAAACAGAAAACAAATCTGAATGGCTCTAAGATTGCTAACATTTGCATTTCACTTTCACATGCTGACCAAAATGAAAAAAAACACAGAACTAGGCCAGCATATTTAATTCTGCCTTGCAGAATCTTTCAAGATCCCAAAATTATTTTCCCTCTGCAATAGTAGCAGGAAAATAATTTCCATACTTTTGCAACAACACAAGGGTTCAGGACGATCTGAATTCCTGCTCTAATATTTGAATATAGATTAGGAATATTTACTGTGAATTTTCATCCTACACGATTCTAAATATGGTAGATCATGGTTTTAAATGGGCTTTTTCACACACCATGTCTGTAGCCCTACTTTTCAAGCTGTAGCCAACCAGTAGGCTATAATTCAGTCTTTAAATATCTCCTGCCTATGTCTAAGAATGCTCACATTAACCAGTAATTGTACTGAAGAACTAATTTCCACAAACTAGGTCTACATATCAGCAATATTACTGCTGTCTTTTAAGAATCTTTTTTCTTCATGTGGAAGCAAGTTTTAAGTCCTAGAAGACAAGCTTCTTTTCTAGGCTTGTATGTAGCAAGGAGGATGCAGAAGACTTCCACATCAGTGATTGCTCCTGCATTGAAATGCCAGCTTGGAAAGAGCCAATACCTAATCACCAGAATCTACCAGGATAACACATGAAAATATGAAAGAATAATGTATTTTCTTCCCTCTTTTTGGCTAGGCACATTTCACTTGACTGACACTGTATTCAGAATGACCAGGTTGAACTGAAATCCGAGAATTTTAGCCAGAGTGAAGACACACACCCTCATATAACTGCACTGCTTCCAGCAGCCAAGCTAAATTGCCCGGGTCTAGCAGGGCACCTCCATGCAGCAAGGCACAGGATCTGGTGTGCACTGAGTAAGGACCAGTTATGAGAGAAAAAAACCACTTGGAAAAATCTTCCTTGCTCACTTGCTCATGAGAGTGGCTGAAATAGCATTTTCAGTTAGATGGGGCAGGATGAACATCTTTGGTGGTTTTGGGCACATAGTCAAAGTATTCTAAAAATGTAACAAACGTGAAAGGTTACCTTGAAAGCAAACAGCAGCAGCCAGTCTGCTACGAAGCCACAAAAGTACATCCATTAAGGATCTTGTAATGTCTTATTTGGAAAGCTGGTAAGTGCCAAATCAATGAAGATACAATTTTAGATCACTGAGTAAGAATGCAGCAAAAATATTCTTGCCATTTTTTTAAAAACAGGCAAATTCTTAAAAATAGAAAAGAGTACTGTTTGCTGTTTTATATCAAGACGCCAATTTTTCAGTAATTTCTATACAGCATCAGATCACAAAGAATTTCACAATTCCACAACAAAGACAAAGTAGAAACTGAAAACATAGAAATTAAATGCAACTGCATCTAACAGCATGAAAGTAATGTACATGAGGGTCTTTCTTCGTTCATGGCCCTGCAGAAGAAAGCAAGAACAATCTGCATCATCAGCCTCCAAAAACTTCTCCGAGAGATGAGGACCCAGATGGATTCCACAGAGCCATCACCTGTCCGTGCTCTATTCTTCCAGCCACAAAACTGCTCCTTGCCAAGGTAAAACAGATCAAGTCCTCTGGCACAACTGCAACAAGTGAGGAATAGATTCCTTGTGATTTCCTGACCTCAGCCATGATTTTCCCCTCATCAGATGGCACAGTTTTAGGGTTACTCTGACCAGCATTATGAGAAAGCCCCAGATGGTTTTTACTTTCAGAAAAGCACTTTGCCTTATCCTGGCACAGCCATTGTGCCAGTATCTGAGAAAGCTGTGATGTAAAGCTGACTGTTGTTTATGCAGCAATAACATTTGCCAATATTTACTCAAGGAAGAGGAGTGGCAGATGGTTACGAATGAGTCATTGGTAAATAATGCAAGAACATTTTTTAGCTCACCCGGAAGTAATCCCTTGGGATTGCTGAAGATCCCTAGGAGAGAGACAACATCAATTTCATGAACATAGATTTAAGGAGAGTCTTAGCAAATTCAGAGGTAGAATTTTGATTTGGAGTAAATTTTATACTGCTTCATTGTCTCATTGTCACCTATGTTTCCAAATAATTTTTAGTAACTACGTTTGCAAATGTTTGTAGTCCTTAAAGTCAGCGTTCCTGAAAGCTCAAATCAGGCTCCACAGTATCATTACCTCATAAATAATTTTCTACATATAAGTGAGTGTAACACTTTTATTCCCCCCTAAATTAGACATTGCAACACAGGCACACTCAGAATCAGACATAATAGCAGCTGAACCACTGAGAGGAACAAGCAATTTTTCAAAGTGGTGTGACTCAAACCTTAAATAAGAAAATTCTTATAGGGCCAATATTATTTTCTATTGAAGTGCATTCATTTTCTATCCTCCACTGCCATGGTGTAGCTATTGCTTGTGGATTCAGGCTTAAAGGAACATAAGCAAATAGTCTATAATAGTCTAAAATAAATCTACATGAGTCAACAGTTAGGGAGTAGATTTTTCTGGGAGCCTCCATTCATTGTGACAGAAAGATTTCAAAAGGAAGGCAAGTGAAGGCAAGGCTAGACAAATAAAATGTCAATCATGATTCCTTTTTAGAAGCACAGTATATCTCATGAACATGCCTTCATTCCACTTCCTTCAGCAGACTGACACATATTACCCTTGCCTTTAAGTCCCATGCACGAGGGGCTCAGCTGTGTGCTGCACTTCCCATACACCCAGCACCATCTCTAACCACAGCAATCACCCAGCCACCACCATATGGCTTAGTCACTTCCTTCCAGGCTTGTGCCTTACCAACAGGATAGATCCACACAACAGAAACATTTGCAGCAATTTTCAGAACCAACACAAAAACAAGTTTATCTAATTGGGCATTGAAGGAGGTAGTAAAGTTTCTCAAAAGCTGAAACATTCCTTCTTTTAGACTTCTCCTCCTCACTTGTCACAAGAGCTTCAGTCAGAAGAGCTTTAGATCTGAAATTTGGTGCAGATGCTGCCTAGCAGCACGTACACAAGGCAGCAACAAAAAGGAGTTCTGCTGGTGCCTAGAAAGCCCCAGCTCAGCATAAAGTCATTGTAAACTTAGCCAGATGAGCTAGCATTGCTCATCAGTCATCCAGAATTAGCATTGCACTGCTGAGTGGCTGGAAAACACAATGGCTCATTACCAGACAATATATAAAATCAGAGCTGACAAATAGAATCTGAATTTTTCCTACAATCAGAATTGAAACATTATATTCTACAGGTCATAAGGTGCACCAGTGCTATAAGAGCACCCAGCAACTAAAGAGTTATATTGACTCTATTCTTTTTTGCCAGGCCTAACACCTCACTCAGCAAGAAATCTTTAGCCATAGGTGAGCAACAGAAATCATGAAGAAAAACAACAAACTGCAGCTCTGTTTCACTGCTAGTTGTTTTTTTTTAGTTTCCTTTACTGATCCTATCTATCAACTTTAATCTGACATTTATGTACAGGCACATCTCTCATGTGCAAGTGCCACACACCCTTATTTGCTGTCTCATGCTTGCCTTTCTCTATGAAATGGAAGTAGAGCTCCTTCTACAAGCACCAAGCCTCTAATCAGACAATAACCACATAACTTTATTCTGAGGATCTGGAGGACAATGTCACTTAGAATTATTGTGCTGATTCATCAATGTGAAAAACAGTATCTCCTAGTCAAGAAAAAAAAGTATTTCCCAAACTATGAATATTATTTTGAAATTTTTCAGCTTACAATGTCCAAGTATGCTCAAATTTCTCCCCTTAGAACCACTCCCTATTGGTAATTGTATCTTTCTCTAGATAACTAGGAAATTACAGCTTACTGGGTGCTAAGCAAATTACTGTACAGAGAGGGCTCTGGTTGGAGAGACAGAAATAGTGATATATTTGCTTTAGAGTTGCCTAGCACTTGCCATTGACCACCATGACATGGTGATTAGTGTACAACCTAATTTATCAGCCAGATGTTCCAGGCTGGAATTCTGTGCTTTGTAATATGTGCTCTAAAAATGTTGTATTTAACTGCTGTTATTACCTGACAGACAATAGTTTGAAATTTTAAAGAGCAGTCAATACCTAAATCATCAAGAACAAGTAAAGACATTATCATTAATTTAAAAATATGACTATTTAAACATACATTCCAACAGAGCAAAATGTAGTCAGGTAGGTTGCTAAAAACTGCTAGACAGTGATCACAAGGCCACATGTGTTACATCCTGTTGAGACTCCAGCAGTTGTTATTTGCAAAGTGCCCCTGACAGCCCAGCACCACTACCAGTACAATTTGCAAAGGTGTTGTGTTATAAAAAGCTACAATTTATGGCAACCACGTGCAACAGAACGATGCCAGTTCCCCATCACCACAGTAAACCCACCTAATTTCAGCAGTGCTTGTCACAATAAGGATTCCAAATACGACTTTGAATAGAAACCTAAGAAATTTTGGCTAGTCTGTGTCCTGCCTATTCCCCTTTTATTTCTGTTCACTTGGTTGTCAGATGGAAACAAGAAGCAGTGCTGTGGCCTGCATCAGTAACTAATACAAGAGTTGAACTTCTGATGCAAATAATTTTATAGTAAAATGAAACACTATGCAAAGAGAAATTACACTAGTGAAGAAAGTTAGGAAAAGGTTTCAGTCAGAGTTCTATAAAGAACATTATAGTCCAAGAAAAACCAAAATAACAACAAAAAGAAGAAAGTTATGTTCTGTTATAGTGTGGTCACTAGGAACAACATATGAGGGGCAGAAGTGAGAAAGACCAATAAATCAAACCTTTTGCTTTGCTATAAATGATTTCTAAAGCTTTTTTCTCACTCTGGCACAACAGACAGGCTTTTAATTTAAAGTGTATAAGCTAAATATGCTGTCTATCACTATGGCATTTGGATGGTTTTGAGAAATACACCATTAAAGCAAAATCACTGCTCAGGCCACTGCCTTCGTGGTGTGTTCAAAACTATCCCAGCCATCAGCAGAGAACATCCAAGGGCTAAAGCAGCAGAAAGACTCTTTTTATCAGGGAGAAAGAGACACCTGAACAGACTGTACATAATGTCACACAGCCAACACCTTGCAATCTGGGGCCTGTTGTCTTCAGGGCAGAGGAAAGATAAAGGAAGACAAAACATTTCCAATAACAATTAATAAACCAGAACTGGTCATAATTAAACGGCTGACACTTTGATAGATTTACAGTTTGATACACTACAAATATACTTTGATAGTGTAGCTAAAACATGGAAGAGTTTTAGTTCTAAGATTTTAGCAGTGGGAAAATGCAAGACTCACATTCCTGGGTGGGGCAGATGACTGCTGAAAATTAACATATGTGGTAATTCAATTGAAACATTACTACTAGAGTGGGGGGAAAAAAGAGTTCTGGAAAAGCCTTTTCTTCACTAGAAAAGACAGAAAAAACATTTCAGTGTAGCATTGACCAAATGAACCACCACTTCCCTGCCATCCTTCCCCTGGTTGCATTCAGTTTTCTAAGAATTACAAAGATTTAAAAAAAGAAAGAGGAACCCGAACAACCAAAACAAGTTTGTGTTTGTGCTTAAAACGCCAGTATGTCTAGACCCATTCATTCAGAATGGCCTCAAACTTAATGTATTGGTTCTGGTTTCTGTAATTCATGTTTACAAAACATGAACATTTCCCAGCTATATTACAATTTTTTCAAGGCAGGGTTACACCAAAAATCCTTTGATTCTTGACTCTGAAACTGCATCATAATAAAGCATCTCGTTAGTTGTCCACAAACCTGTGTTTTCAGAGTTTTGCACTAACTAGAGTTTGGAATAAAGTAAACAAGATATGAAAAATATTTCTGTGCATTTATGGGCTTGGGTCAGGAGAATAAACAACTGAACTCGTAGATTCTTTCAATGTGAGCTGGAGACTGCTGTGCTGGGCACCAGGAGTGAGGGTGCCCTCTCTAAAGCTGATGGGGAGGGTTTGCTGGCTGCCCCAATGTAGGCATTCAGAGCATTTTAGAGACTTCCCCACAGTTCAGTCTTTGATTTGAGACATTGAAAAAATTACCCTCTCCTTTCCTTGGAGTAAGTGACCTATGCAGTGTACCTCAACATTTTTCCACTTCTCTCCATGCCTTGTACTAAGAAATATCCTGTTTTTCTACACAGGATAAGCATTGTGCCTGCTCTGCCACAATGCCTGTCTGAAGGCAAGAAGAAGAACTGGCATGGGCAGGGCATCCCTAATCAGCTCAAACCTTCTGCCTCTTGCCTCCAAGCCACCAGCTCTTCTATTTCTGTACAAGTGTCATGCCCTCTGATGCCATAACACAGCTGTGCTGCCTTGCTTGGGTCTCCAGATGCTTCATATTTGTGGTCTGTCTGTTACACTGGCTAACAGCCCACTTCCTCAAGGAAACATCAGCCTGATGAAAATGCAAATATTTGGGGATATATGCAGTTGCATTATATGCCCACATTAGCATGTGCACTCCTGTGATATCTCAAATTTTAAAAAATATTGTATTTTGCTTGAATAGTATATTTCATAAGCTTGCCAGTGTAAACAGTGATGTTTGATAGGTACTTCTCATTTGCAAAATGAAATATGTAGTACTGCATTTAGAATTAATCACATAATAATAACTAAAGGCAATAAAAAGCTCAAATTCTATCATGAGTATTATTGACACTTGGCAACAGTATGGAAGTTTAAAAAGCAATATTATTCATATGACATCATTGCAGAGGCATTAAACACACCAGAAATGGAAGAAGAGGTGGGTACTATATTTTCCCACAGTTAATCACAAGGAGTGGATTAAAACACTGACAAACACCCTTGTTTAGAACTTAGAGCATCCTTCAAAGCATCCTACCACAGAAGTCTCTAGTAGCCCATGTGTGCTACAGAAGGTTATTCTCCAGCACCAAAGACTGGGCTTATTTTCCTCTGCTGTTACAGCGAGCATCCCAACCCACCCACCCCCAGAGCACCTTGCACACAATGTTCTCTCTTTTACAGAAAATGGATTTTTGTGTCTGCTTTAGTCATGACACATAGAAAAGGACAAACAAATTTCTGCTTGGGAGCTCCTGATAAAAACTGCTTGCATTCATATGACACTGTATTTGACAGCAGTCACCTGCTTTTAGGACATGCCAGAATGACTGTGCATGCATAGCTGTTTCACTCAACATTTTCCAGAATGCCTGTGACAGCAGGCTCAGGGCTTCTGGAAGTGCAAACCTCAATCAGAGCTGTTGGGCACTTACAGCATTGTTCACCTCAGGAATTTCACATATATTTGCATTTTGCTTACTTGGAAAAAGCAAAACAGAACGGAGTTGTTATATTTTTAATTATGTGTTACTTTCAGGTAAAAATAGAATCACCATTTTCAGTTGTGTATTTCATCCACACACCAAAAAGTTCAGTACACAATCAGATCCTTTGCATACAGATGATGCTATTCTCAGTGCTGAAATATATATTTACATGTGGACATGCTTGCTTACATTAGTTTAAAATCAGCTGGAAAAAAGTGCAAAGTAACAGAATATAGAAAAAAGTATAAGTAAAAGAAAACAGAAAGAAACTTCTTCAGGGCACACAGCAAGACAGTGTCAATGCTGGAGTCCTAAGACTCAGCATTTCTTTTATTTGGATCTCCCAGCTTAAGAAGAATATGCTTTTATCTCTCAGCTCAAAAAATTGTAGCCTCAATTCAAAATAATTCATACTATCCTCTACCTATTATCAGGTTCTCCACTGTACAAGTTGTTCAAAGCTTTGGAATAACCTAGCTGTCTTAGCAGTGATTCATAAAAGCAACAAGAAAAATCATAAATAGTAACAATTATGGTTGATAACATTTGGCACTGATGCCAGGAGGAGGCTGCCTGCCAAGGGGAACATTCCTTGCAAGTTAGTCCTACAATGTGCTGGCAGGCAGCAGTGCCTGGAACCAATCCTGTGTTCTGCTTAGTCGGGCTGCCCCAGGGCACCAGCGAGACAGGGGAACACAGGGGTGTTTCAGGAAGCCCTCAGGGTGCATGGAAACGAGGGCATTCCCTCTTTGTCTGGACAAGGGAGGCTTTGTGATAAGTGGAAGCATTTTCTCAAAGTTTGTGGAGTAAGACACAGGAAGAAAAAAATCACACTGGAGAGGTCAGGCTCTGCTTCCCAGGAACTTGTTTGCATCTGTCAGCAAACCTTAAACTGAACTATTCTCTTTAATTCAAATACTGTGTTTCACAGAGAGGAAAGTGCCAAGTTTTTAGCATCCATCTCCACGATAGAGCCAACAGCAAGCACAAAGGATTGTTTCAGGATTTAAAGGCTATTGTAGCTTTTGGACCTGTATGCATCATTGTGTACTGCAGGAGGAGGGGCAGTTGTCAGACAAGGGATTTAAAAGTAAAGCAAGTCCATGTTCAGTGCAGTTCTTTCTGGAACCAAAAGGTTAAGGGTAATTCCTTTGAACCCTTGTCTTCCACCACAGAAAAATGCAGACCTACTGTGTTGAAGGCTGAACCGCCTTTCTATTTTTGATATTTCCTCTTTTGATATTTCCTGATACATTTTTAATATCTGGTAAGGCATAGGAATGTGTTTACCTAGGAATTTAGAAGCAGATTAAGAAGTAGATGCTTACATTGCCACCATACCAGAGTACAGCACTTATATGAGTGCTTTAAAACACTTTATGAAGTTGTGAAAAAATTAAGTATCTTGCATTTCTTACTGTTCATGGTAGCTGTGAGTATTTTTATTTCCCACTAAGCAAGCACAGAGTCCCTTATGCTAACATGTTCAGGCAATTTCAGATTCTCTCAGATACCATTTTCCAGCATAATTGATTACTTTTAGCTGTCCATGACCTTAAAAGAGTATTCTAAGAGCAATTTCCATGAGTAGCTGAAAGTTGTAATTTGTTCAGTAAAAGATGGCAACTTCTGTTGTTGAGAACTTCATGAAAACATGTATTATGTTCTGTGATACTCTGGATTTTCACTAAAACCAAGAAAAACAAAGGAAGAAAATAATCCCTTTCATGTCACTATTTATCTTTAAATTCAGCTGAATTAATGATCACCATCTTGATTCAGCAAGCTTTAAGATAAAGATGTGGATACATCTTTAGTATCACTGAAACTCTGTAGAACTCCCCAGATTTAATAACCACACTTACACTTTCTTTATTTATACTTTTTTTGGCTGTTGAAATCATCAAAGGCCTTGGTTTCAAGAAACAAAATAAGAAATGAAAACAGAAAAAAAGCTCATCATAAACAGAGAAGTAACTTTTGAGAAGTTTAGACACTTAGAGCTTGAAGTAGCTTGGTGCAGGGAACTCTCACTTTTCTGCAGGGTGATAGTACAGAAACAGTGACCACTTGGATTCCTTCCAGGTCTGGAAGGAAGACTGCAGTGCCCAAGTCTGCTGAACATCTGAGAGCCTGTGGCACAAAACTTTCTTCCACCATCTCAAAGCCTGTTTATATGAAGCACTGACTATTCTGAAGGCAGATACTTTACTCCATTTCATTGCTATTGTCCAGTATCCCAGTCTGTAGTCATGTAACCTTGAAAAACATTAAATCATTTCTCCTTTGTTGAAAGGACATTCTGCAAGCCCAGGTTTTATAGGTGGAGAATTCTTTTAAGCAATACATCAGATAACTCCATGCTTAATGTCTTTTCCTAGAAAAGATGATTTTAATCTATGCAAGCAATATTCTTTAGTTATGAAGCACATCTATACCTGAAAAAAATACTAATGTATGCTGGATGATGTTGCAAAAATCTTTGCTTTAAAAAATTTCTTTGCAGTTATCAGTATAATCTTAAATACAGGAAGAGCCTTGAAATGCTTTTTTAAGTCCTAAAACCAGAATATTTTAAGTGTCTGGATAGGGATGTAGCTCTCTTAAGCCTAAAAAGACAAGGATTTAAAAAGACTGAATAGCTGAAAGGATTAGCAATGAAAGACAGACACTTTCACATATAAACTTGTCTGGGTTCATCTAAATACAACAGTTACTGAAGTCATCAAATTAAAAGAATGTTTGGTGGTTCACTGGAAGCAAGTCTGTGGCTCTCAGCCCAGTTTCTAAAGAAAAGATACTCATCAAAAACATGCCTCTATTAGGCATTCTGGCAAAGTGGGTGTTTCAGAAAAGACAAAGAAATGAAAATACCCGGAGCAGTTCTCTTACAATAAGATATATTAGTGGCAAGCATGTGGGGGGTGGCACAACCTCCCTTTTTTCAATTGAGGATATGCAATGCAATCCATAATCCAATAAAAGCTGATTTTTATAGAATTACTAATGCATATTTTTCTAAAAACTTGTAATGTATTCAGTAAGTGGGAAGGAGAGTTCATGCGATTCACCACTGAATTTTTCATTTCTAAACCTCAACTCTTTTTACACCACAATGGGACTTATCATTTGACATTGCTGCCAAGGGCTTTCTTTTCTACAGCCCTTCCCACAGAGCTGGACCTGAGCAAAGCTGGCCTCCTTTCTCTCAGGAGCACACTGGGAATGCATTATGCTTTTATAAGACACTGCTGTCCCACATTCCCAGGGGACACTGGTGGGCTTCAAGTACTCCAGCAGACACTGCTGACAAAGGCACTGAAGTCACTGTGCTGAGTATGGACCAGAGCTGCCAAGCCAGGAGGGAATGCTGGTCACTGCCCATCCACATGGGCTGAGGCAGGGGGAATTCCACAAGTGATAAATCTCTTCTCCCTCAGCTAAGCAGCCATCAGACAAGACTTTAGCACTCAGTTACCAGCTCAAATTTCTTCATAAAGCTCCTCAGTTTCCTGAGCATGCGTTTCTTCAAGGGTTAAAAACAAAGCTAGACACTGGGAAAAAAAGCAGAATTTTCAGAGAAGCTACAAATAAATAATCTTTCCTCAAGCAAAAAATGAATGGAGGGAGAAATATACCTTTTTTCTTAGATGACTTCCTATATATAAGCATATGAAAGTCTAGAAATGTTTACATAGCTGTAAACTTAGTGTGATCAGTAACCTCAAAAAGAAAAGCTGCATTTTCATGAAAAATGTTCTTGCACACTGTTTTTCATCAAAGCACCTATGGACTTGATACTGGGTACTCTCTATTCATAAGCCAGTTCTCAAAGTGATCAAATTAATTCTGTGCCTAGAAATCAAATCATGTCCTTGTGTAGGTGTTATGAATGCACAAATGCATCCACATTATCAGACTGTTTGCCTCTTCTGCTTTAAAAATGGGAAGGGACATGGCACTCCAGAGCATTCCAGCTATAAATGCTTTCTGTATATCATTGCATGGTACACTTGCACTCACCAAACTCAGGCTGGTGGTAAAAATAACCCTCTCTTGAAGAGCAGACATTAAGTTATCTACTAGGGCTTCCACCTGTTAACATTTTTCAGAGAGGGGCCCTGTCTGGAAATAACTTTGTATTTCATTATGAACTCTATGTGCTTTACTGAACAGAACCAAGATGTGACTCATTGCTCTGAGCTGTGTAAATGCTAAACCTGTTTCAGCCATGGAGGCTCAGATTTGTCTGAAAATAGACAGACATCACAGGTGGAGCAGAAAAGAGACAATAAAAATCTGGACTCTGGGTTTTTATTTTCCTTGTAAAAAATGCTGATGCTCTCTAGGTAATCTCAAGAAATATGCCATGATAAGGAAGACATCACATAGCAGGAGCAGTATGCTCTACTTTCTAGAAGATAAGAAAATGTCTGTAAACAGGTCTCTGTTTAAGCCATCCTTCCCCCTCCTGCTGGTCACAAGATCATATCAGTGAGCACTGGGACAGTTACATTTGCTGATGACTCTATTTTAAAGTGAAATAACACATTTTAAATTTGCATGAGGTGTATATATGTGTGTGTGTGTATATATATATATATATATATATATATATATATATATGTATATAAAATTCTCAAATTACTTCAGTGTTATGTCACAAGATTGTAGAATTCCTTGAGTCAAACTTATCTGAATTTAAACATTATTTGGCTACAAGGGTCATAAAATCATGACACTTATATATCAGAAAAAATACTAACAATACTAATTCTGTTTAATGCAGAGATTGCCATTACCATTGAGACATGAGACAAAGAAATTATAATATTTTGGATAACTGTGCACACCAGTATTGGTTCTGCAAGAATCAGAAAAAAGGTGCAATACAGATAAAGATCACATGATGAGGTCTTACTCCTACCCTGATAATACTGTAGATAAGTTAAATGTATGTACACAGAAAAAGAGCCACAGCAGTATATAACTATCCATTTATGAGATCTGCTATGAAAATGTTTTGGGTTTGACATAAAAGACTCCCTATCAAGGATGATACAGTAGGACTGGAGAGTGGGAAGAAGGATTTATTTACCTCAGGAATGGGGCAGCTCAAGAAAATATCCTAGCAGATACAACTGCAAGGTACAACTGCAAGAATCAAACAAATAGCTAGAGAGAGCATAATTTAGCTGCATCCACTTCAGTGAGGAAGACAGAAAACTGGTGGAGGGCAGTTTTGACTGTTAACAATTCAGAATCTGCATCATGACAAAGTGGAGACTGCACCAATACACAGGCTTAACCCTACTCCTCATATCCACACTGTTCCCTTCAGTTCTGGGCAGTGTGACCTCCCCAGCACTTCCTCAGCTGATGCCCAGCAGGGGTGGAGCAGATCCCTCACTCATTCAGAGCTGCTACAAGCTCTCAGCATCGTCCCTGACTACTGAGGGGCTGTGTGGTGCCGACCCTTGTGAGTTACAGTCCCTTCCTGAGTGGTCTTCAAGGGCCCTGATCTCTGTGCCAACCTATAAATACTTTTCTAGGAATTTTAACAGATGCCCCATTTTCCCACCTTGAATTTTCTCCCCCAAAGTAAGAAATAACCCGTAGCCACTGCAACACACAGCAGCTGTAGCTGATAGGCAACAATTCACTTTCCCATATGAGAGATGCTTGAGCACCAGTCTATAAGTCTGGCAAAGGTACTGGCAGCAAGACAGCATTGCTTTCCAAAAGGAACTACAGGCTATTGTGTCTCTTCTATTTGATGGGCATTCCTGACCCTGAACCAGTCTTTAACATTGCAGGGAAAAAATATAGCAACTAAAACATTTAAAAAACTCAGTTCTGATATATGTACTTTTTCACAAAAAAAAAAAAAGGGCAGAGCATGTCAGCATAACAACAAACCCTGGTGAAATTTTTTAATAGATTAGTCTGAAAGAGATACAAGCATCATATTTCTGTCAAAAGGAAAACAGGAAAAACCAAAATTTTAATATCTCTAGCAGCTATTGCTGCAAGGCTTTTCTCAGGAACAGCATGGACCATTTGTGCATTGGCCAGTTACACAGCCAGTAACAACTGAGTGAAACAAGGCAAGGAAAAGGAATTATTCTCCATGTAGCTGTCACACTGAAATATTTTTTCTTGTATGAATGACATTGACAGAACAACTGAAACCAAGGTCTTTCCAAATAAACAATGCAAAAAGCCTGACTCAAGGAGCTCTGAATCTGCATTTGGTTTCCCACAGAAAAACAGTATCGTTAAACTTCCGGTCTGCATGTCTTATTTTAGATCACAGAAAGTATTTTCACAGATCACTTAGTGGGATGAAAAGCTAGGATTTGATGCTACAGGATCCCAAATATCTTTTTTCCACTTGAACAAAAAGCATCTGATGATAAAAAATTTGTGGGTTTGGTTGCTGTTGAATTGGATTTGATTCAGTTTTTAAGCAATCTTCAACCTTACTATTTTTGAATCCTTCTCCTATTTTGTGTATGAACACAAGTGTGGATTTACAGATTTCAGAAATACAGAACATTTCTGACAACCATATTAAGTTGTTATCACAGTTGGTGTTGACAAGGAGAAAGCTTGCAATAAGCATGTACTTCCTTTGCAAGAAATCTGGACAAAATATTTGCTGAGTTGTCTATACATATTGCTAGAATCAACAGTTGTTCAAAAGATTAGTAGTATCTAGGGATTCTGTATAATAACTCAGTGTCCCACAAAATTTAAAATCCAACAGTCTCCTAATTGTTGACACTATATTTGACACTGTATTTCAAATAGCTTCAAGCCAAAACCTGGGTTAAGTTTGTATTTGAATCCACTACAGCCACTGTCCCAAGCAAAAGGCACCTGGTTCTTTCTAGACTAGAAGTTGCATTACTTCTGAAAGTGCCAGCTAAAACCCAAACAAGTGTTTGTGTGTGTGTGTGGTTTGGAGGGGGTGTGAGGGTTTGGTTGGTTGGTTTGGTTTGTTTTTTAAGGACTGTTCCTAACCAGACCTATGAACACTAGTGGGAAAATTTGAAATCTTCTTTTATTCCTATAGTACCTGCACATCATATGCCACTCAGAGAATGTGCTCTTTATTCTGGCTCCTGATTGAATACCAAGGCTGCAAACAGTCTTTACAAGGGTTCTCACATTAGGTTTTTCCTAATCTGGGTTCCTAACTTGAGTTCTTTACTGCAAGGAATTCATGAACAGGAGGAAAACTTTTCTTGGCTTTCACTCTCCAATCAAAATATGTAGGAGTAGCTGTCAAAAATAACATTTTATTTATAAGCAGATAAATTTTGAGGTAGGTACCAATGTGCAAATGGAGAGCATTCCAAAGCCACTTCATAATTCCTTCTGAGACTTGAACTGCACTATAAAACAGTCATTTAAAAAGTCTGAACTCTCTTCAACCATCAAATGGCCTGACACTTCAAAGAAATACTTCCAAAAGCCATCATAAAGATGACTGATGTATTCTATACAAGTTTAGCTATTTAGCCACCACACAGCTTTAAGCTGGAGAAGCTAATACAGCTTCCCTGACAGTATTTGTTACAGAAGCACTGGAGGACCTTGAAGGCCCCAATGAAAACCAGGAATTTTTGCAGAAGTAGAACTCATATTTATAAACTCCAGCATTCTGCACTGAAAAGTTCATTTCCCAAGCTGTAATAAGGTGTGTTTTAGGAGTCACCATCTGTGAGATTATGAAGTCTCAGAAGGCACCAGAGTACCAGTAACTTTCTTTGCAATAGATTTATAGACATAATCCACAGTATAAATATATTTGACATTAAATAGGAGAAAATTCTGAATCCCTTTCTAGGCTGGTGCTGGGCACTAATAAAGATAAGCCCAATGCAAAGTAAATACAGTAATGAACTGCCACATTTAATGGGGACAACAGAAAGTAAGTTGGATCCTGAAAAGTCATGCAGTAATGTAATTAAGAGTAGTCTTTTAATAAAGGGTTATGACTCAAACTGCCGTCTGGGGTTTTAGAATTAGAGTGCCTCATTCCTGAGCTCTTCTCCCCAAATGAGATACAGGAATTATGCATATTAATTTTAGAATTTTTATGACATTAAATAATTAGAAAACTCAAAAAAACTAGTGTTCAATTAGTAGTAATACAAATGCTAAGACAAAAACTGAAATTGTAGCCAGAAAATCTTAATGTTAAATTAGCTGAGATGAGAAAACTACCTAAATTGATGTAATGAAAGCAGATTTTTTGTCAGATAATAAGCAGACAAAATTGTGCCTCTCAAAACAAAATCCTGACAACAACAATCCAGTCATTAAACAACAGCCACTACTGAGTGTCTGAAGACAGTGCAGTCACAGGGGAATTCATTGTAAGCTTACCTAGCTGACCACGGAGTTTGTGGGTGTGAAGAGTTCTCTGCATTAGTATGCAGTTTCAATGCCTCTTTTGCACCACCAGTGTCAGGTCCAGGACAAAGCTACAGCCTAAGCAATACAGATGTGGGTGATGAATTTGTTTCAGACTGTGAGCTATTAGCAAGTAGATTAGTCAATGGGTTAAATGGGTGTGATGATACACAGGGTGTGAAGAAATCCTGTCACTGAAAGAGCTATGAACTGCATTTCTGAACAGATTAAGGGTGATCTGTTTTTAAAGGGGCTTTTAAACTAGCTTTTTTACAGATGAATTATTTTTACTTCTTTTTAAAAGTCTTTGCTTCATATAAATACTTTGAAGTGAGAACTCTTGTCTCATTCACAATGAATTGCACACCCTCTGGTGCTGCTCTTCAAAAACTTGACCTTGTCACAGCTCACACTGTTGCAACACTGCAGATCATTTGAAATCTAGGGCACTGTTTGGTCTGTAAACCACAGTTACAGTTTCTGGTGTCCCTGCACAAGATAAACTCACAAGAAACAAGGACAAAAAATAATGTGAACAGAGATCACTCCAGGATGGAGAAAAGCTTTTTCTCTTACAGAACTGGAAGTTGCACTGTTTCCTCTACCTCAGTGTCTGCAGGCCAAATTTCAAACAAAGACAAGGCCTTTGTCTTTACAGATGACAACACATAAATAAAATACATGTTTACACCACCTTAGTGACTGTTTTCATAAAACTCCATACAATTTCCACTGCAAGAATATCTGTGGTTCTGCTAGCTGTCTGTGTGCTACTTGGTACGTCCAGTGCTTCAGCAAAGAAAAAAATAACATTGTCCCACATGAAGTGAGCAGACTATTCCTAGAATTACTAGGGGAGATGGCATAAACGATCTGCCAGGAAAAGTTTACTGTTCTACTCTGCATGTTGGGACAATCATTAGCAAATGAGCTGCACTGCCCTCAACTGCTGTCAGGGATAACTAAGGGATAACTAAGGGCATATGTTCACCTTTCAGAAAAATGATAATAGCAGTTTTGTAACAGTAAAAGACAATTGTTACCAAAAAGCATGTTGGAACGTCACAGACTCTACAAATTCTGTCTGAGAGTCCTATGTGAGCTGTTTGTCATCTCCCAGAGTGCCTGAAAGCTTTGCAGACCCTTGGAGATATTCTGGAAGAGGTTAAAACTCACCAGCAACGCTCATGACTGAATGGATATTCCCCAACTTCCATCCATGGATATTCCTCAACTTCCACCCACAGGTGTAAAGTCTCCTACACATTACTTATTCCTTCCTGACCTTATCTATTGCTGAACTACTGCCTGCAACTTCTACAGAAGAAGAAGAAAATTATTCAGTTCAAGAAGTTGTATTTAGTTTTAACCAGACTAAGTAACATTCAAAGTGTTTATGTACACAGTCCAAGGGCAGCTCCTGCTCTGCTTCACAGCTCCCTTTGCAATATCCAGGAACATCTCTGGACTGTCAAGAGTGTTTAAGTCTAGACTGAATGTGTTTGGGAATAATGTGCACATACCTAAAAATATTATTCTGTTCCATTAGTTCTGGTAATGCTAAAACAGAGAAATAGTCTCTGGATTTTTTTTTCCTGGTCACAGAATTCCTTTGAAGTTCAGGGGTAAGTTCCTTGCTATATAACAGTATGTGTGCATTCTATTACTTAATTCAGTGACATGAGGATTTCAGTAAAGTTATTTTCTTGGGTGCTTAGGACTTGGATAAAATTTTGCAAAGTTGGGCTAAGTACTTAAGAAATCTGGGTCAAATAATGGCTTAGGCAGAAATTATGGAAGACTGAGGTATAAGCTCCACTTTTTTTTGTCTTGTTTGAACATATAAAAAGCTAGTAGCTTATATTAAATACTCTTCCACATATTCACATGTTCATATAAAAATTTGAGAGATGTGCAGAAGTCTTACAAGAGAATAATTTACACAGAGTAAATAAACCCCCCATGTAAGAAAGCTTTAACTATGCCAAACATTTCAAGAATGAGAGCTCAGAGAAAAAGACACTGCCAAGACATAAGTAATATCACGTCATCCCTATCTGAAATCTAACACCTACAGTTAAGAATTTAAGAGAATGGATTCACAGCCATGTGTATTACTGGAACCAGAGAGGTCAAAAGAATTAGCTTAGAATATCCAGAACTGGAGAATAGAATTAACAGTGTTGAACATCTTGGGGTGTTGTAACTCAGGTGCTTATTCACAGATGTATCCAAGACCATTGGCTAAAACCTATAATAGGATTTAATTCTGAGACCACTTCTTGACACTCTGAGTCTGATGTGTAATTACCCTGTTCATGTCAAATTATGTAAAATAAAAGCACAGAGACAGTGCTCCCAAGTATTCCAAAAAGAGGCAGTACAGACTAAGCCTAAAAATATGACTTAGCAATTTCAGGCACTACTAAAGAAGGAAAAAATTGTTTATTTTTAAAAAAGTCTCAGTTCCTTCTTTTCTAAAATAAGAATGGCCCATGCCAACTTCAGAAGAGAGTACCACAATTAGCTAATCTCTGCACTATCCTTTGAAAAATACAGTGATGAATGAACTTGCAAAGCATACCAGTAGAAATAAGCAATACCATTACTTGCAGAGAAAACAGATAATCCACAACCATGGAGAACAATCTACCACTAGATAAATTAATATTATTATTACTAAGCAATACTTCCAGTTTCTTAATAACTATAAATTTTGGCAGCAAAAAGATAGGAATATTTACTGTTCACAATCTCAAATCATTATGTTGTATCTGTATTTCTTGCAGATTACAATGGGAATTTTGTGAGCTGGTCAGTTTTGTAAATCCAAATACTTATGAATGTCATTTTGCCAGTATGTGAATCATGCAGCCTGTGAAATCCCACCCTAATGGGATTTTCATGTGTAGGGGAATGAATGTATCTAAATTCTGAATTCAGCACTATTTCATGTCCAGAAGGAGTTTGCTTTATCCTCAGGTTACAACGAAAGTAACAGTAAGAATTCACTGCCACATAATTGGGGTGAAAAGAACACACACAGTCTCCTACCATGGGTGGGAATTCCTAAGTGGGATTTCTAAAACCTTCCTCTGAAAGTGTCAGGACTGGCCACAGACTGATTGAACTTGGAGGGGTTAGTGGTCTGAGCTGTGACAGCTGCTACCTTCCTGGGGAATGCCTGTGGAAGTATTTGTGCTCCTAGGAAAATGTACAGAGAAGGGACTTTCTATTTCTTATCTCAAATGAAGAGATCTTTCTCTGCTTTGGGAATACTAAGAAGTCTGAACTCAGTGTGGCTGTAGGATGCTAGCTGGGAAAGACAAAAGAGAAACAGCCTGGAGATTTTCATGAAGCTCTGGCACATTCCATACACATACATATTCCACACATCATACATTTGCAGCAGCACTAGCAGTACTGCCAAATTACCTCTTCTCACCACAGAAGCCATCTTCTGGCCATGGTACCTGTTAGAGAATACATTTCTAAGGTGTCAGCTGCCATCTGTTGGATTTTGCAGACCAAGGGGGCAGTGGCACCTTATTTCCCATGTATTGACCTGGTAGAAATTCAGTATACAGAGAACAGAAGGTGAAAGTAGAAGAAACAGTAAAGTAGAAAGAAACAAAACTCCTTTGATTTTGGGTGAGGTGGAAGAGCCACACACTGGATATGGAGCAAAGAAGCACACTTCTCCATTTTACAGTTTTTATCAGCTGCATGGTTAATTCCCTGGGATGCTCCTACAGTGTCTGCATATTGCAATATACTCAAAGTAAGCCATAACTTAAGAGTATTTAACAGTTTATAGCAGGCTCAAAGCTCATTGGAGGCAATTATCACCACTTTGAATCTAACTCAGTTTATGTTTGCATGCACTTTTGAGTTGTTTTGTTATCAGTAAAAAAACCAAATTATTTTATCATAATGGCTACTCCTCTCCTTAGGTGTCCTTTTTGGTCTCAGTTTGTGCCAGAGTTGAATCTTTTCTAAATGACTCTTTCCAAATCAATGTCATCATTATCATTGCTCTCCTCTTATTTTACCTTTTATTTGCTTTTATTTTTTTCTTTTATTTTTTTCTTGTTTTTCCTTGTTTTATCTCCCCCCCCCCCCCCCCCCCCCCCCCAATATATAGTAGCAGCTTTAGATGTTATCACAAAATGATCAAGCCTGGGACACTATGGACAGGTGCTGGGCAAGATTCTTTACATAGCTCTTCAGGGACAAGGCACCTCAACCCTTGGCCTCTGGCAGCTGCTGCTCTTCTAGTGCTGCACTTACTATGGATTTCTCTCTCTGCGTGTCTACACTCCCTGTTTTTCTACTCCTGGACCTCCCAAGTTCTTGCCTTTATGCAGGTCCTGCAGTTCCAGCCCTGGACTGGAGGACCCTGAGCAGAACTTAAGCTATGCAGGTTCAGCCTGTTGGGCTGTTTGTAGGTCAGGGGGACTTAGATTTTTTTGTTTGTTTGTGTGTTGGGTTTAAAGGGGGGGGGGGGGTTAGTTGGGTTTGGGGCTATTTGGGGGCATACTTTTGTTTTTTTAGATTTATTTGCTCTTAGTGTTCTCTTAGTGTTCTCTTAGAGACACAGGTCTGAGTTGCAACTCTGCTCCTTCCTATTTTGTGGGCAGTGAGAGCAGAATGGCAGCAGCCAGGATGCAGTGTTTACTTTTCCTCCTCCGTGGTGTAGCTTGCTGCATGGTTCCCTATGATCTGCTGGATTTCAGCACAAGGGCCGTGGTCCCCCACTCACACAGCATCTCTGTGTGCACCCACTTGAGGCTTTGGAAAAAAGGACATCTCTCACAACTATAAAATCAGTATATCTGCTTTGGATTTTTGATTGCTAGGGTGGAATAGGACTTCAGTTTTCTTACAACCTAACCCCAAATGCACAAATTCAATTACCTTGTTATCTGTTGCACAACCCTGATCAATGTCACGGACATGATTATCTCTTTCCTATTCCACATAAGACAGACCTCATGCAATGATGTCTGCTCTTTCATTGGCAGGTTTATTCTCTATCATAACATGTGGCAATTGATATTTAGATCCCATCTAGTCACTGTACATTTGACATGCAATCAAAGGGTTCCCCAGAGTATTGGAGCCCTTTTTGTAGCCACTTGAAGGGCACTTGCTCCTAGAGTTTGAGCCTCACAAATCCACAAACCATGATTCTCTTTGTACTTCAGCTATTTAACTAACACTCCTGTATTTTGCAACAAGACAGTTAAACGGAGAACCAGACTTCAGGGTGCAGTGGTGAAGGTTACTATGTGTGTCCCAGGATTGTCTCAGCTGCAAGATTTGGAAAGCAGCTGTGCCATGGTGATTCTCTTCATAACCATCGAGGACCCCAATCAGTCCTCAGAAACTCAGTACAGAGCTTTCCTGACAACAGCTAGTGCAGCAAATGGCCTTCCCTGCTCAAACTCACATTTGGAAATACACTTAGTGATATTATTTTAAACTCTTCCTGAAAGTTATAGAAGTCCTGGTTTCCTACAGCAACAGAAGGAAGCTGACATCCCAAGAGGTTTCTGTTGTGGACACATGAACTGTATGTACTCAGATGTGTGTCTGCGTGTGTGTGTGTAACTTCTCAAAATGTTGTGCCTCAGTTTTGACCCATGCTTTTCATCTCCTTTATCATTAATTTGAAATATAATTAATTGAATTTAATTTAAAATATAGAAAGCATTTTCTACGTTCACTATAATTTCATGGACAAAACAAAATCTCCTTTCATGAAATCTCTCAGCTTGTCAACATAGTTCTGTCAGTAGAAAGCCCAAATAACGTTCTCAAAATAAATTTTCTGTCTTGGTCCTGTGTTCAGAATCTGTTTTCTTTACCTCACTTTCAGATCTAATTTTCCCAGAGTTTCTATTGCATTATATTCTCTTTGCCTTTGCTCCCAGTCTCCAGGAGAAATGCAAACCTAATTAAAGACACATGGCATTTTTCTAGCCTATATTAGTTAGAGACATTTTGATTGAAAATAGGCTTGCATGAAGCTATGGGAAGTTGTTTCCAGACTTCTTTTTTAGGAGACAGATGCCACAAGCTTACTCTCAACTTACATAAAGGAGATGCAAGGAAAATATTTCACAGAGAGTGCCATAAATACTGTCACCTGGGGGGCTAATCTGCTGGAAAGTGACTCTGCAGGGAAGGATCTCAGGGGTCATGGTGGACAACAAGCTGTTCATGAGCCAGCAGTGTGCCCATGTGGACAAGAAAGCCAAAGGTATCATGAGGTGCCTTGGGAAGAGCATTGCCAGCAGGCTGAGGGAGATGATCCTGCCCCTCTACTCAGTCCTAGTGAGGAGCATCTGAAGCATTGTATCCTGTTCCGGGCTCCCCAACACACGAGAGACGTGGAGCTCCTGGCACAGGTCCAGCACACGGTGACAGAGATGATTAAGGGACTGGATCATCTCTCTAATGAGGAAAGGCTGAGGGAGCTGGGCCTGATCAGCCTCGAGCAGAGAGCACTGAGAGTGGATCTCATCCATGTCAGAAAGTGTCTGAAGGGAGGGCATTGAAAGGATGGATCCAGGCTCTGCTCGGTGGTGCTGGGCAACAGGACAAGAAGCAACAAGCAGAAATTGATACACAGGAAGTTCCACCTGAACATGAGGAAGAACTTTACTGTGCAGGAGACCAAGCACTGTAACAGATTGCACAGAGAGGCTGTGGAATCTGCCACACTGGAAATATTTAAGAACTATTTGGATGCAATCCTCTGCCATGTGCCCTGCTTGAGCAGAGATGTTGAACCAGATGACCTCACCTGTGATCCCTTCCCAACCTTACCCATTTTATGAGAAGCATGTTAATCAGGTGCAGGGGAGTACATACATTAATATAAGTATTTCTGTACATATATTTAATATATAATGTGCATATATTCAATATATGTACAATTCTTTTCTTACAGCTCGTGTTTAGCATGATAAAAGCATGCATGGCATTTAAAAGTTTGTCCACAAGTAGTCCCTGCCACATGACTAGATGCAAGCCCACTCCATGACCTGATCCACAGCTGTGCTTCCCCTATCACTGTGCCCATGGTTGTCCACAGTGCCAAGATGTGATGACACAGCACACGCTGTTTTTCCTCACATTATCACTAATTATCAAATGGCAACAGTACTGTGTTTATACAATATATATCTTTGTTGCAACAGAGACTAGTCAGCTCTAGGAGAGGAAAAGCTCAGTCACAGAAAAGAGGATGTAAGGGGAACAGCAGATAAGAAGTTACTTTCATATCACACATTATCACCCTGAAGTTTCTTATTACCCTGACACAAATTTTGGTCCTTCTTTCATGAGTAACCATTTCCCAGGAACAACATGAAGATGCCCAGTCAGGCCGTGTGTGTCACCTAGCACAGTATCCTGACTCTGATGGTGGTCAACAGTAAATGTCTATGAAAGAGTAAAAAAGAGGGGGAAAGAAGAAAATAACAATTCCCCAAGTACATATGATCAGCTGAAAAATCTAAAGCTGGGGATTTGAACTAAAAATAGTGTCTATGTATTTAATAGACTCTGATGGGTCTATATTTGTGAATTTGTAAAAATGGCTTTTGAATTTTTTTTCATAAAAGCTTTTGGAATCAGTAACTTTTTTGATGATGATATAGTGAAAATATATTTCTACTGAAGTTATAAGCACTTAACATTCAGAACCCCTTATTTTGTAATTTACAGCTATATGTAGCACTTATTTTTTTAATTCTTCAACTAAAGTCTGAACAGTTTTTGGCATGTACTGGGAGGAGGAATCTTTAACATCGCAAAATTTTTGGACTCCATGATCATGTACAGGAATGGAAGCTGAAAAGAAGAAACAAATCAGGCATTAGGGTTTAAGACTTTTGAGGCATAAAATATATCTCCTAAACAGCAGCCACACCTGTAAGAAGGATGTCTTCTTACAGAATAATGTCCAAAACCTCTTCAGGTAGGCAGAAACAACTTTATCCAAGTTGCTACATTCCTATTTCGAACACCTCTGAAAGATAAGGGTGTAATTTCATAGCACTCCTGCTAAATCTTTCACTGATGGCACAGTAGCAGACTCACAATGATTCAATTTTAACATACAATCCTAATTTGAGAGACTTTAACTTGAAATTTAGGAGCCCTTTCCACTACAACTTGCACTTTTCATCAACCTGAAAAGTGTTGATGCTTTTACCTAATGACATATAAATAATATACTCTTATATGGACCACCATATGACCACCACCATTCAAAAAACTCAAATTCACTCATTTTTTAGACAGCAGAGTCAGTTCAAGAAATTTGAAACACACTGCAATCAATTCTCATTTTCTGACAGAACATAGGACATTTACTTTAAGGAGTTTAAAAAGAAAAACAGAATCTATTGCTCCACCTTCACCTTGAAAATAAGAAGCCCACATCCTTAAGAGGTAGGCTTTTCTAATGGTATTTCAATTTGTAAGACCTTGGCTTAATTCCCCTTGTTTGTTTCTAAAAGCCACATCTATCCTCATGCTAACAAAAGCCTCTAAGCCCCATCTATAATGCAGTGAACAAGGGTACCACTTCCAGAGAATTCTGTAAACAGTGGCCCAGTAGAAATGTGAAGCACACTGCACTCCCCTCCTCTGTCAGTTGCCCTTGCAGCGCCGTCCCTGTGCCCTTTTGGCCTGTAGGTCACTGCTGCTCTATGTGCCTGGCTGACATGCAGCTACTGCTGCTCATAGAAATGAGAAACCCCAAAAACCTGCAACAGCTAAATACAAGTGACTCTACCAGCAAACAGAACCTGTTGAGCCTTTACATTTTTGGGGCTTATACATTTTAATATGTATATTAAAAGCTCTTCTCAAGCCTTTGAATCAGAATTTGCAGAATGTGGGGAATAAATATTGGTGAATTTATTTTTATTGAGAGAAAATGTTCTGGCAGAATTTCAACCAGACCTGGCACTGAGCCCCACTAATTTCCTCACAAATGTTTTTCTTATGGGTTTTCCTGATTAAACTGTGATCCTAACAGATTGATATTGGCAGAGCTTAGATACACATTTGGATCTGGAGCAAGTGCACTATTACATACTTAAAAATAGAATTGAAAAAAAAAGCTGCACTTCTGTTGTTCAGGCCTTAGACAGTTAACATAAACCTTGCTTCTTTCTGCAATCACAGTATTTGTATTTCATTCCATCACTCTGACTAAAACATGACAGCAGTTACATTTCTGAACAAATTCCAAAAAGCTCACATACTTCCAACTATTTTGTCCCTTGCTGTGCTGAGGATGTCTTCCCAGGCTATTACTGCTGCTTCTCTTCTCCCATATTTGGAAGTTGGCCTTCAGCATGGAGATCCCTTGTGGGTTTCTGTTTAAATTCCAGAGTCACTGGTGCACATTACCATTTCCTTCAGCTGATGTAAATCAAATACAGTATGAGTGAAAAATGTGAGTCTAGGCTTGGCTAACTGCTTTGCAAGGGGAACAGTGAGGAAGGCAGAAAGTTTGTCCCAGAAGGCAACGTTTCACAAGCACAGCAAGCTTTGCACAGTGGGACATTGCTGAGGCTGTGGCCCCTCTTTCAGCATCAGTTTGCCCAAACTTTACCACTGAGTTGGCAGTGCTGACACAGTATGCAACAGAGGAGAACTCACATGGAAAATATTATTGCCTGGCATCAGGGACATTTTTCTATATACAAAGCCCAAAACCAACACAGGAATTTATTTCACTTCTGGCATTTTAGGGCATTTGTAGCAAATTCAATAGCCTGTAATTTTTGCTTCTCGTACTCCAGCAGCTTCAAGAAAGCAGAACCCAAATAGCTCCTAATTTAAAAAAACATTAAATTTTTTATTAATCAGCTGTTGCCTTTTGTAAGTACACCGAATACATGATGTAGTATTGCATATAATGCCTTATATAGGAGTTATTTTGAAATATTTTAAAAGAACTAATGGTTTACAGACAAGATCCTTTAAGACAGGATTTATGAACCTCTCACTCCTAACTCTGAATACTGAGATGGCAATGCCACCTGTGGTTTGGGGCACAATGCCACTAACACCTGACACCTACAGGAAAGCAAGGCACAGCACAGGGATTTTTCCCTATAGATAAAAGTCACAGTTTGATATTTAATAGCTGGGAATCCAGCTATCAAGGAGACTAAGAGAAAGATGATAATGTTTTTGGTAGACTGAAGAGATTCTAAAACAAATCACACACCATGACAACAGATTTTTCAGGCCCAGCATGAATCTATGTTATTTTGGATTCTTCCCTTTGCAGTGGGATAAAACTCTCACTACAATCCTAATAATCTTTAAAATCATGAGTGCCAGTGTTGAATCCACACTGTCTCTCTGTAATGCCATTGCATTTGAATGTGGAACACAGAACAAAAATGTTCACAAAGCAATCTTACAATGAGTCCTACTGAATTTTCCCCAAGTACAAGGTCCAATTATATGAAAATAACTGCAAGTTCAGGACCTGGGGGCAGGAGGAAGGAAGTGTTTTTGCATTAGGTTGTCTTTCTCTATTGTAATTACTTGAAGCTCTTCTGAGACACTTGGAAGAGTTTTAGTTAAGATGTATTACTGAATACAACACAGATAAGAAACTCAAAAGTATGTCAAAAAAATATATTTATTCTGTGGATTCCTATCTCCACTGTATATGGAGGGAGTCTACAAATTGATACAGAAATTAAGTGCTATTTAGCATTTTCTCTTTGAAGCCCAATTGGGCCATTTAGTATTTGCTGATATCAATAAACTCTTATATCTACTAATATATGGCTACAAATCTTTAGCTTGCACACTAAAGCAGGTTATTATAAAAGCCATAAAGAATCTACAAAAATGTTAAATATCTCTACAGTTATGCAGTTAAAAACCAATGACATGCAGGCATATATAGAAAGAGTTCATTATTACTCCATGTAGTAGTTCTTAATTTCAGCCAGAGGCTTTTCAAGAAGCATTGCCCAGTCTAAGGGCTTTGACCTCGTGGTGAATTTGAGCATACACAGAATTGCAGAACCTCTCAAGCCTGTTAATCCTGTAGTAGGGAAATAAATAACTTATGAGACTCCAAACCAGGAGAACATTTAAAATTTCAGGCCAAACTTACACTTCCCAACACACACATGCTTTAATAGTTGACTAAGTCAAATCCAACACAAGGAACCACTAGGAAAGAAGTTGAGACATACAAACATATAACACAGAAATCAGAGAAAAGCCTGCAGAGACAGTGATGAACATGTACCCCTACTCCCAAAAAAATCAAGTATTGCTTAGCTCATCTTGGAGGCTGATTTGGATACAGAGGTCTTTGAAATGAAATTGAACATATCTGCACACAAAAATAATCAAGGACTCAAGAGTATCAAGATATGCTCTTGCAAGGCAGATAAAAAATGTGAGACCTTAACTGTAGGCATCTCGCCTGATATATCTGTTCTTTTCAGAGCAAAGCAAAACAGAGGAAGCTGAAACTGATCAACACGAGTAATTTAAAACAGCCTTCTCTTTTTAAGGAAGTACACCAAGCCCATACAAGAAGTTGGTTGCCACATCTCAGCTGGTAAATGCAGCAGCTGTGTTAACTGCCTGACAACAAGAGTTTTACTGCTCTCACAAAGCCTGTTCTTAGAAAGGAGTCAGAGAGCAGCAATGCTTCATATTTGCCTCAATTTCCTTGTGCCCATGTGTAGAAATGACCATAAATATTAGCCAAAATCCCTATTTGCAAAATGAACGTTTAGACTGTTAAAATGGTCACCCACTGTAAATAAAGCACCTGGATTGTTTACCAGGTAGTCAATTACATTGAGCTCTGAGCCAGTGTAGGAGTCAAGCTCCTGAAAACCACCGGCTGCTCTATGAAACACCAAAGTTAATAGCAACCTTAGCACAAGAGTAGAAAGATTTTTTTGTTTGCATTTACTGTGAAGAGACTGTATAATTTTAACTGCACATACCCTATCATGTGTGCTTTGCATGTACATAATATTTTCACCTGCAATTTTTTAGACAAAAAGTTGAAAAATGCTTTTTTTGAACCTCATCCCCAATTAGCAATTTCTCGAATAAATACACAAAAATATGTACTTATTATGCTTACCTTTCTTTTCTACATATTTCATGTTCTTAAAAGCATTCCTTGAATTTTGTTGTTACAATTGTTGTAATACTTACTCCACAATAAACCACTTCAGAATGTAGTGTAGTTAAAAAAAAAGTTTTGGGTTCAGTGCAATTGACACAGTAACTGAGAAGATGAAAAAAATTAACTACATTTGCACTCTTGGTTTCCCAGCAGAACTTCTAGCAAGAAACCCTGTGCAGGAGACAGGTTATTGGTAGCAGCCTTCTCTGCTGACCTAAGCCCCACTACGTCTGCACAGCAACAGAACACAGCTATAGAAGGGCAGCTGGGAACCAAGTGGTGCTGTATGATGAAACCAAGTTTGTATTATGGAGCTGGATGACAACTGTGATGTAAACTTTCCAGTTGTAATAGGCTGCTCCCATCTAGCTCAGATAGTGAGTCAGTGTATAAAAATTCTGAAGTGTTGGTGTCATTGCAGTTCCCAGAACACAGCCAGCCAAGATGCAGAACTAAACAGAACCTAGCCTGGTTTCATGGCAAAAGTCATCTATATAATGGCAAAGCACATTGACAGGCCATTGTGGTGAAGTTACACTGTCAAACACCTTAGTAATCTGCTCTTTTTTCTCCAAGGTTGTCATTTATTAGGCATGAAATTTATTCCTCCTGTGCCAGTCACCTACACACTAGAGCTGTCAGTATAGTAATACCATTCTACAACAAACTCATGACAAATTTTAAATTTATGTTTAAGGTGAACATTACTGCAGAAAGAAGAAAAAAAAAAAAACCACCTTTTTACTTAAAATTCAATCATCCATTGCTTACTCCTTAGATTACCCAGTTAATGCTTGATAAGAGGGAAATGCAGAAGGTCCACTGATTGACATTAGCCTCCAGTTCTCCAGAAGCTGATAATATGGACTCTAAACTTTAAATTTCAACATGTGCTTAAATCTTCATAGGATCAAGACACTTATACAATCCAGTTACACATTTTATGAAAATAACATTTCTGTAAATTTCCTCAGGTAGCTAATTAGTTTTTACTCTGAAAACTTAGAAGCTGGTGCAGTAAAGGAACAAGAGCAGACGATTCCAGGGAAAAGTGATTAATCACAGACAAGTGTATTTGCCTAGAAAGCATAATTGTTCTCTGCTGTGGTACCTAATACTGAAAATAACTACTGTAAAATGGAGGCTAGTACTTTGAGTTAATCAGACATATTCACTTCCATTAAGTATTAATACTAGCACAATACCTTATAACTGCAGACAACTGCAGGTTCGTGAACCTCTTTGCAGAGAGCTCAGTTCCACTGCTCCCAGCACTTGCAGCTGCAGAGCCATGTACCCTGAGAATGGGATACAGAACTCCCCAAAAGACACTGTGGCAGAGGCTGCATTGCAGCTACACATTTTGTAAGCACACAGTGTCCTCCCTTTCTCCACCTATTGCTTCTGTATTCATACATCTCACCTCAGTGGAAGTAAAGAGAGAATTTCTTTGCTTTGTTGAAAGACTTGTGGAAAAAGGAGAATTTATTAGCTCATTTGGGTCATAGAGATAGTATACCCCAAATGACAATGGAGATTTCTGTAAGCAGAAGAGTCCACTGACATCAGGCTTTCTGCAGAACCGGGTTTAACTGGACTCACCTGAGTTTGTATGAAACAATAAAAGACATGGAAAGATGTTATCATCTCATTTCAAATCTTCCATACCGTATCAGTGATTTCTCATGGACACCTCCTCACAGCACTGACTCCTTCACAGTACAGACACAAACTCCATCTCTCCTCACAGCACAACCAACAGACTCCAGCCCTCTCCTCACCCAGCTATCCCACTCTTTCGTAGCACTCGCCTTATTGGACACAGCTGTGGCTTATTAAGGGCAGGGCTGTTCCTAATCTTTGGTGATTGGTACAGCTGCAACTCCTCAGGGGTGAGTGCCTTCTGCACTATCTTTATTTTCTTATGTTCTATCCCTCCACAGAAAGAATTCCTCAGAAACTAATCCTTTCATTCTAAGCACATTAACTTACTTGAGATGCTGGTCACCATTGTCATACTAATAACAGATACTACTTCTTAATAACACTAACAATTTGAGTGTGAAGAAAGAAAAGGAGATTTTGCATCCCTTTGCTTGTTTTGTTTGATATGCAATACCATATTGGAAGAGGACAAAAGACATCACATGTTTCCATGCTGGATTTTATAAACAGAAAATATCAAATCTATCATTACTTTCTAATAATCTAGTAGGACCCAATGAATTGATAATTAATGTAGAACCTGGGGAAACAACATCACAGTAAGAAACAGAAATTTTTGAAAAAAGTACCTGCCTCAAAGCTGTTACTCATATGACATCAATGTGACAGCTGTGAATACTGCAAAGGAAAGAGAAAACTTTGTAAATTTCATACTTCAAAAGAAAAAAAAAAAACCAACAAACAACCAGAAAAGCAGTGTTACATATACTGCTGTTAATTGCACAGAATTTTGCTGGATGTGGCTTCAAAAACTAGGCAGCCACACCAATAGCATGGAGGAAATTTCAGTGATGGACATGCAGTACAGTCACATAATGCAAAGAATAAAATTTCAATTTTGTATGGGCAAAAATTACACCAATATAGGTGAAATAGTGAAACAAACTCTTAACACCAATACATCCCAAATACAAGTATAAGTTTTGGTCCTGTAGGCAGGAAAAGTTCCAGGAGGCCACCAAAAATTTCCATCTGTTCTGTATTTTAATTTGCCTATAGCAAGTGTACCTATTTGAGCTACCAGATCAGCCTTTTATAATGATCAGATAACACTTCTTCCTGAAAGTCATATGCACAAACATGCATATTTCAGCCATAAGTCAGTACACACAATCCTAAATCTAAAGCAATTATTTTTAATCAAAGAGGTTTGCTAATGTGCAAGTTCCACAAATTACTAAGTAAGTGGGGTTTATTAAACTTGCGTACTTCCATAAAACAGAATTTAGCAGATTATTAGACATGGACTAATTGCTTTTTGCAATTTCCAGATCCTGCACACTGCTGTTGAGAAGGATTTTTATCTATTCTCATTATTACTGATCCACAGTATGTGAAAGAGGCACTGCTAGGCACGTATATGCTAAAAATGGTACCTGCTATACAGCCAATAGCAAACAACATAAGCTAGTCTTACATTGCACAGTTCAAGTAGCTTAAAACACTCCTTACTGCTGAAAGACCGATCCTGTAATTATGTTTTGCATGCCAATAGCATCATTTGATTATCTGTTATTGAGCCCACAGGTATACCTCTTTCCAAACCAAGTGGACTTGTACAACGTGGAAGTTAGTACTATGATTTCTACTAATGGAGAGTCAATAAACACACAGAGAGAAATATAATTTCCATAATACTAAAAAGAGAACAGAAAGCAAACCAAAACAAAAAGAAAACTTCTGAGTTAAAGGTGGTGCTAAGATATCTTAACCCTGAACAAAACCTGGTTTTCATAGCTTTTTAGGCCTACAACTTGTAGCTGTCCCAGTAGCTCCAACAGCGACACCAGTACAAGTTACAAAGAGATCCTTGAGCTCACACCAGCCTTGCTGATTTAACTGCTCTTTCTATACGTGCCTGTGTTTTCTGGTAGGAGAGGCTGTGTTCAAACACTGCACAGAAAACACATTGTTTGCTCTGGATCACTTCAGAGCGCAACCTAGTCTGACAGGGACATTGATTTATAGCTTAAAATAGCAGCACAGGGATAAAAACTCCTAGAAGGCAGCAATAACTTTCCAAATCTGAACCTGCGCTCTTTTATCAAAGAAAGTGAGAAGCGTAGACTGTAACTCCTGACTCACGTTTTATTTTATTACCACGAGTGCTGCCCGTGCCACAAGAGACCGTGCCCGGGACACGCCAGAGGGCGGGCAGCGCTCACCCCGAGCCGTGCTGGGACCGGCAGCCGCGCTCCCACACGGGCGCTCCGGGGAAGTGGGGATTTATGTTCCTCTCTGCCTACGGCTTGTACTCCTTCTCCCGACACCACACCGCTCACCTAAGTGTATTTAAACAAGCTCCCGCTGTTACCACCACTCATAGCGGTAAAACCCGAGCCGAGGTTCACGCTCCCGGTACGTGCCGCCCCGCAGGGCCGCCGCCGCCTCAGCGCTGTCCCGCCGTGTCCCCTCAGCCGCTGAGGGGCGGCGCGCGGGGAGCGGGACGGCGCGGACAGCCCTCCCCACCCGAGCGCGGTCGAGAAGCAGCGCCCGCAGCCTCTCGCCACTTTTCCTCACTGCGGGCGGAAGCGTTCGGGCCGCGCCCAGGGCGGACCGCGCAGAGCCGGCTGCGGTGAAAACGCACACCCCGCACGAAGCGGCGCGCCCCAGGCAGCCTGGGGACAGCGGGTCCGGCCAGGAGGGCCACCTCTCCTTCGACCACTCCTGTCCTAGCGGTGCCCAGCCCCACGCGCCCGGCAAGGCGGCCACGCTCCGCCTCAGCTCAACGCAGCGAACTCACTCCGGCGGCGGGCGTGGCGCAGGAATCCCACCGCCCTCGCCCCCCGCGATCCCGGCGCCCTGGCATTAATCGTCTCCTTATATGGACACCAGAATGTCTGACGTCATCTCGACGCTGGGAAACTAGCGCCCGCGCAACCAAGCTTGGTTGGGAAGGCGGGTGGTGCGGGAAAGGCGGGGGGTGGAGGGGAAGGAGGCTCTGGAATGTTGATGGACGCGGCGTTGCGCCACTGGGAGCGGCGGCCCGGCTCGGCCATTGGGCAAGGCGGCCAGGGGCGGGAGCCGCGGGCGGGGCGGGTTGTGGCGCTTGAAAAGCCGCCGCCTGGCTAAGGAGCGGTGTCAGTGTAGGGTGGGCGCTGCCAGCGGGGGGCAGGAGGGCAGCGAGTTCGAGTCCCGCCTCCGCGAGCCTGAGCCGGCAGCCGCTTCTCCGTGTGCCGCACAACGCTCCGGGGCGAGGGGAGCTCGGAGTGGGCGTTTGGTTTTCTAGTCTTCCTCCTTTTCCTCTTCGCGCAGAGGCCGCGGCTTTCTCTGTGGGGCGCCCGCAGGGACAGAGTTTGCCAGGAGTTTGTGCCGAGTTCGGGCCCCGGCCCCCCATCCCGCCGCCGCCATGCCCGTCTTCCACACGCGCACCATCGAGAGCATCCTGGAGCCGGTGGCCCAGCAGATCTCCCACCTGGTCATCATGCACGAGGAGGGGGAGGTGGACGGCAAGGCCATCCCGGACCTCACCGCCCCCGTGTCGGCCGTGCAGGCCGCTGTCAGCAACCTGGTGCGGGTGAGTAGCGGCGGCTGGCCCGCCTCCTCCGCGCCTTCTCCTGGGAGCGACTTTGGCCGCCGCGGCCAACTTGGGAGTGCGGCGGCGCCCGCCCGGCCCGGGCTGTCGCGGACAGGTGTCCCGGCCCCCGCCCCGTGAGGAGCGGCTGGGCGCGGTGCTGGGGCCCAGGAAAGGGTTAAGTTGGAAGGCTGGCTGGACCTCTGCGGCTCCCGCCTGGAAGCCGCCGTCGTTTGTTCCCGCTCCGGCCGGCGGAGGAGCCTTGAGAGCCGTGCAGCGGAGCAGTGAGTTTGTCCCAAGAGCGAGTTGCTCGCCGTCTCGGAGCGAAGAGAAGCCTTTGCCCACCTGAGGCGCGGCATCCCATTAAAGTGCAGTAAAGCGCGGTAGTTGCTGCTTTCATACCCGCCCCGAAACGCTTCACAGATGGCTCTGATACGCTGCGTGGTTCTTTGCTGCCTAGGAAACTCCTATTTTAAGTGTATGCGCTATAAAAGGCAAAATACTTACTTGGCGTGAGCCTATCCAAAAAATCCCAACCAATAATAAAGCCCCGACCTCCCAGGCATTTGGGTTTCATTTTTAAATCGGTGAGGGCTGGCCCTTCCTTATCAGTGCAGAAGTTGAGGCGGGACAGACCTGTGGCTTCCAGGCAAAGTCTGGAGCTGTGAATTGTTCTTGTTACTTAGCCTCGAGTGTGAGTTACTGTTTGCTTGAGGTGAGCTAAAGGTGACGGAAATTTGGCCTACTCTTTCGACTTGTTGAAAGCGGTTATGCATAGCTTGTCTCTTTAAGATCTGAGTATTTGCAGTATGGACACTGCAGTGTGAGAAGTGCAAGTGACTAATACATTTGAAATGTTTCAGTCCTATTAGCACTTTTATAATAAACAAAAGAATAACGAACTGTTGCAAAGCAGAAATACTTTCTTTGATATAGAAAGCACTGTGACATTGCCTGCTCTTCTACTGCATTGAGAATTACCTGGTAACACTTACCTTGCACCTTTGTTAAGCTTGTTTACAAGTACTGAATACATGTTCCTTGCTCATTTTGAATCCTGTTAAATTCTGAAGTCGTTCCTAGCAAAAAATAACTCCTGCCAGTAAATGAATAAATGGAAAGGTACCTCTTGCTGCCTCTTTGCCTTAAAATGAATAGCTATGCAAGTTAAAATACTGTGTCACTGTTAACCAATGTTTGAGTGCACTGAAATCATGAGACTTGTGGGCATAAGAAGCTGTCAGGATGACTAATGTATGTGATGTGTTAATCATGTTTTGGCCTGTACTACTGGCTGCGGCTAGAATAACTTGCCACTTGGAGGTTTTGCAGTTTACTACAGTGTAACTAGGTCTCTTGGTCGCCATGACTATAAATATTACAGACTGTCTAGAATACTTGTGCTTCTTGCTGACTATAGCAGCCACTCATCTCTTTATGAAGAGCAGTTGTTCTGCAGCAGTTCACTGATGTAATAGGTGTTTTGGCTGTAAGGGTGCGAAGCCTGTGTGTATGAAATACTTTTCCTTGAAAGGAAGGACGTTGGAATAATGCTTTGCTTCTCTGAGCTAACCCTGTAACCCTGGGTTGTGTGACTCTTTTTCTTCACCCCACCTTTATCTCAAAAGAAACTTGATCTGATAAAATTTCATTTATTAGAGAAATACAGAAAGAGATTTAGTTTCCTTCTGCAGCTTGCTAATACTAGATCTTTCATTTTGGACTGTTTTGGAAGCCTCTGTTTTTCTCTTCTTGTCTGCTGGTTTGATAAAAGGAATGATTGTTGAATTATTTTTTCTGTGTTTATTCACAAAGAGCCAGTAAAAGTGGGGTAATTTGAGGTGGTAGTTGCCATGAATATACCCTGATCTGCTAAAATACAGCTTTGCCTATATTAGGAAAAGTGCAGAATTAATGTTCTCATTCCTATCTGAAGCTCTGTTTTCAGTGCATTGCTCTGAAGTGTAAAGGTGATTTATGAAACAGCAGTTTCACAGGAGCAGGAGAATTTGTGCAGACAGGTTCTCAAATTACGAGCCTTCTGGTGGCTTCCTAGGTGACAGCAAAGATGGAGTTGTCAGTGCAACCAAGAGAGTAATGTGGTGCTGGCTTGTTGTGTTGCTTGCTGTCTGCTCAGGGTTCTCAGTGTAGTGTGAGTATCACAAAGCACATAAAGAAAAGTACTGAGGAGCAGGGAGTTTTTTAGTGATAAATTTTCATATACAGCAGCATTACTCTCCAGCTACCCAGCCTATAGTAAGGATTCTGCAGTTTGGAAAATGCAATATTTAATTGATCTAACTATCATGTGTGTGTGTCATTGCTGGTAGCGGTGCTTGAAGGCCTTGAAGATGTACTGTGCTGAAGGCCTAGAAGATATTTCCTAGTGCATTTCCCCTCACAGTATGACTATATGGCTGTAAGGAAGGACCTGTGTGCAACAACTTGAACATTCCTGAGATGGAGCTAGCACAATACACCACTCAAGATGGAACAGAGGTTGATAGATATGACAGTCTTACATTAGGACTATTAGGTGAGTCAAAAGGGTCCTCCTCCTAAATACCCTGACTGGAGACCTTTATAAGAGAGCTCTTCCTTTGGCATGCATTTCTGTATTTCCTGTCATTAATGGTTCTGCTGTGTTTCAAGGTTTGCCTGAAGCCATCTTAAATTACATACCTTTTTTAATGTAAAGTTTGCACACTCAAGTGGACCTATCCTAGAGATACTGCCTTGTCAGAACCTAATTGTAAAGTGATTCTGGAGAAGAGATGGTCCAAGTCATTGTTGAAGTTAATGAAATAACTAAATCTTTTACAAGTTAGTCATTGCTCTAGTAAAATACCAAAGCAAGACTTGGTACTCTTTCCAATATGCGACAATTTGCTTCTACTGATTATTTTGTATCTTGATTATTTTGGGAATCTTTTGCACAATAATTCTCAAATTGTTTTGAAGCGTTTTGATGAAATTTCTTAACTGTGGTGTGAAGTTCTTGTTGCCTGTGCAAAAATATGATGTGGAGGTAACCTCAGAAGCTTTTTTACATGGAAATCAAATTTGACTGGAGGCAGGAATTTGAGGGCGAGGTTCAGATACCACAAGACTACAAATGTACTAAATTGGTCCTTCTTTTAACTGAAAATCTTAATGTTTGTATTGGCCTGTATTTGTAGTGGATGTGTGCCTCTTATGGGAAAGAAGGTTGGCATTTGATATTTCTTTTAGATAAAAGACATGACACTGTAAATCAGCAGAAGTGGTGCTGGTGGTGGGTAATAGTCAAGGCTCCCTAATAGGTATGGAATAATTTTGAGCTTGCTAAATATCCTATTAGTTTAGAGGAGAGTGAAATTTTGAGTTTTAACTAGTCAAATTTCCCAGGGAGGAAATGAACCATGTGGTGATTTTCTAGTTGTTTTAGGCTTTCTCCCCCCACCCTCCCCCAATTGTTTTGTTTTCTTGGTTGGTTTTGGTTTTTTTGGTTTTTTTTACTTCACCAGACTTTTAGTCTATTTTAAAAATAAGGATTTTATCAAGGGTGGCTGATGATAATGCAGAAATGGTGATCCAATAACACATTATATATACGGTTTTATTTCATGGAGGAGAAAAAAACCTGCTACTTGGCAGCAGTGAATTTACAAGCATTTATGTTCAGACCAATGTTATATTATTGCCAAAGAGAGAAAGCAAATTCTACCCTGATGTTGTAAGCTCCATAGTGCTTTGTATGGATGCTGGCAGTGTGTCAGTACAGGCAGAGCCTGCTCTGGTCACTTCTCTCTGCTGTTCCACACAGAGCTGCCTCAGAGCAGTATTGCTGTTGCTCTGCCAAATGCCAACAATACCATGGGTGAAGCTGCTGAGTTTGACAGATTAGGTTGTAATTCTCTGCATGAAAATTAAGGTAGTAGAAGGGACTTGGGAAGCACACCATTTAAAATATTGAAGCAGGCTCAGCAGCTCAAGGAGGTGTTGGTTTTTCAGAGTCTGGGCTGGTGAATGAGGTCAATGGCCTAAAAGACCTGCTTTATCTGAGACCAGTTGCTTGAGACTTACCCTGTGTTCATGTCCTTAATTTTCATGGAGCTTGGGGCATCTGAGCAAAGTGATACTCCTATGAAATCTCATAATGGAAGATTTATGACACTAATGGTAACAAGTGAAGTGACTGAGATATTTCAGAACAGGGATCTGCTCTGAAAAAACAGTGCTTGTCTGTTTGATGATGCAACTTCTGCCATTCCATCCTGTGTGTTGTCCTTTTATGTGTGAGTCTGCTTCACAAGTGTCTCTATGCTTCCAGTTTCTATTAATTATTTTTTTAATGGGAAAAATTGCTTTACTTGCTATTAAATTGCTGATGACCACATTTTTAAGAAGATATTATTGTTGTATGCTGTGATATGACTTTATTTACTTACTGAGGTTTGGAGGCTTATGAAACACTACTGACACCTTTCTGTATCTCAGCTAATAACTATGGCTAGCCAGGTCAGGCCTGACTAGGTCAGGCTAATCATCAGGAAGGGTCTCTCAGTTTATAAATCTCCTGTCTCATAGTCAGGGTTTATCAGATGTTTCCTTTAAGTAGGTCTGGGCCAAGTACTATTTTAAAATGTAAATAAAAGCACTCTAGAGTAAGATTAAGCTTGAATGGAGATTGTACTGGATGGGAACAAGACCCTGTACTGCTGGGTCAAAGTCACATGTGTCAAAGGTTTTTATGATTGCCTGAAGTTGTGAGGTTGGTCTCCTTCACCTACCACCAGCTGAAGCCCACCCCATCTAGGCACAACTAAAAGTACCCAGATAGCTCTTAAAACAGATGGAATTAATACCAGTACTTCAGCAGAGAAATAAAGTTTAAACTAAACAAAAGAGTTAACAGAGGGAGTGTTGCATTTACTGTAGCTGTAGCAGCTGTCCTGTCTCAGCAGAGGAAGAAGCAGCAATCACCTGAAGCCACTGGCATGTTCTGTCTGCATGCAGGGCCTCTGACAGGTGAGAAGTTGCCTGGGGTTGTAGGGTCATTTGGAAAGGGCTATCCATCTTCCCTGGCCAGGCTGTAAATTGTACACTGATACCTGCCAACCACCAGCTTGGAAAACACCTGTTTAAATGAAATTGTGAAGGATGCAGCCTGCCTTGAAATCCTTGCCATGACTTCAGCAGCAAAAGTTAAGTACACAGGTAACACCTGGAATGAGGAGAAGTGCTCTGTTGAGGAGAGGGGATGGTAAAGCAGCTTTATCATCCTAAGTTTTCTTTGGCATAGCTGACTTGCCTGTAACTCAGGCTACAAAGATAGTTGTGAGCAGCTTAGAGTTTCTCTTTTTTTGAGGGGAAAAATTAGCTTGCAATATGTTTATATATCTTGGAAAAGGATGGAGAAGAAAGGAAAAAGATAAGCTTTTTTCCTTGCAGAATTTCTTCACAGCACAAAAGATAACTCTCAAGGAGGCTGTGGTTTTTGCATTTTTCCTTGATGTTTGTAACTTGTCATGGGATATGTACAGATCTGTGCCTCCCTATTTCCAGTTTATTATGTTATGTTTTGAAGCTGAAAGAAATGGTCAAAAGAGCAGATAATCTGAACTCTACAGAGCTCCAAATTACTGACAAGTGAATGAGCACTAGAATAAGCTTGAAGATCTCATGAGAGAATGTCTCTTCACTACACCTTTCTAGGTCTTACCTGTGAGTAGTAGAAAACAGATTAGTGTTTTACAAATAATAATAATTTCCCTTTTTTTAAAATTAGAACATCTTTTTTCAGTGCACAGCAATTTCTTCAGGGATCTTTTACCATTCTGGGAACTGTGGCCATGTGCTCTGAGAAAGTGGATAAACCCCATCAGGCTGTGTGTGTGGGAGGAGCTGGCAGAAGAGTGATTAATCAGACAGAAAGCAACTTTGTAATAACAAAAGCACATCATAAACTTCTTTCTTGCTTTTATCTGTTAGGAATCATCTTTACATAAGTGATTAATTAGTTTGATTTGAATGGAATCATCTCTTTGTGTTATTGTATTTGGATACTTAATTTATTCCAGTCTCTTCCATCAGCTTTAAAAGCAATCTTTTGTTCTCTCTTCCTTTAAATGTACATAGAGATTGTTAAATGTGTCCTCATATGCAGCTTGCTTTTTTGGCCATAAAAACTGAGACTATTATTGTGGAATGGATAGTCTTTAAGTGGCAGTTGGATTAAAAAGTTCCATATGCCAAGAATCTGATGAATACCACTTCTGCTTTTAAAACTTAGTAAAATGCTTTTTTCTGCAGTGCTTACTAAATGCTTTTCCCACCAGTGTGGGAAGAGTTAAACCCATATTAAGGACCAGTGTTTTTTAGCCATTTATTCTTCCTGATTTAGTCTTGTAACATTTAGTCTTGTAACTTTAGAGAGTGATGTAATTTTGCTTTGTATTTTGAAACAAGGAGACACTTTTCTCCACATAGTGATATTGGACTGTAGGTGTGGAATTCCTTTTAGAGGTTAATAAAAAATTAACCAAACAAAACATGGGTCAGAAATATGTACCTTCAGAACACAGAGTAATATGCAAGTATTGCAATATAGTATTTTTTTTCCTTTTGTGGCACTAATTATATTCTATCACTTGCTCATTCAAATGCTGAGAAGTTCTTGATACAAGAACTTCACTGCAGCCACAGTTCTTAATCTTTGTAAACTGATAGCCTTCCTGACATTTATGTTTAAACACAGCCATGGCAGTATTGTTGTTATTGAATTTGAACAGTGAAGTGTCTTTTTTTTGGTAACTGTATAGTTGTAAAATTTTATCCACTATGTTAATTGCCATATAGATGTATAATTTCTTCCTTAATTTTTATGACAAGAGGTGAGAGAGAATTAACTTTAATATTGTCCTGTACTTGGAGTCTAGAGTAGCAGCTTATGTTGAACCATCTGGAAATGGACCAGATGAATGAATATTGCAGCTGCCTTCATTTCTGAAGATGCTTTGTGGGTACAAGATGACTTGCTGCCTGGGCCCATGAAGTGATCAAATGAAGGCTGGATCTTCTTTTCAGTTACACATATTTCACCTCTAAGGATTTCTTCCTGGGAGCTGAGCGTCCCAGCAGCTCCAAACTGAGCTGGGAGGAGGGAGAATTGGGGGCATGACCCTACATGCACAGTGCTTGGAGTGGGTCTGCTTTGTCCCTGGAGTAAATCAGGCCCTAGTGTTTCTGTGGGGATATGAATAACTGACTGGAGAATCAATAGAGGGCACAAACCTTTCCTTTGCTTTCTTTGCCTAATAATTAAAGTGTACTGAGGTATGACTTTTACTTGTCCATATCCTGAGACTAGAACCAAACATTTGTGTCAAAATATATTGAACAGCTCACTTTGTAACATATCTCCTATTCAGAAGTCAGTGTTGTTCTGATGCTTCAGGAGAGCTATTTACAATGTGAATAATGAACAATGGGTAACAACAGTGGCTAATGAAGGGTGACAAAAGCAAAAAACCAAAAACCTCTTCATTATCAAAGCCATTCCAGAGTTTCTGAAACTGTCAGCTTGTTGACTCTTAGGGTTAGATTTCATCATCATCAACTTTGTCTCGCTGAAAAAACAAGTGTTGGAACAGTTTCCTAGTATTCTGACTTCATGGGTAGGGTAGGAAACTGATGGTTCATGTTGGGTTTCTCCAGTGAAGAATGGAGAAATGAGCTATTTCTGTTGGGGTTGGCCTAGGATACTTATGAAGAGACCTATTGTAATAATGTTGCATTGCATTTTTAATCAATGGTTACACCCCCAGAATAGCAAATGTAAATTTTCCTTGTGCCAAACTCTCAGATTATTTTAGGGACCTGAGGTTGCTGAAGGCAGATATTCTCAGAAAAGACAGAGGTAAGTAAGTTTTTGAGTACATAATTTTTTGTGTTGTGGTCAGACATCCACACCTATCTCACAGTGGGCCCATATTTTACCTAGTCCTTATTTTGCTGCTGTGTTTCCACAAGCATTTTTTGTTTTTCATGCTCTCACTAGGTTCAACTCTAGATACACTTTGGGCTGGACCCCATCCCTGTGTGCTCAGCTGAGGTCTGTGCTCCTCCAGCAGGAGCACTGCTCATTCAGGCAGGCCTCCTGCCACTTGGGCTTGTCTTCCTGCTCATCAGGATGAACCAGCTCTCCAGAATTTCTCTTTCTAGGACTGTGTTCTATGTGATTTCTCCAGTTAGGTCCCTGAAGAGGCTAAAGTTGGTTCTGAAGCTCAAGCTCTGATTTGTCTATCTTTTTCCTTTCAGGATTCTTAATTCTACCATTTAATGGTTACTCCACCTGTCATTGGCATTCCCAATCAATTCTTCTGTTTCTAACAGCAGAGCCTTCCTGCCTTCACCTCCTCACTCTATATCTACCAGTAAAAGATAATTAGAGCTTACAGTCTGTGAGAGGAAAAGTACAGGCAAGCAGTTTTCATACTAAACTGAATTTTTGGGATGGCTTAAGAAGGTTTCATTTCAGCAAGTATCATGCTTAATCTTTGACCTAAGGTACATATGGTGCATAAATAAAATGGTGAATAGCAGAGCTGAGAAAGCACTGCTTTGGTGAACTTGACAAGCATTATGTTCAGATATCTTTGTGTATGCAGCTTAAAATGTTTGGGTATGTTGCAGCTGTTCTGGTCTCATTGCTCAATGTTTAACACGTGTTTGTGGGAATAGTAAAATGCAATGGTATTCAGTTTGAACTTCATTTTAGTAGCTGAACCTTAGAATGAGCTAGACACAAGCCTGCCCCTCCTTAAATGCTGAAAAGCATGCAAGAAAAGAGCTATGGCCATTAATTCCATAAATGAGTATGTGCTACAGTACAGTGTGAGAAATGGTGTGTACAGAAGTGCTGCAGTAGCAGTGTCAGAAATGGTCATGTGTTCTCACCCCTGAACAGATGAGAGGCAGTCTGGTCACCTTGGTTAAGTCATTGTGTGATGGGAAACTAATGAATGTTCTCAGCCTTTCTTTTTGAATGGGTGCATCAAAATGGAAGCCTGTTAAAGGCTGAGCCAGGAAAGTCCATATCAAATATCAACTTCTTGCCCATTCTCATCTTTCATCTATTTGCCAGGTATCAGCTCTTCAGTGTCAGAAGTCTGACTCTTCCTGTCAAGCAGAGGAGCTGTTAAATCTGTCATCTAGAACTTATTTCAGCCAGGTTGCTGCTAGTTCTGGCTTCCAGACTTTTCCTGAATTTTCAAGAGGCTGCACATTGCAGCTGTTTTAGAGGAGGGAAGCATTAATAAAGCTTCCTTCTTTTATGCAGGTTTTGTTTTGTTCACCTGTAGGAATACTTGCCAGAAGGAGCAGAAACTGACTTTGACTAGACTGATAGTCAGTACATGTGAGTCGCAGATGTTGTGAGCTGTGAGCATTTTGGGTGGATTTGGTTCCTGGTGACCACAAGCTTACAGTTAGAACAAATGGACTTCTTATAAATGTGTGTGATACCTGTCTGTTCATGGGCAAGGAATAGTTAAGCTCTTCAGTGCAAAATGGGGTGTAGTAATACATAACTGAGTGAAAAACCTTGTAAGTTGCTAACAGACATTCGTGTACTTGATTAGAGGAGGTTTTTAATTCTGAGCTGTGTGATGCACTGAATATTTATCTAAAGAGTTATCACTAGAAAAAGATTGCTGCATCAAGCACCCAGATGGAAGTTAGTGAAGTTTAACTTGTTTTGGTGTGCCTGTTTGTGATTAAAATCATAGGGTTTTTGTAACTTTGGTCAAGATAAATCACAAAAGGTGCTTCACATTTCAGCCTCTGAGTGTGTGTACAGGTGTCTATTTGCCCTTCAGCTAAGTCTTCAAAAGCTTCTGGTTTTACACTTTATAAGAAGTTTTCCTCCAAGTATTGCTTTTTCAAATTACTGCATAACCCTTACAGGTTTTTAGGTGAGTTAACAAATTAAACTGACTAGTGTTTGGACTGCAGTAATAATCACTTTCATAAGCATAGCTGTCTTTGCAGCTTTTGCAGCACAATAGTTGTGCTGAATAACAGAAACAAATAAATGAGGTTTCTCTGGAACTACGCTGTAGTAGCAAAAAGGTCATTATTTATTTAGCTTGCTCTGATACAATGACAAAAAATGGTTTGTGAAGGCCTAGTAATTGCCAAACCACTGGCTTAACTGTAGCAAGTGAAGTGATCTTTGAGTCTTTGCCACACCTGTAAAATGCTCCCTTTTCCTCAAGAAAGTCAAAGCATGGTGAACAGGAACCTCTGTAAATTTTAGGTAGGTTTCACTTCAGTTTTTCTCTGAGTAAAAAAAAAACCATAATAGCATGACATTTCTTATTTTCTCTTTAATGTAACTAAATACTGTTGTAGCCAATTAGAAGATTTCATTTAAAATGTGAATGATAATTTACACCATGAACTTAGTGTCCACTAGAAATAGCTGTTAGACAAGTAAAGTGAGATTTAGAAAAGACAAATTGTCCAGTGTGCTACAGAAGGTGGGTAATTGCTATAAAGCTCTGTGTAACATGTATCTTGCTGGTCAAGATACATTTGCTGTTGCAGAGCTTATGCCAAAAGATTTAATGCTCTGGATTTCTGTTGCTTGAGTCATATATTAGTGAGCATGTGAAGATATTTTCAATATATTAAAGACATAGTGAAGAATATTACTTTATCAATAAAGGAATTCTAGATGAGTGTTTTTTTCCTTATTCTGTTTTCCTGCAGGGAACCATTACTGCCATGAACATAGAGAGAAAAAAAATCTGTTCTCTGGAACCACTGATCCTCTAGGACAGAGCTGATAAGGGAAGTGGTGCCACTCTTTCTGTGCAAGAGGGAAAATCAGTGTTGAATAGTCTGGTTTTCAGAAGTCAGTACAAGCATAACAACTGGAAGATCCTAAAATTCAAGGCCTGGTAGCCATCCTACATTTTCAGTTGTGACATTTTTAAATGTCTCATTTAGGTAGCAATACCTGTCAAATCAGCAGTGTTTTCAAAAAGTAAAATGGGTTATAAAAGGCAACAAGAGATTTTGTAGTTAATTAGGCAAAGGGAAATTGAGGCACTTGTATTGGATATCTGCCTTGTAGCTGATACAGTCAGTTACTACATCAGTAACTGTAGAGAAAGAAACTGCACTACTGTTCTACATTTGAAAGTTACTCAATAATAGAAAACACATTTTGTCTTTGCTTTTTTTAGCTTCTTGAATCTCTGTGCCAGCACATGGGTAAACGGAATACTAACTTGTGATCTGTGAACAGTAATAAGTTAGTTTATCCTTCTGATGAAGGAAAAAACAGACTGAGTGGACTCGGTTATTATCTATGTGTAGCTATAACTTGGGTTGGTTTAGAGATGCTGCAGTACCATATTTATCTGTATCAGAATCACAGTTTCTTATAGGCAGCCCTGCTGTATCTGGAGCCATATCTGCCTTCCCTTTGATATGATCTGCACACTTCCTATGATGACACTTCTTACTATTACTCTTGCCAACAGGGCCAAAAAGCTTTAAGATTAGTAAACTTGCTGGCTGCTTCTACTTGACTTAACACTTGAAGTGCTGGGAGGACAGGATACATCTGAGTTTCTGGGGCATGATGGAGTTCCTCATCCACCAAATCCTCTGCAACATGCAGATATTAGCACATTGTCAAAGCTGGTATAAATCTACCAACAGAATCATGGTGTTTGGTTTCTTGTTTTTCAGACAACCATCTGAATAATGAGAAAACATGATTTTGGAGCTAAGTTATGTTTTAGTATAGTCCTAGTATGTGTATACACAGGCAGCAGGATTTGTGTTAAGAGATACTCTGAAATTCTTTATCACAGATGTGAGTACATGGAAATGAACTGGAATAGCTTTTGGAGTCTGCAGTACTGTTTGGTATGTGGTGTTGTCTTTAGATTTTCTTGTAAAGGTAGCTGTTAGCAGCTCATCTCATTTCTAGACTACAGTTGCTGTATCTTATTTTTCCTGGTGAGTTTTGTAAATGCCCAAGGGTTAGAGATTACTTAACATTAATTATTTGACTGAAGTAGAGTTATAATGTCCTAAAGTAATTTTAATTTGAAGTATTGGTTTGGAAAAAGAAACTCTTCTTTCCATGAAAAACTAATTTCCAAATTAGAATTGTTCTGTTAAAAATATCACATAATCAATATGTGTTTACTTTTGTGAAGTTAATCCTGTAATTTGCCAAACCATCCGGGCCTCAGCTCTGTACAGGTAACAGAGTTAGTAGGTACTAGCAACATGAAGAAGTTTTTTGGTATCCAGAGGATGTTGCTCTCTGTTTTCCATATGCTTCTTGTTTCATAGTTCTGTATTTTAAGTGGACAGCAGGATTTCCTTAGCCTTAAGCCAGTTAAATTTTTCTTAACCATCAGTGCAGACAGGTAGGTCAGTTTGCTGCTGCTGGGGACCAGATGGCTGGTGTGTTCTAATTTGCTTGCCAGATGACTTTGGAATTGTACCCTGCTATGGGTGGAATGCAGTCTGCAGGGCAATCATGAGAAAAGCAGGAGTCAAGACACAGCTTCCATGCTGGCTGAAAGGACAGGGGATAGGCTCTGATTCACCAGTCTCTAGCATTGGGCTGGCTTCAAGCCAGACTTGGGACTGCCTCACTGCTGGGATATGTGCACTGTTCATTTGGTGTAAACTAAAGGCAGGAGGAGAATTTAGCTGCACATTTCTTTGGACTGCTTTCCATCTCTAATTATATGGGCCTGTTCACCTACAGAGAAGTAGAAAACTCTAAAGCTTCTTAGAGCAGTGGTAAATTCACTGATTGCAATTGACATATCAATCCTATTTATAATTCAAAGCAAGATGAGTGGAATGATGAAGAGATTGGAAATTTGCTTTTTTTAAAGGCTTCTGAGAACCTTTGAAGGAAAAACAAAAGTTTGTGTAAAAAAAATTAGTTGTAGCTGAAGACTCACTTTTTCAGTTGTATTAAATGTACTCAATTTTGAGATGTATTATAGATGTGGCTGTGCAATGTAGGGATTGTTGTCACTGTAGAATTAAAGTAAATACTTAATTTTATTTTTTCAGGATAGACATCTAAAGAAATTTGTGAAGAAGTTGCAGGGAACTTGATAGGACTGAGCTGGTGAATAAAAAATTTTTGATTTGAGATTTAATGCTCCTACTATTGTCACAGTCCGTCCTGAAAGCAAGACATGGACTAATGCATAAACCAGGGAGTGGATTTTTATTGAGTTGTCCTCTGGTAAAGTTGCTTTTACAGCATACAGACTTAGATCCCTTTGTGTGGTACTTGGGTTTGTCAAGCAGAACTCAGACTGCAGCTGATTTCTTGGGGGAGCCATGGGGGTAACAGCCAGGGCTGTTGTGTGTTCACTGGGTGATGGTGAAGGAATATTTTAAGGCTCCTTTCTAAAATGACAGATGTTTTAAATTAAGCTTCTGGAACATTGCAAGAACTAATTCTTCTAAGGTCATCTTCCCTTTTAACAGAGGAAATCATATAAGCTGTGAGGAAAATGTCTCTTCCAGCAATTGGCAAATTGTCAAACTAGTATTGTCAACAGAGGCATTCAGAGGAATCTCTGTTTAAAAAAGAAATAAAATGACCCTTAAACAATAAACTTTGGACTCCCATCTTAATTATTTTTGTGGTTTATTTGATGTGATATGTGCAGTTTTTACTTTCAAACTGCCCAAGTGAAAAGGGCTGGATATTACTGGGTGCTTGTCTGTTTAAACAAACTCTCATAGAATTACAGAAGATGAAGTTATTTCTCCTTCTCACTGAGCAGCTGTTGTTTGTTTTATCTAAAAGGCTAAGAAGGTAGGCAAGGGAGCTTGTCTTACTTTTCCTGCAGCTGAAGCAAATATGACAAAAAACTGCAAAACTGCTTATAAGGAAGAAACTTGGCCAGAAAACCTTTTCTTTCTTTTCCATGAAGAAAATTCTCCACATGAGAAAGCCTAAAGCATGCTGGTTTTATACTAATCAGTGGCAAATAAGACTTGCAGGAGACTGATGAACAAGGTTAAAAGCAGGAGCAGGAAATCTCAATCTCTTCCTCCTGCTTATAGCTACATTCCTAGACAGTTTTCTGTGGCCATATATATGCCCTCTGACTTTTGTGTGTCCCATTTTCTTTAAATTTCTTGACTTGTCTGCCTCTTGTTCCCTGCTTTTTGAGCAGGGAGCAAGAGGGAAGGTAGCTCACTCTTTATTCATCTGATTTGTCTGTAATCTCCAAAGAGTTTGGAAATGGGGTAGAAGTTGTAACTAGGAAACTGTCTTGGTCAGCTTTGCGTGAGAGCTCCCCTTACTCTGTAATGTGCAGTGTTGAAATTATTGTTATTGTAGTGTGTTAGTCAGGGCAGTTTCTTTGGAACCATGAGTAAGTGCCACTCCAACACTGTGTAATAGCAGAAGCTTCTGTATCAGTCTGTCACTTCCCAGTAAGTTAAGGAAAGATCATCTTGGGAGGTAAGAATATCCAAACCCCAAGCAAGCATCCTGTCATTTTTTCTACATGTGTACTGTTGGCTAGAAATAACATCTTTCTCAGGTGATTGTTTTATAATAGCATGAAGCTGGACAAGCTATCTGTCTGAAATAAGCAATAGATACTACATTTTCAAGGGAGAAAAAAATCCTCATTTTCTTGGTATTGGACTGTGAAGAAGGTAGTTGTTAACCTTGTGTTACACTGTGATGTGTCCAAAACTTGCTTAGGCCATGTAAAGTTCAATCTGAAGAAACAGGATCTTGTGAAAACTAAGTAGGAAACAAAGCAACAAAAACCCCTAACCACAAAGCTAGAAGGGCAAACTCACTGAACTTTTTTGAGGATGTATATTTTCACTCATTAATATGTCTTTATGTTTTGAGACTCTTCCTGTGAAGTGTTATGTGGAGTACATTTGTTTTTTACGTTCCACTTCTATACCTTGGCAACGACTGCAAAGAGCAGTAAATGGAAAGGTTAAATACCAGCTATGCAAACAAGGTTTTCTATTTAAACAAGTTCAGGAGTACATTCTATATTGGTGCTTAAAACAAGGTTGAAAGTCCTTTTTACTAGAAAGGTAGTGGATCTTTTTAATTGATGCAACTTTGAAGCTCCTTGAAATCTTGTGTGCCTTCTGTGGTATACAGAGCTGAGGATATGGATGGACTTGGAAGAGAAACGTCACTGGAGTTTAGGACAGCTTTTTTGAGGATAAAAATCTCCACAGAAAACCCCCAAACGACAGAAGAGGAGTTGACTCTTATCCTATATGTTACTTCTATTTGAAAATTAAAGATAGCTTAATAGCTACTTTGCTAGCTATAGCAAAATGTGTATATATATATATATGTGCATCTGTAGACATATGAAATAGATATTATCAGCTACTTATAGGCAGCTGTATGCTTCTTTGAGCACTGAACCTAGATCTATCCTTTTATGGAAGAGACTTGTCCTTTCTAGAGTGAGTGATTAAATGCTTTTTGTATGGTCTAATATACCTGGCCAATATAAAATAACAGTTGCGTAAATGACTGTCAACTTGAAGTGCCCCCCACGCTGTTTTATTTTTTGGCATTCTTTAAAGTTATACTTTTTCCAGTATACTCAAGTGTATGCAGGTTGGTACAGCTGCAGGAAAATAAATCTTGAAGGGATGGTTCTTGTAAGTACAGTATTGCTCTTCATTTTCACCTGTGAGACTCTTTTGTCTAACAATGTGTAATCCAGAGTTACTGAGAACTACTCAATTTTTTGTTATCATGTTGATGCACTTATCCATGCAAGCTTGTGGGAGATATAAAGGATGTGTTTCCAGAGTGCAATGGAAATAATTAGAAAAAGCAGGCACACTCTCAGGTGGGCCATGAGATACATTTAGAATCATGCTCCTGAGGCATTGCCATGAAGTTCAATAGTCAAAGCAACACTGCAGTGTTGTTTTCACCAGGACAGTGCATGACTGTTTGTAAACCTGCTGTGAACATAAGAGACAGAAACCTACCATAAAATTCAAGATCTTTAACTTTTTTTGCACTTTCATTACTTTTAAATATCTGTGTGACTAATTGTGATTGTAGTACTAATAGATGAAAAAAAAAAAAAAAAGAAGCAGGCTATGCTCAATGTCTTTGAAGCAAGTAAAATACTCAGGCCAATGGACTTCTGTGAAGTTCCTCTGAAAAGGAGCAGACCAGGGAGACAGTTTTTGGCAAGCAGCAAAAGTTTGCAAGGAAACAGTGGTTCTGGAAGGCTGTAAGCATTAGAATTGGCAAGTGCTGTGCATACTGACACACTGCATCTTCTGTCCAAAGCCAGTGAATCTTTAAGCACCAGCTGATCAGGGATTTTCAGAGCTATCTTGTCTAGCTTGAGCAGGTCTGGCAGCTCTTAACACAAAGTGGTGTCTGATTTAAAGACCTTCTGCTTTGTGATGCCTTTCTGAATAGCTTATTCAGCTGGAAAATACAGTGAACAAAGGAGCTGGAAATATTTTGTCAAGTTGGTGATCTCACAGTTCAGAGAGTCAGCTACCAATTATAAAGACTTCTATTGTGTAACACAAGAGCTAGTGTATAGAAAGCTCCAGATCTTACTCTCTTTCTTTATTGGCTTCTGCATAATTATTTTTTGCCTAAAGGATGGTGTGGATGTGGGGTGCATTCTCAGTAATTAACTACATTTTCCTAATAGACTAAGTTGCTAGCAAAAGGGGGGTAAATTTTTTTATCTTTGAATTTGATTTCTGACTTGTGAATATTAGGACAGAGGGAAACCTTCAGAGATTAAATTTTTACAACTAAGTGCAGGAGAAAACCAGTATTGTTTCTGTGGAGAGTAGGAAAAAGGAGAAGTGTCTTGGTGTGTCCTCATTTAATTTAGCAGACATGTTGATAGGAAACAACTTATGATTTCTGAAGCATTAAGTTAACCACAGTATATAGTGATCTCAAAAGTAAACACAGCAACAGGAACCTGGTGAAAGGAGCTGTCATTAGTACAAAGTGCCTTTTTTTTTTTTTTTTTTTTATTTCACTATTTGCTTTTATCTGGCCTTGACATTGAAATTTTGATTTTTAAGTATGTCTGTTTTCTCCTGCAGGTTGGAAAAGAGACTGTGCAGACAACAGAAGACCAGATCTTGAAAAGGGATATGCCACCAGCATTTATCAAGTAAATTAATTTTATTTTAAATCTTGTGTTGTGTGTACAGGAACAACCTCTTTGGCAGCAGGGATTTGTCTTGTTACATTCTGTATATATAAGTCCGTATATATGGTATTTCTTCCTTTAAAAATAGTTACAAAAATTAATCAGGGTAACAATGGTACTTAGCTGTGTGCTCCTGTAGGTTTGCCTAAAGTGTCAGAGACAATGTGGTGTCTCAATCTTTTTCTATTTATTTGGCTGATGGGAAAATGTGAATTTGTCAGTATAGGCAGCTGATAGCATAACTGCCTGGAGATCTAAGACATTTGAAGAGCAGTGACTTACTGCAGGCAGTGCAGTAGACAGTCCTCTTACAGCAGACATTCTTAATTGCATGTCTTGGTGTAAAGGACAACTTTCTCCTTCTGTTGCCTTAAGCCTTAAAAATGATCCATCACACCTTGTTGTGGGGTTTCCAAGCTGCTTATTGCCAGACCTCTATTGAAGTAACTTTCTTCTACTACCTATAGGAACCTTTTTGTTAGCATTGTCCAGTGTATACAGAATTTCTGAGTATTTTACTGTTATTTCCAAACACCAAACAGGCAGATAGTCAAAACAAGAAAGCATTGAGACAACTGGGAAAATAATAAAAGGGAGAAGGGAGGTGATGTCTAAGGAGAAAATTTGTGGTAGGCAGTGAATAAGGATTTAGTTTATTGCACTGTAGGGTGACAAAACGAATTACAAAAATAATGCTTAGGACGAGGTGGTATTAGCATATGAGTTCAAGAATGAAGTAGCTGAATTATTAGTGAAGTAGCCTGTCACTTGAGACCACCAGTATGTCTATCAAAGTGATGCTACAGCCTGAGAAACTTTCTAGGGAAATCTGGGGAACAGGAGATGTATAGGTCTGGTGTACTTTTGGAATAAATGATTAGAAATTCTGTATTAGAGAACAGAGGGAGCTCACCTATATATAGTGTGCTTTGGGTGAACTGACAGTGTTTCTGTGGAGGGAAATTCTGCCTTATAAATCTATTGGTATTCTTAGAAATATTGCCAACAGGGGAAAGGGTAGTCCAGGTAATACAGTATACACTGATTTCCAATCTTGGCAGGTGAAGGTGAAGTAGCTGCAGAGTAGTTAGAAAAATTTTTGTGTGAGAAAGGAAATTGAAAGTGGAAGAAAAGATGATATGGTTAACCCTGACAATGGCAGGAGAAAATCCGTAGGACTGTGGAGCTCTTGGTTGGGATTGTGCTTTTCACCATGTTAATAAATGTTCTGGAGACCAGGCTGACTTGGGAGGCAAAAGTACTTAGTGAAAAGTACAAGTCTTATGCAGGGCAGAGAGGTTAATGGATGACTCTGGGAAATTACAGTACCTTATTAATTGAAGTGACTTGATGTTAAGTATGGATTAAATTACTTCTAAATATCTGAAATTTTGCATGCTTGGGAGAGCAGCAGGTCTAATGGCAGATAGGATGATTGAACTGACCATTACCAATAATGAGCAAAGACTGGTGAGAGCCTCCTTACCTGTTCACGATGTAAAAGTAAATAAAATATTAGATTTATCATCAAAGAATGAGAGATAAAAATGTCACAATATTGTTTTGTTCTGCAGCTTGAATACTGCATGTCCTGGTAGTCACACAAGTTTCAAAAGGTTGTAGTAGGACTAGAAAAGCTCATAGAACAAAGGCATAGAATTAATTCTGTATAATGCAAAGCTGAGTAGACTGAAACTGGGAAAGTGACAGAGGGGACTGAGGCCCTGACAATGTCTAAGGAAGGATGAGTTGCATGGAGAAAGTGAAAACTTGTGTTTTTCCTGGGCAGAACTTGATGGGGGAATTGGTTTAAGTTAGCAGTTTGTAAGCCAACAGTAGGGAGAGATTTTTTGTACAGCTAGTTGTGTACAGTTAAAACTCTTTATGTGGGTTTGGAGGTCAATAGCTAAGGACTTAGAGGGATCCATTGTGGGTCAAATACACAAACTGCAGGAAGTCCCAAGAACTGAAAATAGTTGAAGGATGGGAGAGTGCCTAGAGGAAGCATGATAAATGCTTATCCTGCTTTTAACCTTCCTTAGGCTTTTACTTGCAGCTACTATTGGGGACAGGATGCTGAGCTAAATGGGCCTTTGATTCAATCCACTGCAGTATTTATCATGCTGTGGGCCTGGTGTGTGATCTTCTGTGGCTATCGGGGGGTTTGAGTTTTTGAGGGGACTGTTTATTTAATGAAATGAGATCAAAGGTTTTTCCTTGCTTCTTGATGCAAATGTGTAATTTTTATTGTGCTCGTTTTCTAGGATGTGTGTAATTTTTACTTAATTTCCAGCTTCTTCACCTAGACAAGTAAATGACTAAGGAAAAGAGATTTTTTTTTTAAATTGCTATACTGTATTAAGCCTTTGATCAAAATGTAGCAAATTGTGCAAGACTTGAATAATTAAATTACTGTAGAAATGTGACACAGGTACTGCTGAGTAGTGCCACTTTGTGCTGGGTGCAAGAACTCTGTCTGCAGCAATTCATGACTGCATGAGCTGTGATACAATGTAAAACGGGAATCAAAGGTATCTGTCAGAGTAGTGACCCACTCCACAGAGTACTTACTGTCCTAGATGCAGTAACATGAGTTAGGAATGCTGAATGGTTTTTATGAATGATAACATGTTCCACTTGTGGGTTTTTGTTCATCTGGAGTTTATATCAAAATGAATTAGTACAAATTAACAGTTTGTTGTTTACATAGGGAGTGTATTGTCCTGGGTATCTTGGTTGTGGGGACAGATGGTAGTCACAGGTGAGGTACAAAGGGAGCCTTATCTTTTACTGCTGTAAAGGACAGAATTTAGATGCAAGAATTGAAACAGATGAGTCTTTTTTGGTTCTGTTTTCCTGAGAGGGAGTTTTTGTTTCTAAAGCATTAGTTCAGGAAGTGGCATTCCTTTTTAAGGGAGTGCTCTGGCAGAGTTTGTACTGGTGCATGGATGATGGGTGAGAAGCAGTACACATGTGCTAGCACTGCATTCCCTCCAGTTTGCATTTCCTCCATTCAAAAGGATTACCAGTCCTGGATGATAGAGAGGTGTGTTTATTATTTTGAAAACTTGAGACAGGCATTGAGGGCTCATAATAAAAATATATTATGGCAATCTGTAAAGCTTTTCAGTAGGAGTGTGATTGAGCAGCAAAATAACTTGCTGGCTGCTGAAAAGCTATCATGCATCCCTTCACTTGCTACTGACATAAACCACATTGGAACTGTTCACTTAGAGCTAAAAAATGCTGAGTTCTTTATCTTAATTGTCTTAATCACCAGGGAGTATAAGTAATGCATATAATTTACATCAGATGTTTTGCAATGTGTTCCTATTACTTGTTAAGCTTTTCTTGTAAAGAAGTGAAGAACTGCAGTCTCTAGGCAAAGAATAGGGTTACACTATTGGTTTACACTGAGAATAAAAATTTGTTTAACTTTCATGTCCATTTAACAAATCAAGCAATAATGCTATTCTATGTTAATGTTATTTTGGTAGTTGAGCTGTAGCTGCACTGCTGGTATCTGTATTAACAAATTATATGTAAAAGATCTGCTTTTTACTTTATATTTCTAGAACTGCAAGCAGTCTAAACTGTAGTGGTTAAACTGGAAAACAAACACAGGGAAAAGCAGAGGTCAATCCTGAAACCTAAAAACTAGAATGATAGTTTAGCATAAGCTACTTTTTCCCCCTCATGTTCTGTAAGGAATGCATTACTGTGATGAGGTGGATTGGCTACCCAAAGTAGTATGGCTAGAAATATTGTGACCAGTGTCTTCCCCACAAAGAACTTGGCTGGTGTTAAGATAGCTTCATTGTAATTATGCCTCAAAAATAAATATACTTTTTTATTAAGATATGTTGTTGGGTTTTTTAAGTTGCAATATAATACAGAGATTAGAAATTTCACCATAGTAATAAACTTCTGTTTGAAACTTCTGAACATGGTAGATTGTGATAGAACAAGTGGTTCATTGCATTTTTAGGGACTTTGGTCATTTGTGTTGTTTTGGTTGGTTGGGTTTTTTTCATGGAAGTAAATGAATCCTAATCTTTTGCTCCCTAGCATGTGTGCTTTGCAGGGGATGAAGTGTCTGATTTTCAAGCACCACTATGATTTTCTTGTACACAGCTTACACTCCTAAGCATTTTAAGTGCATTGGGAAATTCATACAGAATAGGCATTATACAATTGAAATTCACATTTACCTTTAAGTGGTTCAACCCTAAAAACTGTAAAAGAAAACTTTAAATCTTTTTAAACACTATTTTCATTAATTATGGTGGCTTCTGGTGTAGTATGCATTTATGTTAATTCTTGTCTTAACAAATGAGAAAGGCAGCCTTGAGATAATTATCAGTATTAAACAGACAACCATGAAATTAAACTGTAGGAAATTAAGTATTTCTGAGCCTATAGCTCTGAGCTGCTGAATAGGTGATTTGTTTAATCCCTTTCTTGGCAGAGTTGAAAAGAATAAATGTGAGAAGCAGACACAGAAATGTAATTTAGTGAAGTCAGTTGACTTTGATAACACAACTGAGTGCATTGCATAGTGATGAGCAGACCATTTTCACTTTCTGCCTTGAAATCCTTTGGCATTTTCTTGCTCAGTTAGGAGCCTCTGCCACGTGATACACTGAGCAGATGTCTCCCAAGAAGAGTGAGTTATGATAATGCAGCTGGTCCAATGTGATCTATTCTAGGGAGCTATAAGCTGAAAACTTGACTTTCAGGACAAAAGTGAGTTCCCCTGTAATGGGTGTCTTATTCGCCCAAGTGGTCAGTAGAAAATGGGCTATGTGACAAGCATGCAGAAGTGGTCACAAGAGGTAGGTAGCATTGCTGTAGTAAAAGTGTTTTATGTTTGTTGGAACCTCCTGTTATTGAATGAGCACATGGCATTCACATGCACAGAGCGTTATGTAGTACACTACACTTAAATGAAGTGGGAGACAGTGGAGGAAAGTGCAGTCATGAGTAGCATAGCTAACGTGACAGGGAAGTTGGAATTTTTTATTCTCCAAAGGCATTACAAAGTAATTACAAGAGAACCAAATCAAAACGTTTTCAGTCTTCCAATTTTTGATATTTTAAAATTGTTATATTAAATTATTTGATGGAACTTAATTTTAGAGCTTATCTTCTTATTCTAAGTACCTTTTGTGTTACTTTAGTTACATACTGTAATATCTTGCAAAATCTTCTTTCTGCTCTTATGTCTGGAATTGCAAGCTGCATTTGAGCATTGTACCTTACCACTGCATTTTGTGGTCATTTAAATTGCTCTTTCTATGAGTGTTAACATTCTGAAGACCTCGACTACAGCTTCAATGACCAGAGCACAGTGTCTTTCATGTTATTTTGTCCTCATGTGTAGCTGTCATTTAGTATTTATTAATAGCAATTGCCACTTGAATAATAATGCCTATACAAGGCTGATAAAAGTTAACAGTTAGTTTAATTGTGAAGTCCTGAAAGAATGGTTGTTTTGTTCCCTGCCCTTGTCATGAAGAATGTAAGGTATTTTGCTGGGTTGGGAGCTCTCCTTAATGACACTGTGCTATGCGCTCTGTAAAGGGTACTTCAAACCTTCCCTATGTGGGAAGGTTGTGTGACTTCTGAAAAACTGGATCGTGTGGTTGCTGGTGACTTTTTGTTAGAAAAAACACAATAAATACTCTCGCCTTTTAAACTATAAAGGTGTAGAATGATGAGTTTGCTTGTGTTGCTTCAAATGGTCAAGTTAAAAATAAATCCAGCATTTTCTCAAGCCTGTGGTCACACAGACAGGAGCTAACCAGCAATTGTTGTGTGCTGGCTTCCCGCAGAGTGGAGAACGCCTGCACCAAGCTGGTGCGGGCAGCCCAGATGCTGCAGGCAGACCCCTACTCAGTCCCAGCTCGTGATTATCTCATCGATGGCTCGAGAGGAATCCTCTCTGGAACATCAGACCTGCTCCTGACGTTCGATGAAGCAGAGGTAGGAATCCCACCCCGACTGACAGAAGTGCCTGCACAACAGGGTTATTAATTTAATGTCCCCCTCATTAAAGTAGCTAAACCAAGCTATTAAATAGATTAATGAGGTTTTGACCGGTTCAGTTTGATTGGAAACATATTTTGCATTCCTTTCTGTCAGAAGGAGCTTAAGACTTGTTGCTCTGTTTCTTTAGGAGCATTTTTGCATGGCATAATGTTTAGGTGCTGCCTGTGATTATTGCTCAAGAGGGTCAGATCTCTTCAACTGTCTGATACCTTCCTGATGCTTTTCTGTATTCCCTTCACTTTACCCATTATTGATCCTTATATTTTCTGTATCCCTTCATTGAAAAGCCCTAGGCCTTTCTAACATGTTTGTCTGGCTCAATAGCTCTGGCAATTTAATTGGCCTTGGGGCATGGGTGGTAATACAAATTTGGACTGTCTGGCTAGTCAGGCAGAAGATGTATTCTGATAAATCTAACAGTTGCTACGTTTTGGCTGTTGCACTAGCCAGAAACTGACTCAGAAGTGCTGTTTGTCCATCCTCATATGTTAAAAAAAAAAAAAAAAAAAAAAAAGCCATAGTTGCAAGGAAATGTAAATGTCTTATGTTTGAAACTTTTTTGTTACAAATCATAGTTTTGATACTCTTTCTGGGGATGTAGAGTCATGCTTATTTCTGAATAAGAAAGATCATGCTGTTAGAAATACTGATGTCAATTCTCATTCTGCTACAATTTGTTAACCTATGGAATTGTGTTGCTCTTCTTGCTGTTCTGAGTAATCTAACATGGTATCCTTTTCTCATTTAATCATCTCATGGCAATGTTAGCATGTTCCTCTGAAATGGTGTTCAATAGAAGTGTTATGGGGCTTTCAAGGAAGTTTATAGCTTTTAATCTCTCTTTCTAGTATTTAGGAAATGAATTGACTTTTGTGAATTTAATGTTTTGTGCGACTCACCTGACAACTCCTTGTTAATGAGAGGAATGCCATTAGTCAGGAATGATTGATTTTTTACAAGTACTTAAGTTGGCCAGTGTCTGTGCTAAGTTTCAATATAAAGTAGCATTGGGACAAACTGAAATGAGTTTCAGAGGAAGCTTTGGTCTTTTCTAGGTGCTAAACACTGCGTGTGATTGATACAAATTAAATGTCAATTAACTTGTTCTTCCATAATAATTGTATGTAGTGATGTCAGAAGTAATGTGGTTCAGAGGTTAGAATATTTACTGACAGAACTGTTTGGGAATCAAATGTAGACTGCAAAAAGTTAAGCTGAGGCAGAGGTCCAGAGGTAAATGAAATACAGCCTTCACAGACTTTTCTGGAAAGTTTAAGATGTTGGATCTATCTTCCCTGCTGGAATGCTTGGTAATGCTTTATCCATATGTAAAGCTGTATGGTAAATGATACTTCCTCTGAAAGCCTGAAGTCTGCTTTCTATGTAGCTTTGCTTTATGATTTAAGTTAAATATTTTATTGATGAAATTGCAATGAAAAACTTCAAGCATGACAGCATACATAGATGAAGCTCTTTCTAACCCATTTTCTCAATGCCATCCTTCATATATCATACAAAGGCAAAACATTGGAAGTAGGATTTTGCATTTCTGAGTAGTGGAAAGCTGATTAAATATTGGCTTGCCACTATAGCACTTGACTAATGGAATTTGGGTAACTTATTCAGGATCTCAGACCTGTATAGTTGCCCATTTGTCCTATTAGCAAATGCTATAACTAAACTGTTTTAATAACAGAATTGCATTTCTAATGCAAGTGTAACTTAGCTTTAGCTAAGAAATAATGTTGATGTTTCTCTCTTAGGTCCGTAAAATCATCCGTGTCTGCAAAGGAATATTGGAGTATTTGACTGTGGCAGAAGTGGTAGAGACAATGGAGGATCTGGTGACTTACACGAAGAATTTAGGGCCAGGTTTGATTTGCTTCAGTCTTTCATAAATATATTAAGTATAGTCTTTTCTATTACTTTGTTCTCCCACCAGCATCTTCCTCACCCAAGTTTTGAACACTGGGACAATGGTAAAGCAGTTACTTTGGAAGTTTCTGTTGGGAAGAATGACTCATTCTGTTTCACAGTCTCTTTTAAGAATGCAGAAGATGTTGGTAAATGAGATTTGCACATGAATGATATGTACTGTACTTTTCCTGTACTGTGAAGGAAGTAAGCATGCATTAGTAAGGATAAAAAAAAATTTGAAGAAACTCTGTAAGTAAGCACTCACAGATATAAAATCCATTAAGCTGATAAAATGTCTGCACTGGCTGAGATACTTAGGCCCAGAAGGAATTTCTTGGAATAATATATGCTACATGTCATATGTTACCATCTTAATGAGGCTGCAGAAATAGCTGTCTTGAAGTATGATACAAAAGCCCAGCTGTTATGGAAATTCTCTGTTTGCTCTTCTCTACTTGTTACTTCACTGTGTTAACTCACACTTTGAGTGGTGGAAGTGATGGGTAAGTGAGGAGCTGCTGTCTCTATCTCTCCATTGCTCTAGAGGAAACCTACCATTAATCTGTGTCATCTGCTGGTTCAAATGCTTTAGCTTCAGCATGAAGTAGCTAAAGTATTTAACAAATGCATTCTGTGAAATGGAGACGTGGTGGTGGTAGTGTAGGAAGATGTTGGAATTAAAATTACACTGAACTAAAGAATGCTTATATAAAACCAGCAGGAATCTAGTTAGTGCTTTTTATTTATAAATACTTGTATAATGTGGCTAGGTGATAAATGAAATGACTAATAGATGTCATGGCACAGGGCATGTTTATAGATTATCCTGTTTTTATTTAACATGTAGACTTGACCTTGTTTCTAGATGTGGAAAAACTTTGAAGTTCCATATGGAGGAATAGTATTCTCTAAACTTTTATTTCCCATCAGAAATTACTTTCAATTAAATAGTTTTTGCCTTGTTTTGAAGAGGAAATGATAAAACAAAAGGGCAATCTTCTCTTTCCCTGAAACTTTTTCTTCAACTTGGTATATACACATTTAGTTTCTCTGTGGTTATTGTTTTACTTATCTTTAAAATGGAAGTTTTCCGTAAATTCAGTTTGCTCTGTTGGGCTCAGTTATGAGTATTTGGCTTTTTTCACTGAACCTCACATACATAATTTGCTGTTACATATGTATGCCAGAGGTCTTGGGTAAGTGTCTTAGTTTCTTACAGTGAGGTATAGGCTTGTCATCTTAATTGCAAATAATCTTCTCTAAACTCATGGTATTGTGAATAAATAGTGAGCCTTGTGCTTCTGGAATGCTGTAGAAGCTCTGTCTTTGTCTGAACTGGCTGCTGCTCAACATTTGCAGCCCATGCCCACAAAATGTAAAGCCCAGAGTCCTTGTAGTTATATTAATGGGCATTTGAACTGAACCATCCATGTGAGTACTGTATAAATAACAGGAGTACCAGCAGGTACACTTAAAGTCAAGGAAGTGCTTACAGGGTTTATGCTGGAACTAGAGAGGGGAACATGATTACCTATTAAGGCTTTTGTCATTTAAAAGGAAATGTGGTTCTGCACAGCTTGCCTTTCTGTGCTCTCAGTATGAGGATCCTACTACTTTCAGTGATGTCATGAAACAGTATTAAGATGCTTAAGATGCTAACCAGCAGAAAGGTAATTCAGCCAAAGAATATACAGCTTCCTTCCAGTTTGATACCCTGAAGGAGAAAGAGTAGGAGCACAAGAGCACCAATTTAAATAATCTTAAGTTTTTGTGAAGCTGTATCTGAAGTTTCCACATGCACTGTTTGATAAACCTCACAAGTCTTAGCTATTGCTCTAGAATAAATGGAATTCTTTACAGGCTTCTAGGGTACTGAAGTATTTCTAGCAAATATGAAGCGTAAATAAATAAATTCTTGACCTCTGGTAGAACCTCCAAGCAAGCAAACAAAATCCTGACATTTCCTTTTTCTGTCCTTCACTTAAGCCATGGATCAAATCTTAACAGAAAAGATGACACCCTCCTCCTGCCCTTTTAATCAGCTTCCAGTGTTCATTAAGTGACTTCATGTCCTAAACCTGTAATTTCAAGTATTTTCCTATTTTATTGATAGGATTTTAAATCAAGAATTTTGAGTAGTCTTTCTGTTTTGGCAGAAAGTGGCTAGTTTTTGAATAGGTGACTTCTCTGAAGTATCTGGAATGTGTTTGAAGTAACAGCTGCTAATATAAAAGTTTTCATCAATCATTATGCCTTATTCTTGTTTCGAAATCTCAAGTGTTTTAATGTTCAATTACTTCAATCTTTAGGAATGACAAAGATGGCCAAAATGATTGACGAGCGACAACAGGAATTAACTCATCAGGAACATCGGGTTATGTTGGTAAACTCCATGAATACAGTCAAGGAGCTATTGCCAGTACTTATTTCAGGTATTTTTTCTTTGTTCTTCAATACCATTCTGAATTATTGTTTTGAACTGGAGTTCCCATGTTTTATGTTAATTAAAAATAGTCTTGACATCTGTAATCAATTGCAAGTAACTGTGCTTCTTGTAATAAAACTACAGTCTCTTTGAGATAAAATGATCCAAGCAAAAGGAAATGTTCCATATAAATACAGTAGAAGGCCAACTTGACCACTGATTGGTCTTGCATTTATCTTTTTCTAATCTCTGGTATTTCCACAGCTATGAAGATTTTTGTAACCACAAAAAATTCTAAAAGCCAGGGAATAGAAGAGGCCTTGAAAAATCGCAATTTCACAGTAGAAAAAATGAGTGCTGAGATAAACGAAATAATTCGTGTATTGCAACTCACTTCCTGGGATGAAGATGCCTGGGCAAGCAAGGTATTTTCATATCAGCATTTGTATGTAGAAGTCTAGTTTTTGTCTACTGTGTTTTACCCTTTTAAACTTGTGCTTCTGAGACCACTGAAATATCAAATATTGAGCTTTCTCTCAATAAGCAAAGTTAAACTAGTGGGGTATTTGAAGGTAATTCAATGGTTTACTGTAACTCACTGGTCTAACAGAAGACAGATTTATTCATGCTTTAGTTTCAGCATCATTAGGAAGTCCTGGAATATGGTATATTCCACTCAGAAGTATGTTTTCCCTATCTATAACTACCCTACATAATAATTTTTGACATGGGAAAGTTTGGTATAAAAGTTACTGTTCATTCAGCTGGTCTCATAAGTGAGATTGAGATTTTCCTTCTAGATCCTGCCAGAAAAGATAGGCTGCTGTTGTATTCCTTGTGCAAAAGGCTTGGAACTGAGAAATTTTAGTCAATTTTGGGGAATTCCTCCTTGAACATTTGCCCTGTTTCTCCCTGCCCCATTTTTATTCTGGACATGAGAGTAAATTTCAGGGTTTTGTCTTATGTCAAAACAAAATCTGTTAGATTGAAGAGGCTTTCTGGGTAAGTTTGATGCCTGGGAAAGTGGCTTATATACAGGATTGGTTCTTACACCTCAGTGTTGAGCTGTGTGAGTGACTGCAACCACTTAACCTGGAGCTAATTGCTGCTCTGAAGTGATGCTGAAGTGTCTAGAAGACTGTAAAGCAGGTCTGACAGAATCATAAGTGTTCTGGGCTCACAAATAAATGCAGCTGCATAACTGAAATTCCTGCCAAGTTATTTTTGAGTACTTGGAGGTAAATTGCTGAGGATATTTTTTTAATGGTTAATAATATGAGCAACAAATAAGCATAAATGTCATGGAAGACTTACTGAGACCTGAAGCCAGACTAGTTAGTAAACAAAGTCTAGCAGGAAATCTAACATTGATGTAACCAAGATGTAAAATCACTTTGGCCTATGTTTTTTGGCACTTGACCCTTAGTTTGCTTCTTGATTTATTTTGTCACTATCACTTCCTTATTATGACTACTGTATGCATCTCTGTTTTTGTTGTCCTGTTTCTTACCCTTTTCTCACCTTTAGAAGGTAAGCTTTCTTCCACACCCTCCACCTCTCCCTTGCACTAAAACCAAAAAAAGCATGTCTGTGGGATTTTGTGCTGTGTGCAGACTGTGTGCTGTGCAACTTCTCTGACTGCCAGCTGTGGCACTGGCATTAGGGGTATACACACAGTTTAAAAAAGATCATAATAGCTCTGTCTGGCTGTGTGTAGCATTGGCTGTCACTGAAAATGGTAATTGCAAGCTGATCTGCATCAAGACTTTCTGAATCTGATTAGAGTTAGGGCAAGATTTTACAGCACATTCTTGCTGAATGCTTTCATGTTAGTTTATGAGTCTCTGTAGTGACAAATAAAGGGTCCAGTCATGCAGGAACCAGCTTTCTGCATGGCCAGAAAGCTTTAAGTCAGGAATTTTGTCTATTCCATAGTGTTTTACCCATAGCCTTCCTTCATTTCAGATGGTTCATGTTCTTTAGGTCTAGGCTTAAAACTGCAGTCTTGCATGGGTACTTTTTCAATTCAATTTTATTTTTGGATTTAAGCTTTCCTGTATTTTATGAAATATGAATACTATTTTATTTTACACAACAAATGTGGAAATTTTTGTGGTGAAGAAAAATGTCTATTGCAAGGAGTTGGCAGTTTAAGCTTAGGAAACTCTTATTCATACTGCTGGTGAGGCAGATTAATAAAGGATTTAATTAAGAAAACAGTTGGTATATTAGCAGTATTTCCTAATGGAAACTATTGGTCATTATGCTTAATGCATGAATATGTGTGTGGATTAGTATAATCAAAGTATCATTCTGTTCTGAACGGAGAATTTTTAAATTGTATTTTGTTTTTGAATTAAGATATCCTGATAATTTGGAACTGCAACACTGGGCATTAAACAGTGATGACAAAGCATTTGAATTGAAAAATGCAGTGGGATGAAGAAGCAGAAACTAGTTTGCTAATAGCCACCTATCACAGACATGATCCTGTATTTGCACACATATGTAACAATTGACTAACAATTGTTATTTTGCTAGGAGGAAGATGGAGCTGTTTAGTTGTAGTTGAGGTCACTGTTGCATGCATTTTGTGCCCGGTGGTGAAAGAAAATGTTTTCCCCATGCTTTTAGGGAATAAAGTAAGGTGTAATAAAGTAAGGTGTAAAAATTCAGCCTTGAATTTTTCTGTGTAGTACATGCTATTGCTGATGTTGGACTTTATGTTTATTATTCTATCTTGAGTTATTTTTGTACCTTGAGTTATCACAATCTGTCTAGAGACTGGAGAATGAACAAGGTGTGGAGCCAAAGTTGTAGGTTTTGTAGGAGTTGTAGCTGTAGGTAAACTATTTTGTTGGTCTTTCTGGACTCTACACATTACTATTACTGGATTGCAATAATCTTTGTTTACACTGGATTTTATAAATAGTATGGTGCTTTAGAACTGAAATACTATTCTTGGACAAAATCCTGGGGAAAAGAATTGTATCTATTTTTTCATTCATAGCTTTGAACTTTCTTCCTTGAATTTTTTGTTTTTCAAAGGAATTTAATTTTCTCTTGCATATTGTTAGTGTTTATTTAAAAATGAATTTCCAGTAATACTCAATTCAAACATCTTTCATTTCCATGGAATTGGAGGGAGTTAACAGTTGTAAGAAGCTGAGAGATATCTAATGTCTTGCAGGATTGAACCCTGAATGGTGACTAAGCTATCTATCTTGCCAGAACACTGGCTTTGCCTATTTCCTCCAGCATTGCCTTCTTTGGTCATGAAATGCAGATATCCTTAGACTAGACCACTTTATTGAGTCAGAGGTTGTGTTTTACATCCAGCAAGGAATTGTGTAGGATTTATTTTGCTCTTTTGCGTAACAGAGCCAATACTACCTGCTCCCTGAATGAGCTCAAAATTCTTGGTAGTGGCAGAAATGATGCACAGAAGTGTCTTCAGTAATATTTGCTTTAGGAATTGGTTTGGAACAAATCCAGATTGCTCTTTTCCCCTTCAGACAGTGTTGCCCTAGTTGTTTAATTGGAGTAACTGAAATAGTTTACCTCTTCTGAAAATGCAATAGTGCTGATTTTGTTAATAAACTTCCTTTTGGTAACAGGGGTACTGTTGGCAGAGAGAGGAGGGAAAGAATCAATTTTTGCTGATAAAGTAGAAATTTTTTTTGCAAAAGAGCAGTGGGATTAAAAAAAAATTCATGCTTGCAAACGATATTCCAAAGAGTTAACATTTTAAACATATTTAGCTGTTTAGGGGAGGAATAAAATATTTAAACAGCTATGGAAATTGAGACTATCAAGACACTTTGAAGCAGTGAGACCTTGAGCAAGTTGCTGTGTTTTTTTAGATGGAGTGTTTGTGCTTTTGTCTTCCTCCTTTCTTAATAGCCCAAATTGGTTGGTGAGTCCAGACCTTTGAGTATGGCTGTGCCTTTGTTGCTTGCCAGGTATGTGACACTAGACACAGCTCTGGCAGACACAAAGGGCTGTGCCAACAACCCTAGTTAAGGATGCATTCTAGTTGTCTGTTGCATTATTCAGCTCACTGCAATGAAAACTCCAGACAGGCTATAGCTGAGAGAGATTCCTTGGGCTGTGTAGATGGAGAATTGGTGCTTTAAGAGCAGTTGTCTTAAAACACTTCAACTGCTATGCTAGGATTTTACCAGATTTTTTAAATAGGAAAAGGGGACATATGCAGAGGAACACAGGATAGCCAGACTCACCCTGCAGAGCAATGCAGTTGTGTAACTCCATATGACAGGGCAGATGGATCCTTGCTGCTGGGGCAGTGCTGGAAATTACAAAATCATGAGTGCAAAATCTGCAACACCTATGATTTTATCCTCGGATATTAGACCTCAGATTCAGAGGTTTCTATACAATTCTGCTGAAACTGCAACTCTGTGGGCAGCTGAGACCACACAAAAGCCTGTGAGAGTGAAAAGGGAGGGGCAAAGACAGTTTTTCCAGCACTGCTTTTCTCCACCCACTCCTGCCATCTCATTGACACAATAAGAAACATCTGTTGCCTTTTTAAAAATTCAGTTAATTGTTTCAAATTATTTCTGGGTAGACAGGTCTGAAATAGACTGTTCATTTCAAGCTAAAGTAGCTTCAGAGGCCCGACATAAACAACAGAAAACAGTAACACCTACCTTCATAGATAGTAAGATTTATATATACATTTGAATATTCAATGAATATTTTCCTGTCTCTTAGCATACATTGAATGCACAATTATTGAGCTGTAGAGAAGATAACTTTTAAAATAATGTTCCCATTTCCCATCCCTAGCTGCATATCCAACCTTTTGGAAGGTTTTTCAAACAGGTCCCAACTGAGTTTGGAGAGCCAGTTTGTAGATTTGAGAGCCAGTCATCTAGGTGAAAATAATTCTGCTTTTGGTGCTCTCTCTCAGGCTGCGATTTAAGAGCCTTTGAAAATATTCAGCTGCATTGCATGACATTTTAGAAAATTGCTTGCTGAATTATATTATAGCACCTTATGAATAGCTGACAGACTAATATGCCTGAATAAAAATGCCAGAGTATTAGTGTTGTATGTTTGAGTCTAAGCATGCAGAATGAACAGCTCCACCAAATGTGGCATTTCTTTAGTGTTGTCAGGATAGCAGATGCTATGCAAGGTACTGATCACTGATGGTAGTAGGCTTCTCTTCAAAAGCATTGGACATGGGCACTCTGATTCAGATGCTACATGAGAGCCAGGCTTCTTTTTGTCATTCATGGGATCTTGGATGCATTTCAAATCACTTCCATGAAATGTGTGGTAAAAAGCTATTTTGGCTTTTCCACAACTTCTTACTTAGGTACATGTTACTGTTTTCATCGTCCTTCCATTTGTGTAAGATGGAAAACTTGTGGCCTCTAGTGGAGGGATGAACAATGTGCAGACTGTGCAGAGAAATCAGAACTGGGAGGTTGTTTCCCCTGCAGCCAGAGGTGTTGGATAGTAGTGGCATAATAGTGAAAGAAACAGCTTCTTTGATGATCCTGGCAGAGGAGTTCAGAGTTTTAAACAATCACATGTAAATACATGTGTTTATCTCCAAAGACATTCAGCTCCATATCTGAGACTTTCAGAAATTAGCTGGTCGTCTTCCTTTTCTGTAAACAGTAACTGTTTGACTTTAAGCAGCAGAGCAGGTGAGAAATGCAGATGTGCAGCCTCTTATGCTGAAGTAAGCAGTAAAATTCACTGGCCAATTACCAGATATTGATACTCCAATTACATCACTCTTCTATGTGCCCTGATGTAAAATGGAACTAACTCCAAGATGTGTGCTGATTAGAGCTCCAACTTTGGAAATTAAAGCACTAGTAAATAAAGAAATAGAAAAACCACTAAAATTGCATGCATAATTTTTGCATTTTGAGTGAAATGAAAGTGTCTGTTCTAACTGGAAAGAAGCAATTTTGACCTGCTAGTTTGAAAATGGGTTTTGAGCTGCTTATACGAATAGGTTTTTATAAGTAGACTCTGCTTTATAGAATCTTTGTCAGCTTTGGTTGCATTGATTACTTGTTCTTTGATATTTTTGTTTTGAGTATAATTTTGCTGGTTTCTCTTTTGTAAAGGACACTGAAGCCATGAAGAGAGCTTTAGCCTTAATAGATTCAAAGATGAATCAGGCAAAAGGTTGGCTGAGAGATCCAAATGCACCTCCAGGTAATATTTAAACACAAACAACAGCATAAAGTATTTTGATTTTTGAAGGTCTCATTATTTCTGTTGTTTAAGACAAAATTGTCTTTAAGCATTAATAACCCTTACATAGTGGATCATTCTGAAGGTACCTGTATTTATTCCTTTCTTTAGATACTGGGAATTGAACAAGATGTGTATAATGACCTAGAAGGCTTTGCTTCTTCTAAATGGTCTGAAATATATGTGTTCTGTGGAACATACATGTTCTTCATTTGCATTCCAGCAGTAAACCCAAAAACTTAGGATTTGAACAGTACTTAATTATAGCCATGGCTGATATTTAAAATCCCTTCTTTTGTATTTTCAAATTTTTATAACTTGAGATTTCCCTAACAGAATCTCTTTAAGTGTTTTTCTTTCAGTCTTGACATAAAATTTTTAGTATGAGTATCTGCCATAAATATGCTTAATTGCGATCACCTTTACTTATATAAGGGGTTTATTTACCTTTGTATGCATCTTTAAAGTAAACAAAACTCAATAGAGGCCTGTTCCATTTGGATGTTTAAAGACCTTTTTAAATGGACTTCCTCTAAAATCAAAGCCAAACTAATAGAGTTGTAAAAGTTGGATGTGAAATTGTTGTTTTTTTGGTGTGTATCTCCATTTTTGGTAAATGTGCTTTCCTGACTGAACCTAATGCAGTTCACGTGACATGATGATATCAGAAGTTTTCTCATACATGTGACAGAATGTCTTGTTTGCTGTACTGACTGACCCTGTGCCTCAGGGGATGCTGGTGAGCAGGCCATAAGGCAGATCCTTGATGAAGCTGGCAAAGCAGGAGAGCTGTGTGCAGGCAAGGAGCGCAGAGAGATCCTGGGCACCTGCAAAACCCTGGGGCAGATGACAGATCAGCTGGCTGACCTGCGGGCCAGGTAAAGCTCTGCTCGGGCTGGGCGCTTCCCAGCTGCTACTGAAATGTTTTCTCTGCAGTTGTCACTTCCTAACCTGTAGAAAGCAGGCTAGAAGTGTATTTTGCCTTTTTTACTTCAGTTTCTTCTTTTCTGATGAGAATATGTTTTAATAGGAGAAATGTTAATTACATAATATGATGATTAGAATTGCTTAAGTAGATAATTCTGACTTTGCTTGCTGTCTAACACATAACTTTCGTCCAAATTAGGCAGAAAGGAAACTTTAAACTCTCTTCTTAAGTCTGTTCTCCAAAGAGGATATACTCCAATTACTGTAAGATACTTGGATATTCTACTTTTTAGGTGTTTTTTGGGATTTTAGATCACATGTGGTGGTTGTTGTTTATCCTTCACTGGCAAATTCTGTTGAACTTTGTGTGTCACATGATTGAGGCAGCTAAGACATTTTATTTTCATACTTATTTTTTTAATTGACTTGCTGTCATCACTTAGTTGTAGGAAGACTTTAAATCCTGCAGATTCTGACTCTCTGCAACAGTCTGTAAATGAAGAGAAAAGGGGACTTGTCCTGGGTACTTGAATGGAACTGTATCCTTAAATAGCTTTACTTTTTGACTCTTAAAAAATGTTTATTCCTCTGAGACTGCTAAATGTCACATTATGGAATACAGAAAATATGTTCTCAGTTTTTATCTCTACTTCTGTTCCTCACTTATTTTTTGTTTCCTTAAGGAGGAAACAAGATGTGATTAAGTACTATATCTCTTGCAATACATGCTGGGAATAAGCATAAACAGGTTTTGTTGCTCCTCGACTAGAAAATAGCTTTAGTCAGTCCTGAGCTGAATCTGTGGTGCTCTCTTTGTCTCGGGCAGAGGACAGGGTGCCACCCCCATGGCCATGCAGAAAGCCCAGCAGGTGTCCCAGGGGCTGGACCTGCTCACTGCCAAGGTGGAGAACGCAGCCCGCAAGCTGGAGGCCATGACCAACTCCAAGCAGGCAATTGCTAAGAAGATTGATGCTGCTCAGGTACCACTAGGGATTAATAAATCTTTCAGAGCTGTTTTACTGAACTACTGTAGTTGTTTCCAAACAAAATGCACTTACTTGATAGGAAGAACATAGAGGGGATACTTGCTTTAACAAAGAAAAATCTTAAATTCAGTGATTTAGAGCATATGGTGAATTTTGCTTCAGTTGATGATCTTTTTTGGTGACTTATTTGGCATTATTATTAAATTAAAATGATGGAACACCCTAAATTTGCATATGAACTAATCTTACTAAAGAAAAGAATAGAAGGGTTTTAGATTGAACAGACCTATTTGTGGATAAAACCAGAGCCCTTTCTTTGGCCTCTGTTTAGGGAGTGGAGTTCAGGATTTAGAACTATATGTTAATGAAGCTGCATTTTCTTTCAATTGATTCTTTATTTTTGTTAGTCTTAATGTCCCTCAATGGTCAGTCTCTTACCCAGTGATGATTATGATTATCATCAAATAATATACCTTATCTAAATGTGTATATGTGTCTATTATCAATATATAAAGATACATTAATATTATATATGCATCAAATTAAATGGTAATGGGACTTTTTAGGAAGAGCTCTGTGTACCACCCTGGGCTCAAGAGCATCTGTTGTCAGTTTTTTCTGAAAGTCACATAATCAGTTTCTAAAGGCAGTGATTCAATTTTACTTCTAAAATACTGTTGGCAAATGTTGATGGGAGAGACAGAATGTAAAATCTTTGGGTTTTATCTAGATTTTATCTAGTTTGACATTTTTTTTCAAAACAGAAAAACTATGAGGCAGTAGAATTTTGAAAGCTCTATTGGTATTTTCTTTCCCTATAAAATCATGTATAGAATAAACAGTACTTTTTGTCTTCACTTGAACACAACTTCTTTCTGTTAAGAATTGGCTTGCAGATCCTAATGGGGGCAGTGAAGGGGAGGAGCACATCCGGGGCATTATGGCTGAGGCAAGGAAAGTTGCAGAAATGTGTGAGGAGCCTAAAGAGAGAGATGACATCCTTCGTTCCCTGGGGGAGATCTCTGCTTTGACAGCCAAGCTGTCAGATCTGCGCCGACAGTAAGTGTTTGTTTCATCACCACTGATTGATTTATTTCAATTACTTTCCTGTGCAATTTCCAATGCTGAGCAAGATCAGAATATTGATCATTAAAACAAACCCTTTTAAGTTATTCAGCCTAGTGATTTCTATCTCAAAGCCTAGCTTGCACTAGCTTCCTTAAGAAAAAGTTAACCAGATATGGAAGTATTTTCTTTTTACTGCCTGTGGAATATTTGAGAAGGAAACTGAAGCCAAAAGTGAGCTTGTTTGTATTGTTGAAACAACAAGGTAAAGGGAAATATAAGTTTATGCAGATGGGTGTCATGACTGGTTTTTGCTATGCACTTTACTAAATAACAAGGTGGAATATCTACCAGTTCGATCACTGTCAGTGTTCTAAGCTGTAACTGCAAATTATACAAAAGATAAGCCTTTCAGAAATTCTATTTCTGTATCAGTTTTGCAAAGAGGCTGCTTGAGAATGGAAGAGGAGAAAGAAGCTGTTATTGTACAAATTTTCATCTTCACCTAAGGCTGGTTGCAATACAGCAATAGATATTTTTTTTGCTTCATTAGTTAGATGCTTTAATCAAGTTTTCATTGAACTTTAGCTGCTGTAGGTCTTAATGTGCTACCTTTTGTCAGATTTGTATATAGCTTTTGCTCTGTGGCTGCTTACTCTTCTGCTTGTGATCTGTGTGGCATGATTGCAGTTGCTCATAAGACAGCCATGGAAATGGGAAATCATTTCTTACACCAGTATTGGCAATGCCAGTCTATGCCTTCCCCCACCTCAGTGCTGTGCTCAACATGTGTGGTGTCCGGGTACCACAGCAGAGAATTGCTCCTCAGAGTCTCAACCCAAGGGTCAAATTCAACCTTATTTAAAAATACTAAGGTTCTTTTATTGTGTGTCTTTCTGCTGAACTTGAGATAATCTGTAAATGATCTTTCTATGACTACACTGTTTTTTTTTACTTTATTTTTAAATCCTTAGTGGGAAAGGTGACTCTCCTGAGGCCCGTGCTTTGGCTAAGCAAATAGCGACATCACTTCAGAATTTACAGTCCAAAACAAACAGGGCTGTAGCAAATACAAGGCCCGTTAAAGCAGCTGTCCATTTGGAGGGCAAGATTGAACAAGCTCAGAGGTGGATAGACAATCCCACAGTTGCTGATAGGGGAGTAGGTAAGTGTTTCTCTGTGATTTCCCCCCCGCCCAGATTTAGAATCAAACCCGTCACCAGTTTTTGTGGTGGAAACTACTGCTCCTGAAATGCTGAGGATGCATTGTATCTTCACTGGTGTGGAGACTTAGAGTTATAGCTAAGTCCTGACTGCAATTACGGAATTAAGCTGGCCCATGATTCTCTTTGTGTTCTTTCCTGAAGAATGGAAGAACATGTTCTGTAGAGAAAACAAACTTAAGATTGCTCCTTGCTTTCCTTATTATGCAAATACTGTATCTCAAATTTGAATTTATACCTACTCCAGCAAATTGAGTAATTAAGTCCTTCTGAGAAGAGAAAAACACTCATATACCTGACCTAGAAGTATCACTTCTTGTATGGTTTCTGGGTTATCTGAGGAGAATGCTAACAATTAAAGAGAAGGGGGATCTGATAATCTCATTTTACTCTCAATGAGCATATAACTCTGGTTCAGGAGTTGCTGGCACTTGGCAGGGTACTCATAAGAAAAGTAAATTAAGAATGCAAAAGATGCCAGCAGTGCTGAGTGATTCTTGGATAGTCAGGTGCTGTGACAACTTCCTAAGTAATTTAAAGCTTGATCACAAACTTGGATTACTTATGGGTTAGCATTAGTTTAAAATTATACTTCAGTAGGTCTTCGGAGTTAATACATGATGAGTTCTTTTAAAAGAATACTGCTATTGTATTATTGAAAGAACAGAGAACTATATTCTTGTGAATGAGCAGGAAGCATCTGTAAGTGAATGAAGGAAATTACCCATGCTAAAAATAATTTTTTTATGGAAAAGCTTTTGACACACTGTGGAGGCTTTGTAAGGTGTTCCCTACCCACTGTCCCTTGCAATCCAGACTACTTGACACTTCTTACTTATGGCTTCTGGAATTCTGGGAGAGGGCATTTGGCTTTTTAAGTTATGTTTCTACTTGTCTTTTCTTTCCCTCTTGCTGCTCATCTTCTATTGAGGGGATGAATTGCAGTATTGGAAATTTCTAAGTGCTCCACTGGATTCAACAGATTAGTTATGTAGAAATACCTGACAGCTGCCACGGTTAATTTTTGTCAGACTACTCTAATTAAAAAGGATGTATCTCTAGCCAGAGTTGCTGAATTAAGCAAAAAGAAACTGAAGACAGTTGAATTCCTCAGTGGTTTTGAACTGTAATTATTCAGTGATAAACGACACAAGATCTTCTCTACCGCCTAGGGGAGCGTTGTTAAGAACCCAGGGGTTGTGATGCGTGCTCACAGGCGTGCAGTGCTTGCTGTGGCTCTGGTGTTTGTGTACCCGTGTGTCACTGCCCTGTCCCCTGCAGGCCAGGCTGCCATCCGCGGGCTGGTTGCCGAGGGCCGGCGCTTGGCCAACGTCATGATGGGCCCGTACCGGCAGGAGCTGCTGGCCAAGTGTGACCGTGTGGAGCAGCTCTCTGCCCAGCTGGCCGAGCTGGCTGCCCGCGGCGAGGGCGAGTCCCCGCAGGCCAGGGCCATTGCAGCTCAGCTCCAGGACTCGCTCAAGGTAAGGGCCTGCTCTGGGCAGGCAGGCACTGAGAGCCCTCGCTGCTCTGAGCCAGCCCTGTGTGTGTGAGGCCCCCATAGAAACAACAGTGCAGCTACAGAGCTGCTGCTTGAGCTGAGGTGGTTAAAGCAAACTTTCTAGAAAGGCCTTGTTATGCTGAGGTGGTTAAAGCAAACTTTCTAGAAAGGCCTTGTTATCGTGCCATGGGGGTTAATTTCAGATGAACAGCTTAGAAGGAAAATTTAAGTCTGTCTTAAAAAAATAGTATACTAGCATTGCAGATTTGAAGGGCAAGGTCTCAAATCATGCTGTTCATTCATAGGACTGTGATTGGTATAATACCATAGCCTCCAAGTTTTAGGAGCAGGGCTGCCAGCAGCATGGAGCTGGCAATGGGGGCTGCCACGTGGGCTTTAGGCTGTCATAGGTGTAGGCCCCATAGGGGGGCTTTGACTCTGAAGGCTGGGAGGAGGGCTAGGCTTGTCACTAGGCCTGATCAAGAAGAGTTTAATGTAGGGTGTGAAATGTAGGTGTAGAGCTTAATATAAGCTGCTTCAAGGAGTGGTATGTAAGCTGTGTATATTTCAAATTATGTAAAAGGTGATGAATTGGTCATACTTGTAAGGAAATTTTATCTTAATGTCTGTCATTGGAACAGGCATTTTTTTGCAAGAGAAGGCTTTATGGGATTTGAACCATTACAACTTAATATCCCTCTGTCATATGCTAATAATTTTCCGCTTTTTTAAGGATCTTAAAGCACGAATGCAAGAAGCAATGACCCAGGAAGTTTCTGATGTTTTTAGTGACACCACAACTCCTATTAAATTGTTAGCTGTAGCAGCCACTGCTCCCTCTGATGCTCCCAACAGAGATGAGGCAAGTATACCCAGGTGGTCTTTTCTTTCCATATAAAGCTTCAGTTACTGTTTAATTTTACCTGAATTGGTAATTTGAAAAATAAATCAGTGCTCTGAAAAATGAATTGGTATTTTTTCTCAAGTTTGTGGTACATGCTTATTAATTCTGACAACATTGATTACTGTGCAAACCTCTCCAGAATCCTGGAGACTGTGAATTGTCTAACCCAGTAAACAGTGTTCTCCCTGACTTCATAAATGGCAAAAATGTCTCCCCATGTTGCTGGTACCACATGGCAAAATTTTTGTGCAAAAATCCCTAACACACTAGTTGGTGGATTTTTATATCCCAGCATTACATAAGCTGATTACAATAGTCAAATTCATGCCAGAATTAATCAACAGACTAAACCTGTTCTCTTGCTGGATATTGTTTCCTGTACTTGAAAGCCACTGGCTGCACATGAAGTACCTAAAATGCAGTGTCTGGCAGTTCTGTTTGGCTGTTCTGGCATCTGCCTACATGATCAAAATAATTCCCAAGGCTTTGGAGAATTCAGCTTTATGGCAGGATAGCTTTTTGTCCAAGTAATCTGTTTCTGGAAGATCTAAGCACTGTAAAAGAAGGCAATTCACACTCTTTCCAGTGTAAACTCCCTTATTTGTCTTTCAAATATAGTTACTTTTGTATTAGGGTTTGAAGATGAATCTCTGAGCTAAAATAGTTTTAATTGCAGCAGTAGTCACCAGGAATTACTGAACTTCATACCTTGAATCTATAAAGTGCATAGCCCTCTCCTTAGTTGTCCCATTGAGTTAGTAAAGAAGAAAGTTTGGTAATGTAAAGATTAAAAAAACCAAATGCTTTCAAAGCTTTTGTGTCCTTTTGCATCCTCTCAGGATGAGTTAAGTGGGGATGTTACAAAGGTGTTTCTGACACTTTGAAGAAATTGTGTGTTCTGTTAAGGAGGTTAGGGCTTTTTTAAATGCTTTTTTGTCTTCTGACAACTAGGTGTTTGATGAAAGAGCAGCAAACTTTGAAAACCATGCTGCTAGACTGGGAGCTACAGCAGAAAAAGCAGCTGCAGTTGGAACTGCCAATAAAAGTACTGTGGAGGGCATCCAGGCAACAGTGAAATCAGCAAGGGAACTCACCCCACAGGTGGGTTTGAAGGGTTGTTAAAAGGACTGGGGATGACTTCTGGGGAATTTTCCTCATGCTTCTGTTCTCAAAGAAAGAGATTGTTGTTGATTGATGCTGGTTAATACCAACAAAGAACATAGTGCTGACACTCTTAAAAGGGGAATGGCAAATATTTCTATACATGATCCTAAAAGTAGAACAAAAGATCAAATGACACATTTTATTTTTCAATGCTTGGATAGAAATGTCTGTGACTTAGACGTGAAACAAAATGATTTTGAGGCTTAGTAAAATATGTAAGGGGAAAAAATGCTCCTTTTTTATTCCAAACTAAACTTCTATCTAAATGTTGGTAGCCTAATAAGTATTGTACTTTTGTGTTTTCAAGAGTTGTTTATACGAAATTAGTGCATAATTGAAGTTCTAGAAAAAAGTATTTATGCCAGCTAATTTCAGAAGTAGGGTAGATCTTCATGGAGCTAGATACTGCACTAGGATGAATGAACTAGGTTTTCAAATATGGAGCTGCACATCAAGTACTGAAAAAACAAAAGCATTTCCAAGAATGTGCGTAATGTTGATGTGTACTGATAATTAAAAATGTCTTCTGTTGGCAGGTAGTATCAGCAGCTCGTATCCTCTTGAGAAATCCTGGAAATCAAGCTGCTTATGAACATTTTGAGACCATGAAAAACCAGTGGATTGATAATGTAGAGAAAATGACAGGTAAAGTAAGAATTTTTGTTGAAGATCCTACCTGTGGCTAACTAGCTTGTATAGATTTTTCTCCATGCCGTTTGGATTGATGAAACATGCAAAGAATAATGATTGATTAAAAATAAATTAGGAGAAGTGGGAATGTGCTCTATCACCCCAGGAATATGTATATGTTACAGAATATACAAAATAGCTGGCTTCTTATCTATTAATACTGAGCTGTAGAGGAGCAAATCCTGCTTTAGTTCTTTTTTGGGAAAATTGGAATACCATCATTTTTTTTATTGCAGTTGCTATTCTAGCAGTATATCACTGTGACAACTTGAGGTTTTCTTCTGTATCATCTTGGCATGTTGAAATAGGACAGATAATTAACTGAAGGAAAGAAAATATGTTCAAAATACTGAAACAGCTCAATGAATACAGAGAATAAGACAAAGCTACTGCTCCTGCTGAGGCACTGAAATGTTTCAGTCCTTCCCAAGTGCAGATCCTTTGCACTGACCTGCTGAACAGCTGACTGTACTATCTCCTCCTTCATCTCAGTAATTAAATTCCGGGTATTTTAAATCACCTCTATGTAAAAAGCACAGACAGAGGGATGTTTCCTTTGGAATAAATGGGAGAGTACAAAAAGTACTGAATATGCTTAAAAAAATTTGGTGTGAAGAAAGAATCTCTGCTGCATATTCTGTGTAAGCCAGTTCTTGACTAAAACAACATTCCATGGTAGAGGAATAAGAGCTTGGGATGTCATTAACAAGCTTACCATGGTAACTGTCACAGAGGTACAGAATCATGAGTTAACTGCTGTAGTACTTTGGTCTGATTTCCATGCCCTCTTCTATTCTTCCCCTGACCTCAGTTTTAAAATACTTTTCTGGTTTTGAACTGTCTCTGGAGTACCAAATATCCCTTTCCACAGATAAAACTAGAATATTAATGTATTGAACTTTTATTCTAGGGTTGGTGGATGAAGCCATCGATACTAAATCTCTGTTGGATGCATCAGAAGAGGCCATTAAGAAGGACCTGGACAAATGTAAAGTTGCAATGGCCAACATGCAGCCTCAGATGCTGGTAGCTGGTGCCACCAGCATTGCCAGGCGAGCAAATCGCATCCTGCTGGTGGCAAAGCGGGAGGTGGAAAACTCCGAAGACCCCAAATTCCGGGAGGCTGTTAAAGCAGCCTCTGATGAGCTGAGCAAAACTATATCACCCATGGTAATGGATGCTAAAGCTGTGGCAGGCAACATTTCCGATCCTGGTAAGGATTCAGTCAGCTAATTTAAAATGTGCTTTTTATTGACTGGAGATGATGTGAAGTAGTGCTCATTTTTTTTATACAGCTGTGTATCTCCTTTTATGGAAATATGGTGTACACTTACATCTCAGAATGATGAAATCAAGCTCACACCATTAACTGCTGCATCCTGCTGTTCTAAAATGCAATCAAAGGCCTTTGGCATATTCAAGGGAACAGGATTCAGCATTCTAATATGTTATACAATTTTATGTTCTTAATTAGAAGCATTTGTTACTAGTTTTAAGTAATACTACTTTATAGCAGAAAATGCTATGTAGTTTTTTTGATTCTAAAAGTTGTTCAGGGAATTACTTTGGCTATTGATAGTGATTATTATTCAGCCAAGGCTTTATTGTATGCATGTTGCATGTGACACTAACATTTCAAGCATGCAAGTCTGCTGTAAACCATTTGGTAGTTTCTAAATACAGATGCAAGTGTACTTGGCACAGTACATTGGAGAAGTAATTTTTGGGGGTAGTGTTCTAAGTATTACCAAGTTCTATTAAATTGGTATTAAACTGTTTTGGAATTTTTGTTCAGGTTTGCAGAAGAGTTTCTTGGATTCTGGATACAAAATTCTGGGAGCTGTGGCCAAAGTCAGAGAAGCCTTCCAGCCTCAGGAACCAGATTTCCCTCCTCCTCCTCCTGACCTTGAGCACCTTCGTGTAAGTGTAGGTAGTTGGTAATAAAAGACAAAGTTGTCATTGACGTGTGGATTACACTGAAATGACGTCAGTGTACTATTCTTCCTTAGAAATAAAAGGTATTGTCTGGCCAGCCATGCATACAAGTAGCCTCAAGTCTAAAAAATATCCATCCACCTTTCAAAAGGAAAGTTTAAAACATGGTATTTTCTTTAACAGGAGGCACTTGGAAAACTGGAAAAAGACCTGAGGTCATGTAGTCGTGTCCTGCCATGACACCATTGTTTGCTCAGTCTTTGCTCTGTTGCATTGCTCTCAATAAGATTTTTGCCTCCCTCAGCTGACTGACGAGCTCGCTCCTCCGAAACCACCACTGCCAGAGGGGGAGGTTCCCCCACCCAGACCACCACCACCTGAAGAAAAGGATGAAGAGTTCCCAGAGCAAAAGGCAGGAGAAGCAATCAATCAGCCCATGATGATGGCTGCAAGGCAGTTGCATGATGAAGCCCGGAAATGGTCTAGCAAGGTAGGAAATTGTTGTAAGTGTTTTGTGCTTAAAGGATTCTCTTTTTGTTTTCAGGATCAGTGTGTCTTGTCTTAAGACAGTGTCTTTCACAGACTAAATAGTAAAAGCACTGGTGTAGGAAGAATTAGAAACCCTTTCAAGATCAGAGTGAACTAGGGTCAACAATACTTAGGATTGCTAGACTGCTTTATTAACATAGCCCTGGGAACACAAATATGCTCTTGTGTGCCAAGCTGTTTGTGATCCTTGGTGCTGGTATTGCCTAGAGAGTCACTAATACTCATGCTTGTGCAGGCTGACAAGCTGATTGCTGTATTTAATTGACTTTGAAAAGTCTGTGTGGAAAAGTCCATATGGATGTTGCAGATGCCAGCTGCAGAAATAGTGAACTGGTTTGTCTTAATTCTGGAAGAAGCTGCAAGGTACTCTGCTGTTAATCAGATGCATTTATGATGGGGAAAATGACCACATATTGGTAGCCTGGTCTTGTTCTTTTTTTTGGAGTGAGTCACATTTCCTGTTAAGGCTGAAATCCTGAATTTCCATTTCAGTCCTATGAAGAAGTGTGAATTTGCTGGTCTCATAAATGCTAATATCACTTTCTTTTGCTTTTCTTTTCTCCCTCCTTCCCCCAAGAGCTACATTTTTTCTCTGGCAGAAGCTGAGTGCTGAGAAAGAACTTCAGAGGTTTAGGCTTCTGCAAGTGTAAATTTAAGGGACAGAATTTGGCTTTTTTAATCTCTCCCTTTTTCTGCACTAAATTAGTTGGTGAGTAAGGACATAACTTTGAGTAGCTTACAGAATCCACTTCAGTGCTTTGGACACCTGTTTTGAAAGCGCAGATAAAATACAGAAGAAGTTTCTGCAAATCTCTTTTGGTGTCTCTTATCCAAAATCCAAAGCTCTGTTTTCCCCATACTTCTGGATATACCAAGCACTTTTTTATATTACTAAAGAGACAGTATTGGAATGTATTAGTGATTTCAGAAGGTAGTTTTGAGGCTAAAAGCTTTAATTTCAGTTTCCTAAAAGTGTTTTGATGTTGGAATCTCAGAACTGATCCCTTTTGCAATCCCTGAACTTAAATACAGAGTAGGTAACAAAATGCTTTTACCATATATATACTATATGCATTCTGCATTAAGTATTGCAGAGCCAAGCAGCAGACCTTAAAACTCCTTGCTGATTATGAAAGATTTCCAAGCTCAGTGACTTTAGATTATAAAACACTGTATTCATTGCTGTTTCTTTCATTTGAGACTAACAAACCAGTGAGTCAGCCTGCCAATTGTCTTTCTAATTATTTTTAAGCAGTATCATTTTAGCAATAGGAGCTCAGTTATTCTCACAGTCTGTTTTGGGGAAAGAAGTTTTAAAAACACTTTTGTAGTCTCTGAACTCACCTGATTGGTTGGAAGAGGGATTGATGGACAGTGCTGCTGAGGAATGTGGGCTAGCCCTGGGAAAACAGAACTGTAAGGTCTTGCTTATATGAAGTCCCAACAGACTGTGTGTCAACTGTCTTTTGCCTTTTTGCTGATCACAGTCTACTGGACTTTACCTGTAGTAAAGTGGGAGGGGTGAGTGAGCAAGTACTTAGTCTTTAAAAAAATATTGACAACATTGTTCATTATTCTAAGAATGAAAATCTGGGGTTTTTTCCTTCTTTACAAAAGTTGCTCTTCACTGAGTGGATTCTGAGTTTTTGTGTACTCCATTTTTCTCATGGAACAGCTGAACAATGTCTACTGCTTTAATTTCCCTGGCTCCCCCCTCATTTGGATAAATCAGAAAATGAGGGATATTTGAAAACTTTTCATTAGATTAAGACTTATACAAAAGCTGCCTTTGAAGACAAGTTGATTTGGCCTTACAAATCAACAAATCACAGTCCAAAATTCCTGTATGTTGTTGTTGCCAAAGATTTTTTTTTCCTATATAAGATTGTATCTTAAGCAAAACACAGTTGCAAATGCACAGTTTTTGGTAAGGGTACCTTTACTTTTATCACACTTGGCTTTAGTTGAAGAAATACTGTTAGTAAACTTGTAGACTATTTTTGTATTGATATTGCAGTCTTATTAATGCCTATATTGTTATAACTCTCACCTCTTCCTTGAAAACATCTCTAATGTAATTTGCTTGAACCCCCTTTTTTTCTTTTTGAAGGTAATGGATACAACATACCGTGGCAAAATAGTATCATATGCTTCATAATCTTCTTTTTTAATTAATTCCATTTCAGTCTTCTGTAAGAACTGTCATATTCACAGTATTCATGGCATTCAACATCACCTCTTCTATTTCGAACCCTGTGTTGCTCTTTTACATGTTCTATGTGGTACCTCAGTACTTGCTTCTACATTGTCTGCCATCCCATCTTTTTCTTTTACTCTACAGCAAGCAGTGTCAGTGGCTTTTCTGCTGCTATCTGCTCTTATCACACATATGAATGGGCTTCCATACAAAGCTTTGTATCTGCACAAATACCACAGTCATCTGCTGCTGTGCCTGCTCCTGTGCAGTCAGAACAGCTTCCATTGAGACAGAAAGCCATTCATTTCATTGTTGACCTGCCAGTAAAATGTTCTGTGGGTCAGCCTCTGTCTACAGAAGCTGAATGCTCAGATGGAAAATGTTGCTGCATATCTGAATTGTAACTTTTTAATATTTTGGTAACTTTGGTTCACAGGTGAACTGTTTGTTTCCTTCTGCTAATTTCATATTCCTTCCCCTCCTCCCCTTGACCTGATCCTAGAGCTGCCTTGTCAGATCCTGAGAGGCCAAGAGGATGTTTTGGTCACTAAAACTGCTCAGTTTGTGCTCTTCTACCAAATTCTGCTTCTTGTACTAACTGTCCCCTGTTTCTCCACCCTTGCTGCCACCTGCAAAGCCTGATGTGACTGTGATTAATGAAGCGGCTGAGGCTGGTGTAGATGTAGATGAGGAGGATGATGCAGATGTTGAATTCACTCTCCCCTATGACATTGAAGATGATTACGAGCCTGAGCTGCTGTTAATGCCAACCAATCAGCCCGTTAACCAGCCCATTCTGGCTGCTGCTCAGTCTCTACACCGGGAAGCAACCAAGTGGTCTAGTAAGGTACTCCTGAGTCCCGGGACTGATCCGCGTGCATCCGGCCACTTGGAACGTGACACATTTGCATCACTCCTGATCCCTGCTGGGCCCCGCCATCCTGAATGAATAAATGTGTCTGCACTTCATTTTAAGGACTGAGAGTGGCTTCACAAGTGTGCTAGATCTGTTTGTCAGTGCTGGATTGAAGCTTGATTGGGGTCACTTATTAATATTCAAAGACTTCCTCTCCCTTTGCATCTGCCTGGTCTTCTTTGTTATGGCAGTTTTCAAATTGTAATAGGGATTGTCTTCCTCCCCTTTGGTTCCTTTTTCCATTCACGTGGGCTACCTGGGAAGCCGTGGTTAATGGTTTCCTGATGACTTCCGGATGCAGCCGAGTTACAGAATTCAAGAAGTCATTTAAGGTGTCTATTGTGCTTGGCCTCAATTGATGCCGCCAATTAACATCCCTTCCAACAAGGAATGGCTTTGTATGGCAGTGTTTGTGGAAGAGACTGCCTGACTGCTGGCTTGCACTGGGCTGTATTGCAAATGCTGGTCTTGAGAGAATTCTTTTCTGAAGAAGCTGCACTGAATGCTGTTAGCTGTTGAATTGAGACCCTGTCTATATGAAACCAGTGGAAATCTAACGAGGTTCAGACATTCACAAGTAGTCTGTCTTCTGTCTAAGCACAAATGTTTGCAAGACTGGGCACTTTTCATAGCATGCTGCAAAAAATAAGGTTGGTGTCCCATAACAAACAAAAGTTAGGGGAGTGTGCATATGTATGTGTGTGTGTATACTTACATAGATAGTTATACTAAACCATTTTAATAAAAAGGGCTTTAAAAATGTTCTTGTCCTTTTCAGATTCTGGTGCTTGGATAACTTGTTAGACTGATCCTTCTACGTGAAAACATGGAAAAACTTTGTGTTATGTCATTTATATCCTAACTGGTTATAGTAGCAAACTGTTTAGCTAATAGGCCACGGTAACGAGTAGTTCAGCTGTTTGGGTCACTGTATCTGTAAAATGCCTGGGATCTCATCTTGAACTTGCTCATAGTGAGTCACAGAAGTGTGTGCACAGGGTACAGGATACCTTGGCTTAGCTGGGTTCTCACTGTGTACTCCTTGCTCTGAACTTCATGGGTCATTAGCTGTGGGATTATTCCAGGGGAAGGGTGTACTAATACTTAAACTCACTCTGCTGCTATTTCATCCACACAGTAGGAATGCTTCAAAGCACCAAATAGTTCTCTTGTGACTAACAACTTTCTATGAAAGGGAATAAGATAAATAAACTAAATGTACTGACAGACTACTAACAATCAATCAGTTAGGTCTGCTTTCTCTTGCACTAGGTTTCTCTTTGGAACAGTGTATAAGAAATGGGATTGCCTTGTTCACAATTAATTCACATATCAAATATTTCTCAGATGTATTGCTGTGACTGTAAATTTTGATGCACAAGAAATCTTGATTTTAATATAAGAAATATCACTGGATTATCTTTTGATAATCCAGGTTCTTATCTCCTGGAGGCTTTATTTTAAAGAGAGAGATTGTATCAAAAAAGATTTATTTTCAAGGAATAATTTTTAAAAAAGTAAAAGTTGCATCTCACTTCCCCATTACTGGTGACAAAAGCTATGTGTTGCATTCTCTTCCATTTATCCTTTGGCATTATTAGCAGCATGGCTGGTGCTTTACCAACTTCAGTTTCAGATGCCACTGAAAATCCCATGCTCAACTGCTATGACAACAACTGGTTTAACAGGTTGTTTAGCACTTTTTTTTAACTTTAAAAGAAGTCTTTTTTTGGGGGAAAATCTGGAATTTCAAATGCTAATAACATGCTTTATCCTAAAATCTAGTCATCAGAGCAGTAACTCTTTCTGTGGATAAACTAACACTTTACAACTTCTTTTTCAGTTTTGAAGTGAGCTTTTTTCTCTGAGCGTTAAAAAAAAAGTCAGAAATGAGTAGTTAGTAGAGATCTTCCATGTTCCTTGAAGAAACCCCTTCTGTGTTCACAAATGGTTCTTCCATCCTTAACTCCTTTGAGTGTTTCTGCTGAGCAGTGACGTGCTGGCAGGAGCAGTGACCGTGTCATTCCACGCAGGGCAACGACATCATCGCGGCGGCGAAGCGCATGGCGCTGCTCATGGCCGAGATGTCGCGCCTGGTCCGCGGCGGCAGCGGCAACAAGCGCGCCCTGATCCAGTGCGCCAAGGACATCGCCAAGGCCTCCGACGAGGTCACCCGGCTCGCCAAGGAGGTGGCCAAGCAGTGCACGGACAAGCGCATCAGAACCAACCTCCTGCAGGTAACCTGGGAGCTGCTCAATGCTGCTTCTGCTCTGCCTCTCTCGCTGGGGGTGAGCACAGGAATCATGCCAGGAAATCGTGGCTATCTTCCCTTGGCTTGTAAAGTTTTGTCAAAGTCTGTGTTTTTAGATCCCATGGAAATATCTACCTACTTATCTACCTATCTATATCTATTTATGTGAACATATATTCTGTAATGTTAGAATCTGATGTCAAAAGAACTCCTGAAAAAAATACTGTGCTACAAATACTGATCTGTCCTAAGTTGGCATTGTTTTGTATTTCACTTACTTATTCCTTTGTATCAAATAATAGTACTAGAAATGCAACAACTTTTCTTCAGTCTCAGGCAAATATATATATATATATATATATATATATATATATATATATATATATATATATATATATATATATATATACATATATATATGTATATATATATACACACATATAATGCTATTCCTAACCAAGCAGACATTTAAAAGGAAAGGAGGAACAGAAGTATGTTGTCTCCATCCCAAATACTCCCAAAGCAAGTAAAATAAGATTCAGATATCCTACCAATATTTATCAGATAGTCTTGAAGGTGGAGGATCACCTCTATGCTCATTCATATTCTACTAGTAAAAGAAAATAAAACATTTTATGTGAAGAAAATGGATGCATGATGTATTGGTGCAATTTACAATATGGAGTGGTTTTTATCCCTTTTACTTAGGTCTGTGAGCGAATCCCAACCATCAGTACGCAGCTGAAAATTCTCTCCACTGTCAAAGCTACCATGCTGGGCAGAACTAATATCAGTGATGAAGAGTCGGAACAGGTAAGAGGTGTAAAGACTGATGGTAGCATGGAATTGTTGATTGTTTATGGGCTCAAATATACAACCTGTTCTTTCAGATGTGTTCTGGGAACTTGATGTTGAAGCTCACCTCAGCTGTTTAGGGAGGATAACTTTAGTACAGCACCTTGGTTTCTGGCTCAAATGCTACAGTTTAATAGAGGAACAAGCCCGAAAGCTACTTGGGTTCCAATTTTCTGACAAACAACTTGTTAACCTCCTGCTTTGCCCAGTAAAAAGCAGAGGGAAGGACTCGCCACCGCAGACTGGGCCTGGGAGGGGCAGGGGCGCCCTCGGGTGGATTTCAGGGGAAATGTTTATTTTCCAACATCATCTCGTGTCCCCCTTCATTTGGAAGCTCAATTACCTTCCAAATGAATCTTTTCAGGAGAAATCTCACAGCTTTGGCTTCCAAGGGAGGTTATTCTACTTAGCAACATAAAGGTTGTATTCAGATTTTGCGCAAATACACAGTGAGGAAAGGGAAAGTTTTGTTTGGAGTCAGGATAATGCTTGTTCCCAGAGACAGTTACTTCACTTGTATTTTCATAGTTTCAGGCAGCAGACTTAATATATTTGTACTAAGAGTTCAAAGAGATTGTGCACAAAGAGATTACAGGCTACTGTCCTAATCATGGTATTTACTGATATATTGGAAATTCTTTTTCTTGACAGGCAACTGAGATGTTGGTTCATAATGCCCAGAATCTCATGCAGTCTGTGAAGGAAACTGTGAGAGAAGCTGAAGCAGCATCCATTAAGATAAGAACAGATGCTGGATTCACTCTTCGCTGGGTCAGAAAGACCCCATGGTATCAGTAAATACCTGCCACATTAGTATTGTTTTCTGTAAAATAAAATGCCTTTTTTTGGAAGCAGAAGAGATATATTAACAGCAGAAGGTGCTGTATACATGAGCTTAAGATGAGCTTATGCTAATGCCCCATTCTAAGGGTATGAATTATAAGATAATGCATTTCAAGTGTCTTTGAAACACATTTGATATCCAACACCTCTAATTTGCTGCCAACAGTAGACAGTTCTTATATTTAATTTTTTTCCTTTTTGTTTTTTTTCCTTTTCAAGATTCTTAGTGAATTCTGTACTCCCAGAAGCACATTTCATTTATGCACTGTATGTTCCAGTAATTTCCATGTGATGATATAAAACATGGATCTCACTATAAGCTTGTCTTGAGAGTTTAGGACACTTGGTGACTTAGCAGTTTTTTAGGGACAGTCATTGACACACAAACATTCAAATTCTCAACAGGACTTTATCTGGCTATTCTAAAACCATGCAGAAATGATGGAAGGTGTGGGGTTTTTGATTAAAAGAGGGAAGGTGGGGCAGCAGAACAGTTGTAAGCTGAGGATTAAAGCTCCATGTCTGAAATGCTTTTTGTTTTTGATTCTTGCCTGGCAACAGTACTTTACCAGAAACTGGAGCTCTCTCTGTTCCCCTCCTGTCACCCTGTAGGTAGGCATTCCAGAACTCTCGTACTGTACTGAAAGGTTTTGCAGATTATGTTAGTGGCACACTGTTGACAGCTTGAGCCTTAAGGCTGGAGACCTTAAATCATGGAACTCTTTCCTTGCTCAATTCAGCAATGAGCTGAAAAATCCTGGTTCTGTTAACTTAGCTGCATGTCCAGGACCAGAAAATGCCACATGCTGGCTCTTTCTTTTGAAAACCAAATGAGCACATGCATTTATTCTTATTTCCCTCATCCCTCCATCTAATGTTATTCCAGCTGCTCAAGGTGAAAATTAAAAGATAAAGATATTCAGTTTAAAACCACCTTTAGGCTCATTGCTCTTCTTTCTAACAATGCATAAACTTCTTGAAACCTGAGCTCTGCAGGGGCATGAAACCCTCTTTAGGTAAGCTGGTGCCTACCAGCAAATGGTGGTTCCTAATGCTGCACATACCTCATTATTTTTACTGCTTGCGGAGTTTGGAGTCTCAAAATCTTTTTTCAAGTGAATTGAACAAAGTGTTGCTATACTTAAAAAAAAAAAAAAATCCCAAACGAAATGACAACACCAAACCCCCCCCCAAACCACCTCTCCTTACTAAAATAGACTTACGATGTTTTATCCTTCCATAATTGAATATGCCTTCATATATATATATATATATACATATATTTATACCCGTTCATTTAATGGAAAGGAACACTTATTTGAGAATGAGTTTCTATATTTGCAAGTACTTGCAGACTTTTGCCCAAATCAGCACTGACCTCATAATACCCTCATAATTTGCTGAGAATTGTTGCACGATCAAACCACCTTGAACAGAAGTGTCCTTGGGGAAAAACTTTTCAGTCTTAACAGCTCAAAGGGAGAGACACAGCGCACTCCGCTGTCCTCTACCTGCCTGCCACAGTTATTCTGTGCTTGGACCTTCTCCCCTCCACCCCCTTCATTGCACTGTTATCTAAAAAGGGAAGTTAAACTGTTGATAATACAACTGTCTCAAACTGACCTCAGCAAGAGAAGGCTTGTTCTTCTTGAATTTGCTCCTTGTGTCTGGGTATCATGAAATATTTGGTACTTAGGATCTTTCCTTAGTACTCTCTTCTTGCAGTTACCTGCAACAGGAAGAGGAAGGAAGGGGTGCCAGAGCCTTAACCTGGATGCATTTGGTTGGTTTATATCAGATCTTTAGCCTAATTTTAATGTAGTAATTTCTGTTTAATAGTACATAACACTGAATACGTAGGGATTATTTTAAAGGGATTTTCTAAATAGTCTTCCTGTATTGCTTTCCAATGCTCCTCACATCCCCTCATCCTGCTCCTGTCATCCAGGCTTCTCTGTGAGATTTTTTTAAAATTAATATTATTTTACATCACTGTTTAGTTGCTTGAATGATATTAATGCAATATTACTAATGCCTTTAATACATAATTGTTTATGCCAAAGATCACTTTTTGTTTCTTGAGGAATGTTTGCAGGAGAATTATGAATCATGGTTGCCTTTGATATTCTTCCAGAATGTTTGCTCTAAGTTCTCGAACTATTTATAGAAGCCGAGATACTTGACCACCTTATGCAATTTCTGCATTTTTGAACACTATTGGTCTTCAGACCTGATGTGCAGCAAAAATTTGAACAAGACCATGAATGTCACTTAGAAATGTTTTACCACTATAAAACTTTGTTTATAAACCAAAATGTATTGTATAGTCTAATGTTTTCAACCTTTCTTTGGTTCTGTTAAAACAATAAAAATGCATTTGTACAAAAATCAGCTTCTGAGTGTTCATGATAACAGCAGTGGATAACAGCAGTACCAAGAAGAGCAGCAAAAAGCTAAAGCAAAAGAACAGTTGTTTCTACATGTTCTGAACAGAAAGAAAGTGCAGTTTCTCAAACAGGAGAAGATTAAACAAAGGTTTTTGTCTCTTGTGCCTGTCAAACTAGTAATTAAAGAATTTACTGGAAGCTGTGTTTCAGTGGGAGAGAACAGGAGACTTTCCTGAGACCTGACAGTGATCTGCTGTATTGTGAAAACTTAAAATGGGGTTGGCCTGGTCCTGTCAAGGGAAGACCTGCTACTCTGACCAGCATCTTGTTAATGTGAGTTTTACTTGCTAAAATGAATGCAGGGGTGATGAGTATGGCACCACTGTTGTATTTCCTTCACTCCATCACTGTAAGAACATCTTATAAACACTTTTTCTTACTAAAAATTTCTACCAGCACACAGTGTTCTGACTCGTTGGAACCAATGTTTATTGGTAGTGTAGGACCAACCATAGCCTCATAGTCCCAGAGTATTTAGTAATAATTGGTAAAATTAGGAGTTTGGTACTATTCACAGTTCTCTCCATATCTGAAAGAAGATGAGACCCTGACAGACAACCACCTTTGTCAGCACTCCCAGAGCTGGACATGAGGAGAAGGGGAGATCAGGACTTTGCAGTGTAATTCCTTGCTAATAATACTGTCTGATTCCCTAAACTCTGCTCTTCAGAGAAGTGCTAGTACATTATTTTTTTCAAACAGAGCAGGAACACAGGCCCCCTTCTGCAGTTAGGAGATGTGTTTGGAGATGCAGAGGGCACCAGCAAATGTAGAAGAAAGGTTCTGGCCACACACACCTGCAGCCATCTTGACAAAACACATTGCCATGCCTAGACTGGTTTCCTGAAGGTGAGTGCAGTTCTTGCTGCCAGTGAGTTGTGGTGATGAGCTGGGCTTTCACCTGCTGTGGGAGCCTCGCTGGTTCCTGAGGTCCTGGGGTGGGCAGGGCTTCTTCAGTCACACGTGGGAGGCAGCACTGGGGTGGGACTGGAGCTCTGACACTTCTGTATGTCCTAGCTCAGGAAAGGTGTCAGCTCTGAAGGGCCATGGGGCAGCATTTCCAGGCTGCTAATGCAGAGAGCAGCTCCAGCTGCTCAGATGTCAGCTCTGGATGTTACCTGTTAGCTCTGAAAACAAGATTTCTTCTACAAGTACAGTAACTGAAGGATGCCATTTGCTGAAACACATGCCACTGGTTCTTCAAAGTGCTGTTTTATCTACTGTAATTTTAGAAATTCAAAATGGTTGTTTATGGCCAAGTTTACTCTAATGATATTACTGAAGTTACAGATAGAGACTGTATGCCCATTTCTTTCCTTACTGCCTTGCTGCCAGGGTTCAGATGGATTTCCCCTCCTCTTTCCAGACTGATCATTTTTGTCTCAGTATTTGAAATTTTGACTAAGTGACTTTGCTTCAGATGAAGAGTCGGAACCAAACCCAGAACCTACTCATTGATTTGTAAGCCAAACAGGATAGACAAACAAAGGGTCTCCAGTATCCCATCCTTAATTAATACTGACCAAATGCATGGTTTGGAACCTGATGGCTACTCTGGAGTATGCGTTGGTTTAGAGAGATGGTTTTGTTGGTGTATAACAAGAAGTTCAGTCAGCTTTGCTCTGACTGTTGAGCCTTTGAAATATCATAAATAGATATCTGTCCTCCATTTGAAAATAAGGAATATGAAAGGGACTTTCCCTATTGTGCTATTAACAGCCTTTTAAAATTCTGAGCAGCTGCACAGTGCTTAAGTTCAGTAAAGATGTAGCAAATAGTCATTGATTAATAGTGTATCAGATGCCTCCTGCTGAAGAGCCCCATGAATTGTTTACAAGATCATGAACATTTCATAAGGTGAGACGTAGTTGCAGTGGAGTTCCCTTTATTTCAGAACATTAAAGCACACAACCATTAAATACACTTGACACTTCTACTGTGCTATCTATAAAGCTACGCTCGAAGGTACACGCTGCACAGACCTGGTGGCATCCACTTCAAACAAGTGGAACATCTAAATCAAAGCAAAGGCTTCACATAAAAAATAGATCTTGCTCTCTGCAACTGTATTCTTAAAAAAATGATGGGGGTGATGGGATTGAATGGAAAGAAAGTGGATTACTGAAGCAACAATCACCTCCCAGATTTAATGCAGGATGTTATTTTTATCAGCTCATCTGCTGCTGGCAGAAATGAAAGCTGATTAAGGCAAATGCTTCTTAAGAAAGGCGATTTCTTGTAAACAACACAGAAATTATTTTTTACTTCATCAGAAGCTTTTTCTGGAGTGACACTTGCAATGTCCCAGGCCCTGGGGGGACCCCTGCCCCTCTCACTGCTACTCTGTTTCTGAAGGGATTACATGTTGCTTTGTGGAATGCCAGCTCACAGCTGGCTGTGGGTGGAACTGAGCTTTCTTCGCAGGTGCCTGCAGCAGCAAAATATGCCACCAGAAGACTTTTCCAGTGGCCTGTCTGGCCTTCAGAATGTGCTTGACCTCAGGGCTTTGGTATCTGACTGGCAGTGTAGTGTTTACAACATTCTGTGGGTTGCCCATATCAAACTATTCACCAGCAGAACAATTCAGTAAAAAAAGAGTGAAAGTGTAATAGAAAAAAAGTACCTTATTTTAAAGCCATATTAAGAAAAACTAAGCTATGCTTTCATTTTAAGAGCTGCTGTGCACAATTGCTTTGATCCCAAACTAATCAGTGTCTATTAATTAATTGGCACCTAACCAACATAAGTCACTAAGCAGTCAAGTTTTTTTTTAAGGGGAATTTTCTCTTAGCATCTTCTCATGTCCTGACTTGGAATTTTCCTGCTTTTGTAATGTATTTGACACCTTTAAAAGGCTTGTATTTCTCTCCATACATGTCTAGGCGATTCACTTTCAGTCCTGAAAAAAGACAGAGACAAGTACAAAGTTAAAAGCAGAATGCTAGGAATCACAGCAGTCTGATCAGAAAGCCAGCTGTCTTGAGAGCACATTAGGATTGGTTAGGAAGCTCGTTTTCCTTTCTTTCACAAGTTCATCTGGTTTGGAGTGGCAGATGAGAACATTCTTGTCACCTAATCATAGCTGTCTTGGCAGGGCAACACCTTTGTTTCTCTTCTACTCCATAAGCCAACATCCTCCTTCCAAGAGATGAACCATGGAACAACCAGTCTGTCTTCCACAGCTCCTGTACACTGCACTCCTTTCCCATCGTGGAGATGAAGCAAAGGACAAGTTTTAGAATTCTTTTCACTCCAAGTCATAATTGCAAGAACCAGCAATGCCTCTGCTATTCCTTGAGGGAGGCCAGTAGCTATTAAATACCTACAGCTTCAGGCTGTTCTGTGCTTTCTCACAGGTCTGTTATCTTTGGTGTCCAGCCACTGGAACAGCTGTATCTTGTAAGATTTAAACTAGTTCAGGAGGAAACTGCAGGATTCTGTTCTTACACAGGAACTGTTGTTTACTCCAAATAGGGGCCAAAAAGACCATAGCCTGGTACCTATCCAGAGAGGTACCACATGTACTACCACCAACTCTAACCAACTGCCTTCAATCATCTTCCTCCTTTGCCTCTCTGAATGTGAGTTCTTGCATTGTTAGAGCCTTAATCCTGCAAAGCTTGCTTGGAGAAGCACTTTACACAGAGACAACTCACATGATTTAAGTGTTTGCAGACTGAGGTCTTGTCTGCTTTAAATTTACTTTTGCACTTATCCTATAGACTTCATTCTGCTTTTACTTGCAAATTGTTTCAAAGATAAAAAACTAACCAGCTCCAGAAGTAAAGAATAAGAAGGGCATTCTTCAAAATTAATGCATTCTTATGACCACTAGAAAGAGCTTTAGTGGCACAAGGCTAAAGCATGTCAGGAGCAGCACACTAAATCATCATGCATCAATCTTCACTAAAAGGATATGTTTGCATGTTTAATGCACCAGTCAACAAAGAAAAATCCATTCTTCTGTATACTTCTCTCAGTCTTTCTTGAGCAAAACAATTGGGAATTCACAATTCCCAGCAAAGAAATCTTTCATCAAGGGAAACTGCCAGGTTTGTGTAAATCAGACTTTATCATTTTGGATTAAGCTGACTTCAGACCTGCACCTCCAATTAAATGATTAACAGTTTCCCACTTCATTTCCTACACCAGCTCGTTCTGCCAGCACCAATTTCATGTAATACCCCCCCACTCACCTGAAATTGCAAGCTGTTGTATCTTAAACTGGATGTTTAAACTTGGGTTCTCCTCTGGCTTGGGGGCTCCAGACTGCAGGTTCACTATGCCCTTCAGGTTTGGTAGCTTTTGAGGGGTAATTTTGCCCACATCCCAAGTTAGCACCTTGTCAGGAAGGAGAGAAAAATAGTAGTAGCATTCTAGGAAACAACCTATGAGGTCAAGTTCATGTCCAGCTTTTAGTTTGCAGGCTGGGTACCAACAGTAGCCTGGGAACCCTAAGAATTCCTCACTGGCTGGGAGAGGGCTCCTGCAGATACGGGGTCTTTTTTCTCACCCTGTCAGTGTAGGTCTGTGCACTGAGAACATCTTTGCTAAGGATAACTGACCCTGATTCTGTTTGGGTCAGCTGGATCTGTGAAACCAAGACAGTAACCAGCACAGAGACCATAGAAACTTAAACACAAGAATGAGGAGGGTAGGTGCAAGGCATTGGAAAAATGTTTGCAGTTTCAATTCACCTAGTTATCCAAACTCTTGATAAAAACAAAGTAAAATTTATTTCTGCAGAGAGTTTTTTTGTTGGTGCTTTCTTTTAAAAAGATCAAGGTCTATTATTTTTGAAACAAAATGCTACTTGGAGACCTTTCCCTAACAATTTCAATGAATTGCTGACTGAGATATTCCAAGGGCAGCAGAAAGCTCAGAGCAGGGTATTGGAGCCAGCAGAATGGTTTGGCTCAAACTGCTTTTCAGCAAAACGGCTCCTGGGTACTAAAAGGCTTCAGAAGCTTTATGAAATTTAGATCTCAAACCCCAACTCAGAGGCAAAGAATCAGGAGCCCAAGACATGTTTTTTCAGACACTTTATTTTCCTGTGTGTCTTTAGGCAGATCTTTTGGAAGAAATTTTTTCTCATCTCCTGCTCCCAGTTTTTCTGTCTGCCCATTTTCAAGGCTAGTGCATTTTCTTTAGAAAAATATTTTCCCACAACATATATGCAAAATATATAATGGCTGAAACTATTGGCAAAATACTGCTGCATCCACTAAGGAAAGATATTAGTGGGTGAAAGAGCAGGGTGAAAAGAGAGGGAAGGGAAGGAAAAGGATACTATCAAAGTCAGAAATCAGAGCTGGTGTGTATCTAAGTTTGAAAAAGAAAATTTTAAAGGTAAATTTTAAATTCATAAACATATGCTGAACAGAGTTCTCTGCCAAGTGTGGAACACTGCTTCAGTATTCTGCAATATGGGTAAAATTTCATTACTTACTTTAGTAACTGGGTCAAATGTATAGCTGCCTTGTGTAGCAGTGAGGTTCATGTTAAGTACAGCCTTTGGCATGTGAACTGTCATGACTACTCCTTCTACTGTTTTCCCCATATTCTGTTTTGGTCCAATGGTAACATCAAATCTTCCTGAAGAAGTATTTTCCTTAAAACTGATCATGTGCTTCACATATACAGGAATTGCCACCAAGCTGAAAAGAGAAGACAGTAGTTGAATGCATCCTGGCTACTTCTCTGCTTGAGAAATCAAAGCACTTTCTCATAAATGGATCTTGTGTTTCTGGTAGGTGTTCAAGTTACAACTGGTTTGTTTCATAAGTGATAAATGAAGTGATACTCTGCTCTTCAGCATCATTGCTGAAATGCTTTTATCAGCAGAGAATCAAAATAAAAATAAAGAATTTTTTAAAATTTATTTTCGTCCAAATACCTTGTCCTATTCTCTCTTCATTTGGTTGCTGTTTTGCTTTTTTTTTTTAAAGTAATCTCACTGAGCCAAATTTCAGAAGAGCCACTAGTCAAATCAGGCTTTAGTTTGCAAAATCTGCAGTTTGGACTTTTTTGCTTTACTCTCTTCATGAAGCTCTGAGTCCTCCATGTACACAGAGACTTACTCATAAAGAATCTAGCACCAACAACAGTTACTAGGACAGAATAGCCCTATATCATGTGTGATTTACTCCACTGAAAAATTATTGCTGAGTATCTGCAGGTCACTGAAAAATGGTTTTCTTCTTTTAGTAGGGACAGAGCAAGAGCTGAGACAAAAGCTGAGCACACACATTTCAGAACAGTGCAAATTCCCCCTTCACAAGGAGGAATGTGCCATTCCTCAGGTGGGAAGCAGCAGTGTGTGTAGCTGGAGGGGCAGAGTGCCTGGGTGGAAACGCACTTCTGGGAGCTGACGCGGTAGGAGATGAGCCTGAAGTTGCCATCGGGAGGAATGAAGGACAGGACCCGCTCAGACTCCCAGCGCTTGAAGCGGATACACGGATGGAAGCTGACGTCATCCAGCAGCCGAGGGTTCTGCAAGGAGTGCCACAATGGTGAGTGCCATCTCATCAAGTACCAGCACTTTGAGCCACCTACTGCACTATACCCAATTCCTATTTCTTAGAATCTGAGTAGCCATGATCAGAGACATGTTACTGAGCTAGATGGATTTCTGATCTGACCCAGTACAGCAGCTCCTGTGAGGGTATTTTCATGTACACACAAAAGCCTTTCCAACTACTGAACAATGCAGCTTCTATGATAGAACTTGTTACTTCATATGTGTAACACATGAAATAGTGACACTGATCTTAAAGCTGTTTAACTCTGATCACTAAGAAAAATAAATCCTGAGCAATTAAGATTCCCAAATATAGGCTGAATTTACCATGAAAGACAGAGAAAGATCTGGCATTCCTGAGAGCTTAATACACGAATCAATAACGCCTTGGATTTCTGCAAAGACTGTGGAACCTGCAGAGAAAAACAAGACACTTAACATAATTATGAAAGGCCTAACAGATGTGGTGAAGTGCAGCTAGAGGGCACAGATGACATTTGCACAACACTCAACAACATGCCAAGCCCAGCTACGAAAGGTCATTCCAGTTACCTGTGTCCTGGGCAGCTTGCTAAAATACATGAGCCAGAGCAAACAGCCTGTTCCAAACTGGTTCATGATACTCATGCCAGCTGTTACACAGGACTTATACTTGATGTGCTTGAACTGGTTGCCAGCAATAAGCAAATAAGAGTTTCATAACATACCAGCTCTGAATCTTTTCTTTCATCCCTGTCCCTGGTCTCCAGAAAACTAGCAAGTGGTGTAGTGGTGCAGGGAAGTTAAAGCACATCAAAACAGTCAATGTCAAAATGCAGTAAGTTGGTGCTAACTTTGGCTTTCACAAGTAAAGGTTGTTTAACAATTAAATTAAATATTCATTTTGATGTTAAATGAATCTATAGCAAAAAATCCCAAACCCCAAAGCAAGAGTACCAAGCATTTTACCCAGGAAATGCTCATTTCCTGCAATATCTTCTAAGTATGAAAAGGTACAAGCAGGACCCTGGACTAATTAATTAACTCCACATGCAAAGGTTATTTGATAACGTGAAGATACGTAGAAACTGGCTTATCTAGGCAAGGGAAAGGAGAAATGGTGGCTCTATACTTTGAAAAGAAGTGATCCTGTTTCAGGTTAAGGCAGTCGACCATATCCCTATGAAACAAGATAACCTCCCTATTCTAGGGGAGCAACCTTATCTGCCTTAGTCCTGGTGAAGGCTACAGAGAGGGGTTCTTGCATTGCTGCTCCCCAAGGGATCAGAGCAGAAAAGAGTAGCTATGACTACTGCAGCAGATCCTCAGTAGGAAATGGAATACTCAGTACACACTGATTTGGCCTGAAATACACACAGAAATTCACCATGTCCTTGATTGTACCTTCTCAGACTGAGCACTCACACTACTCCTGGGAATCCTAAGGAGCCAGGACAGCAACAGGCATCAGCATGTTCTATAAGAGCCCTGTAAGGGCCACCTTCTTTTAGCTTCAAGGTGGGGAGAGTAAGAGCTGCACAATGGCTATTTATGACTCTCCACTTCAACAGTGGCCAAAGCATTTGCTGAAGTGGTGTACAGAATCAAACCAACACTGACACTGCTACAACAGCAGCACTGAATGAATAATCAGAGGTTTGCTCCCTGCCCCATACCACCACAAAAGGGTGTCCTGCAGTCTTTGCCCTTGCTAACTGCTGGCCCCAATACTGAACAAAACAGCACGTTTCTGCCCACAGCTTTGCAGTTTTGTTTTTGCATTATTTTTTTCTTTCTCTTGGCATACAAGTTACCAGGTTCTTCCTCAAAGTTAAATCTCAGAATAAAGACTTTTGTATTTGAAAATTATAAGTTTCATTCACAGAAAAGGAGTATTATTATTCTTCATAATATCTGGCTCCTTAAATATAAGGAAAACAACACTGTGTAACTATTTTGCACCAAGTTTAGCTTGCTATCAGAAGAAAGCTAATAAAGGATTTTGTCTTGCTTACTCGAGGGCCTTCAAGGACTACAGTACATTGTTGGCAGGAACAATGGGAGATAATTTTCTCATCACATTTCAACTACTTTTTTTCCCATTAATATTTGTTATGAGATAATCAATTTACAAACATTCTTGTGGATGTTCTCAAAGCAGCCCAGAGAATGATGCTGTTTTAAGATGAACTGAAGTAATACACTTAAGCTCATGTTGGACTGTATTCTCTTAAAACATCGTTAGCTACATGTAAACACACTTGAGAGAAAAATTTCAGTTTGCAAGGCATCTTACCTGATTTGTCTATAATTGCATCAATTTCTTCAATGACATCAAAATAGGCCTCGTTGTTTGTGTATTTTACTCCTGCTCTGCGCCAGGGAATGTTGGATAACTGTCCAGTGGGAAGTGTGTCTCCCACATTACTACTGCCTTAAAAATGAAAAGGAACTTAAAATCAGTAATTAATTACAAAATGAATGTTTCAACTGCCAAAATTAAAAATCAAGGCAAGGCTTGCCCCAGGTACTGTAGGTTAGAGCCTGGAGCCTTCAATGTTATTTGTGAGGTGACATGAAGGCACCGGAGACACGTGTCCAGACTTAACAGCTTTCAGACTACATCTTGCACAGCAAAATACAATACTCAAGTCAGCAGGAGGTTTGAGTGGGAATAGATGTGGGGCTAGATTTTCTGGAGGATTTCATCACTAATTCAAGACAAGACAGCTCCCTGTGAGGGCCTTAAGCCTGCTCCCCCCTTCTCCTAAGAGTTTTAGCTGGATGACTTCAAGGCTCATTAACAGGTAAGGGTCATTAGCAAGAAAGATGTGTAAGAAACCTTAGGGAGGGCTCCTACAATCTTTGCTTGGAGTTGGTGTTAGGCTGGGGGTCTCACCCTTGGTACCCATCTGAGCTGCCCTGCATCAACATGACAGCCATATCTATACCTGACCATGTGTCAAATCGATCCAGCCCTGGCCCAGACTGGACTTTCTGGCTTGACCTGTCCCATTCTGATGGATGTTACTGGCAATCACTGGGCTGTAGATGACCTGTTAATCATCTGATCCAGTCCTTGACCTGTTGCCTCAACTTCTGGGCTCCCGACCAATGATACCACTGTCCCTGCCTGCCTTGCTCTCACCCTTGCCTCCTGGCTCTCCATACCACCCAGCATGAGTAGAAGGCTTCCTGAGTTATAAAGTAAATTGATGATACTTTAAAAAGAAAAAGAAAAAAATCTTATCACTTCTGGGGCTTAGGTGACTGATGCCAGAATCCCAGCACAGTGTAAACAACTCCCTCTGCTAGAAGTAGGTCTTGGGACAGGGCCACAGCTCATGCTGACTTGTGCCCTTTAGCACAATGAACACGGCAGTGTGTCCTGCCACGTGAAACAGCTTCACTGAGAAGCTGGTGGCCAGCAGGTATCATTTCCACAAAACCTGCTTGGGCAGGCCCTAGCCTGGCAGGCAGAAAACAGAAGTTTTCATTCCTTTGAGCTAGTAGAAGTAGTTACTCAAAAAAACCCCTTCCTAAAGTCCACCCCTGTATGTGCTATAACTCAGGGGGGTGGAGTTGCAACCATTTCTTCACTCCCACTGCATCTCTGAAGAGGAGCAGTTGCTGTGTCTGTCCCTCAGCAGCCTTGCAGGGTGCAGTAGTGCTGCCAAGCCAGGTAGATAGGAGACCTCTCAGGCTGCTGTTTCCACCTGCTCAGCGCTGAGCTGTTGACAGTGACAAGATACAGGCTGCCTTGGGCAGGCAGTTCAGGCTCCTAGGGAATTTTAATAAGGTTTTAGATAAAACACTTATTTTCATAAGTGGAAATACTAGTATTCCAATCCACATGTAAAAAACCTAGCTATACTCCAAATAACAGAAATGAAAACTGATGAGATTTATACTCAGAGACTAAACCATACCTACTACCCCAAAGAGCAGCTCCTCTGAGCATTAGGTGTGTGGCCCTGCAGCCCCACTAGTCCCTTCTCTAACACAATGTACCAGTGCCCGTCTCTCTGCCCACGTGACACTCATGGCTCACCTCCCTTGCACCCGCTTGCCAGACAAGCAGATTCCACCAGCTCAGCTGACAGACATTTGGCTTCCTCACTGCAAGACAGACCCATTTACAACAGCCTGAAATCAGTTGCGAAATCAAATCCATATGAATCCATGTGCTGCTCAGTGCTGGGGGCAGGGTGGAAGATGAGGACAGGCTGTTTGCTTCCCTTCTGCTCCCACCCATCAAGGATTTATTACATATCTATTATATACCTTCCTATATGCATTTCTTACAAAATGCTTAACCTTCTCCAGTGCCCCTCAGTTATTCAAGGCTTGGGGTGAGCTCTGTACCAATCCCAGAGCACCTGTCTCCAGTATGTCCTGACTGTGTCCTGAGCTGCTGTTCCTGAGGGACTTCAGCAGCTGTGGCTGAACCAGGCAGTGCCTCCGAGGACAGCAAAGGGGCCAGGCACAAACTGCAAACAAGGAGGGACTTGTTTTCATTCAATTCCTATTGATGAGAAGTGGCAGGACAGGGCCCTCACCTTACAGATTCACACCAATATATTATTTTTTAGCTAATTTTATAAATTTAGAAATGATGGGCCTTTTTAAAAAACAGCCCCATTGCTGAAATGACATATTTTCATACCTGTGATGGAGTTGACAACAGAGCGCAAAATTGTGGGAGGCTTAATCAGCTCCTTCAGTATGTTAGATTCTGTTGCCAGTGGAAAGCCATTGTCTAGCATTTCTTCTAGAAGTTCATACACAATTACTACATTGTCCTTAATTGCCGTCTCAGAACATTCGCCGAAGTAATCCTAAACAAATTCAGAGATTACAAAAGAGAGGATTTTTATTCCTGTTAAAATACTTTGCAAAAGGAAGTTTGTTCAGTTTTTTCTTACAGAAACCCTCCAATATATGAAGGCATTTTAGTGACTAAACTGACTATTTCTATAGTCTGATAGCATCATATTGTTCATGTTATATTTATCACCTAGCTGAAAATAAATACAAGTGTGAACATTGAAATAATGTAATGTGATGTGCTACTGTTTATGTTACAAAGGTCCTTCTAGTTGTGAATATTAACACATGTTCTGTTCCAAGACTCTTGTAAAATAAAGATACTATCATTTGGCAATGCTCAATCTTCACAGCATTTCCTTTATATAAAGTATCTGTGAAATTGGTTGAGAAGTTGCTTCTTTGCAGCCCTTTCCTCACTACAGAGTGCATGCTGCCCTACTACATGCTCCTTCTTCCCATCTACATAACATTAATAGTACAAAAGCTTACAGAAAAAAACCCCAGCATTTATAAAGTCAGATTTGGGTTCTGGTGCTTGTGAGTGCACAAAATAAACCTCTTTTGTCCTTTGTACTCTATAAACCTGTGCTTAAAAATTGCAGACAGAAAAGTCACTCACAGAAGGGTTTATTACCTTTCTCTAAAAGAAGTTTATGCAAAAAAAAAAAAAAGCCCTTGAAGTCATTTTAGAATAATAGACTCACAGAATGTTAAGGGGTGATCCCAACCCCCCTGCCATGGGCATGGACACCTCCCACTAGATCAGGTAGCTCAAAGCCCCATTCAATCTGGCCCTGACCACTGCCACAGTTGGGGTATCCACAACCTCTCTGGGCAACCTGTTCCATTCACCATTTTACTACCCTCACAGAATAGAATTTTTTCCTAATATCTAGCTTAAATTTCCCTTCTTTCAGTTTGTACTCATTTCTCCTTGTCCTATCACTATAGTTCCTGATGAAGAGTCCCTCTTTGGCTTCCCTGTAGGCCTCCTTCAGACACCGAATTTTAAAATCATGGAATGGTGACAGACCTGGAAAGTATCTGCTACTCGGTGCAGAAATTCTATTACAAAGAGTGGTGGCACTTCTGTCTGTATGACAGACACAAAGAAGATTTTATCCCGATAGATGCTGATGAGGTAGTGATGTGGAGTTGAGATGACAGGAGGCACATTCTCAACATCGATTGCTTTCTCCTGAGCTTCGAAGAAATAATCGCAGACAGACTGGCTCACAACGCTCTTCCAGTGCTTCTCCAAGAAGATATCACCAGAACAGTTTATAAGAAACAGGCTGTGGATCATTTTCTGTTGGAAACACATTAAAAGAAGTTAAAATAAACAAAAGGATATGTGGATTGACATTTCATATCCCAGATTCCCTTTCTTACGATGGTTATTCTTTATTAACATGCACTGTGAATTTAGGAAAAATATCTACCTTGTTGCTTTTCTTTGAATTCCATTTTCTTTATTTACAAGAACATTCCACAAAAAATATTTGCCATTGGATTAAGTTGTTAATGTATATCATAATGCAAGCATGAAGAAAGCACCCTCATTTTCCACTTTCATCCCTATCTGGTATCTGCAATTTATTTATTTAAGAAAAGCTGACTCCCATGAGTTGGCACTCGCTCAAACGTGTTTGCCGACATGAAAGAGTTACTTGTACAGAAGTTTCCTAAGGCAGCTGGCCTGCCAGTTGCCCACTTAACTTAGAATTGCTCTGTCTTAAAGATACAGCCCTTTAGCTTGTCAGCTTTCAGCTGTTGAACTAGAAAAGTGCTTTATACTTGCTGGCAGATTAGTCTTATGATCTATGCCAAGCTGCACTTGGGTAAAGGGTTGGAATTCGTTAAAAGTACACAAAACTAGCCATTTAAATCTGATTTAATGGATAAAATTGCCTCAAATGTGCTTGGCAGGCATGAAATATATTTACATAAAATGATTTTCACTTAAAAACTCACTTACGTAAGAGGGGAGTATGAACTGCAGGTAAGGAATGTAACTTTTTTCTTATCTCTTTAAACATTTACAAATAACATGCCTCAGCCACTGATCCTTCATTTTATTCATGGGGCAAGAAGCTTATGTGCCTATTAAAAAAATAATTCCAAGCCTATTTCTCAACTTTCAGTGTGATAGTAAGTGAACTAAGTAGTTGATAAAATGAATAGACTGTTATCTCTGGATCTACAAACCCAGAGAGAAGACAAATGCTGGCAAACTCCAGTTTATCTCTTCAGCCTTTACATGACACAGATACAGTGCTTTGGCTGACCTGCATATAATGATCCTCTTAAAAAATAAGTTAAAACTTGGGCTTAGAAAACAAACCAAACTGTAACCCCAACAGCAGCTTCTGAAGGTGAAGTTAACCTGGTATTCAATGTCAAGCATAAATTCATCTGCAGTTGAAGAAGCTGCCCCTGGCACTGGCTGTTCTTCCCTTCTGCCTCTCAGGTATTGATTTGAGTAGGTCTGTTGCTCTGCAATTATCTACATTAAGAAAATAGTCCAGCCAGAAATTGACCCAGCAGAAGGAGCTGCAGGTCAGACCAGCTTCCTAATGCAAGTTATTTCATGGCCAGGGAGTGCTAGAGCTGGCACAGGGCATGTGGTGGAAATGGGCAGAGGACAGCAATGGAGCTCCAGAATTGAAAGTTAGCCTTTGGAGGGATTCAAACATCACTGGAAAGAGACCAGACAATTACTGGGTGTCTGCACCTTGAAACAGGAAGACCACCATGATCTCTGCATGTCCAAGAGAAGCCAAACACACCTACCAAAAACCCATCATAGCTGTCATTAATTTTACTATGTTTGCCCAGGATATTGTCCTAAAACACAGATAAAATTCGCTCCTCCTCTGTTAACTCTGGCACACTAAAAATAGCACGGAAGCATCTAGATGCACATGGCCCAGTCCCACAGAGATTTTAAGAGTATAAACACTGTATGGCTAAATCTCATTCCAAAATACTGGAATAAGCACTTAGATTCACCCAGAGTGAGCTCGTGTTGCCATGTCTGAATCTGAACTACCCAGAGTAGTACTCATCTACCAATAAACTTGTAACAATGAAAAATGGTCTGGCCCTCCAGATTTTCACAAAACAAAAGTATGTCTTCCAAAGCTCACCAAAGACAGTAAAAAAGGACAGCTCAGGAAGGTTGTCAGCATGGTATTTCCCCCACCTAAGTCAGCAGATGTGGGAAGAGAGCCAAGATCCAGCTTTTCAAATTCTAAACTCCAGCTGCTCCTTCACAACCATGACAGCAACGTGCTCATCTTCACTGGGGCCATGCCAGGTCTCAGATACCTCCTGCCAAGAGCATGCTGTCTTTGGTAGCTGACAAAAAAATCCCAATAGCCAAAAGGTGGACAAAAATATTCATCTAAGCCAACAGGGAATGTAAAAGGAAGTTATTTTAGAAACTGTGATTGCAAATTTGCTTAAAAGTGGGAAAGGAAACAAAGCTACAAAGTGTGATTGCATGTTTCTATCTCTGTCCTGGACCAAATTAATCTCTAATTTAGTTTGTTAATAAAACCAGAAAATTTTAATACTGTGAGCACAGGATTTTTATAAAGGAGCCTTGACACAATTGCTTTAATCCAGCTCCAGTAAACATGTTCTGAATTTAGCCAGCATTGAACATTAAAGCCTTCCAAAATCTCCTTGACAGTCACACAAGGGTGGCAAGTATAATCAACCACTGAATGTCAGCATTGTTCGACACCACGGCTGCCCACACATACGAAGGTGCTCAGCTGTAAAGCTTAGAATAGATCTCTGTACATTTTAAAATCGATTCAATAGCTTATCTGTTAACAAGTATCAGACACATTTCCTATTAAACGCACACAAAGCAGCACTGGTAAGACTCCACTTGCAGAGGAGCTGATCCACAGCCCGCGCTGGAGCAGCTATGTTGGACAGCAGGCAGCTTCCAATGATTCACTGACAAAGAGTATCAGACACGTGTGACAGTGTTTGTAGTGCTTCTGGTAACATTCATCCAGATTCTATTCATCTACAGATCAGAAATGCCTGCATTTGTCTCAATATACTTTTAACCAGCACAGCTGTGCAGCAGACCACACAATCCCAGCAAGCACCAAATGACTGCAGTAGCAGGGCCCCTTCTTTTGCCCCAAGTTCCACTGAGGATATTAGACCATGACTTGATATGCAGTCAAGGGAGGGTGTGGGTAGCCAGAAGGGGAGGTAGCACTTGGCCACTGCCCTTCTTTACTCATCTGCCCCAAGCTGCCTGGGTACCAGCTGTGCTCACAGGAGTGTTTGTGTGGTCTCATGGTGAACCAGAGTAGCAAACACATCCAGGGGACCACGCCTGGCACATGACAGCTTTGTAGTACCTATGGAATATGAGCAGTAAAATCTCCCCTGGCTGCCTAAACCTATCTTCTAAGTAGGAAGATCAGGATTACAGAATTTCCCATGATACATATTCTGCTTCTAGAGTAAGACTTCCCTTCAAATCCTCTCACATACTCCTTTCTTCCTTCACAAGTTTTAGCAGTATGCTAATTTGCTGCTAATGTGAAGTGCTCAGGAAAACTGAAGCTCTCTCCTTGCAGCCTAAGTGCAGAGCAGGCAGCTCCAGAGGCACAAGCCCTGCCCTGCCAGCCAAGGAGCAGCTCAGCTGATACACTTCCCAGAGCTGACTAGAATAAAGACACTCCTAGAGCACTGGGGGCATCAGTCAATTATACACAATGCTCAGTAATTTGATTTATCCCATACACTGTCAAACAATTGGCACCAGCTGATTAAAGACAGATTTCATGTTGAATATCTTAAAACTGGTAACACTACAAAAATATCAATACAAGATATATAAATATTATTTAACAAAAATTACTTATATTGCTCCAAGTACTGAAGATTTTTCCCTGTTACTCTATTTTTGAGTGCCAGATTTCATTTCACACATGTGGAGATCCCTCAACTAATTTTGCAGTACCTGACTTTTTGTCTCATCAGAACATGACTTGAAAGGCAAAAAAGATTGACAAATGCTAAACATAAGAAATCAATCCAGTAACATTAAAATTCCTCACACCAGTAGGTCAACAGCAAAGTGTGTTAAGAGCTGCAGCACTTTGAGGGTAAAAGTCTTGAAACAAAGTTCCTAAGTTTAAAAAAAAACAGTAGCAAAAGTACATGACCAGAATTCAGGACTCATGAGATTCTTCTCCATGTAGCAGTGTACACAGACACCACTTCGAGATGTCAGCATAAAACCACTCTATGTAAGGCACTGAAGGTGTTTCCAGGACTATTCTATAGGACATGCCTCCCATCTCTCTGCTTCTAGGCCTCCCCAAGAGCAGACTGAAGGTGTACATGGATCATTATTTGCATCCAGGCCAAAGGAAACTGTTCAAGCTCATTTTCAGTAGACTGGCAGCCTTCCATGTTACTGCCTGACTGCAAGGCACCTTACAGGCTCTGCAGAAACCAACAGCCCCCTGCAGTTTTGCAGTTTCTTCTCACAAACTTCCCATCCCTCATCTAGCATGCAGAACTCCACACGATTCATCTCAGTCATTTCCATCCTACCAGAATGTGAAGTCCACATAGAAGAAAAACATATTTTAACTAAGATGCCTACAATGAGCTCTTTCCACATCTGTAACTTTTCTTTTGACTAAATCTGGATTTGCAATGTTACTGATTTTTCAAATTCTTGGCACGGAAACATCTGGACTAAAGGCACAGCAGGCTCACAAGACAAAAGTGGAGCTCACTGGCAAGAGAGAGAGGCTGTGAGCATGGGAAAAAAGACTGATTGCACATGCTTGTCCTTAGCTGCAATTAAGTACTCTAAAGTGCAATTAATGCAGAAATACTGTCAACAGCTGCTTTTTCATAACACTGAGCTGAGTTACATACAAAGCTCTGAAACCACAAAGTGAGGAATTTATCACTGACCTCTGCAATGCCCTTTAGAGCTAGTACTAATTACTGAAAATACTCCAAATAGGAGCATCACTAGGAAAGTATTCCACAGCTTCAGTGTTCCCTGACTTTGGCATAGCTGCTCTGAAGGGTGCAAGAATTAGTGGTGGTAGACTGTATGAGTCTCTGTTAAGTATTTGTGAAAATGAACTTCTAGTGACAAGTGAATAGAAAGTAATCACATGCTTAATCTGGAGAAATAACCTAAAATAGGCAGTTCTGTTTCTATTGAAGCTAGTACTTTTGTCACAATCAGCTAGTCAGCACTTTAGCTTTTTCCTATAAATTCAATATATGCTACAAATGTGTTCCTGACCTCCCCAACCCCATTCACTGGTTTTCAAACCAGCAAACCTAATAAAGGGAAATCCCATTAAACACCTGAACAACACTTTCAAGACAGCCAATGTGGCAGCTCTGAAATATTGTTTAATAGGCAGGACCAACATGACACCTCATTAGCAGCTATGATTCAAGTTGATAAATCTGTAAGTCTCAGGTTGACTGTTCTGTAATTTCACAGGGCTTTTTATGCTCCTATTATTGTTTGTGTGTTTTAATGATGCTGCTCAAGTGTCATGAATATTTTTACATATAAGATGCTCACAGCTTACGTATCTACATGTCAAAGTAAAAACATTTTTGTAATCTTTTTTAAGAACTGCTTGTTGTCCCCCTCTGTTAGTCAAGCAAAACTTCATATCTACTCAACACCATGCAGTGCCTGTGTCTGTACAAGTACTCAGACATATTTTATCAGCAAGATCATCCCTATTAAAGACGAAATGCTTTGCTTCCCAGATGTTCAGCATATATTTATTTATCTTTGCTCTCATTTCAAACACTGTTAGTAACTTTCTGAAATTGTTTTTAAGAGGAACTAGTCCTTTGAGAATACTCTAAAGTTGACTTAAATCAGTGTTTGGTATCCATAACAAAATTTGCAACTTCCTCTGTGCTTTTACCAGTAGTTATTACAGCCTGCATGAGAATTTGTGCAGCATTTAATCTACTGTCTGATGAGCTTTCCAATAATATATTTGCATGGTGCCTCTGTTCAGTTTAGGTTCAGTATAAATCTTCTAACTGCTGGCAAGAGAGCTCCATCTCTTGTTAACAGAACAATATTAGATTCTGAATAATCGAACAATATTTGATCCTGAATAACTGCAGTTCCCTTTGGGACCTGCAAGAATAGAAAGCTTTGCTGGAAAAGCAAGAGTTTCTTAGGAAAAAACCCACACCAAAACAATTATGCATACAGGCAGTAAAGAATCTATTTTTCCTTCCCCCCCCCAAAAAAACCCCCCAAGTTTGCTTGTGTTTTTGAGTTAGCATGCAACATGAGACATTTTTTACAGAGAAATATCATTCAGATATTTCCTTTTCTTTTTTTTTCTTTTATTTTTTCTTTAACAAATAAATGAGAAGCTATGTATGATTCAAACCCACTGGAAACTGCCACAGCAGAAACATTCCCATAGTTCCATAGTTGACATAGTCAGTTATTTTGTGAAACATTGTTTCCATCATTTTACTCCTTACATGAGTAATTGAAGTTGGTTTTGTTTTTCTTGTAAAATACCTTTTCCTCTCCAATACTTCAGTCTGCCTGCTATGAACACAATTTTTCATCATCCAGGTATGATTTTTTGCCTGGTTGGTTATAGAAAAGCTACACTGAATGGTGACGCTATTCCTCCAGTTCGATTAACACTTCATGGGTATGAACGATTCATCATACACTGAAAAGATGGTAAGTGCATTACTAATTTACAACAGATTTGAACTGAAACAAAAGAAGAGACGCGACAACCTCCACTCAGTTACCGCTGGCTACTGAACAGGGCAGGAGCGATGTGCAGCGCATAGAGGTGGGTGATAACGGGTTATTCCCAGCGCATATTATGGAGATCCGCACTCACAGGGGCCCTTGCTAATTAAGCACAACAGCCTGAGTAGAAACACCGTGGCTGAGCAGGGCTGCTGAAGATGGACCCAGGTGAGCCGGCGCCGCTCCCCCGGCCGCCCTGCCCCTCCCGGCCTGGCCTTGCTGCGGGCTGTACTGCGAGCGAACGGCGGCTGCCACATCGCCCCTGCGCAGGCCTGCGCTGCCTGCCGGACAGCCCGGGGCCCGATCCCTCACCCTGCGCTGGCTGCCCGGCAGCCCGGTGCCCGATCCCTCACCCTGCGCTGGCTGCCGGACAGCCCGGTGCCCGATCCCTCACCCTGCGCTGCCGGACAGCCCGGTGCCCGATCCCTCACCCTGCGCTGCCCGGCAGCTCGGTGCCCGATCCCTCACCCTGCGCTGCCGGACAGCCCGGTGCCCGATCCCTCACCCTGCGCTGGCTGCCGGGCAGCCCGGGGCCCGATCCCTCACCCTGCGCTGCCGGACAGCCCGGTGCCCGATCCCTCACCCTGCGCTGCCTGCCGGGCAGCCCGGGGCCCGATCCTTCGCCCTGAGCCTCATCTCGGAGCGTGAGGGGGCAGATCCGCCGCTAGCGGGCTCGGACCCGACCCTGCGGGCCGTTCCGCTCCTCCGCCAGAGCCCAGAACAACGGGAACGGGGGAGTGGTATTCAAGCACCCCCCCGTTTAAATACAATGATCTTGTATTTAAATAGGCATCGAACAACGGAAACGGAGGCGAGTAAAGCGGAAAGTCTCGGATTTGCGGGGCAGCCTGCCGGTGCCACCACTGCCGGGAATGTCGCCCCTGCCCGACTCCGGCCAACCAGCGCGGCCGGGACCGGGCGCGGGCGGCTCCCGCCTGGCAGGGATCCCGTCCCCTCGAGCAAGGGCAGCGTCGCCCCACTCCCTCACGGCCCGGGCCCCCCGCGCCCCACGTACCTCCCCCGGCCCGGCACGGCCCGGCCCGGCCCGCTCCCGGGACAGCGGCCAAGATGGCGGCGAGGCCCGGCAGCGGCGGCGCGGGGCCGCCCCCCGGCGGAGGCGCGGGCGGCCGGGGCGCTGCCTGCGCCGAGCGCCCGAGCGCGGCCCCCTCCCTCCCCGGGCCCGCCGGCCCCGCTGCCACGGCCGCCCTTCACCGCCGGTCAGCACCGCTCGGCCTCGGCGGCCGGCAGGAGAGGGGAGCGGCCCCCGGGCGCTAAACCCACCCGGGCCGGCGCCGCGGCAGCGCGCGGCTGGGCAGGGACGGCGGGCGGCGCGGGCTCCGCTCCCCGCCCCTTCAGGCGCCCGGCGCGGCCGTACGTTCGTCCCGGCGCCTCCGCCCCCCGGTGGCGGTGCCGGCGCGGTCGGCGGGGCGGATCGGGGCCGGCGGGCGGGCCGAGGAGAGCGGAGCGCACCGCACGCCGCCCAGCGCGAAGATGGCAGCGGGGGAGCCGCAAGCCAAGAAGCTCAAGCTGGAGCAGAAGCAGCAGCAGCTGAGGTAACGGGCTCCAGGACGGGCTCTGCTTCGCGAGCAACCCCTGCGGGTGCCGGAGGGCGGCTGGTGCTGCCCCCGGCGGAGGGCGAGACACGTGCCGCCGCCGCGGTGCGGTCAGACGCCGCCGGCAGGGTCCCGCCGCGCCGGCTGTGCTCGGCCGGGCTGCGCGGGCTGTGCGGGCGGCCCCGCCGCGGCACCGGGCGCACGTGGAGGCGGCGGCGGGGCCGTCCCGCCGCGCTGCTCCGGCTCCTGCCGCGGCACCGCTGCCCGGGCCCGGCGGGTGCCCGGGGGCGCCGCCGCACCGGGCTCCCCGCAGCAGAGGCAGGGGTGGGTGGGCGGCGCGGGGGTCGCGCTGTGCCCTGGGGTCGGGTCGGTCAGTGCTGAGCATCTGGATGGGGTGCGGTGAAACGGAACGCTGCCCGCAGCGATGGCCCCGAACTAGAGCACAGCTGGGGTTGTCAATGCTTCTGCCTCCCCTTTGAAAACAGCCTCTGAAAAATGCCTATTAATACTCGTGCGAGAGTCTCTGTCCCCGTTGGACAGGAAACTGAAAATCCCCGTTAACAGTTACATTCTCTTTAAGACATACCGTATAGTTTTAAATATTTTCATATTGAAATAATGTGTGCGATTTGCTATACTTCCTCATTTCTGTGATTACAGTACAATAGCGCTCACTGAATCCCATCTGAATGATGGCCTGCACAGACATAAGTAATGTATTTGTAAATGTCATAGCAGAAAAATGTAAGGTTTCTCAATGGAGGATGCACAGTCAAAATGAGAACTCTGAGTACTGAGAGCTGTAGAGCAGCTTGGGGTTTTTTGGTGCAGTTTCAAGTTTGTTTTCTCAGGAATATTCAGATATGAATATAATTGTAAGATAGCTGACTTCCTTCCAAGTGTTCAGTGTATGAAGAGAATTAATGGCATAAGCCTTGAAAGATTCAAAATTATCTTGGCGATAACTGATAACTAATAACTCACTCAAATATAGCATAAAGGGGATGTACTTTAGTACTGAGATGAAAACAGTCTTTTTTGGTACTGATGTCCTTATTGAAAGAGCTAATCCTATTAAATTTGTCAAAGTCAGGGTACTTGCTTCTTCAGCAGCCAAGTGACTTTTCAAGTTTAATGATGGTTGACAAGCTCAGTTACAGATAGTAGAAGAGGGAAGATGTGGCTGAGCTCTGAAAGCAAATAAATGGCAGACAGGGAGATAAGGTTGTAGTCAAAAAGCAACAGTTATATCCATGGCCCTTAAAGCAAGATGAGGCAAGAAACTGGCAGCTGCAATGTTTCTGTTAATAAAGTTTATTAGAGGAAACAGCATTTTAAGATGAAACATGAGAAAAATTTAAAATTTGACTATATTATTGGTGTTCTGAGTTAAAAATTTAAAGGTCGTTTGCAGTGGAATGAAAGGCAGTGGTGACATGCTCTGGTAATGACTGACTAAACTGCAAATACTACTTCTGTAAGGTATGATAGATAAAACATGAGGAATGTTGTTAGAACTTGCATATGCTAATTCTGTTGCAAGTTATTTCAAGCCAAAGTATAAATAGGCTCCAGCTCTGTTTCATAAGAAGAGAAATGCCGTAATTAACTGGTGATCAAATAAAGTTAATGTGTGCTGTTTGCCACAGGTTGAACTCATGAAGCAGTTGGTGGTTGGACTAGATTTAGCAGACCTCAACACTCATTGGCAAGAACGTGTTTGGCTGAGTGCTGTTGTGGGACTTAAAAGCCACTAGAGAAAGTACCAGACTGGTTGAGGTTCCCTGACTTGGCTGTATTTGTAATGAGATTCAGTTGTTAATGTAAAGCACTGCTAGATAGGCTTGGAAACAGTTCCTCTATAGATTAGAAAAGAAGTGAAAAATCACTTAAAAATTTTTGGAGCTCAATAACTTCATACTTGTTATATCAAGAATTTGAGGAAATTATAGAGAATGATTCCTTCTTCTCAACATGTAGGTCTGAGGCTCTCCAGTCTCTTCAGAAGACCATGTCTAATGGATTCAACAAAGGCAGTTGTACCATATTTATCCTCTCAAAGTGGCTTCATAGAGGTTTCATGGATACATTTTTAGACCCTTTTGATCTTTTCAGGCAAAGGAAAGCAAATATAACTCCCTCATGAGGTGGCAAAGCTGTCTGGGTTCAGGAAGGTACACTTGTTTGAAAGCAGTATAGGATGGCTGGCTTTTGCCACCCAGTGAGCAGCACACAAAGCCCGAGACCCAAACTGGTATTCCCAGCTCAACAATGTGTTGTGCTGACATTCATCTGCTGGGTGGCAGGTTTTGCATTGTCTTTATTGAGGCTTGCAAATCCCCACTACAAACCAATGGGCTTTAGGCAAGGCCATCAATGTGTGCTGCCTTGTTTCGGGCTTCTGACTGCATCTCTGCTGTGTGAAGTAGAATATTATTGTACGTGTGTGAGCTGCTCTGTTTGAACAGAAAATGGGCTTGCAAAACTGCAAATGGCTTGTCATGGAGCAGCAGCATCAACTTGCTGGAAACATCATGAGGTGTTACTTTAGAGGAGAATTACTAAGGATTTGTGTCCTTTTATATTTGGTTTTGTTAGGGAAGTCTGTGAAAACCACAAGCAGCTTCTGTGAACAGCCTGGTACAGTTATGAAAGAATTTGGACATTTTCTGTAGGAATGTTTGAACTTATATGTACGTGTCTGTATAGAAGTAGGCATGCTCATTTTTTCCTTCTGCACACAAACTTGTCAAGTCCCTTGTGCTGCGTGATGACCTTCTGGCTGTTCTGCAGCTGCTGTATTGATTGAATAGTCATGACGTGGCTAGTTGTTTGAACAAATCAGTTTATCTAGAAGACAATGTAAGCATTGAGTTTGGCAAATAGTTCATAATAAAAGTACAGTATTCTTACTCTTCTGCTATTAAACATCTCTTCATTTTAAGAATAAATTGTCAAATACTCTGTGAATAATTGTTATCAAAAGCAGTCCTTTGTCATTACTGTTCCAGTAGATTTTAGAAAGCTTGATACTAGTGGCTCTAAAAAAATATTGCTAATTTCACGCATTTTAAATTTTTTTAATAAGCTGACTTTTAATTTAATTTAGCTTATTCCTTCATCAACTCCTTATAAATGAAAGAGTGAATATTTTAATATAGCTGTGACTAAGCTTTCAGTTAGAATTTAGTAAATAATTTTTCTTTCTCTTTTATCTCTTGGTTTGGGTTTGGGCTTTTTTTTGTTTGTTTTCAATTTCACCTTGCTCCTTATTTGTATTCATTTCAGTTTTTGTCTTCACGGCTTTTTTTTTAGTTTTTTTACTTTCCTATTTCTTATATCTGCAAATACAGGTAACATTTTCCATGTTGGTACTCGTAACGTCCTCAGGTCAAAGAAAGATCTGAAGCCCAAGCACTTTGCTGTGTTTGTTCCCAGAATTAAAGCAATAGACTTTTTCTTCAGATGAATATTTAGTCCGCTTTAGAAAGCAGACAAATGCTCTTGAGGACCCTAGCAACAGACATTGCTAATTTTGTTTTATTTAGGATGTAACAGCAGTTACCTTCCCTTCCAAGCTGTGTTGACAGAAATACATCCAAAACCGGAATAATTTGCAGCATGGAAACTCCTGTGCTCTTACAGTGCAGGCACTGCTTCCCATTGTTCAGATATGTAACTCTCAAATTACCATTGTCAAGTGTCTTCACCTGGCCTTTGATGTAATCCTCTGGGATTCTGCACAGCATGTGTCATGTTTCCACAATTTTGTGTTCTTGTTTTGGAGAAGCTTGCTGTGGTGTTTCATCCTTTTAATTGAAGTAATTCCTTGCTTTATTGTAGGGAGTGTGTAACCTGAGGAGAAAGAGGTTGTGGGAAGGCTCTTTGTTCTCTGGACCACAGGCTCTCTTTCCTTGCTGATGTTACCTGCAGCCCACCTGGCCAGCAGAGTCACTCCCCCAGCAGCAGTTTAGACATAACAGCTTTGGCCAAGACCCTGCAGAGAGGTGCAGCTCTGCCTTGCTGGGCTAAGTCCTTGCTTCCCTTAAGTCACTGGGACTAGTCCTGTCCCTGAGGCTGCCTGCAAGCTGGATTACCTGGGAGAGAAGAGCCAGTGTAAATAGGCCTATTTCATCTTGAAATTGTGTTTTCCTGAGGTTTGAGTTCCTTCTTTTTCAACTAAAGAAACAGTTTGTGTAGGATTACTCACCTCATTAGATCTACTAATATTGTTTATGAACAGACAAGGAAGGTGCCCAGGAAAGAGACTTGAATGAATGTAGAATTAGCTGACTATGGCGTTAGTATAGCAATGTGAAATTTTGTAGCACGAGACCTTGGCTTACTCTGCTGTTGCTAAGGTATATTTCATGTGGAAATCTTGGAAGCAAAATTCTGGCTTGTGATACAAGGTTGTGATATTGAATTTTAGTAGTTACTTACACAGGCACGGCACACAAATATTTCACAAAACCAGTTTCAGAAGCAGGGAATGGGTTGCTATCTAAAGGTCATTAATTACTATTTGCTGACAGTGTATTGGAAAACCTTATCATCTTGGAAAAAGTAAATTGAATTTGCAGATACAATGTGAACACAATGTTTTTTTCAAGGCTGTTCATTTTTTATTTACATAAATTGATTTTTAAAAATGTATTATTCATATAATGTATAATAGTAGTACAAAATATTGCTATTTATATAATATCAACGCCTTTTGTGTGAAGAAAAAAGTCTTTGGGTATTACTCAGATTTCAGGGAAGGGAAAGGGATTTTTTTCCATTTTGAACTGTAATAATTTCCATAATGATTATTTGACCACAGTCAAAGCTGTTCTGCACTTGAAGGATATGGTAAGATAAAGCTACTTGCTGGCTTTATGCTACCTTGGGATTTCATTTACAGTGAAAGATTGTTGTGGGGTTTTCTTCCTCGTACGTTCAGTGGTACAAAGCAGTTGTAACTGTCTCAAGGGCTATGTTATTTGATTAGAATAAAATAGAAGAAAGTATAGATGTCTGCAGTATGCTGAAGAGTTAGCATATTTATAGACTTTCCTTTGCTTTTACAGCTGAACACTCTGTGAAGTTACATGGAAAGAAATGGGATGATGTTACAGAATTTTAAAAATAATAAAAGATTTTTAACACTTTGCAAGTAAAATCCATACAAGCTAAAAATGCATCTAATTTTATGTTGCAAGATATTAAATTCTCTCTGTAGAAAAGTTTCCAAAACAACTGTTATAATAGAAGATATTTGCAAGCTCTGCAAAATGCTGTTATTGAAAGAGAATTTGTGGACTTGCTGCTCGCTAGTCCCATTTTATAATGTCTGCTGGGGCTATTGCATAAAAGATCAATCCTGCAAACAGATGGGCAGCTTATCTAAGATCAACCTTACTTTTGTACTTTGAAATTGAGTGAAAATATGAGGGCTGACAGAGAACTTTTTGTTTATATATTACACACTGTAAGATTTATACCAAATATTTGTGGTGTAAAACATAACACATTAGTCCAAGGCTAAGGCCTAGATTGCCTATCGGTTACACAAGTTACAAATATATAATGTGTAGAGTTTCATGGATTACTTCACTAAAGTACAATTTTAAATGTTCTCATATGTCTGCCTGTTATTTTATCAGGTAGGGGTGGAGTTAATTTTGAATTTATAGTGTGCTTGAAAGGAAACATTTTAGTGAAATAACCCGAGGAAGTTGTTTATATATGTAGAGAAACTGACACAGTCGTGAAGATTTCTCTCTTGTATACTAACAACAACAGTCAAGAAAACACAGTGGTTAGACTGTGTCAGACCTTAGATATTTTTAGATACAAAAGCTGTAAATTTCATGTTTCTCTCAGGGATTTCTGAGGTTGGATCACATGTGAAAGCAAGGTCAGCTGCCCCATGCAAGCAGAGGGAGTTTGGAAGGTCAGGGATCCGGAAGGCTGAGCAAGTTCAGACTGCCTGCCCAGCACGTACATGGTGGGACTGCAGGTTGAACTTGGGGCACAGGCATTAAGTTCATCTCTAAAGGACCATGAGTCATAACTGACCATTTTCCCAGCAATACTCTGGTTGCTGTTTCTCCACTTCCTTAGGCTAGGGCTAGGTCTGGACGTGTAGCAGTTCCCTGGCCAATGACTAAAAACACAGCGATAATGGTGTAGAGTTAGGTGGTGTCTCGAAGATGTCAGTAGCAGTAGAACCTGTGTGTGTGTGATAGCACAGCCAAGATGATTGGGCACGGGGAAGAGCTGCAAGCTTATAAAGTGCTATTGACTGCTGTTGAGGTGCCATACATGCTATTCCACGAAAAGATGTTGATATTTTTTAGAGAAAATATGCTCAAGTGGTAAAATTTAGAAACATTTGATGGTACCTCATTTGGCCTCTTGCTCTGTGGCTTGCTATTCATAATATGCAGCTGTATGTTGCAAATTACTGTAAATATAATTAATGTATATATTTTTTCCTTTGCATATCTTTATGTGTTTGTTAAAATCAGGCAATTATTTATGAGACAATCTACAACTAGATTTTTTTTTTAAAGGTTTTTAATATTTTGAATACAGTGATAGAACCAAGAAGACAGCTGCATTCTATAGTTATATACAATAACAAGTTACGTATCTATTACTACATTTGCTGGTGCTGGCATCCTCCTTCCCCACCTTCTAGGTTACAAAACAGAGGTTTGGCTATTAAGCACTGAAACTGTTAAACTGGACATAATAAATAGTTCAACATGAATCAGAAGATGCAACCATTATGTATCTATGTATTTGCATTTCAATAGAGCTCAGAATCCTCCCTCAGGATTTGAGGACTCTTACACATTGTGTTGCAATAACAGTAAGAGGATGGATGTGTTTCCTACTCTTAGTCTCCTACTCTTATTTGACTTATCAGGATCCCTGACACACATCAATAATGAGAATTTTGTGACAAGTTCAATAAGTGGTGATTATTTTTTGAGTGTCTGATTTAGAGAACCTAGGTGATTTGTCCTACATCAGGTATTGAGCATAATTTTTTCTGTTATTTTCATGTGACAATGCAGGTCCTTGACCTTAATCAATGGTCATATTTTGTCATATTTTGGCATCATCTCCTCTGAGAGGAAAATTAGAAATATATGGAAAGTTTGGCTTTAATTTTTCTGAGTACAATATTCCCATTTTGCAGATGGAAAGGAAGGGAAACTTCGGACTAATAACCACAGGATTATGAAGTTGTGAAGTTTAAATATTTAGTCAGAGGTGACACAGCAGTACTTAACAACATGGGATTCATTTTTGGCAAAAACAACCTATTGGCTTCAGTTTCATGAATCAGTGCTTCTGGTGCTAGTAAGCTAACAAAGTAAGTGCCGAATCTGCACAATGTGGCAGTAACTTTGACAGCCAAATGAGGAGTGACGATAGAAACCTGGCTTTAGCGAGGCTTTCCCTTTCTGATACGGCGGTTCTGCCAGTGTCAGGCGAATAAGAAAAGGCAGTAAGCAATGCCGGGCTGCCCTTTTCTTCCCGTGTTTGCAGCCGTGTCCTCTGGCCGCCTGGGCAGGCGGAGCGCTGCGTTCCACAGGTGGCTGCCAGGCGCTCCGGCAGCCCGGCGTGAGGCGATGTGCTCCGGGCTCGGCGGCCCGGCCCCGCGCCCTGCGGGGGAAGGCAGGCTCCGCACGGGGTCACTCGCTGACCCAAGGCACAGTTGGATAAAGAGAATGAAAACGGGTTCGTGTCGAGGGTGTAGCGATCGTGTGTCGGGGCGGGCGTCAGCCGGGGCGGGGGGTCCCCTCGGTTCCCACGGCCCCGTGACGGCCGAGGGGCAGCGCTGCCAGGGGCTCCCCTGGCCATCTTTACTGTGGGCGGTGCGGCTCGAGCCCCGCACCTCCGCGGGGCTACCGCCGCTAAACTTTTTTCGGTTTTCCTTGGCCAATTGTCACTGTCTCCCACGCTGGCCGCCGGGGCTCGCGGAGGGGACGGCAGCGGCAGGAGCTGTGTGGGAGGCGCGCGCTCTCCGCCCGTACCAAAGATGGCGGCCGAGGAGCCCGGGGGTGCCGGGCGGGCGGCACCGCTCGGTACCGGGCGCTACCGAACCGGGGCGCGGGGCCCGTCGGCAGCGCCCCGCGGCTCCTCGCGCCCCGCGGCCGCCGCGCAGGGCCCGGGCCCGCCCCGCCGGCCGCCCGGCCAATGGCGGAACGCGCGAGCGGGCGGGGCGGGGCGCGCGGTGGGCCGGCCGAGCGCTGCCGGGCGCTCAGTCGCGGCTGAGGCGCGGGTGCCGGGCGGAGAGGTGACGGCGCGGCTGCCAGGGGACTCTGCTGCGGGCGGCCGGGCGGGCGTGGAGCCATGGCCACTGTCAGGTAATGTCGAGCCCCCGCGCAGCGCCCGCAGCACAGCCTCGCATCCCGGGGGAAGGGGCGGCGGGTGCTGATGCGCTCCCGCTGGCGGGGCGGAGGCGCCCGGCGCGATGCTCCGCCGCAGCCGGGCTCTTCTCCCCGCTGTGTAATCACGGTGCGGGGCAGCGCGGCTTCGTCCCATCCCTCTCCCTGTGCCGCGAGTTGGTTTGGTGGCTGCACGCCCGCTCCCCTGGGGCGAGGAAGGAGGGAGAGCTGTGCCGGTGCCCCGGCGGCCCCGCAGCCCCGTGGGAACAGCGCTCCCGGGGCGCCGCGGTGGCTTCTCGCGGGCAGGTGGGCGCGCCCGGCCGGGGCTGCCAGCGGCACCGGGAGCGAGAGCCCGAGCAGCGCCGGGCCCGCAGGTGCTCCGCTGATCCGCGGGGCGGTGGCCGGGGGCCGCGTGCGGCGTCGCTCGGCGGCGGTGCCGCTGTCACAGGTAGCGCCTGGGCGTGGGCGGCCGCCGCCCGCCGCGGGGTGCCGCCCGCGGGCGTGGGAGGATGCGTGTCCAGGGGCTCCGGCGGCCGCTTTGGAACCTTAAACCCTCGCTGTGGCTTGCCGTGACTAGAACTGGATTTTAAAAGAATCCCCAATAACGAGAAGAGGAGTGTTAATAGCGGGCTAGGCTCTTGGCAGGCTGTTGGAACTGCGGTGATATCAGCCTGTCAGCAAACCCGGAGGATGACAAACCCCCGTAACTTAACATTCAGTGAAAGGAGTTACTGTGAACAGTTTTTCTTCCCCAAACACTTCATCTCAATATGGGGTTGTATTGTGAGGAAGAAACAATTGTGAGGTAAATCGGTAACCTTTGATCGGGCCTTTGGCTGCTCAAGAAATGCCTAATAATTATCAAATTGCCTTTATAATTCAAGGCAATTCTCCCATCTCCTCTCTCCACCCTCCAAACTCTGTGTATCAGGTTTCACTCACACTGTTTCTGACTGAGACGGTAACTTTGAAATTGCAATAGTATGTCACTGTTGGGGCTTGTGAAGTTAGTGCAGCTGTGTGAGGAGCTGGGTAGTGGTGGAACAGTTTTTTTCTGCGGCAGCCTTGCTTACATAAGGCCGAAGCTTTTAGGCTTGTTTTCAAAGTTGGAACTTGTGAGTGTGTCACTTTAGAAAACTACAAAAGTTTCATAATAAATGAAACCTTCACTGAAGATGTTTCTCTAAGTCAGTATGTAAATATGTAACTGCTTAGCCAAATATTGTCTTTGCTTAAGACCCATGTCAGGAAAGCATGTGAGCAGTCCAGCAGGCTGCCTTATGTGTTTAAGGTCTATATGCTAAAGTGATTTGCTGCCCAGTGATGCAAGAAAATTGTCTGAACTCTGGAAGGATGGGATAATAGTTCTAAGGTATTTTGTGTTAGATGAGTTACTTACTGATATATCGTTCTACTTGTAATGATGTTCCATGGGTATGTGGGATGAGAGAAGGATGCTCTTAGTTAAGAGCTTATAGCTAGTCAAGTGCTATAAATCTGGTACTATTGCTGTTTTGCTTTAACTAAACATAAAAGTGACTTTTGGTAAGTTCAAATCTTGTGTTATATGGGGTTTTAAACTGAAAAGGATATGCTGAGGACAGCTTAAAATAAGGCTTGTTTTTGCCTTACTTTAAAGGGCTTAGTGAAACCCTTCAGAAATACTAATATTTAAGACCTTACAAGATCATATCTTAAATTTGTAAAAGAAAGACTAGGCACACAGTGTGCTGCCATGCAATTGCACACCCAAATGTCTCAGCCATGTTTAAGGCTTTCTGAGTTGCCAGTATCCAAAGGCCCAAAATATTCCTCTGTCTCCATGCCAGTAGCTAATAATAAGCTTTCACTGATATTTTGATGTTGCTCTTCCACGGAAGCGCGCAGCAGCCTGGGATGATAACAATATTGTGTGATAGTTGGATATAGTGCTGCTAATGCTCAGCAGCCAACTTCAATCAGGACCATATTTTAAAAAATGCCTGCAGCAGTAGAGCATGAGATTGGACACAGCTTTCCAGATCATTCAGTTGCAGTTAATTTCGTTGGCTTCTTATGAGGTTCAAGGGTAGCTCAGCACTGATGTTTTGGGTTATTTTTTGTTTATTTGTTTGGATTTGTTGTTTTGTTTTTATCTAGTTTGGTTTCATGTTATTACTTCTGCCACTTGTGATAAGAGTAAGGTGTGAAACACTGGCCATAAAATCAGTCATATTAGTAATGTCTGAACAAAACACCTAATTAACAGGTGAGGATTCATTTATACCTAACGAGTTACATTGCTTGAATTCGTAATTGCAACTCACACTTCATGTAGTCCTAAGTTAAAAGCCAAACTCATAAAATGAGTTTGCTTGTCAATAGTTACGAATGTGAATGTGATGTACATCAAAGCTCTCTGTAGTTACTGTTCTCTAGTTTTGCCTGCTAGATGGATGGTGTATTTTGTCCAAACAACTTTTAGATTTGTACATCTTATTTGAACATCTTATTTGTAGTTTGGAGTTTAGAAAGTATGTATCTTGTTCATATATATGTACTCTTTGTGTGTCTATATGTGTATGCACATAGATGCTGACTGTATAGTCAATGATACGTGCCCTTAATTTGTGCAGGTGAAGGAGTTATCACCTGCTTCTTGAAGAACTGATCCAGATATTCTTTTGCAATAGGTTAGTTGGGTTAAACAAGAACATCCTTGCTGAATGGTCCCAGTACTCCAGGGAGGAGAAGGGACCGGGGGGGGAGTCAGGGAGGCTGGGGACTACAAAAGTGGGTTCTGTGGTAGAGATGTGTTCCCAAATAACCTGTGTATTGTGGAATCTCAAATTGCAGGAAATTATTACTGATTCTTCACTATGTTTTATCTCTAGTTGGTTGGAAATAATCACTGAAATTTTAATAACTGCAGATGTCCAGTGTGACTGAACAGCAAACATAAGGCCTCTAAGGTTCAAATCTGCTGTTCAAACAACTTGGTGAGAATATAACTGTTTAATATCTCAGTTTTTCACTCTGGAGACATGTAAATTTAGCATTCTCCAGAATCATAAATGTTTGGTTTATTTTATGCTATTTTTTTTTATTTTTACTGAGGATCAACCTGAAACTAAGTAGTTGCTGTACCTCATGTAGTGCCACAAGCAGTGCCATAGTATAAGTGTGGAAACTTTGCAGCTCCTCCAGAAGGGAAAGGTGATTTGCATTGCACTACATGTAGCCAGTGTTGGGTTAGTCAGGTTGAACATGCTACCAATTTACACAGTCAAGTCTTCCCTTTAACAGCAGCACCTTCCAAATTGGTCAGAAAGCTTGTATTAGAAAAAGGTGATCACAGTGAGGGATCCCAAAATCAGTTACATTGTAAAAGACCTCTGAGATGGAGTCCAACCTCTTAAATACCTGCTTATTGACTTTTAAAAATTTGTTACTTAGACTTTTCTTTAGACTTTTCCCGTTTTGCCCATAAAGGTGTATTTATCAAATACAGGGACAGTTAATGAAAAATACAACTCCAGTCCCCAGTACAAGTGGAGTGTATGGATTTTTCTTTTTTTTTCTTTTCTTTTTTTTCTCCAATGGAATGTTAATGCATATTTTTAAGCACAGAAGTTCTAATATCTCAGGGCTTAGGTAATTTTAACACCTAGGAAGAACCAAAAATGTAGAAATACATTTTAGTTGAAGACACAGAACTAGAGATTAGTGTATGTTATCTTATGTGTTTAGATTATTTGCAAAAATAGATAAACACTTAACTTGATTTCTTCAGCAAAACCAATGTTAAATCTACTGAAACGTTTATGTGTGTAAAATGTTGTCAAGTCCTGCTGTTCTACATTTTGTTTTGAGAAACAGCTATACTGAATTCAAGGAGAGTTTGCCCAGAAGTTTCAGTGGAATGTTTCTGAACATAGATTTATTAATCTAATGATAGCTACCTTGGCTTTTCAAACTTGATTCCAAATGGTGCCCTACATACAGCCTCTAGAATACTTGAAAGGGGATGATAATAAAATATTGTGGGCGAAGGAAGGCTTGGGAATGAGCAGGACTTACATGTGATGGAAAGAGCTGCCTGGATTAAATGGCACCGAAAGTTCTGGTTCCTGCTGCTGCTGACGTGTGAGGAGTTTGTACACATTATTGGCTTCATAGAGCTGCTGCACAAAGTTGCTCTTGTGCTGCTTTGAGCACATTGACCTGCAGGTTCTGTAGCCCACAGCTCATTGAATGTTGGGTAGCTTCTATTCTGCTTTTCCATTGAATGTGGTAACTTCTTCATAGGCGGTGACCTCAGCATGTCAGCTGTATTTCAGATGGTTTTTTCTAAGTACAGCTGCTCTTTTCTGGCATACTGACCATTAAAGTGCTGGCTCTTATACAGAAGTTATCCACTATGTGTTGTTTTTTTTTTTTTTTTTTGTAAGTGTAGTTATAAATCTGTTGATGTGTAGGATTTCGTAGCATGTGAGAATCACGTAAACATTAAGTACAGGAACATATAGCTTGGGAACAAATCTGTATTCAACACTTGAAAAGTTCTGACTTCATTCATTGCCCTATATACTACTTATGCAACACTTAGGTTTTACAACAGGGAGAATGTTCTGTCTTGTGACTTCAGCTGCAATCCCCTTTATCCTTATGTCTCCTGAGCTGTCATGTCTCTCACTCTTCTTGTCTTCTAGCCAGGTGTAACTTATGGGTATGCTATTTCAAACACTGTGCTGTTTGTCATGCTGACTAAAGTATTTAGCCAGTCTTACAGGTTTTTACTAAGCAGATGTTAACTATTCCAGTTAGGAGTGAGCTGGATTTCTGGCTCCATCTTCCACATTTTATTTACAGTGAAATAGCCTCTAAAGGATTGTCCATAAAGCTACAAAAACTAGGATACTTAAAACATGGCTTGCTGTCTCTCAGTATCAAGGTTATTAATCATGTTTTCCACAGTGCACCATTGGTCACTGTTCCACTGACTGCAGTCCTTCAAAGACAGGCTGCTCCAGCATGGCTTCTTCACAGGGTCACAGGTCCTACCAGGAAACCTGCTCCAGCATGGGCTCCTCTCTCCATGGGTCTGCAGGTCCCTGCAGGGTGGCTGCCCCAGCATGGGTGTCTTAGGAGGTCCCAGCCCCCTCTCAGACATCCACATTTCCAGCCTGGGTCTCTTGCATGGCTGCAGGACGATCTCTGCATCCCCATGATCTTCTCCATGGGCTGCAGGGGCACATCCTGCTTCACCATGATCTTCACCATGGGCTGCAGGGGCACTTCCTGCTTCACCATGATCTTCACCATGGGCTGCAGGGAAACCTCAGCTCAGGTGCCTGGAGGACCTCCTGCTCCTCCTTCTCCACTGACCATGGTGTCTGCAGAGCTGTTCCTCTCACATGTTCTCACCCTGCTCTTCTCTGGCCTCATTACATCTGCACAATAACTTTTCCCCCCTTCCTCTGAAATCTGTGATCACTGAGGTGTAATGATCATTTCTAGTTAACCCCACCTTGGCAAGCAGCATGCCCATCTTGGCTCTGCTGGACATGGCAGAAGCTTCTGGTAGCTTCTCACAGAAGCCACCCCTGTAGGCCCTGGCTACCAAAACCTGGCCACACCAACCCTGCACAGGTGGTGATACTGAAGCTACCTTTGCTAGCTGGAGCACGGTGTGCCGTGCTGGTTGGAGACAGTAGGTGTTAGTTTGGCAAGGAATGTGATGGGTTTGGATGTACTTCTAGAGAACAGCTGCATTCACTCCTACTTGACACTAGGCCACATAGCTAATCCTTTGGTATTACTGCCTTATCACCCAAGTACATGCTATTCAGGAAAATGTAACACATGGTTTCTGAATTAATCTAAAAAAAGAGGTTAAAGCTATCTGTCTCAAGAATACTGTTTGCAGTAATTTTGATATCTTTTTTCTGTGTGAGAGAAGTGAATGTCAAATTGCTTAAAAAGTACATCCACTGTACTAATAGACAGCTGCACTGTTTAAAATGGCTGACAACGCAGAATCTGTAGTTTCTTTGTTTCAGTTTAGTAGAACAGACTTAAATTGTTAATTATGTGTTGGTACCCAACAACTGAGAGGGTTCAGTGAAATTCTTATTACTCTGGTGTGATGCTGCCCCTGTCTAAAATTTGGTATTACAACTTCAATGTCATCCTTTAAAACTCCAGAACGTGGCATGCAGCTAAAATTCGTTATCCAAGTAAGTGACAGTTTAACAGAATAATGTGTTTATTATTGCAGTCTGTATTGATCAAAGATCACTGTGGGATGGTCCTTCACTCAAGTTTGATTCTGTGTATATGCCAGGTCACAGTGTATTTACTGTGCTGGGCAAAATGTGTATTCTTTTGTTTTTCTCTCTAATAAATTCTTTACATATACTAGAAACAGTGCAAAGCTAACATGAAATACTTGATTCTCTTACAGTGAAAATGTCCTGTTTGGAATGGGAAATCCTCTGCTTGATATCTGTGCAGTTGTGGACAAGGACTTCCTTGACAAGTAAGGCTTGATGTCGTTTTTTTTTAATGTCAGTTTTGTTTCCAGAATTATGCCTATAAATAAATGGCTACCTGCCTGTATAATGATGTATTTAGGCTGATCTCTGGGATTCTGGCCTTGTGCTAGAAGTAGCCAGTATTTGTCATTTGATTGTTCTTGCTCTATGAAACTGTGGTGGTGGTATCTATGAAAACCTGCTATGTTTTCATGTTTTTTTATCAATTTATTCTATTGTCCTCATACTCTCTTTGTCAGTCTTTAATTGGAAGGAGTCATCAATTTCAGTAAGATTTAGGTAGGTCTTGTATGAATCTTCATGTGCTACTTTTGATTTACTGTTACTGTACTCTTTTTCAGTGATGTCTGTGGGGTAAATAAGCCATTTCTGTAACACACCAAGAAGAGTTGTGCAAATACACCTTTAAAAAAAATATATGCATTTATCAGTCAGGAACAGGACTGCTTCTTATCAGGTTGTCTATTATCTTGCTTAAGCCTACTTGTTATGCTACCACCCACATAACCATATTGCTGGATTGCTTAATTGGCATTAAGCTTACTTGTTCTTGAATCAGCCTGGAGATCTGTCTTTTCCAGAGGTGTAAAATACAGTTGCTCTTTTAAATCTTTCTGCTTGAGCTCCATTTTTTATTGCCACTTTTTCTCTGCTCTGTAAGTTGATTTGATCTTTCAGAGTGCTTGCAATTTTTTCTTTAAAGTGTTAATAATTTTTTTCTCCAATAGTTATTTATTTTGTTAATGGGAATATGGCATCAAAACTGAATTTCACATCACCAAATAAGGAACAGGTACAGAGTTTTTATTTTTGAATGTGTATTGTCAGCCACAAATATTTTGTTCTGCAGCTTTTAATACAATAATTTGTCATCAATATTTAATCACTCATATTTTATCATAAGGTTTGTTTAAGTAAAAGGCTCTATGTTGTAAGCTGGAAACAAAAGACAAGAATGTAATGGATTGTGTCAAATTCAAACACCTGGAACTTTAGAAATCAGGTCTATGTCTGGAATATTCAAAAAAGTGAATTAATTTGGTGTAATTCTCTGCCTCATGTTTCCACTGATATAACTTGAAAGCTGGTCTCTAAAAATGAGTAATGCCCTTCTCCCAACCCAGTAATACTCCCCAATTAATCCTTATAAATTGCTGACATAAAAGAGATGATGGGATCTCCACTGCAGCACTGAAAGCCTTCAGGAGTGCATTGTACTTTTCACTGGATGTGATGTGCTGTGCAGAATTTAATTTAATTTAAAAATTCGAAGTCTTATGTACTCAAATTTGAGTCCTGTCAGACAAATTAAATTATGTCCTGGAGCAGCACATGCTCTGTGAGCCTTGCTTTACTTCCAAGATGCATTTTTGGGGTGTTGCATTATTGAAAGCCATAAGCAGTCTTCCCCCAGCAGTTTCACAGGAGCTTGCTGATGGTGTGGTGGCTCTGGTAATGACCTCAAAACTGAGGAGCTTGTTTACCTTCTGCTGCACCTCATATCCCTCTCCCTGTTAGTCAGGGTGTGCAGAGAAGTCCTGCAAACCAACAAGAGTGTTTCTACTCCAGGTCCAAACACCTTTTGCAACACTTTCTGAAATGGGGATCAGATCCCACCCTTCCTGTGCTTGTGAAGGGAGATAAAATGGAAAATGGAGCTGTAGAACAACTGCTAGAATAAAGTTGTCTAGTCAAATGCTGCAGGGAGGTGCAAGAGCATAGACATTTCAGGACTGTGAAGCATTTGAAAGAGAAATTGTTGATCATTGTAGTTTCTCTTTTTTCAATCAAGACCCGCAGCCATCTCTAGCCATGTAGTGTCAGCTTTTGGTATCTGGGCAACCTTGAGTCTGTTTCTCACCTCTTCTGCTGGGTGGGAATGTTTAATGGGGTTGTCAGGCCAGCAGGGCTCTGACTTGAGAAGGTAGCTTAGGCAAACAAGAGAAGTTTAGGTAAACACACATAAAAAATTCATGCATTTAATTTTTACAGTGTTTCTGTTACTTTATCCACTTCTTGTACATTCAGTTTTAAGAATAAATACCTTTGTTCAGAATAAAGGACTTGATGTTGCAAGTTAAATCACTATATATTGTCAATGAAATAAGAGTATTAAAATAAGTCCTGTAAACAGCTTATTTTTGTAACTTCTATTAAGAAAGTGCAAATTGAAGCAGCATAAGGAAGTATAGAAAGTGGCCTTTTAAACAATATTTAATTGGCCTACAATGCATGCTAGAAATAAACCTGAAAATAAACATAATGCAGTCCCCTTGCAGATTCTAAACAGTTTACTGCCCTGTAATACTGGTTTGAGGAACTGAGCAGTGTTGGAGGGCTGGGTGGGTATTTTTGGCTTGGGTTAGCAGAACCCTGATACTTGGCTTTCAAAGTGGATTTTGGTTTAATCTGATCTCCAAAGTGTTTTGCTCCCTTGACAAGTTTTGGAGGGCTTTAAGCCTTTCCTAGGAGAGGCAGTTTTAATTTATATCAAACAGAATTTCACCATGCCCATCTGAACTTCTCAGACCATATCAGCAGTCTGGCATTACCTGAGCCAGAGAAGCTTTAGCCTCTGTTGTGATTTCTGGGTCCCATTTCTTGCCTCTCTTCAGGGAGACAATCTGGAAAAGTGTTAGCAGCTTTGATGGCACTGTTGAAAACTGGTGATACCACAAACCACTTTAGTTTCTGTTTACAGAGCTGGAAAGAAGTCTTGAAATAAATATAGTCCACCATATGGCTTTGGGTAGTTTTAGTATCTGCATGAAAGAAATATCAAAAATGTGGTTTTGTTTTGGTGTTTGTCTCCTTTTAGTTTGCATCAACTCCATTACCTAGGAGTGTTTTTGTTTAATTTATCAAGATATTGATACTTACTCAAAGAGCAGCTTCTTAGGGGTGAGAGGAAAAGGAATAGAAGAAGAATTAATGCTTTGTGGGTGAATTGCTAACTATAGTTATGCTAATCTATGAAAATGACTTTGCTAACAGGTATTCATTAAAGCTTTTGGTGTACTCACTTCTACCTATGACATTTAACAGAAATGATTCTTCTACCTTCTAACTCCAGAAGGCATTTAAAAATAACTTAATCTACACTACTTACATTAAACTCTGATAAAATGGGCAAAGAAATTCGGATTAACATGCCAATAACATTTTAAGACTAAACTCAGTATTGCTGACTCCTGTAAATACTCCAATGTCGTCCTGCTGTTAAAATCTGGAGTTTGCATGTGTTTCATTGCTCTCCCTAGAGCACTTTGTTTTGCAAATATTCAGTATTTGACACTTAATTTAGCTTACCTCGTTGCAGTTAACTTTTAGGTTGTAGAGATCTGGGCATTACTTGTCACCTCAGGTGCACTTCAGTGGTTGAGAAATGAGTGTTCATGGTATGGATAAATCTTCTCTTGCTGGGTCTATGGCTGCATGAGCTGAGGAGGAGAAGACAATCAATGTTTACAAATCGACATTGACAGGACTGTTGTGCCAGCCCTGAAACTTCCCAATATGTGAAACCTTGTATCTTCCCTGACTGATCAGAGGGAAGGCAAGGAAAATACCTGTAATTGCCAGCACCTGTATAAGCATGGAAATGTTCTTCAGCCTATGCTGTTAAAAAGGAGTGGAGATATAGGGGAAATTAGGATATATGTTTTATTTATCACAGCAAGTTTCAAGAATCATATTGCTGTATTTCACTCTAATTTCTGGTCTCTTGACCAGAGCCATGATCTCATAAGTTGAGGTATGTTTACTACTTGGGCTGCCAAATTCCATTATAGTTAAAACCTGCAGACTATTTTGTCACCATCATGGTGCAGGATCACAAGTGTGATTACTTGTTGGTTGTCCAAGCAGACAAGTATTTTTCTCTTTAGGTCTTCTTTTTTTTTTTTTTTTTTTTTTTTTTCCCTTAAAATTAGGGTCTGTGGCAATCTTTGCACAAGTTCATTTAGAATGCTCAGTGTTGGAATTTTTATAACTTTCATGCCCTCTACCATCTGTTCCTTTGTTCTCTTCCCTGCCTTTTCTGGTGTAAATACAAACTATCTTTAAATCAAGAAGTGAGTTTATATTCTTTTCCCTCTTCACTGGAAAGAACAGGTTTGAAGAAACAGGGAAGGAAGAATGAATGGGGTGTTTGGAGTGATGGTAACCACTGAAAAGACTATTTCAGTGAAGGAAGAAATGCTGTCATTGAGATCCCTAATTTCACAAGTATGGATGTGGATCTCCTGCAGTGTGCTACCAACTTAACTGTAGCACTGAAAGAGGTTGGGTCCTTCCTGGAGATCCCAAGATGTGTGAGCATCCTTGGCCTTTCCTCACTGCAGAGTACTGGCAGAAGGTGATGGGTTAGTTGAGCACAAATTATTGTGCTAGAACACCATTAACATCTAGTAAATTAAACATTCTTGTGTGAAGCTATTTTAGTGTTTGCTGTGATGAAAGTAAGAAGATGCAAGAAGATATTTGATCCTTTTTCCAGTCTTGTGGAAATGTGGATTATAATTTAGAAAAAGTTTGTGAAGCAGCTTCAGTTGACAATTACGAAAAACTTGTGCTTACTTGTGTTAAATGTAGGTTAGTCTGTATGATCTGTGGCTTGTGTTATTCTCAGCATTTTCAGTTTGTTAACTTTGCTCCTGTCTTAACAGAAGCCTTTGTAGCTTCCCATAGCAAAAAAAAAAAAAAAAAAAAAAAAAAAAAAAAAAAAAAAAAAAATCAAAGGACTAATTCTTCTTCTATTGATGCAGTTAACTCTCATGAAGTGGCCAAAGGTCAAAACCAGAGGTGATTCTCTGTTCACCAAACTCAGCTTCAATGCAAAACAAACCCTTCCCCAAAAACTCATGCTGAAGTGAGCTTGAAAAATGAGAAGAACAAATGGCAATTCTGTACTTGGAAGTTGCAGTATCCAGGAATGCACAGCCTGCAAACATGGGCTTTGCTGCTTTTATAAGTGGGGACCCCCTATCTCCCTTCAGACTTGCAGCCTTTTCAGTTTCATTGATATGTTAACTTAGATTCTGTGCTTCATCAGCCCTCGGGAGAGGTCAATGGTTTTGTATTGCTTTGAGCTAGAAGTTGTGTTACCTGTTGTCCTGGTTTTGACTGAGACAGGGTTAATTCTCTTTCTAGTAGGTGTTGCAGTGCTGTGTGTTTTGGATGTAGTGTGTACTGTCTGTACAGGGATGAAGGTATGTAAAGTACATGGTAAAAACTTTAAAATCTCCCTGAAAATTTGGCCTGAGATCTCTCTGAAAAATCCAAAATTTTTGTATATTTCCTCCCCCTGCAGAAGATAATTTGGTGTATGATTGTTTCAGTAATTCCATTGTTTCAGTAATTCTTGGATGAGATTAATCCTGAATGTATTTGTTGCATTGGCTCATCTGGCAGAGAGGCTGAATAGCTGAGTGCTATATTATTACCTTGTGGTTTTAGTTGTATCAGTAGAAGTTAATTTAATTAGTCACAAGGTCTGAACATAAAACATGGTTGAAACTGTTGAGCCCAATTGCATCATCTGACTGCTGATAAATGATAAAAACTCCATTGTTTGCTTGCAGAAACTTAGGATGATGATTGCTGTCTTAAGAAGGTCCTCTTCATACTAATTTGTCTATAAATTTGGTAATGTTCCTGACAACATAATCACAGCTTTCTACAGCCCTAATGCTTGCTCCTAGAGCATTTAGTTCAATATGTAGTTTACATGTGTGAAAGATTTTAGTTATGCTCCGTTTAGAAAAGGCTGTTTGAAAAATCTCCTATGGAGTGAGTGTTGCATGAAGAGCTGATGTTTTCAGAGTATATAGGGCTTGAGCAGTAATTATGTATTTACCTGTAAAATAGAATGTAAGATGTTCACAAATGGGAAATATTCCACTCTTTTCTTTATGGTGTATTTTCAGTTTCTTAAATACTTCTATTAGTAATGAACTAACTGTAAATAATGAATTATTCTTTTATTTTTCCCATTCATCAGAAGACTTACAGATTTAATGCATGTCAGTAGAATGTCTATTTAATGGACGAATTGTATTCTTTAGAATAACCTTAAGCATGTGACAGATACACACACACACAGCTTATTTGTTTTTTCCCTTTGCTTACAAGTGAAAATTTGTTTAACAAAACTTTGTGTCTTGCATTACAAGGCAAATGAGGAAATAATGGGTTCCATTTGCATCTTTAATGCAAACAAGGAGCTTTAAGTGGAAGTGATCTATGAATTAACTAATTGTCTCTGGTTTTAATTAGGCAATAATATTAAATGAAAAGACCCTTGCTGATGATATCTTTGATGGAAAAAGCTGGGTCTTGTCCGTAAAGAACCAGAATCCATCTTAAACTCAATGGTAAAACTTTTTCTTTGAAAGTGTTACTTGCTTTTTCTACTGAGAAACCTTGCATATTAGAGTTTCCAGATGGCACAATTACAAGATTGATTTTTATTTAGGATACAGTAAACAAACATTGTGATTCATGTTCTGGATATGGTTTCAGGCACTCTTTTTAATTACAGATTTCCAAGATGTGATTTTAATATTGTTTTCCATTCCCATCCTGCTTGTCCAATCCAAAATTTTCAATAGCATAGTACAGATTGGAGGGGTTTTTTCTGCTACAGTAATAAAGTGTAGCTGATTGATCACTTGTGACTTGAAGAATAAAAAAGCCCAGTCAAAAATTAGCAATTATTTTACATAGTTTCAATTTTTTTACTCTAAATGAAATTGATCTCTCATGTTTTGGAAAAGATGGCTTTTTAGTGATAACATTTTGCTTGGAATATTTTCATCTTTCTAAAAACTTTAGTTTCAAAAAACTGAGATATTTAAGTAAATTGTAATGCTCATTACTACTTGATTAGTTTTGCTTCATTCAGGTTAGAATATGCATTCAGGTTAGAATATGCAATCTCAACAGTTTTTCTTCCCACGTTGCATTTATCAAGAAGAGAAAGACTTGTCCTTCCTTTTGAAATGAAATTCTGTCAACATTTCTTTTTAGTAACTTCCTATTACATCATGTTATTCCTGAGCAAAGTGCAGGTACCACACTGAGGTATGAGGTGCTTATGCCACTGAAGATCCCTGATCCTGTGCCTCTGTTCTTCGGCACAGGACCCTGCCCAGGCCTGCTCTGTGTTGTGCTTCTTCTTGTCCTGTTCTTTTGGAGGCAAAAAAAGGAACTGTTTGCCTTGTGGTCTCTGCTGCAGCCACAGGGAAAGGGTGGAGGCAGCCCATCTTCCTCTTAATTACTGGTGTTCTTGTTTTCCCGTAGCCAAGAGCTGGAGCAGGGTAAACTAGCTGTTTGAGTGTTGTTTTATGTTATTTTTGTCAGGGCAGAATCATCAATATTCCAAGTTACTGCAGATCTGTTTGTATTGTAGACTACAGGATGTTACAAAGTCTGCAGTTCCCTTATGAATTCAGAGTAAATGCAGAGCTGGGGAAAGACTATTTTCATTTTACAAACCCTTGATTCTTCTCTTCAATGTGTTAGCATACAAATTATTTTCATTTTTTAGTTTTACTTGAGACTTGTGGGTTTATGGCACATGAATACTGGGCAGCAGTGGCTAAACAATTTTTGGTGATTATTTTAGCAGATTGTCCCTTTACTAAAAAAATTTAGTAAATTTTTTTCCTTTTATTTCTTCCCTTGTTTTGTGACAGCAAAAGTGATTCAGTTTCAATGTAAGAATCTGAGGTCCACAGGACAAAGTGTGAAGGGGAGCAAATCACTGTCTAACATGACAAGCTGTACCAAGTGAACACTAGCATGAAGCCACAGAAATACAAACATTACCAGAACATTTTTTCAGTTCTTGTATTATTGAAGCTATTTCTTTCTTCAGTCTTGAGGCTGGGTTTTATTCTTTTTAAGTAACAGAAACTTCCCACTGGTAGGAAGGTAGACAATAAAGATTACTGTGACATTAGGCTGTCACTGTAGTCTGGAAGTGTACAGTCAACTTTCTCCATTAGAGATGAAACTATACCCAATTTCACTTCCAGACCACTCCAAGAAAAGGCTGCATGCAGTCTCACCTGTGAATATTAAGGTAAGCCTGGTGTCCTATGTGGCTTCAGGCTATCATAACTTTTCTGGTCTGTGTCAACATAAGAACTACAGTTACAAATGTAAATCTTCTGATTTCTGCCATTCACATTTCCCAGCAAAAGCAACAAAGTGTTCCAGAATCTCACATGTCTCCTATACAATTTATTTAGTATAGTTACTGTGTAGACAAGAGATCAAAGACCTTCTCCAAATATGATTGCAATAACTCCCATTTTTGCCAGAATATGTTCCAGTGTGTTTCACTGAAGCTGTTTTGAAATGTGCTTGTGATGTTATCTGTGGCAGTGTTAAACAACAGCCAAAATTCCAAACAGAATCCTCAGGACGTGTCAAGTTCTGTATGTAATTCTACAACCAGTCCTGGGACAAAACACTCACCTGGGCCTAAAGTGACAGGAACTGTCCAAATACCTCAGTCAGTCTGTTTCCTCTGCCAGACCCCTTGCATGTCTGGACTTGATGCTGCAGGTCCCACTGTGGGTGAAGAGTTTAATATATACTGAGCAGTGGCCATGTCTTGAGGCAAAAGGGAGGAACAGTTCTTCCCAGAAAGAGTAATTGCAGTTCCTGGTATGCCCCAGTGGCAGCAGAGCAAGGACTTAATCTCTCAAGAACGCTGCCCTACATCTCCATCTTAGCGTTGCTCATTCATTTCTCAGGATAAAATCAGAATTTTCAGTGCAGTAAAAAAGCTTTCTCTGCCATTTTCCCTGTGCTACTTTTTCCTAGAAAGCTGTTGACTATATTGGTTTGGATATGTTCATTGAGCATGGCTGAAATTTCACAGCTGTAATATTTGTTTGTAGCTTTCTGTTTGCTGCAAACAGTGTTAAAATAATTTGTAGAGAAGGCAAATTAAGGTAAATTAATTCCCTGACAATTACTATTTAAATTTCTGTAAGCTGGACTGTCCTGTATTAAGCCCTTGGGTGCAGAGACAGGTGATGAGAGAGGTGTAGCTTTTAGACAGCTCTGAGACTCATTTAGGTTGCAGCAATAATATGAAATGAGTACTTCAGCCTAGCCTGTCACAAGCAGAAGCACATTGATAAAGTTGTCTAACAGGAAAATGGAATACATTTTAAATTATAATTTTTTAAGAAAGAAGAGAGGTTTTCACTGATATGTAAGACTTACTGTTAGTTTCCTTATAATTTCTAAATAGGAACAATGTGTATTTTATTAAATAGGATGCACCAGTCTTTTTCTGTGTCTCTCTATGAATGACGAAAAAGGTCCATTCTTAGCATTTTGAAGACAGTTAAATATTTAATGTCAATCAAGATTTAATACAGTCTCAGAAATTTCAGTTCCTTCCTTTTGGAGGATCTTGTTGCTTGAAGGTAATATTCTGGGCTGACTTGTGGTTTGTGAGGTCTTCACTGACGAATAAATGTCTTTTTCTCTGTCTTAATTGATTTTTATTGATGTGGCATGTATTTCTTTGTACTAGAGACTAAAATAAGTGCACTTTAGAGATTCTATTTTCATTTGTTCTTTTTGGAGATAGAGATAGAACAGATCTAGTATGGGGACAGAGCTGTAATTCAGTTATGAAATGTACTTTGTATTAATGGAGCCCAGCATAGTTGTAAGTTTGCAGTGTAATGTGTGTGTTAGTGTATCCAGAGTATTAACCTGTATTTTATTGTAGGTGTAGAGCCTATTGAAATTCATCCCCATGGCCTTTTAGAAGTCTACCTTCTCTGAGGAGTCAATGAAGAGTGTGTTTTCAAGTGTAAATTGAGTAGTTGGCAGTGCTCTTCATATATGGCAAACAGCGAGTCTTTATTTAGAAGAAATCATCAATATTTAGAAGAAATATATCTGAGGGTTGCATTAACAATCACACTACTGTGCCTTCTTTGAATTATATATCTGTGTGTGTGTATATATGCTAAATTCTCAAAGCAGAGCTCCTCATGAGGCAGAGGAAGTTATTTGGGGATTTTCAGTACTAGTGATAACAGGATCTGTTGTAGAACTGGTACAAGTTGGTCTGAACAATAAATTTTAAAGTGATAATAGCAAATGTAGGTAACTAGGAAAAGAAAAGGAGCCCTTCAGTTTAGATTATGTACATGTTACTTTAATTGTTGTTTTTCAGTAAGTTTTATGCAAGTAAAACTTTAAGACGTGATTGTGGAAACTGGTTTGTGTTTATAATCAAAATGAATTAAACTGCAAATGAGTGTTTATTTCTGATTGAAGATAATAGATATGTAAATGTTAGACGGTCATTTCAGAACAGGAACAATGCAAGAAGAGCTAGGAAAACTAAAGAAGTGGCTTAAATATTCGAGGCTCAAAGGAATAATAGTAATGGAGTATGTTAAGAGTTCAGTCTGTAAGGAGAATACCTATAGTTCTGCACAAATTGAATTAATATTTTATCCCTTGATAAAGTTACTAAAGGTCAACAAAATGTATTTCTACTGGTGCAATGAGTCTAGAATTAAGAGTACCAATTTAAAAAAATGCACAGAGTGTACAGCTTTTAAAAAGGTACTTGTAGTCAGGAAAATGTTTATTGGTCATAATTTAAAAAACATATATATCTCCATACAGCAAGTGTTTAGCTGTCTTAAAATTTTAATTTCCTAGTTTGTAGTTAAGGAAACTGTTTTGACAAGGCCACTTCTATATGCTTAAGTCCAGAGTGATAGGGCTGACCCTATTAAATGATCATAGTTTTTCACAGTCTGGTGATTAACAGGCTTTGAACTTTCCTGGCTTTCTTAATCCCTTTTAATCATTTAAACCTATTATTGTTTTGACTTCAATTTCAAAAGCCCTTTAAATCTGTCTTACAATATTAATAGCTGATTAAAGTCCTGATTTCCAACCATATTATCAGTGGGGCGTCTTACCTTATTACTCTGAATAATTCAGAAACAACTAGGAAAATATTGATCAAGGATGAAAGAAAAAAACATCTGAAAAACTGGACCTAGTAATTGTTATATTCAAAGTAGTGATCATATCCATGTGTTAAGTGGGGGAAGCAAAATTTATGTTTTAATTTATGACATGAATAACTGTATTTCTTTTTTCTTTTAGGTTTCAGTAGTGTCATTTTAAGCTAATTCTGTGTTGACATTTAAATCCATAATCCATCTTTCATAATAAGTAATGTGTTAAAAAAATTTTGCTAATATTTTTTGAATCCCTTTCATTCAGAAATTCCAACTTTTTTTTCTGAAGAAGAGAGGTTTGTGTAGGGAGTCATGCAGCCAAAAAAGACTCCAGTCATAATAGTGGACAGGAACTGAGTAAAAAGGAAAACACTAGAAATTTGCTCCATGTGTTCTCCAAGGCGGTCCTTCATTCTCTCAGCTCTGACATGTCTATTCCTGTAGCAAGGTTTAAAGTCTGGAATTTTTTTAAAATGAAGTACCCTGTACCTGTGGTTTGAGTTGCAGTTAATTTTTTCCCTAAGCAGATGCTTTTGTTTAGTTGAACAGTGCAGTTCTCTGCCAGTCAATGTATGTGCCCTTTCCCAAACCAAACTTAATTCTTTGTCACTGATAACTATAAAGTAATTTATTTCCTAATAAATATGAAGTAATTAATTTTTTCTGAAGTAATTTGTTTTCTGCATTCTATAGAATTTAAGATTGAAGTATCTTAACCTTCTGTTGCTATTTTTTCAAGTCTCCTTCCCACCACCACCATTGTGTGCTTTAATCCTACCTACATTTCTTCTTCTGAAGCTGAACACTTTAGCTACAAGTTTTTCTGTTTGAAAAAATAAGAAAAATAATTAGTGAGGCTGACAGCTCACTCTGGGATATTTTTGCTAATTTTTGTTTGGTTTGTTTGCTTGTTCCTGTTTCTGGATTGTAGTAGTTCATTGCTGTCTTCAATGTTTGGTGTGAGTTACAAGTGCAGGCTGAATTAGTTACAATTCAAAACACCTTCCCCTCTCCCCAAGTTACTACCCTGTGAGATGCCTTTAACCCCACCCATTTTTTATGCTTTTAATTTACCTATTTGGCTTCACATGTGTTAGTATTTTGAACTCTTACTGTCTGCTAGATGGTCATGGATGTCAGTTGTCGTGACATACCCGTGCCAGTCTCCTGTCATCTGTTGATTTCATCAGTAGCTTCTGTATTTGAGGCCAGATCACTCATGGATGTGTGGCATAGTGTTGGGTCTAGCACTGATCCATGTTGAAATCAGTCTGATTTATACATTCTCTCACAATTCTAATATTTTCCCAAAGAAATGTCTGAAAGGTGTTTTAATCAGTTTCCTCTTTTGTTGGTATAAATGAATCCTTGAAAAACCTTTTTCTGGAAGCAGGCTTTCTTTGGGGTTTTATTGCTATTGTACAGTCTGTCTTTAATCTTCCAGTTTTTCAGGGATGGCAATCTGGCCTTTTATATTTGTCAACAAAGCAGTATCTATTCAGTAAGAATTTTTTCTAAAATGGTCTAACCTGTTACAAGATCATCCTTAAGTAACAGTGTCACTTAACTCAGAAATTGGTGTAGAAAATATCTCTGTTTTGCTGTCAACTTGAGGCCAGGAAGGAATGTGACAAGATAGGGAGGACCAGCTGCCCTGGTATAGAATAGGAGAGAGGTTAAAGAGGGGAAGAAACTTTGAGGGGATGGAGAGTGTGGTGCATTTCAGATGCTGAAACTAGGAGACCAAGCAACAGTGCAGTCTACAGGGGGAAAAAAAGTAAATATATTAAACTGCTGGAGTAAAAACAGTGCAAGTCAGGCAAGGCAGTGAGACTTTCAGAATATTGATCAAAGGCCTGTACTGTTTGGGTCTGTCTTTTTTTTTAGTGGAGGGAAAAAACATGTCTTACATATTTGGACTAAGGTCCTTGTATCTGCCAGTTACAGAAAACTTCAGTTTGGTTTTGCTGCTTTCATCTGGTCCATGATGAATTGGGCCGCTAAACTTACATACCATGTGTGGTCTGGGTTGTGGATTTTTTTGGGTTTTTTTTGTGTCTGGATTTAGAAAATTCACAGCTCTAGAATCTGGTTTAGCAAGCTCAAAGTAATGATCCAGACATGTACAAGTCATGATACTCACACTATTTGTGTGCGTGGGAAAGATTATTGGGCTAGTGGGAAGAGCAAGGCTACATTAGATTTAACTGAAATTTCTATGCAGCTGTAACCTTGTCAAAAATGCAGAAATACTTCAAATGCAATTTGACTACTGTAGGAAAAGCAGTTTCCTTACTGCTTTTTGATCTCTGTATAGATCAAGTCAGAAGAAATGGAGTTAGCACTTATGGCAGCATTACTTATTCTGTCTGATAAATTGCAGATGGAACTTGAGAAACAGGCTGACCTTCTGTACCCATCCCCCATAAATCTGAGGCATTAGAAATATTTTGTGAGCTGGGCTCGCTGTGCACATTGGCTTGTGAATGCTCATGAGGATGCCCTGTTGTAGCAGGTTCACACAAGGCTGATGATCTTGTGGGATGTGAGAACTGCACGGAAATCAGTCAATATACTCTGAAAAAGGACATGTGAATGCAATGTCCCAGAGATGCCTTGTTCTAGTTTTGACAAGATTAATAATTATGAAAAAGAAGAAAAAAAAGGACTGTGGTTCCTTTTTTTTTTAGCTTAGTGAAGGTAGCCTTAACATCACTTGGAAGTTGAAGTAATACAATTGCTGAATCATTCTTATGCAACCTTCTTTAAATTAATCTGAAATATAATAAGACTATAGGGAAATCCTTAAGGTTCCTTAATGGCTTCTTTGAAAATTTATGAAGAAATGCTTCTGCTGAGCTCTGTCTTAACAGGTATCTTCTTTTATTGATGAAGCATAACCTAGTATAAATAAAATCTACTTGTCTGGTCCAGTTAATGCAGCCAATGGGTGTCAGGTGTCTGAGGGAGAAATCACACTCTGTTCCTTTTTTTGATGACTTTTCTGCAAAGTTCAAAGAACATGTTGAAAATCTGCCCTTTCATGTATTGAATTTTTAATTAATCTGGGGAATACTTAAAGGAGTAAGTGCAGCAAAGCACGTCAAATACAATAAGCTTATGGAATAGCAAAGCCCAAGTGCATTTAAAGGTGAGCAGGGTTAGTCAGAGCCATGTACTGAGGCAAGAAGTTTGTATTTATTTGTACATCAACCAAAGCAGAGTAATGTCTGTGCAGATACAGATTTTGGACTTCCTGGAGTGCTTTACTGTCCCAGCTTTCTGTCATGGACATAGTTTAAATATAGAGGTTTTTTTGCTCACTACTCACATTGATGGTCAATGTTTAGAAAAATGCTTTTATCTCTACTATCTTGATCTTCACAAGTACTCTTGAAAATAGTGATCACAATATTACTGTCATAGATATGCAGGTTTTCATACATCCTGGTATACATTTAATCTTGGCTTTTCTGGTCCATGCAGCATATATATATATATGTGTGCTGATTTTCATTTTGATATTTGTGCAATTATTACGTATTTTTTGTTTAGATTGGTGGATTCAACTAAAAAACTTTGAAAGTTGACTTAATTTTAAAGCTGTGAAGATCTATTGCCATTTTTTTTAAACCTATTTGCTCATCAGTAGTTTCATTTTGGGCTTTTGGACAGGTGAATGTTGCCATCTTTTCAGGAAGTTTTTGATAGAGAAGATCTGAATGTTTTAAATGTTTGGAGTTTATCACCAGTGCATATTTCATGCAGGCTCTGTTTTCTTTTTAATTTGGTCAAGGCTTTGTGAAATTGGATGCTGCCTGAAAGGAACCGTACTTTATGGCTGTTTGTTGCATTAAAATATTTGTGTAAAAATGTTCACTACTGTCTAAGTACATGAATTTTCATTCTGTCTTGTATGAGAAGCTGGGAAATAAAAAATCCTGGAGTTGTGGGATTACTATTTTAGAAGGATCATTAAAGTACATTACAGAAGTTGAATTTGGAAGTTCTGGTATGCTTAAAAAATTAAAAACAGGCATATAATAAAAATGATACATTTTGGCAGAAATCGAGATGATAAACTTGCAGGTGAATGCTGGGCAAGTTCTTCAATGTACATGAAGAAGTGAAGAATATAGCACCTTTTTTACCACTGTAACCAAATGGTCAGAGTTGTACTTCTAGCTCTTGGAATAGACCTCTTCCAAGTGGCCATGGCATTTTTTTCAGAGTATATTTGGGTGTACCTAGAGCAAATTTCCTCAACACCATGTTCTCAGAATGCCTGCAATAATGATTTAGTCTGGGTTCCTTACTTTATTTCCAGGCTTGTGGAGAGGAAAAATATTTGAGATTTCTATAGCTATGAATTTATAATTAGTTGTGCCTTTGTTTATTGATGAAATGCAGGCACATGAGATTGCTCATTTGTCCTGGTAAGTTAAATGTGTAAACATGTCTTTTTGTAGTGTCAGAAAAAATACTGTCTGAAAGAATTCTCTTGACACTGGAAAAGTTATTGCGTAGCGCTGTGAAACTTCCAATTTAAAGTGTCATTAGAGATGGATGATAGGTGCTAAAAGAAACTACAGTTGTGTCTGCAGCTGGGACACTCAGCTTTGGGTAGAGTAGGGTGTGTTGGAGTGGCCATATTACAGTGGCACTAGAGGTTAAACCAGACTGCTATGGCTGGAGAAAGTTGCTGAGGAGCTGAGTTTGGGGAAGAAGCAGCTCTCAGAGCTGCAGCGTGCCCGGTGCAGTGGGGCTGTCAGAAGCCATCCCGGTGATGCAGCGGCAGCTGCGCAGCCCCGTGCAGGCACAGCTGTGCATGGGGTCAGCGCTGCAGCCCGGCCCTGTGCTGCCCAGCCTCATGCACAGCTGCCTTTCTCTAGCGTGTCTGGAACACGGGCTGCTCTTCCCGTAGATTAAATGGTTGTGAAGGACAAATCAAAGGGCTTCAATGTATCAATTTTGGAAAGGCGCTGCAGCGTGTTCTGACACTTATACAGCCAGGCTGTAGACCCTTCTGCAAGTTTTTACTCTTAAGCCTACTTTTTTAAAATAGGACCTCAAGCAGTGATGAAGAGGCTATTAACATTTTGAAACTATTGCAGTTTACTACTGGATAGTTGAAAGAATAATAATTGTGTTCTAGGAAGTGTTGAACTTGGAATTTCAGAGTAGAAAAAAGGAAGTTGTGATCACTCCTTTGCTTACGTCCATAGCATATACGGCTCTCTTCTACTCACTAGTTTAATATCAGGCAATTACATCTATAATACGTACACAATTGGTTGTTCTGGTTGCTTAGAGGGTTTAGATGTCCTTATTTTAAATTTTTTGTTTGCTTATCTTTGGCTTAATTTTTGCACTTAGTATTGTTAGCTCCTAAATGTTACTTAGAGAAGTTGTGACAAATCTAACCTTTATTAGTTAGGAAGACCCAACTGGTGTTTATCAATCTTGCCTATGAAGCACATGTTGGGAAAATATTATGTAAGCTGCTCACTGTGCTAGTTGCACATTTAAATTTATTAAATAGTTCAGCAGCTGTGTATGAAATAAAATATGCGTCTTAATGCATAAAGTACTCATAAAAATTTGAACTCTACAAGCATGTCCCTTTGTGGGAAGTTTTCTTTGCCACCTTGCTATCTAAGCAATGTCTTTAGGAAGAATATTTTAAAACTGTTTTCACAGTAAAAAAATAGGTGGTGGTGGTGAAAAAGATTGTGCAAGCTGAGGTTCACCAAAGGAAGCATTCTGCAAACCTTAGGGGTAGCAACTGTGTCCCTCCCAGCCCCTCTGAGGTATGTCAGTAACACAGCCCAAAATCACACATCTGTTGAACAAGATTCCTTTTCTGTTTCATGATTTCTGTAGTAGCTGACTTACTAGGCTGAATAAGACAGGTTTTATTTGTTTGAGTTTTTTCTCCTCTAAATAACTGTGGGGGTAAAATTGTGGTTAAAAAAAAAAAAAAAAAAGGTGTAGTAACAAATATTCTGGAAGCTTTGAAAAACTCAAAGATAGATTTTGTTTCTCAGCAAAGAAAATTATATACAGTTGAAGCTGAAATAGTCTAACTACTGGTAGAGGAAAAGCACTCAGCTTAATTTTTAATGAAGGATGTCTGTGACTTTCTGTGGATATATTTGTTAATGGGCAAAATGATCTCCATTTGCAAAATGGATTGCATATTAGTGTATCTATCTATGACAGATAAATCCTTTGGACATAGACCTGATTTCATTTTAAGTCAGATTGCAAGTTTCATAAGAAGAGACAGTGTCCTTTCACTTCTGAAAGATGTTCCTTTTAGAATTTCCTGGTAACTCACTGCGTTTTCTCTGATACATGAGTACTTGCTATCAGTGAAATTCATATTAAGATGTGACAAATGGAGATATTGGGGAGGTGTAGCAGCATTGTGAAGAGACTGGTATTGGGCTAGACCCTTTTTCGTGTAAGAAAAAGAGCCTGATACTGTTGATTACAGAAAACATTAAGTTGGAAATAAATGTAAGATCATAAGAGTAAAAATTGGTGTCTTTAAAGACTGATAGGATGGTAAAGTATGAAGAAGATTGGGGAATTGAAACAAGTGACCTGAATCTGTACAGGAAACCCCTGCCTACCCTGAGTCAAACTTGAGCCCTGCACTTGGAAGCAGAACGTGGATGAACCACTGTATCCTCATTAGGAGTGTCTACACCAAGGATTTAGCAGCAAAGTGGATAAATGGATTCAACTCAGCATGATACTGTAGCAAATAACCCGGGGAAGTCTCTGTGTTTGTAAACAATAAAAATCAGTCAGTCAGTGTCTTGTATGTCTGAGTGCAGTGAGCACTAGTGAGCTTGAGAAGCTGTCCAGCATTGGTCCAGCATTGCATTTTAAATGGATGCTGAAAATATGAGTTTCAGAGAGTATCATCAGAAAATGCTGTAAGGAGTAGAGAAAGGATATTGTGCCTATTTGTTATAAACAAAAATAATTTTGCAAGATAGATTGAGTGTAGCTGTTGGTGACCAGAATCTTCCCTCAGGAGGAACAACTTATGGCTCTGCAGTTGTCTACAGTAAGGAACAAACACAGAGGACAAAGGGACAGTGGGAACCTTCAGCAGTGTGAGCAGATAGCTGCTTGCAGAATTGTCTAATGGACACTTGACTTCTGTATTCTGACACCACAGAATACTAGAACAATTTATTTTGACATGTCAGAAGATTTTACTCTGATGCAGAACAAAAGTGAGGTCACCCCTTAAAGGTTTTCCACCGTGAGTGACAGTGCAGGCTGCAGCATGGCTGGCAGTAGGCTGTCCTGGCAGAGACTGCATTCTTTTCCCTCTGATCAGGCAGTGTTGGCAACCTATTCTGTTAAATCAGCCATTAGGTTAAGCTAGCAAAGAAAGTTTCTTTCTCTCAAGCACTCACTTTTATCAGAAGTTGCTTGTATGGACTGCAGAAGTTTCCCTAAATAGCCTGTTGTTAAAGTATATTTTTTTTCTACAGAATTATTTTGGTATTTATTTCAATAGTTTTATTTGGTACAGGGAGAAACACTACAGCCACATTTAGTGTTTTTATTGTCTGTAATCTTCCCTTTCATGTTTTGGCAGATTCAAATGATAAGATCAATGTATGGTTCATGGTATGAAGTGCAGTCATTTTTGGTAGATAGTGTCAGCCAAAGTGTCCAGTGGAGTTTGAAGCCAACATATAAAGCAAAAGTTTGTGTGATGTTAAGTTTACTTTGATAAACATGTTACAAGTTTTTAGAAAATTTTGTGACTGTCTTTGCAATACCTGTATCTGAATCAGCAAACACATAGTTTAATAATTCGAAACTGTAAAAATTCATTTTATGGCCATATTCTCATGTGAGTAACTGCTTTGTGTTTTTTCTTTCTTTTTTTCCCCCCAAGGTATGGGCTGAAGCCAAATGACCAAATTTTGGCAGAGGAGAAGCACAAAGAACTGTAAGCTTTTTTGTGATGATATACATGCATGTTACCTGTATACTTTTTAATGTATATACATGACTTATTGTAAAATACCTGAAGCAAAAATGTTAGCTTTTGCTCTTTAGTATTGTCTGCTGTAACTTGCAAAGCTTGTCTGAAGACTAATTGTTATGAAAAGAGATTTTAAAATCTTTTTTCATTTATTTCTTTTAAAAATTCTTTAACTGCAGTTGGTACTAATGCAATTTAAATGCACCATGTAAATGTTCATCATTAATGCCTACATTCATTTCTAAATTAGCTACAGATTTCTAGGATTACTTTCACATTTCTCTCTTTCAGGATAGAGATACTGGGGAATTTGGTCCATTTTGTGTTCATCTACACGCTTAGATATAAAAATAACATCCCTTTTTTTCCTTACTATTTTAAACTTTAGGCTCTTGCACATAACTGTTTGTTTCCATTACTACATTAGCATTGTTTTGCATTATTTTGCATTATTTCATGATACACCAGAAGACTTATGGAGTTTATCCTCGTGTAAGGTAATGTACCTGTTTCAGATGAATTCACATCTATAGCTGTCAAGTTTTCCCATATTAAATTTTGGATGTTTTTAGAAAGGTCAAAGATTTCAAATAGTAAAAATATATTCTGGTAACAAGGATTCAATTCCTCTGGAAAACATTTTTTTTCCAAAAGCTTTAGTGATTTAATTACTAACCAAATGTTCCATGTTCTTTCAGAGGATGGAAAAAGACATTTAACTTGAGTTAGTACATCATGGTAATGTACCTGTGACATTAAAACTGCTTGAGCTCCAGGCAAGAGACAGGCAACATGAGTTTCCTTTGATAAATGATAAGATTGGTTTTATACAGAGCACACTCTCTAGTGGCAGAACACTTATGGACAGCATAGCTTTGATTAATCCATTAACCCATTTTAGATGCCATGAGCTACAGTGTTAAAAGTACTGCAGAAAAAATGCAGAGGGGTTAAACACAAGGTAAATTACATGCAGGTCTGTACAAGTTGTACTGTGTACACAAGCTTTATTTGTTCAATAGATACTGATTAAACTGAGCCTTTTGATGTGAGATATTTCATTTGAAGTACTTCTCTTTTAGCTTTTTATTATAGGTATATTGCATATTAGTTAATTGCATGTTTACTATTGATATGTTTAGAGCATAGTCACTTCTTAAATGGAGGACTGAACTAATTTTATTCAAGTAGTTTTTTATTAAATTTTGTTTAATACAGAAAGTTCAGTAAAACTCAAGTTTTACCTGGATCAGCTGCAACAGAAACCCTTCTTTAGTGTTTTGTTGTACATACTGCATTAGCTCCTGAGATTATTTATATGTTGGTAGGTATAATGAAAGAGGTTGAACATGCTTTTGCCACTGATCTTGTCATCTTGAATGTCACTGGATACTTGACCAGGGAAAAAAACTCCTGGAGGTCAGTGTCATGTTGTTTTCAGGAGAGACCTTTGGAACATTTCTAAGCTGTGTACTCTTCTCCTTGGCCCATGTGACCACCACAGACTGCACATTGTTGAACTTCAGAGCACTTTCAGTCCTGCAAGCTAAAGTCTCTGATTTAACTTATAGATGAGTTGTTAGGTACTTAATTAACCTTTTCTGATGTTAAATAGACTTTCATAATTTAAAGAAATGCCAGTTCTAAGAAACATGAAAAACAACTTACTGCTAGGGTAACTGTTGCTGAAGTGATTATAAATTTATTCTTAGTACAGTGCCCTTATAATTAAGGTATTCTCCTGACCCTATTGTAATGTTTTAAAGTCAAATACAAAGTTAGTTTCTACATATTACTGTTCAGTTCCAAAATCCTCCTACTTAAAATAATTTATCTTTCAGTCTTTGAAATGTCATAAGCTTTTATATTGGCTTCCTTAGTAGTAAAGAAGACTTCTTTTGGCATTCTTCATCCAAAATCCATCATGGTGATTTATCTGACTGTCAAATGTCCTTCAGTTTCTCAGAGATACTTCAGTATAGCTGTTGTTGATAAAAATGTAAATTTTGTTCAGTAATCAATTCCTTACCTCCAAAGGTAACTGAGCCTGCTGCCCTGACTTGGCTTGATCCTTTAGTCCTTGACTCTTAGTTATCTGGAGAGAGAAGTACAGCCACTAAGAGTGGCATTGGTTTACAGGCATGGCATCATGCTTAACTTCTATTTTAAGCACAAAGGTATGAAAGATCACCTTTTTCCCCCCCTGCTTTCAATGCACTTCAACTGTAGCAGCATTCTAAATTTGTCTTTTCTTTTTGTGTACACTTCTTTTGTTAACAGCAATTTATTTGCACTAAAGCTGTTAAGTTTGGGCATATATGCATTCTTTTCAGAATTTAGCTGGAAATATCTACTCCTGCCCCACCCCAATCAATTTCTGAATATACCTTATGAAGGGTGCAAGGTACTGTCCCACAGCTCAGCCTGTTTCCATTAAAATGAGCAGATTAGTTGGAGCCATCAGCACTGGTGATCAAGCCAAGCCGTGCCCATGTTGTAAGGAACCAGATGAGCAACAGCCTTGTTTTCAGTGAGGAGTCTGCTCTTCTGCAGAGGGAATAACAAAGGTGGTGTCTTCTGTTTGCACTGGTGTTTTACAAGGGAAGTATTGAGCATTTGTGGCTCAAGGGATGTCCTGCAGATGTTTCCCACCTTCCCTAACCCAGCTAATCCCCTCAGCTCTGAGTCCTGCAGGACTGCTAGGGAAACTCGGACATAATAAGGTGAGGCCTTAATGTTGTGTATATTTTTTTCTCCTTCTCAGAACAATAAAAAAATATAAACTCTGAGAAAAAAATATTTTTCCTGACCCTTTGTATAGTCCTTTTACAGGAGTTTCTTTTTTAATTCTCAGAATTGGCCTGATTGGCTTTAACTGAAGGTCATATTAGCAAGTATAGACTTGTGTATGCTGTTGCCTAGGCTGATTTTTCTTTTGGTTTTACTATGGTTCCACATCAAAAGTTTTTTAGGAGAATAAATTTAGGCTAGGTGCAGCCAGTGATGGGGTGTGCTGGAAGTTGTTTGATATTAAAGTAGGAATACTTTAATACAGAGTTCAGCTTCACTCTGTAGAGTAAGTGTTGACAGAGGAGTTGGGATTTCTTATTAATATTTTCTTTTACTAAACTAGGGACTGTAACCCAAATTTTGGAAGCTCGACTAGCTTGTATGAATACAGGTGATGAAATACAGTCACTGTGAGTTTTAAAAACATTGTTTGGAGTTCAGTAGTACCACTGAGTCTGTAAGCAATGCTTCAGAACACTTGTTTTAGTGCAGCTTTGACTGACTCCTTGTTGAACAGTTTTATAAACTTGTGCTTAAGCAGTTTTGGCTGTGATGGGACATTTTGGAAAGTTAGTTGAAGGAGAGAGTAAGAAATGTGGAATCCACATTGTGTTTCTCATTTTTTAAGCTTTATTTTTCAACGATCAAGACCATGAAGTGTGGAAGAAGATAAATAGCAGCTTTCTTTCTCTTCAGTCCATTTTTGATGTATTGGTCAGAAGGGAGAGAGCAGATGTGTTGCTTTGCTGAAATTTGGCTGAGGGGGATTTGTTTAGCTGAGAGGGATTTCATTCTTACCTGCATACTTGCTATTTTTCATTGTGAAACTGAACAAGGGAGAGAGGGACTCTTAAATTTGAGCACAGCTGTTTGGGTGACTGATGGAGTTTTGATTTACCTGTAACATCTGGCAGGAGGTGGTGTGTGCATATTTTCTGGTTTTGCTTAGGCAATATATAGATATTTAAGTAAAAGGGTCAATCTTGGAGTCATAATAGGGATGTTTGGGGATTACAGGGGGCCTCTATTGCTTGGGAAAGAGTAGAGAAATCTACAGTAGGGGTTTAGAAGTAGTCTGGGTATGTCAGAGAGCTCAAGGATCTCAAAGGGATTAGAACCATGTCACAGGAATGTTGAGAGCAGTTTCCTTGTATTTGGGGGCGGGGGAGTTACCCCGTGTGGGTGACTGTCTATCACAGTACTTCAGTACAAATCTATGGGACTCGACCAAGCACAGTGCGAGTGCAGCCGTGTGCCATTGGCAGTTCAGCTTGCAGGGAGGAGCCGTGGATTCTGGGTCACCGGCGGGACGCCGCTGTCCCCCTAACGCTTCGGGACACAGCCGAGTGCTCCGTGCCACTAGAGGGCGCGCTTTGTCTTCGGTAGCGCTCGCAGAAATCCTTCCCTGCGTGCGGGGTGCAGGATTTGTCCTGTTGGGTTGAACTCTCTCTAAAATACCTTTGCTTTTTATCCATCCTCTTTCCCCCCTAAGGACAAAAAAAGAGGGTAGCAAGTTGTTTGTGGAAGCAGGGGGAAGAGAGAGTAAAATATCAGAAATATGAAGCTTTAAGTCTTTTGTTGGCCTTCTCATAGATGCTGACAATATATGTGATTTGTATGGATGAGGTGATATATGAATCTGTCACAGCTGTTGAGTTACTCCATATAATATGCCTCACTTGTAATTACATTTGAGTAGATTAATATATATTATGAAATATGATTTGGCAATGAATTAATGTGGAAAACTGTTATGGCAGTTATTACAAGGTGCTCAGATTAATGAAAAAACCTGCCAGCTCCCACCTTTACACGACTTTATTTTAGATTCCTTCCTCATTTTTTAAAAAATCAAATATCATATTGACCTGTTTCGAGGTGGAGAGTTTTGTCTGAAAACTTCAGTAAAAGTCACTACTACTGTGCAACTGATACTTGCTTTTACAAAATCAAATATTTGAGTTTTTAGAGGAAAACTCTTAAACTTCTCTTTTTAATGAATAAAGAGTAATTTAGAATGACTAGTCTCTTAAGCTGCCACTTTTTCCCAAAGCAAATAAAATTCTGTATATATTGACTGATTGTTCCATGACATGTAATTAAGTACTTCATTAATTAAACTTCCATTAAGTACTTAGGGATTCTGTGGAGTAAGAATCTGCATGATTTGCTGTCTATTTTTGAGAAACTTGTAAGGAATGATCTTGATGGATGGGAAGAACACTGTACTGATCTGGAATGTTTTCTTCATCCAGTTCCTTGAGTTGTTGGCTCCCTCTGTAGAAACTACTTTAAATTGCAGTTTAATTTCTCCCGAATTGTTTTGTCACTTCTGTGTACACACATAAAAGCTTGAGTCAGATGTGGAAAAGGAATGATTTATGGTTAGCTACAGAATTTCTATGACAGATTACTCCCTCTGTGTTTTTTCCTTCCTTTTTCTGGATGTCTACCACTCATGCAATTATTTTGAATTACAGCACCAATGCAAATAAGCAGTATAGAAATCAGCTCATGAAATTCTTGGTCACAGGCAGTCCTGCATAAAATTTCTAGAAGTTAAGGTACCAAGTTATAGCAGAAATACTTTTAACTTCTTTCATGGAGCAGTCTTTACATATGCTTAAATTTAAAATAAAAAATTTCAAGTTAGTTTTAGTATATAATTTCATTTTGCATCCTGCTGTTGGAGATGTTAAATAAGTAACCTGCACAATACATGTTCAGGGTGGTAAGCAGTTTGCATCAGTATTTTAAAACTGTATGTGTGTATCAGTACATTGTTTTAATTGAGCCTCCTGCCTCTGTTCATGTTCCTTTGTGTGTATAGTACATTGAAGCCCAACTTTGCTGTGTGGCTTTAAAGGCTCTATTAGAATAGTCTCTATTGTTGAATGGCTCCTGGAAATCAGAGTCAATTCATTCTTGCATGGTGCAGTGCTTATTTGATGTAAAATAGAAGAAAACTTCTGATAACAGCTATGGCTGGCAGTTAAGAGCAAGGCTTATGCTCCTCCGGGGAGCTTGGTTTTGTAGCCTGAGATGCTTATCTGAGGCTGTTGTGGGATAGAAGACTTCCATGTTAGTGGGAAGGACGAGTGCTGCAGGGAGAGAGAAGGATGGTTATGAAAGCCAAAGGAGAATCCAAAATATTTGTGTATGTGACATACAAAGTGTAAAAACTGCTGCTAAAGGATTGAATCTTTATTTGTTAAAGGTTCCTAATGTCAGATTCACTGTTCTTCTGTACTCTTGCTCTAATTCACATATATTAATTTTTCTTCTCTTACCTTCAGTAGAGGTTTTCTTGTGTCATCTGCTTTGATTACCACAGCCTTATCATAGGTGGTACAGAAGAGATCTCAAAAGATCCTTCATGGGAAAGATGTTTTCCGATATTCCAGCTCAAATTTAATTAGTTACAGAAACCCTCACAGTACTGGTTATTGAATTAAATTGATCTCTTGTAATGATTTCTTACTTTGACAGTTTGTGCAGGAGTAGGTGGACTGACATGGATCACCTATTTGGTTCCTCTGTGTAGTAAGCTAATGAGGCCAGTTTTCTTTTTGATAGTATTCCTGACAGTGATTACTGTTCCTCAGTGTGTACTAGACATACATGCTTTAAAGCAAGGAAATAACATTTTTCCTTTTGCTGCCTGTTCCTAAGCTCGCCCTCCTGCACAAACTGAGCAGAGAACCCACAGACCTGAACTGAACTCTCAGACTTGGAAGGCTCAAGTGATCTGAACTCCTGTAAAGCACTTCAGCTTGCCTCTCACCCCGTGCAGAGCAAAGGCTTCACAGACCGCACCCTCCTGTCCTCCTGGGGCTCATCTCCAATAAATGCAGTTTGGGCTAAGACATGATTGTCCAGAAGATGACTTCCCTTATGATTTCTCTTGGCACTTTTCTTATTTATACAACTTGTTAAAAAATGGTGTTAATGTTTCCACAGCACTGACTCCTGGTATTGATGAAGTGTGGTGCTAATGCAGTAGTGATGGGACTGTGTGCAGTGACAGATGTATTTGAAGACTGAGTTTTGAATATGCAGAATGATTTTTTTTTCCCATACTGCTGCATATTTCTGTCACTGTAGTGCTTTATTTCCAATAGAGGATGGGGTGCACGCTTTTTAGACTAAGATGCAGTCTTGTGCTACAGAACATGCAAAATCTCCTGGGATTGCTGCTTTTTAGCTAAGGTAGCTATGGTTTCTGCATCTTTACTGCATAGTTTAGCATTGGACAAGATATGTCTTGAGAGTATTAATTTTTGTTATGCAATGTGGCACTAAACGAGAGATTTTCCTAAAATTTAGAAATTATTAATTGGACCTATTAATACCCTAGAAGATACTTTGTCTTAGTGTCTTTTAGAAAGAGAATGTATTAAAGATGGCTGTGGGATGGTTTTGAGCTGTCAGACTAATTATTTAACTTAAAGCTGCAAGTTACACAGCAAAAACTGCATATTCTGAAACAAAGAGTGAGAATTTAACATGGGATTTTTATTCTATTCTCTTATTGTATTTCTTACATGTATTCTGCTTGCAGTCCTCCAGACATAGCACCAGAATCAATAAAAGCTAATGCTCACCCAACCATTTTGTGGAATTATATTAATTTTATTGCCTTATGTATAGTGTGTGAAGGAGAGCCTTCAGATAATCTTCTGTTGCAGATCCTGTTTGGATTCTGATTTTGTTCTGATTTTAATGACATAACACCAAAGCTGTTGAAGTGGAGGTGCTGTTGGGAAGCCCTGGCAAAGGGTGCGGTCAGTGCTGGGAGTGCCACCAGCTGAGGGGGTGCTTTGAGCAGCAGCCACCTCGCTGGCGGCTCTTTGAAACCTGTTGTAAAAGGTGTAAAATGTCTAAAGCTTTTAACCACTTGAAAGGACTTGACAGTGCACTGTTATCTTTTTGCTTAAACACTTCTAAGGCTGAGGTGAGGGGCCTTACTGCTTTACTGAGGCTCCTTAAAACCAGTGGAGGTAAGAAATGCAAATTTCCTGTGCATGCAGTTTGAGCTTGAGATGAGGTACACCTGAGCGAGGTGGGGCTTGGGAGGGCTTTTTGTGTCACTCAGACCACAAACATCATTCATGTTCAGATTGCTGTGTTAACTGGTTAAGTGAAATTGCAAAACCCGGAATAAGAGTGTAATCATCTCTTCTCTAAGCTAAGTTTTGATTTTGTTCTGGTTTTTAATGTGTTGCTGGTATGATTATTTAAAAGTCAATGGTCAATGCCAAAGAGAATAAAAATGTTCATTATTTAATTCTTAGTAATTTTTTTTATGATCCTGAGAGTAGATGGAGAATTTAAACTTCCAATATGTTTTGCATTTTAGTGACCAAAAAAATTACTGTAACAGATAATACACTAAAACTGAATTTCCAAATGCAGGCACATTTCATTTGATTTTTGAGTAGCCTGAGGCTTTTGTGAACTCTTAGGATTTTAAGAATAGAACTTATTTATTGGTGGCACTTGTGTTTGCCTGCTCTGTTTACATCAATAAAGTATGTGTATTTATTGCATATTATTTTTTCATAATTCCATAAGAGACATAGTTAGGATATAATTCCAGAATTTTTCCTAAATAATCAGGTAATGAGCTTTATTGTTGTGACATTTGTGTGCAATTAATAACATGGTATCAATTCTTCCTGTGCTGGGACTTCAATTTTCTCACTTAAAATCTTTTTTTAGTGAAGCTCTTAAGAATTGACTTGCCAGAGAATGGCCACTGATGTCCTGCTTTTTACCCTGTTATAAAAATGGCAGAATTGCATCAGATGTTCCATTTCCAAAGCAGTTAATGAAGTATCACTCTCTTTGCTAATTTGGCTCTAAAAGTATCCTCATTTAGAGATGTAATCACCACAAATAAAATGTAAAATAAAGTGTAGGGTTTGTTAGCAACTGAGAGAACAATAAGTCTCTATTGCCCATTCAGTCTTTTCTGAGTTAAGCTTAGCCCCAAGAGTACCAATTAGTGCTCAGAATAGTGAATTCTGCTATTTTAAAGGTGGTCATCTATCAGAGCAGATTAAATGGCTTGTGTGAAAATAATTTAGTAGCTGCCCATTAATTGCCTTTCCTTTCATAGAATTTTAGAAAGAGACCTCAAGAGATCATTTAGTTTCAATCCCCCAATCCAACTAGAGATGCATCTTTGTCATTCCTGGCAGATATTTGTCTAGCTGTCTCCAAGGGTCTTTGGAAATAGTAAGATGTCATGTGGAGACAGTGCAATCTTAGTACATTACTTGTAATGGTGTGCTCCTTCATTCCCACTGAAAACTTTGTTTGCAGGATGGAACAGAGAGCTATTGCCCATAACAGTGAAGAGGGAGTTGGATGGATTACAGGATGCACAGGAATTGCCATGGGGGTGAAAAGGCAGTGGTTCTAAGCAGGGGAGCCAGGACAGCGTAGGACAAGGCTGTGTGCAAAGAGAACATGGACATATATTTTGGCTAGGGTAAGGTTCTGTGCACCCATGCACCCCAATAGGCAAAAACATAGAGCAGAGTAGCCTGCAGTGTGAGGAAAATATTGAGAATCTAGCCATTTTAGTAGTGTGATGGAAGAGGTTGCATAAAGTTGAGCATCTGATTTAATCAGGACAGCTGGAAGCCTCTGCTTAGCAGTCTTAAGGATATGTGTTTGGTATGGATGTTCAGTTTTGCATTTGCAGAGAGATATGTTTGTTTTGCTTTCTTCCTGCTCATGAATAGTATTGAAGACTTGCCAGGAAATATTGTCTGATCTACATACTTATATAGTTCAATAATCATTGTCTCATGTAATTGTCTCTCAGACATCTAAATTGATTTGTTCTTGAAGCTTTGTACCAGATAAGATTGTAATTTTATGGATTTGTGGCCAAAGCAAACGGAATGTAGCTGGCTCTAAATTGCATGGGAAACTTGCTGCACATTCAGAAGCTGTGTGCCTGAAAGGATGGAGCCATCTGCTTATTCTGAAGGGGGTCTCCTGCCCTGATGCTGTTGTGGCTGTATGATCAGATGACCTTGTTTACAAGAAGTGGAAACAGCAACTGACACACACTGCAGCTTCTGTCCCCAACCAGCAATCACAGATGGAGTGCAGCTGCTGCAAGGGGTTCAGTGCTACCTTCTGGTCACACGAGTCAGCTGGTGCAGTTGCAGCTGCAGCTGCCAGTGTCTCTGCTGAGCAGCTGAAACACACAGACCTTACACAGGCGAGTGCAGGGGTGTGTGGGAGGTGATGGACACAAACTGCCTGTGCCACTTGAGCATCTGAACCACCCTGCACCCAGTATGTCAGTCCTGGCCTGATCTTGTCTCTTTAACTGATGACACTGGTTCTGGTTGTGAGGGGAGTGGCAAGAGAGCTACAGACAGTGGCAATATAATGGCATTACTTAATTTCAATTTCTTATTTATAATCTCTGTGTAAAACACCCTGAAGACACATATGTTCTCCTGTCTTGCTTGTCCTCAATGTAATTCAGGTCCAATACTGGACTATCAAAGATTGGAGGGCAGAATCAGAGTCTTTTGCTATGGGAAAAAATATTTGGGGAAATTCAGTATTAGCACAAAAATGTGTTGGGTGCTTTAAGTTGAAATTGAGTATTTAAACAGGCTATGCAACTCCAGCAGCTAACACTGTGATTTTAAACTTTAGTGACAAATTTTCTCACAGATTTGTTGAAAGCTTCTGAACTAACTTTAAGAACTTTTCTAAAAGTAGGCGATCTCTTGCGCTAACATTTCAAGCACTCAACAACAGTGATATATCAGTCTGCATGCATCAGTGAATAAGCCTACCAATTTCCATCTGTTGACAGTCCTGCACAGATTTCTTGAATTTTAAGAAAAAAATGTTGGGTTAGAATTCCAGCAGCAGTTATGAGAATGTTTAGAAACAAACAGTAGCTTTGTTAAAACTTTGCAGTGTGAATATCCCACTTCACAATGAAGGGAAGATCATTCCATCATAGTTGTCCAAATACACAGTGTTATTGGTTGATACATTTTGTGGGAATCCTTCCTAAGCTGGAAGGATGTGCCTGTGTCAAGGGTTGGACACTGAACTATTAAACTTTGTGACTGTTTATTTACTGTCTACTCTGAGAAAAACACTCTGAAAATATCTTTAAAACCAGTACTTTCTTTATTTCTGTTGCTTGGTTATTGCAGTTGGCAATTACTGTGCAACAGCCTTTTCCCCTTTATTGTTTTATGGGGTTTCCTTTGGCTCTGCCACAGGTGCTTACCATGAGTAAAGGTTACCTACCACTCTGCTACTGAAAATATAAAATACTTGTTTTTCTGAGGAAATGGGACATCAAGCAAGTGAATAGAAGGGAAAATCTTAATATGAGTAAAAAAACTGGAGGGAGGGACAAGCAGATGTACGATACACAGGGTACCGTTGTTCAAATATTTTTTTTTGTGGAAATTTCCAGGTTTATCTTTTTGTTTGGGTCTTTAATTTTAAAGTATATACTGAGAAGACACTGAATAATTTTCTGCCTAAAAAGCAATAAGGAGTGGCCTAGTTCAGGTAAAAGTATTTTCAACTTTCAGTGAACATATTAGAAGGTTTCAGTATCAGAATACACTTGAATTACAGATGTTGCAATATTTATAACTTGCACAGTGTTATATCTGTTGCTTTTTCAGTATTTTTTCCCCAGTTATTGTATGTGCACTTGCTCTTTTCAAACTCTTTGCTAGTACTGCATTTCCTACCAAGACCCCTGTATTCTCTGCATGCTGGCTGCTCAAAAAACTGTGATTCGAAGTGGCAGTACCCTGCTTACCTGTTTTGAGGTTGCTTCATGCTAAATGTTATGAGTGATGAATATCTCAAAGGTAAAATACTGCCACTGGATGGTGCTATTGTTATGTTATTTAACTTACTTTCTGTGATAATGTGAATGGCATGAAATCTCCACCCCTGTCCCCCTGAAATATTTTGTGAGGATCTGCTGCAACAAAGTCCTATGTATAGAGGTCACCAGTAGTAAAATAGTCATCCTGTACCTTCATGAAGGCTGGGCAAAGGTAATTCTGTCTACTGTGATCTGTATTTGAGCTTAGCAGATGAGTGTTTAAAACAAGTTTGGATGACAGCCTGCCTTTGCTAATACAGTTGTTAGTAGGGAAGGTGATGTTCTTGAGGAATGGGATACATTTAAGCCAATCAGCTGTGTGAAATCTGCATATTCATAATACATCTAATTATCCAGAAAGAGATGCTGAGTTACTGAAATTGTCACTTTGAACGGTTTCCTAACGAGGGGACTGTCTTTTAAAACGGCAGGGGTTACATAGTTAGCTACCTATTACATTACAAAAAAAAAAGTTTTGACTGTTTTATGCAAATATACTGCATTACCTTGTATAAATGAGAAGGTAAATCAGCTTTTGAAAGCCCTTCATGTTTTTTTGAGGGTGGAGAAAATGAATTCTTCTTACAAATTTGCATTTCAAGAAGTAAATAACTACTTGAAAAGGTGTGCTTTCTTTTAAAGATTGCAGTTTGATAAGCTAGAGATTTGAGTGTTAAAATGGCTTTATAAATTTTTGAAATTCATCTTTGAATATGCTATGAACAATTGAAAACATACTCAAATTTTCTTATAAGCTGCCTTAAAAATGTTTTTTTTTGGTGCTTGCTTTCTCTTTCCCTTCCATTTTCATTCACATATTTTGATCTGTCTGGAGCAATTGGGGTAAATTTTTTAGAGCCCTGCGAGAGGAGAGGAAGGGAAAGAAAGTCCCTAGAACCTAAGAAAACTATTGCTGTTGTCAGTCTTGACTTCAGAAGAAATTATGAGATTTGGCAAGACATCTTCTTGTGTATTTATGGCCTGTCTCTTTTACCAATTGAGCTATTCTGTGTCTGTCTCTGATAACTCCTAAGCTCAGGGGGCAATATCAGAACCATGTTTGACAGGGGAGAGAAAATGTGTAGGATAAGAAGTTACTGAAGGTCTCCAGCGAGTTTGGGGCTTGATAAAGAAGGGAGTTGCATGTAGGGAAAGGGGGGTGGAACACAGACATTTTTACCTGCAGCAGGATCAGGCCTGATGGACTGGAACAGCCAATGTAAACCTCGGTGCAGGGAACCACAAATCAGCGGGTCCTCCCCTTCCACCAGCCAGGCAGCTGGGCTGGAGGAGGTGGGGAGAAGAATGAGGGTGGGACGGTACTTTGAAGGGACTTCAAGAACATGGCAGAGGAGTAAGGCTGTTGATATAGCAAATATACAATATGCATTGTTAAGAAACCAGGCTTCTTTATATTTCAGCAGGTATATTAAGAGGCTGCTCCTTGGATATGTTCATTAATTGCTGAAATCAGAAGCTGTATGCTTGCTCAGTCTGCACCTGAAAGACCTTAGTTTGTTTATGCTGCATCTGTCCTGGAGTTTTAGTTTTCCTTTTATTACTTGAATTCTCAAATATGAGAGTAGCTAGCTTTTTTCTTTCTTTTTAAAAATTTGCTTTTTAAAAACAAACAGCCTGTCCCAAAGTCTCTATTTTAACAGGCATAGATTTCAGTCTTCTTTTTCTGATGTAATTTTTTCATATGATTTATGTTAACTTTTCTCCTTTCTGTTGCAACCCATCAGCTCTTTTACTGTGTTTACTTTTACTTGCTGTTGTAGATGTTAGCCCTATCTAGCACAGACATAGTCAATGGCAACTTAAACTTTTGAGGTAACAGTAGGTGTGTAATCATATGAGGTAATGTGTCTTAAATTCTCAAAGAGAAGGCAATTCTCTTCCTGGAGCTCTTATCAAGAACAAGGTTGGGATAAGACAGGATGGAATTAGACTGTGAGGAGCTGGCTTGAAGTGTTGACAGATTATTTCTGAGAGAAGTCCGGGAAGAAATTCAGAGGCTTGGGGACATGCTGCAGTAGTGTTGGGTCTCAGTGGAGACTCCTGGGGCCAGGAGCTGAAGTGCAGGAGTTTACAAGGAATTGACCAACATACTTTGGAGCTTCATGTGAAAGTTTTTTATGACAGAGATAAGTGGTATTGATCTCATACTTGGAGTGTCTGTTGGACTGAAGGTTGTACTCCTTGAAGCAGATAGATGTTGTGGTGGTAGAGGTTGAAAAGAGATGTGAAGTAAGTGACTAAGTCTGTCTAGGACATTATTTCAAAAAATATGAATAATGGACCCATTCCTCTTGCATCGAGGGTTCAGAAGAGATATAATTCTAGTTGAAAATCCCCTTCATTTTGTTTAAATAGTTTAATAGAATATGTAACTCTTTCCACTTGTTATGAGCAAATGGGAAGTTAGATCTTGGGTTTTATTGCCTTTTTTTTTTTTTTTAAATTTCCACTTGGCTGAAGTTTTTAAAAATTGCTTAGTAGTGAAAAGGACCTAAAATGCTTGAAAGTGATGATCTTGGTCAATGATAATCTTATTCTATGTACATGGACCTGTAAGCTGGATGGACTACTTTTAGTGTGATGTATTTTTGTTTCTTCATCTCTTGAATACCTGAAGCTGATGTGTTTAAGAAAGAAAAAATGGGAAAATTACCTTTGCATTCTTCTTTGTGTCTCTCCTCCTGGGACAAACTGAGATCATCTGCAAGATCAAATACCTGCAAGAATCTGTGTTCTTGTAATTGAAAACTGGAAGTCTTCTATGGATATTTATTGGACAATGTCATGTCTCTGTGAGGTATTAAAGGAATTTGATTAATGCCTTTTATGATTTTATTGATCATGCTTTATATCACATTTTTTGTAAGTCACTATAAAATAATGTTACTTAACGGTGGGGAAAAAACCTCACATTATTCACCCCTCTAGGTTTTCTCAAATTCTTCTTTTTTTACTGTAGGCTCAAAAATGATCAGCCATACAAAAAAGTGTCAGTAAACTGGGATGAAATTTCTGAATCGCTGTAGCTAGGTATGTGATTCCAGATACACCTCAGTTTTTCAGGTTTTTTTTCCTTGACTATTTGGTCTGCCTGTGGGAGGGTCATTATGTTCTATTATGTGACTGCTGCTATGCTGTCCAGCTTCTGTATGAAGTAGTGAAACAGAATGATCCCTTGTTTGAAGGAATGTGAAATCCAAGGTACATTCCCACATGGAGTTCTCATGTTCAGTGTGTCATAGGTCTGCCTCACTTAAATTCTTATTACTAGAGATTCATTTTCTGAGTGTAATGAAGTAACACATCACAAACTCATGTTTTAGTCAGTGTGACTGTGAATATAGATAGGGTGTTCAACATCAAGATGCAGTAGTAACATGTCTTTTTTAAAATTTCTAATGTATAGTAGTTGTGATAGATTTTGTAAAACAGATATTGTCCGAGAGCATCCAGCTTCATTTGATAAATAAAGACAATTCTTTAAAGATACCATCTGAACAGGATTCAGCATCTTTGTAGTGTAAATTCAGAAATCTTCACTGATTATTGGAAGTCCCTTCTCCAACTTTTTTCCAGTTATCTATTTATTTCAACTTTTCTTTCCCAACCATAATTTTTCCAACCTCTTATATAAAAGAAGTTAGAACTCAGGGTTACACATTAGTGCCCTGTGTCACCTCTTGCATCTTGGGATGCTATTCTAACACTCTGCCTTGCAAAAGTAAGAATCCTTAATAGATGCATTTTAAGGAGAGTGAAAACTGGCCTCTTATAATGCTCCTCTGTTTTGTTTTTTTAAATAATATAGCCTGTTTTCTTCTTCATCTGTTATCCATATAGTAGATGTGTTAAATCTGTAAGCTGGTTTTCATTTGTTACCTTGTTGTTCCACTCTTTCTGAAAGATGGAATTGCTGGAGTTGTCCTGTTTCAGTTGTGCTGTGACTGGTCCTGTCTGGGGGAGCTCTGTCTTTCACTGTGTGCAGACACGTGCACAAGTAAAGGAGGAGGGTGGAAATCTTGGCGTTCTCCCAGGAACAGCTTGCCTCTTGTGCCTTAAAAACTTCAGCGTTAGGGATGTTGTCCCAGACTTGACAACAGCCTTGATAGGGAGAAAATGCAGACTGTTGGAGAGTGGTTTTTAATGTAAAAGAGAAGCTAACCAAGATGAAACCAGTCTGGAAGTTTAAGGCATGCAAACTGGTCTAAGATGAAGCATGCTGAAATTGGTAAGCTGGTTGGATAAAGGAATGACAATCCTGCAAGCACCATCTTGACAGTTAATGATATGAATTATTTTTCCTTGTTAAGTCCTTAATAAACTGAGGTAGGAGAAGATATATGCAGATGTTAAATTTTGCATTAAACACCCAAAGATGCAATGAGAGGGAACAGAGTAGGGACATTTCTCCTATTACGTCAAGACTTGTCTCTGAGTACTTGGCGTTATTTAAAACAACTTTGTTGAATTGGATGAACTTTGATCCTAATGAAGAACATTTGATTGAATTAAGTGCAGACTTCAACTGGTGTTTATCTTGAAGAATTGTTTGCAAGTGTTAAATGTTTATCTAAACAATATAAAATTAGTGTATTTAGTGTATTATAGGTTAATATGCACATTTCTGTTAGCCAGGATGTGTATGTTTACTGCTTTCCACATTGTGCTTGATGTTTCAGTTTCTCCTAGCAGAACGAAGAATTCATTTGGACTTGCTCTTTCTTCCTGCTCTCTCATCATGCAAATATGGGTTTGGAATGAGGTGGTACAGGCTTGATCTTCAAGGATACAAAGCAGTGTTAGCCTCATTCTTTCTGGTGCTGATAGAGTGCAAGTAATTTGCCCCAAGTACCCTACCTTGGGGGCAGACACTCTGCTTTAACCTTACCTCCTCTGTGGACTTGGCAGTGGAAAAGTGAGATTATGGCTGGTTTTGGGAGATAAGGGGAAGTATCATGATTGTGTGATGTATAATGCTATGGGTTACTACAGTTCTGGAAACCAGACTTGGAAGGCTGCTTTTGTTTGTTTTTTAAGTAGACTGTAGGTTATCTCAGTCAGTGTTAATACATAAATGAAGGATGCTTAATTAAGCTGACTCACTGGAATTACATGCAGGAATACCAGTTGGGAAGATGGATGTTATGTATAATCCTAAAAACACGGCAGGGAATTAGCCTTTGAGGAAAAGACCTTTAGCTAATCTGGGTTCTGTCTGGACTATATTGAACTAATGTATTGTGTAGGTGCCTTGATATTAGCGTCTGGTTTGGATTTCCTCTTCTTCTGAATTGATCTTTTCGTCTGTCCCCACCTATTTCACTTAACTTGCCATTGCAGAGTGATCTGTGAGGACATAAACTGAATTCTTTTTGGACAAAACAAAATAGCTAGAATGTTCGAGGAGCAGGCCTTACCTGCCTGAGCTGCTGTGAACTCAGGCTGTGGGAGCAGACGAGCTAGTGTGACAGCTGCCCTGAAATACTTGTGCAATGTGTGGCTACTTCTGAGGCCAGCTAATTGTCTGGCTCCATCATGGCTCCACATATAGGAGCTTGAAATGAGTTCTAGATCTAGGACTTGTTGGGGCAATCCACAAGCTATCTGCATGCTTATATTTGCATTGTTAAACCTTGCAAATGTGGGGCTTCTGCTGCTGAGCTCATAGCTGTTCATGCATTTGAAGCTTCTATCTTATTTGAAGAAAAAAATAAGTGAAGACATGGCGGAAGAGTTCACACTGTTCTGGGAAACGAATAGCCACTGATGTTGGATTTAAAGAAAAGACAGAGGTCAGGACTGGACTGAAATGCATGTACTGGCTGTTAATAAAGCTTGTTTGTTAGCTTAGGGATGTCTTCATACAGTTAAGATTTTATAAAAAGTTGGCTCTTCAGGGACTGAATTTGGAGTAGTAATAGTTGGTTGCTCCTCTTTTTGCAGTTCAAGTTCTGCATTTAGGCTTAGCACAAACTGTTTTAATAGAGACTTTAACATCACTGCAGGATTTTTAGGTCTAATTTCTATTTTTAATTTCAGTTGCAATACTAAGTTGTCAGAGTAATTGCTGCTTGAAAAATCAATTAAGTAAAACAAAGTTCACAGATATTAAATAGCAATAGAACATAGAAAAATTGTTGGGAGTAGCAAAAGAAAGACATGGAATAGTTGTGCTTTTGCACCACCTGGGTAGTGAGTGATATAAGCAGCATTGTTGGGGAGTTGCCACCTCTGACTCTTGACGTAAGTGAGAGAAATTGGTTTGAGTTTTGACAGAAGGGAGGAGGAATTTGATAGATGATGCATCTACTGTCCTCTCTGAGGTTTACTTTTTATTTTCATGTTCTTGTTATTTGCTTTGAAGCCTGTTAAATCATCTTCAGTTTTCTTGAACTGTTAGAGTACTAAGCTGTTTCTTTAGGATTGGTTTTGTGACTTTGGTTTTGAGGTTAAACTTGAGCATCTAGACTGAGGCTTGATTCTCTAATGTATAGGATTTGATTTTTTTTTGATGACTGTTCCTCAGCCTGTAATAGTTTTGGGTTTTTTCTATGTCTACCAGATCTTGAGTAGCAGTGAACTGGGATTTCTGGTGAGTGTTGTTATTGTATCACTGGTGACTGAGAGAGAGAGAGAAATCAGTTCTATCCTTAAACTTCTGGAAAATGTACCAGTGTGTCTCAAATTGTCAGTAGACCAGGCATGAAAAAAATGACTGACTTCTGGGGATGAGAGAGGCTGGACAGTACAGACAGTACCTTTGAGTCACTGTGGTGAAGTCAGCACTTTGACCTTTTATGTGCTGCTCATGTGCTAAGTTTCAAAGGTTTGGAGGTAGAGGCTTGTGTCTTCTTGTTGGTTTGTTTAGGGTTTTTTTCCTGAACTTTATAGCTGAGCATTCTTAACTTGTTTGAATTCCTATCATAGTCATGGTGTGGTCGTTGTAAAATTCATTTGTTAGCCTTTCAGAGGAAAGATGTGCATGCTTATTGTAAATTACATGCATCAAATTGATTTGAAATTGGACCATTAGTTACATTGATTTAAAGTGCCAGAAAATTGATCTAAATTTCATAATTTAAGAATGGAACTAGTTTCTCTTACTTACATGAGGATGATTTATTTAGAGACCAACTGGAGCATGAGTACTCGTATAATAAAGTAGATAATGGAGTGACAGCAGTGCTGGGAAAGAAATAAAAGGGCTATCACAGTTTGTTCAGGGAATAATTTCATTGTAACCTATTAAAAATCAAACATACCTGAATATTTCTGGAGTTCCTGTTAAAATGCGTTTCCACATACCATCACATTTTTTACCATTGCATTTCTTTTCTTTCATTTTTTAGTATGCATTGAAGATTTGGCTGGCAAACATTCTGTCTGTTTAATAAAACCTTCAAAATAAAAGCCTTTCCTTGTGTAATAAGTGAGAATGATTTGCTAGCATATTAGATTCAGAAGATACTCATTAGGAAAATTAGGAAGTTAAGTATACTAGAAAGTTTGAAAAGATGTCAGATATTGAAATCACCCCGAGAAGCAACAGCTGGGGGAGGTGTGTGACAGTAAAATTTGAACTCTTTTTGTTTCTAAACCTTTGCACCTGGTGATAATATTCTGGATAAACTGTTAATGCTGTGGCTAGTTTGTGGAGCCAGCAAATACAGATAGGCCATGTGGAAATGTACACTGTGTTTTGTATCAAACAAAGTGAAATTGCACAAACTTGGAGTGTAAGTCTTCAAGCAATTTAAATACTGGATTACCAAGTGTAGGTGACATTGGCAAATACTCTTATGTTATGGGAAATTTTTAACCACTTGAGGCAGTTAATTCTGTTACCTTGGATTACTTAATTAATGGCAAGAAGTGCATTAATTAATTAATTAATTGATTCATTCTTCATTCATTCATGTAGTGACCTCTGATCCATAGAGTGCTCTTAAACTTTAAATGTTTTTTTATACAACTGAACTTGAATGTCTGCATACTGAGCTTTTTCTTATTTGTCTTAGATTCTTAATGGTGCTAAGCATAACCCCAGGTTTGTGAAGGTGCCCTTTGTTACAGGGGGCTCATGTCATAGTGCTGTGCCTTACTGAAGGCAGAAGTGGAATGGTCATGGAAATGTGCAAGGGGAGCCTGAGAACCAATTGTTTCTGCTAAATATTTTCTTGGTGCTGAAGGGCATGGGTGATGCATATGCTTTGAATTAACTTGATATTAGTTTCATCACATTTTGGTGTTTGATTTTGCCAAAGTCGTGTTTTTGACACGGGCTAATTCACTATTATCTTCAGCAGGAAACTGATTTTTTGTTTGTTTAGTGTGAATGGATTTTCCTAAGTGTGCAAAAACTAAATCAGAACATTATGATCAATTGTGGTTATTCCTGTTGCGTTTCACTATAGTCTTGTGTATGTGGAGAGCAGCACTGGTGCTAAGCTGTATGAATAAATAATGTGTGTAACTACATTGCCTATTAGCCTATAACAATATTTTGGAGGGACTAGTACAGAATTTGAGAGCAGGGCTGGGAAAAAATGAAGAAAGGCATTTTGTACCTTATTGTGTTCAGGTTATTGAAGCTAAGTACATTGTCTCAGGGAATTCAGTTAAATGTGTGGGTTGTAAGACAGGCAGTTCTAAACCTGAAACAGTTTTTGAAAAAGATAAAGATGCACTGATTTCAACTTTTCCAAGCGAAGTTCAGCAGATACAATAAAAGAAATTTATAAACTCAAGTGGAAATAAGAGGCAAAATAGTAGGTATGGAGATTGAATTTACTTTTAATAATGAACAGAGGCTGTAATTATTGGTTGTAGTTGGCAAGTAGGTCAGTTATGTTAATGTGTGTGCTTAAATTTGATGTTTGTTTAGATTCTTTGATAAGTATGGTATTTATTTAAATACTTTTATCTAAAGTATTTAGATAAAAATATTTTATTCAGATAAAAATAGTGGTAAGATGTTTTAATTCTGGTAATGAATGAAGTGAGCGTTGGGAGAGGAGATGGAGAGAATCAATGATTGTTCTTTAAGCTTTTTGAGTCTTCTTTTGCTGTTAGCTTGCAATAAAAAGTGTTAAGGTCTTACTTCTTAAAGTATTTTTTAACTTTTATCTGTGAACTTGCTGACTGGCTGTTTGACTTTTCTTGCTTGATATTCATTTAAATATATAATAAAATTATTTATTCACTCATATTTCTTTAAACCCAATCATATTTCACTGGTACTAAGTTTGTTAATGACCAAGAAGGTAAAAATGACTTCAGGATGTTGTTTATATAGTAAATGCATCTTTTAAAAAATTGCTTTCTAACTTGCATTGTGAGTAGTGCCATTAGTAATGAACATGATAGAGGGACCTGACAATGTATGAATTATTCACTGGTAGATTATTATATCTTTGTTGTTAGCATGCAAGATAATGAACATAATTACTGTGGCAGTGTACTCAGGGGAATGTGTGGTTCTTCCCTCTGTCTAGACTGGAGTTACCATCCAAAGGAGCTTTAAGCAAATATGGATGAGGTCTGGTAGCTGGGTTGCTGCTGCTTGTTTCCCTCTGCTGCTTTAATAAAGGCATATGCTGTGTACACTTTAACCTTAAAGGTGGTTTGGGTTTTTTTGGGGTGAATTTTGGTTTGATTTTAATTTTTGAGTAATAATCATCCTTCTGTTCTCAGTCTGGTAATATTGCGTACTGACTGAAAGGATCTGATGTTTAATTGTAGCAGCTTTGGAGATGTACCCTATTCTGTTAGAATGGTCTATTATAGTAAATTAGTATGAACAGTCTAATTGCTTAGGAAATCCAGGGTAAAAGGTTAATCAGCAATTTAACTTTCTTTAAAAGACTTAGCTTGTTATGATTTACGTGTCTTGAAGAACTCTGTAGGCATTAGTTTGTGTGCTCTCTAATCTGTGACGATGTCCACCTGATCTTAAGTTAAGCTTTCTTGATAAACCAAGTACTTCTATTTTCTGTTTTATATTATGATAACATAAATTATCTGTAATAAGCCGTCCTAATTAATGTTGGTAAATCTAGAGCTCTGCTCCAATTACACACTAATCAATTATACACTAATTGAATTCTACTTAGCTTGATACAGTGCATCATTAATCAGGTTCAGATTTAATACAACAGATTGACTGTATTAACCAAAAAATTGGTGCATTCAAGTAGGGGGAAATAAAGGAAGTCACTAGGCCAAACAGTGTACATAAATACTTTCTTATCAATAATGTGTTACAGAAGATTTAATTTTTCCTGAGGGAAGTATAACTGGAACTAGTTCTTTGTGAACAGATTATTGTTACGAGCTGAAACCACTGATAATATAATAGATTTAAGCAGATCATGGTGCTTGTTCTGTTATACCTAATTATCTAATACATGCAGTTGCCTCACTTCTAATGTTATTTAAATGATTACTTATAAATTAAATGTGTAAATTCTGCCCAGACTTTTAAAGGCATTATCCATATGTAACTCTTCATAGGAGTTTAACCTATCTGCTGTGCTTACCAGTGAGACAGACACGTGTGTGAGGAGCTGTCTGCACACTCTTTTCCTTCTCCTTGTGCAGGGCCTAGGAATGACTGAAGTCTGCTGCCTGGAGATACTCTGAAAGTTTGAGTTGCAGGGTGCATTACCTTCAACAGTAAAAGGTCACACAGAGCTAATATGGTTTCCTAAAGGACTACAAAATAAAGACATTAACCAGACAAATAGAAAATTCTTCCAAATAGAGGAGACAGCCCAGCTAACAAAACAAGGTCTGCAGATGAGATCACTTAAAAAACCTCTGTGCTTCTCAGAAATAGTTGAAGGGGAATAAGGGAGTTGAATAGATATTTTGTAAAATACCAGGTAGGCATTAAATTGAATAATAAACAAAGTTAAATTTTCTTGCTCAGAGGACAGTATGATAAATTCTCATGTATATTTGCTGGAGAAAAGAGCAGGAAGACAATTAGGTTCAGAAAAATATTTTGGAAACCATTACTTGAAAACAGGAATAAGAGAACACATGGATAATGGTTGCTATCTTCAGGCCTGCTGTTATGGATAAAATGCATGTTTGCAAAGCAAAGGATTTGAAAAAATACTTTTTTTTGTGATTCTGCCTATTAAGGAACATTCAAGATTTGTGCTGATAACATGCAGGCTTTAAATTCTTAAATCTGGATGGTTTGCAATAAGGGCTTGGGAAAATATAGTTATTTGTCTTATAAAATCTTAATTTGAGGTTTGTATGTGATGCCTTTGATTGTCATTGCCATTGCTGCTGCATTTTCCTGCCCTAAATGTTTAAAGCATATTAAAATAATCCTGTATTCAGTTGAACAGCAGATTCAGCCAATTTTTCCAGATTTTCAGATCAGCCTTTTAGAGCTCTTCAGTTTGCACTGTTGTGGCTTGATTTAGCTTAATAATCTTTGCCAGCCAAATCTGATTTCTCTGTTGTAGAATCTAAACTGAAAAAAGAGGTAAGAAAAGGTCTTTGAAACATCTCTGAGTATTAAATACTACAGGTCTTCAGGATGTATCTTTGTCCAGCAATATCTTATATTTTCATTTTGTGGATGTACTTGTTCTTTCTACAAGTTCACAAATGCATAGTTAGTATGAGTTCCAGTAACAATGTGATGATTGTATATGTCACACAAGTGTTTGCCTTTGGGAGTATTTTCACTGTGGATGTGCCTCCTCATTATCTCTGAAGGTGATTTGAAGTAATTTGCCTTGTTTTACACTGAAACTGACCATCCACATTTATACAGGCAGTTATTGCCTTCTCCACTAAGGTGACAGTAGCTGTCAGCAGTATGATTGTCTTCAGTTCTTTAGTCTTGATAACCAGTGGTATCTCCATGCCAGTGGTCTTTGACAATATGATCATACGCTATTTTTTATGTAGAACTGTTCAGAGCACAATATGAAATGGAAGGTCATTCTGAAATGACAAGATGTCCTTGTGCATAGAGCATCTTACACTGTGGAAAATGGGATATGTGCATAGGAATGAAAAGAGAGAGAAAATCGTGCAGGTTCCTGTACAGCAGAATTGAAGAATCTCCTGGAAGATTGCTTTCTGGTCTTCTGTGTAACTTTTCCAATTTTTACACATGATTAATTTTTCTCTTCCAAGTGTTTGACTTGTGATCTAAATACATGCACTCATACATACAATGTATTTTATACATATGCACATATACATACTTCTTTCTGATAATTGGGGTTTTTAATTTTTAATGTTACTTTTGCTTTTATTACTATTCTTGTATGACTTAAAAGTCAATAAAGTGATTTTTGAAGACTGTATTGGTTATCTCTGTATCAACTTCTTAGATATTGAAGGATAACATTTTTCACAATTGTTTAGTTATAGAATGCAGGCTTTAAATACAACTTGCATTTGGCTCTGTTTTGACAATAGTAGTTAATAATGTATGGTTTTTGTTAAAGCACTGTTGAAAAAATATCTTATTGAGCTATTTGTGGTGTTTTTTTTAAAAGATGTTTAAGATTTCACATTCAGTTTAACTGATCACAGATGAAACTGTAAATTAATACCTCATGAGTTTTACTGACTGCAGGGCATTGTTTGTCATTCAAAGCTGCTTTGTTCCTACTCCCTAGGAAAAGCAAACAAATTAGGGTTCACCATTATATCAAACTACTTATTAAAACTGAAGACTCTGATTTTGAATTAATTACTTGACTGTGACTTTTACTATAACCTGTTAAGAACATATTTTTAAAAGCCTAGATTTTTAGGAATTAAAATAAAATATGTAAAATTGGTTTAAATGTTGGTCTTAAGTCACCTTGGTTGAAATTTCATACTTGAAGGATTACATGGCATACAAAGTGAGAAAACGTAAGGTACATCAGTTCAAGTTGGTTTTTTATATGTTTCCATTGCTACTGACTTGTGTATGGTCTTGATACAAATTATGTCTCTGCAGAAAACCTTCAGTCATTCTTACCTAGAGAATGTTTGTTTCTTCAACTTGCTTTTCTTGTATTCCCTAATGTCAGAAAGCGTTTGGAGGGTGGCTTTTATATTTTTACTATTTTTGCAGAATTAATGAATAAACATTGGAGAGGGAAATAGTTTTGCAATTTGAGACATTTTCCTATGCTAATGAGTTTCTAACAACACCTAAGGAGTTTCTACTAGAAAAAGATTGACTTTGCCTGTGGACAGAGTGGCATAATCAAGGTTGCAGGGGTGTCATCCACCATGTATAGACAGTGATGCTATCTTTAAGCTCTACTCAATAATGCTCCCTTGTGGATCGTCTCACAAGGCCAGCAAAAACTACCTTTTGAAATGTGTTTGAATTGGGTACTCCTGCTGTAGTGTGACAAACACCAGCCAGCCTTGGGCATAAGAGCAAATGTGCTTTTGCAAGCAGTTCAGCCATGCTAACATTAGTGTAATGCACCAAGTAGTCTCAGTAATAAAGCAGCGTGCAACTGTGACCAAGGCTGCTTAAACAGCTGAAGTGGCTCACGTTCACCTGATTTTATGTAACAATGTAGTTATGCTCACATCCACTCAGTTCAAAGGCTTAATTACTGGTATTTGAGACTAGAGAGAAGGGCTGTGAAATACAACAAGCATTTCTAAGTATTTGTGTTGAAGAGTCATTGTTAAGATGTCCATATTGTTTCTAGACATTTATTTTCTGCATTAAACTCCATTTTTTTCAATCTTTTCTTAAGAATTAGTTTGTGAAGAAAATGTTATTATCAAATTAGTGGTAACTGGGAAACAGTTAATTACCAGGTAGTTAATGCACAGGTGTTTTGTTTCAGTGGCTTTTCCTGACAAAGAAATTAATTTATGTGGGATTTGCTGTGTCAAAAAGTGGGCCCATGTGAGCCTGATGAGCTTCCACAAGGCCCAGTGCAAGCAGGGTCCTGCACCTGGCTCAGGGCAGCCCCTGCTCTCAATGAGGGTGGGATAAAATGGGCTGAGAGCAGCCCTGCCAAGGATGACTTGGGGTCATGAGCAAATAGAAAGGTGAGCATGAGCCAGCCATGGTGGGCACACAGCCCAGGCAGCCAACAGCGTCCTGGGCTGCCTGAAAAGCAGCATGGCCAGCAGGTCTAGGGAAGGGATTCTGCCTGTGTGAGACCTCACCTGGAGTGCTCATCCAGTTCTGGGTTCCTCAGCACAGCAAAGACACACACCTGTTGGAAGGGGTCAGGAGAAGGGCCCCATCCTTCAATACTTTGATAGTGAGGTTGGACGGGGCTCTGAGCAACCTGTTCCAGGCAAAGATACTTTACTTATTGCACTTGAACTAGTTGACCTTTAAAGGTTTTCTCTAACCTACTAGTCTGTGATTTCATGGTCCACAATGTATTTCTGTACTTCATAAAGAGAGATTATTTTTTTTTTGCAAGCTTAAAGATAGGAAGGTAGGTTTCTTCCTCCTTCATTGCAGCCTTCTTGGGAGTGGAGGAAAATTCTTTAATGCACATCTCCTGTGACAAAATGCTGTCTTTTTAGAAATACTGTTCAGCAAAAGAGCTGGTGGAATTCTGTGCAACATGACAGCTGACCATAAGCTTCTTAATAAAACCATGAAGAGTTACACAGGGTGTCACCAAACATGTCTTGTTAGTGTAGTGGCAGGGTATCTGCAGACAGGGGAAGTCAAAATTACTTTTTTCAGAGGAAAACACAGGGTTGTCTTATTTGTGTCAAATATTTCTATTTTTCCTTTCAGTCCATTAATTGTTTTGCTGTGAAATTAGTCTTTGAAGTGCTGCTTGGAACATTGATTTTGGACGTGACTTATGCAGTACTATCCCCTTGTAGCTTTGCTGTAGCTTGTGATTTTCTTTCTTTGTTTTGTTAGGTTGGTGCCCCTGTGCCTTGCCCTGCCCTCCCCAGTTCATTGCATATGCTAATTCTCCCCAAAAAGGTGACCCTCTGAGATGGTGCCTGTGGAGTGAAGGGATGGACTGACTTGTCATAGGCTGTGGGATGAGTTATTTTTAGCTGTTGGCATTTCAGGCTGGAACACTTCATTCTGTCGTGCTTGTTAATGAGTCATCTGGAGAAAATGGGCTTGCTTTCAGAGAGGGTCTGTAGCAAATAATAATAGGCTAATCTCTGCAGGAGATACTCTGTCAAGTAACTAAAACTCCAACTAGAAAATGTGCTGAAATGGAGACTAATCTCCCTGTAAGAATAAGCATGCACTCACTATTACTATTATTATACTATCATGTTTATGAAATCTCAAAACCTGGAAAATTTAGCAAGAGCCTGGTAATGGTATAATAGTGAAATATTTTTGAGGAAGAAGGTTAATTGAAAATAGTCACATTTTAGAGATAGAGAGGAAAATATAGTTGCTTCCTAATTGAGAACATTATACACTTTCTAAAATTTGAACGTGCTCCCTAATTCTAGAGGAATCTGCTGCAAAGATTCCTAAGTAGAGGAGCACCATAAAAAGCTTGTGCCTTTGAGAAAACTCCCAATTCATTAACGTTATGCATTATTTTCTAGGATTAACTAGCATCTTTGCTTTTTTCCCTACTGAAGACTGTATTTATTTTTTTTTTTTTTACTTTTCTGTGTGCAATTTGTGGTCTCTCCTTCAACTTCTTCCCTCAAGGTCTGAGGGTTTTTTGTTGATATAGCATGGGAGGCTTTGTTTTGGAGATGACAATATCAACACTCAAGGAAAAAACTTAATGTAAGAGTAACTAATCAAAGCTGTTGATCTGGTTGCTTTGTTTTTGTGTTATTGAAATTCCAGACTTGGGTAGTGCAGATGATTCATTTGTTTAAAAAAAAAAGGCAAATATTTAGGGCAAACTGTTGAAAGACAGGATAAAAAAGACTCCCAAACCCTCTTCTGTAAGGGAATGTTTTAAAGACTAGCTTGAGTATCAAGTCTTTTGTCACTTTTGGTACTTCTAATGCCACTTACAGTCTTTACACGTGTCTTATTTTGTTTACACATCTTCTTCCAGTAAAGCAGATTACACATCTGAAGACTCCTTTCTTTTTTGGTGGCAAAAGGATATTTCCTTTAGAGCTAATAATTTTTACACTCCATTGCTTATTAAGCTCTTTGGGTTTCCCCTTGTTTTATAAATGGAGTACTGAGATAAAAAAGAATGCTTTCTCTTACCTTATTGAGATAAATTTTTTGCATTATTAGCAGGTGTTGACCTTTCAATGTATTCTCTTTTAACTCAGCTTCTCATATTGCTATGGTCATTCTACAGAATGGGTTAAAACATTCCAGTGTAGTGATTCTGATATTACCAGTGTGTGCTGCTCCTAATTAACTCACAATGCTTGGACTGGGTTAGTCAAGATGAATTAATAGACATTTTAGAAATTTGGCAAATATCTACACTGTGGACAGCAGTGTTGGGGTCAAAACAGTTGAGAAACCTATAAATAAACTTCTGTGAGTATCAGAGTCAGTTTACCTGCAATAGCATTTTCCTGCTATCTGTAGGTGACTGTCTTAATGTATAGTGAAGACAGAGCTGTATTGAGAAACAGAGAGGATAAAGAGAACTAAACACAAAATATCTCTTGGTATTTACTGATGGTTGTGCTCTAAGCAGGGTTTTCTGCACTCATCATTTGTTCATGAGGAAAACTATTAACAATTCACTGCATGTTAACAGGAGCTTAGAGTACATGCATACTGTCTTCTTGGTCTACTTATATCTCCTGATCTATTTTTAATGTTTTACTGGTTTAAATGTGCCAACTGTCTACCAAGTTAAAGAATTTAAAATAGCACAAGGGTTGAAGAAGAATAGATGTTTTAGCAATGTAATTGCATTGACGTGAACCATTTAAATTACTTCAACACAAAAAAATTGGCTTAGGTTGTGGTTAACAACTGTCACTATTATGTTGGATTTTGTGTTAATAGAGAATATTGCTTAGATTAAATGTTTCTTGATCTGAGTGATGCATGGGAACAATTAGTTTATAATTCTGTTTTGAAACAGCTCTGCAAAGCTTTCTAATATCTTTTTGGCTCAAAATCCAAACCCAAACTTTGCACCTAACACATTTTTTACAATTTTAATGTATTTACAGATTAAACTACAAACTGTAAAATTTCTATAGTAAAATATTTCTGTCTACCATGTGTGAATGTGCCTATGGATTTTTTGTGGGGTTTTTTTGTCAGTTCATTACAGTTTAATATGATTTGTACTACAGCTTTAGATAATCCAAATTGTCGCAAATATACAGTCTAGGATATCTTGATGACTAAATACTCTTAATTTTAAAATATTCTTGGCAAATACTTTATTAAGTTAAACAAATTTTCACTTTGATGTGAGCTGGAGTAAGTTGATGCTTGTGAAACAGCAGTTTCAATTAGCATTCACTAAAGGTTTATTGACAGTTAACACCTGGTCTCTGCTGTGCCAAGTGGGAAGCATCTATTGCAGTCTCTTATATTTGTTGCATAATTAGGATTATGATCTCTAATTTGCTTTTAATTTTGTAAATCTAGTCTTACTTTCAAAACCTGTTAGTCTTTTGTTCCTGCATTTTTATTGTAGATCAAAGATACTGATGATAAAAGGATTAAGTTCACTACTTTGTAATATGATAAACAATTTGCCCTTTTACTGTTTTTAGTTAGGAAGTAAATTTGGACACTAAAAATTTGCTAGTAGGTCTCATAAAACACATATTCTTCCCATGCTACTTCTGAGGGGCAGACAAAAAATAGGTTTTTTTTTTTTTGAAGTAGTATTCTTACACAAGCTGCCAGATGTATACTGGGAACATCAGGAGCAAGTGTAAATGTAATGGTGCTGAGAAATAACAAAGGAAATGACCATGTTCCTTTGTGCTCCAGAACAGACTTGGTGCATGCAAGGATGGAGGAGGTCAGTGCTCCATTCTTTTCCCTGCCTGCGATGCCCTTTGATCCTTCTTGGCTACGCATAAGGGCAGAGGGCTGTTCCTGCCTACGGTGTTTTGCAACAAACTCTGTGCTGAAAATCCCTAGATGTGTCCACAAAGTGGTTGAGTCTTGGCTGTTGTTTTGGAAGATCTTCCTTCAAAAAGACAGTGGGAGGAAAGCATGCAGTTGTAGTGAATTACTGAACTGACAGAATTCCTTTATTAACAGTGTTCTCAATTACTGCCCTTATATGAAACTTCTTAAAATATTTTGAATAGAAATTTAATAGAGGGAGGGATGTAATAGTAATTCTATATTATACACAAACTTTAAGGTTTGAGAAGGTGCTCTGTGTATCTATAGTGTATGTATTTGTAGTGTTTAGAGACAGAGTCAGAAATGTGCTCTTTTAATTACCTAGTGGTATAGAGTGGGAGGGCTGTGGGGTTGGTTTGTTTGGTTTCATTTTCCTACACCATTGTAGAATATCAACAGAAAAAAATTGCCTTGTGGCTGATACTTCTGAGTGTAATAATATGTATTTTTGAGATAATGTGGAGGAAGATATCCAGATAATCTGGAATAAGGGGGGGCTTTTCAAGAACACTTGCATAAATTTGCCTCTGCTAAAAAAAAAAAAAAACCAACTTTGAGAAATTTCTTTAAATCATGATCTTAAGAGCTGATGTTTTAACCTTACATTTGAATGACTGTTACTTCTTCCATCTTGTTTCAATATGCCTAAATGCAAACACATGTGGAAAATGTTCTTTTGGCTTTTATCAAACTGACATTTAAGTGCATTTTTTTAAACCTCACTAACATTTGTGGTAAAATATTTCAAAGCTATGAATCTTACAATTTGCCTATGCATTTTTTTCTTTTTTCATATAATAACATTTGGTACTCATAATCCTAACCTGGTTGGAATTACTGGCTTTTTTCATTTGGTGTTTGTTTGGATGAGGTGATTAGGAAAATACTTCATGTGAAATTCTAGTTTGCAGCAGTAAATGCTTCCATGAAGAGTCACCGTTCTGTGAACTTCAGTAAATAAAGGAGAAAAATATGATGATGTGCTCTATTCAATTGTGGCAGTCGTATTCCTAACAAATTTAGCTTTCTGTTGTGTTATATGGCTGTGGTGCTAACCTGTCTGCAATACTTCCTTCTTAGCATGCTTCGTTCTTCCCCTTTGCTCCCCTACCCCTTCCCAAGCTCTTTAATTCTGTGCCAAGCTAATAAGGAGAACTAGCTCTGCATAAAGTCAGTCATTGCCAAGCAGCTGTTATGAAGTTTCCTCATGTACCTCGGTGATTGTACCTCATTTCAAAAGGGGATTTTTGCTCTTTCAGGTTCAATTTTAAGTAAGAGCAACCAATTATATCTGTATCTCAATTCGTTCTATCTCAGAGACTAGGGAGGAAAGTGTTCATATATGTAACTATCCTTTCTAGGGTTTGAACTTTGAACACAGAGTTGTACAATGTAGGTAGAGAAATTAGTACACTGATTAGAGTTAAAAATATGAATTGCACTTTTTTAAAACCCACAGAATTAGTTCTAAAATATTCTCCCTTCTATTTCTGTTAAAACAATAATGCTCTGTGGTTTAATTACCATGTTTCAATCTCAAGACTAGACCTTTTTCTTAAATGTAAATTAGATTTTTCTTAGGATGAGATTATGAGGGCTTCAGCTTGCCTGCTAACACTGACCAGGGAAGGTTGTCTTTCCACAACATGTGCCCCATCTGCCTGGCGGTGTGGCTGCCTGCATTGTTCTGGCACTGGCCCAGGCTGTGATGAAACTGAGAATGTGACAGATGACAGCCTTGTCCAGATGTACGCATAACTACTTCTGCCATGCCCTGCAAAACAATCAGGATGCAGGTTTGGCATTATTTCCTTGTTTGTGTTGGTTTATTCCTTGAGGGTTTCCTTAAAGATTGAAATAATATTTGGTGTTGTTCTTGTAGTTTTACTGAGCTTTTATTATTATTAAAACAGGTTGTAAAATATGATTCTCCCTCTCTTACATACTTTCTTCTTTAATTTATGGAGTGATTTCATAGACAATTGGACACAGGTTACTTAATTTGAACATTTAAGTAGCTTTTTAAAAAAATGCAATTAAAAGGATCAAACATCTAACTGTCAGCGTATTAGTCTGGCTCTTCTCACAGCTGAACATTTAAAACTATTGCCATGTCTTAATATGACTGCTTCTTGCCAGTAAAAATAAATATCTGGCAAAGGTGTCAGAATCACCATTAATTATGATTTTTAATTAAAATCTAATTAAAAGTCATCCAACACCTTAAAAACATACAACATCCTTGTCTACCTCCCTCTCTTAGAGGTATCAGCAATGCCTGCATCCCCAGCTAGAACATAACCTTCAAAGAAAAGGAGTTATAGACTTAGGTGCAGCTTGCAACCTTTTATTGATTATTTAAGAGGTTTCCATCTTAGTGGTTTTGAAGATTTTTATAACACCAAACAAATTATAAAATCCACTGAAAATACTTTATTATTGTTATATGAAATAGCCTGATTTTTGTCTTACATTTAGGCTGTCATTATCTGGTTATCTGACATTCAAAAGGGAAAAAATACTTTTCTCTCCTCTCTAGCTGCTTTTGGCAGGTGATTTTTTTATGTGTAGTTCCTGCTGATGTGTGCTCTTGAGTACATCTTAGGTAATAAGCAGATATATCAAAAGATATCCAGGGCAACATACCCTGCTGAAAAACAAGAGATTACTTTTCTGTATTTCTTGCAGATAAGTAGCTTCTGACATGCATCAGAATTGTTTTTTTCTGGTGCATTCTCAGTGTAAGACTGGTGTTCTGTGGCTATTTTACTGTTCAAAAAGGTTTTTTTTGTAGTTTAATATAAATTATGTCATAAAACTTAACAGCATTACTTGAATTGCTTTAATTTTCCGTAGTGTAGCTCCACTGCCTTATGTTGCCTGTTTTTTGGTTGTAGGGAATGTTTTATGTGCTTATTTTTCTTGTCAGTTTGATTTTGGAATCATGGTGAGCCACACATGAGTCTCTCTGTTGCTGTGTAACAAGAAGACAGTCCCAGCTCCAAACCCCTCAGAATTTGTGTATAAAGCAAGTTATGAGAGATGGGTATCGATCCACGAGAGGATTGCCAGTTATTAGGCTGGAGAGTAGCCTCGGGAAATCAGACAGCCTTGCTGATGACTTTTTTATGACATTATGGTGAAAGATAGTTTGAAGGAAGATTTAAAGTAGTTTTGCTAATAGTCATAGAAAATTCTAGTAACTGGACATTGGATGATATCATGGGTTAGTGAGAGAAAAGCTATTTTTGTTGACAGCTTTGTGCCTGGAGGCTGTTGTAAATGTGAATGTAGCGAATGAAGGATGGTATGTTCAGTGCATTGCACTGCAGGGCCTTGAAAATGTACAGAAGTGACTTGTGCTTGCATTGGCTGAGAAGGGGCTGGGAGAGAGCTGGGGTGAGAGGCAAGAGCTGGTCAGAGGGGGAGCTGACACAGATGGTCTTTTCAGGTGTCTGAAGGGATTAGATATTACAGCAAATGCATTTTTCTCTACAGTACAGTAAATCATGCTTTTAAAAGAGGTGCTATGAGAAGGAATAGTGTAAGGTTTACACGTAGTTTAGTAAGAGCACACAGAGAAAGTGACTAGTGATGCTCAGGTTATGAATGGTCTGAGAGTCAAACAGGGTGTTGCAATTGTCAGCAAAGATATTTACTGGGGGAAAATTCTAACAGCTGTCTCCACTTTGAGGTAACAGTATGGCATATGTTAGAAAAGTCTGTGACTTCTAAAAATCAGCCTCCACCTCCTGTGAAGTAAGGAGGTGTATTTTCTTAAAAAAAAAAAAAAAAAGATTATATTCTCATTCTTGTTTGTGCTCTTTTGTGTAATAGCTTCTTCTACTATTACCCTATAATTTTTTTTTTTAAATAACCATTAATTCTGCCAAAAGTGAGGCTAGTGAACAGCCTCACCTTCCACTATCACGTTCAATTAGGAGTACATTCTCTTTTGAAGAAGGGAAAAAAAAGCAACTGACAGATGTGTTATTGCCTTTACTGTAACTGAGCAAAACATTAACATATCCCCTTTGGTCAGTGCTAGAGGTGATCATCAGTGCCACAGCTGAAAACATATGCTGCTGCAAATGCAAACTTCTTTTTGTTAAAATATGCTTTAATGTGGTGGACAAATTCATGGTACTAAAAATAGAGGCCCCTTTATATGGTGCCGATTGTGGGATTTATTATTCTGTTACTTAAGGTAATGGTATGTTGTGAGGTCAGGAAAAAGGTCACAGTTCTCAGATACAGAACAGCCTTAGAAATACCCAGAAAAACCAGCAACTATGGAACATGAAGCAAAAATAATATTCCATTGTGCTCATAAGGTTCTAATTTTCTTGAATTCTCCTAAGTGTGATAACAGCTTAGTTGTGAGGACACACAGCAGCTCTGTTCAGCATTCCTGAGTCGTGGAGCAGTTTCTACAGTTGGACTTGCTTCCTTCAAGGGGAGGTTTTCTAAAAGCAAGCTCTGTGTTTCTGAGGCCTGCTGGAATGAGTCTTCTCTGTGCAGGGCAGGCAGGCAGCACACAGTCACAAAGTCTGAGTTCCCACACTGCCTGTGCCATCTGCTCACTTGGGGAAAAATGTCCATCTGACTGTTCATTTTGAGATAAAAAACTGTGAGCATTCTGAATTTTGAGGTCATTCTTGATGCAATTCAGGCTCTTGTGGATTAAACCAACAGAATTTATATTGTCTTTCTGTCGTATCATGGAAAGTGACCAGCAAAATTTACTTTAGTTGCAGCTGTATAAACTCATTATATTTCATGTAGAAGATATTTAGAGATGTTAAATTCACCATCTTAATTTGAAAAAAAGGGCATACATGTTTTTATGTTCAATCTTTTAGTGTAACCATTCATTTGTCTTACTGTATTAAGTAATTGTAAAGTAATTTGTTCAGATTATTCATTAGATTGCGTAGCTGTCACCTTGAAATTTTTATAATACAGATGTTATTTTATGGCAATTTCCATTTTTTTTTCTTCCAAATTCAGATAATCTGTATTTTATTCTTCATTTGAACTACAAGATAATTATTTGAACACATACTTACCTAGACGTAGAGCTGCTTACATGGGTGCTCAACTCAAGTATACTGTGTTTGCAAGGTTTAACATGCCATTAAATAATGTGTACATGGAAACTTCTTGAATTTCCTTTAGGTAAAAGAATTAAAATATCAACTTGCATGCTTATAGATATACAAGAATACAAAAATAATCATGTGACTGCACAGTACATACTCAAATTGAGTGAAAAGGTAAAATGTCAATTAAATTAAAGAAAAAGTATTGCCAAAATACTTAATTGGTTCATAATGGTTTGTCTTTGCTTGAAAAGCAATTGTTAAGAGACATGTTGGGTTTTGTTATTTTTTTCCCACTTTCGGCTACTTGCTATCATTTAAGGTTTCAATTGCTTGACTTAGAACTGGTGGATAATTAGTAGTGTGGATAACTGTGAAAAGCATATGTAGTAATTTAGTTCTTGATTCTTTCTAATTGTCTGCCCATTGGTAGTTCACTAGGGGTAAGTAGCTCATTATTCAAACACTTTAAATGGAAAGTACTGTAAAAAGAAAAATGATCTTGTTAATAAGACGATATTGAAAATAAAAACGTTTTAAACAAACAAGTCACTATTTGACAAATCTATCCCCAAAGCTGTTGTTCACATAATATTAGAAGGTTGGAGTTGTGAGGAGGAGAGAAAGGGTGGGGTTGGTAGATCGCATTCAACTTGCACTGTGATTGAAATAAAGATGTGTCACTCCTTAAAATGATGCTTAAAAGGTAAACACAATAAAATGTGTTGGAATACATCTAGCTGGGCAAGCTTTGTTGTTGTTAATAAGCATTAAAGGCAAATACATGCTATTAAAATTAGGGTAATGAAAGTAATTTTGAACCTCATATCTGCAAACAAAGTTTACTGTAAACATTTTGACTGGCTTGCAGGAGTACTTCTGAGTCTGACATCATCTGAGGTTGCTTGGTCCTGCTGTTTGATCCGCTCATTTTGAAGTGTACTTGGAATTGAAAGGCATGATGCAGTGTTTGTGCTTAGCCTTCCTGCAGACTCCGTTACTCCCTCATTCCAGTTCCCTTTTCTAGAGCTTGTGACCAGAAAGGAGACTGTTCCTGAGTGCTTGTATCCTCTGATCAGAGCTGCAGCACATATCCTACACAGTGAACAGTGCCTTACAGTCACTGGGTCTCAACCAGAAAATGTGATCTGAAATATGAGGGTAGATACTTCTGTTAAAAGTTCAAATATTTGTTTTAGTATTCAAACCTAATATACTACTGAATGTTGACAGAGAATTCTATATTTTCATAGTAGGATGGCTTGAAGGGTTTGAAAGTTCACCTGGAGATACCTTTTCTCTTATCAAATTTTCTCACATACTGCTGGATTTGTTCATCAAAGTTCTTCACCTAAATGTGTCTAAATGTACTATTTCATATGAAATCTTAAAATATAGCACTACTGTTTGGGTTAAGTTAATTTTGAGCTAGGCACCAGATCTCCTCAGTCTTCTCTCTTAAGCTAGAAACAGAATATAAAATTTAATGAGGTGGAATAAGCATCTGAATATCTTCATTTATGTAATTTTTCTTCAAGCGTATGTTGTACCAATCTAACAGTTCAGTTCTAACAGTTTGCAGTTGTGTTTATGCTCCAGATTATTTTTTCCCCCCTGGTTGTTTACTCCACTCGCAACTTTTAAGTGAAGAGGTCAGTTTGATGTCATACTTTGAGTTTGTCCAAATCACAATACAAAATGCATTTTTCCTGCTTACATTATGTGTAACAGTCAATCTATGTGAATGTTTCATTTTTAAGTAATGTGATGTCATCTACTTCTAATCTTCATTACTTGTTTTGGAAAAAAAAATTGCAGAGTTTAACTTTTTCTCTATTTTTTTCTTAACAGATTTGAAGAACTTGTGAAAAAGTTCAAAGTAGAATATCATGCTGGTGGTTCCACTCAAAATTCCGTTAAAGTGGCCCAGGTTTGTTCTTCCTCTGCAAAGAATGATTGATAATTTCAAGTGTTGTGTTTGGATCTGCTCTGTGTTGTCTGTTTTGTCATGAGCACTGCAGAGTGGCTACTTGTGATTCTGTTGCTCAGCCTATGCTGGTAGTGTTGTATGTGACTTGTTTTGTAGTTGTGCTCTTTAGTCTTTTCACAATTGTTCTGCAAAGGTTATAGCTGCACCTCCAGTGTACCAAGAGTGAAAAGCTTTTGTCAAAGATATGTGCTGGAAGAAGAGGAGGCAAGGACAAGGTTGAGCTGCAGTTAGGAATCTTACACTGGGAAAAGTCACAACGACAGTGGTTAAACAGAGAAGCTGTTGAGTCTCTGTGCTTGGAGATTTTCATGATGTACCAGGATGAGTCCTTTGGTCAGCAAATGTAAATTTGAGGCTGTCTCTGCTTTGACTGATATGTTGGACTGGAGAATTGCAGATGTCCTGTCTCGCCTGCATTGTTCTGTGATTCTAACCATATTTATGCTGTAAGAACTTCAAAGTTTGTCCATAAAAGACTGAAACATAAAACTTTCTTTTATACAATGGGAATGTTTCTGGCTATGGGTATGATGAACAACAGTAATGATGAATTTAGTTTCAGGTGTGTTAGGTTTTCTATAACTAAAGTATGCCTTTTGTCACAACACTTTCAAGCATATACCTGTGTGCATGTTTTCATATTATGAGAGATGTAAAAATTCTGTTAAAAATACACAGCTGGCACTTAGGGGCTTCTTGTTAATGATCCTGGCATATTAACTTTGAAGCTCCCTATATAGTTAAAACTGACTGCCAGATAGCATTAAATGCACATTTGGAAGAAATAAAATTATATTATAATAAAGGTTGCTCCTCCCTTTGCCCCCCATAAAAAGGAAAAATTATTGTCATAATTACTGCTCCTTTCTACAAAACAGTTGTTGCTTCCTTACTAAAGTTTTCATTTTCAGAAACCACAAATGTCTTGAAAATATTTTGAATTTAAAAAGAAAGTTGCATATGTTTTAATGTATATAGCGATGTCATTCTGAAATGGGTATGTTTTTAAAATATAGTCAGCGTTCTGAGCTTTTTTTTAAACCATGGGATCAAGACAATCTTTTGCTTTTGATATTTCTGAAAAATCTCTTGATCAATGGAGCTCAAGTTATTGGAATAATTTTCTGTTAGATATCATTGCTGCTTAACCTATGGCAATGGTGTAAAGGTGGTGCCTTTTCCTGACAGCTGATTAGAGGAGAGCCTTTTGGAGGGAGTTCTGGAACTGTTTGTTAGTTGAGAGACGTGAAATTCTCCTTCTGTTGCTGCATTTAGTTTGTGGAGGTTTAGAAGTGAATGTATGTGATAAACTCTGAGTTTCTAAACCCTGAACTGTTCAAAGAGCCCAGGATTTTAATTCCATCTCTCCTTGAAGTGACCTCTGTGGCATTGGCTAATTTATTAGTAAACTATGTTTCATTCTTTAACTGTCATTAATCTATCAGTCCAGGCATTGTTCAATAATTGTACTATGAAGTACACAGAACCCATATAGAGTCAAGGAAATAGATGAAATTTCAATCAGTGTAATGTAGGTATTTCTGTGTCAATGTGCCTTTCTTACACTGATCAGGTTTTGTCAGTGAACGTTTCCTTTATCTTGGCTCAGAGCTGGGAAACTCATTCAGCTCCAGTTGCCATCTGGAATTGTATTTGTCTCCAGAAGGTTTGTCATCTCCTAGTTTCTGTTTTAAATATGATTGAAACTTAAACAGTTGTGCATGAATAACATAACATCACTAAAAGACTTTAAAAAGAGACATGGGAGAATGAGAGAGAGGGAAAAAGTGAATTCTGGAAATCTTGAAAGAAGCTGTTATTCTGCTTTAGCAGAAGAAAAAAATATAGAATGATAGGGAAAAAGTAGTTGAAATGTAAATCAAAAATTAAATTAGAAATTCTGGAAGAGTTTTTGCAGCAATATTCATTGGCTTATTGGGGAGAATGAGTGTGTAAGTAACCTTAGAGAGAGCCAACTTAAATATATATTAATTTGTTGAAAGTAATGGGAGAAAGAAACGGTATTTTAGGAAGCTTATCTGGTGACTGAAAAGTAAAGGACCAATAAATAAGTTCAGAGTGCTGAGGTAGCCACACTTGGAGTGAATGTGCATTGTCTGTGACACGATGCAGGGAAGAAGTCCTAAGAATACAGCTCTTACTAATTTCTCAACATTATGGGAAAAGCTTGAAAACACGTGCTATGAGAGCCAAAACCTAAAAGAGGTTACTCCAACTGTTCAAAAGTTGGACAGAAATAATGAGATGTTAAAGAAAGGCATCCTTGGAAGCCTGACTACAATGAAATGCTACTGAGTCGAATGGTTGGAAATGAGCAAATAGGCCCTGAAGTCTGACAAATTGCTTTTTAAAAAGCTGAGCTCTCAGTGGAAAGAGGAGTGTAAGAGGAAAAGTGCAAAAACAAAAAGATCAAATTTTAAAAAAGGGAGAACTTAGGAAACAGCTCAAGGTTATGGAATTGTTTGTTTCAGATAGATAGACCCTCTTTAAAGGTCAGAAAAGAAACACTGTGTTGAAACAAAAATACCCAAAGGCAATGGGTGGAGAAACTTTAGAGTATATAATGTGTTTAAAAAGGGAAAATGAACCTGTCAGATGCTTGCTTACATGGTGTATGGTGATCATCTGGTGATCATCTGCTCATGGTGTATGAACACATCATCATCTGTTACATCTGCTCATGTATTTTGGATATTTCCTTTGTACCTGCAAAGGTAGTATCATCTACTCAAGAAATGCTCTCTCTGTTTCTGAGCAGGGTAAGCCAATTTCTTTAAGAAAAAAACATCTTAGAAATACTGTATTTGTCATGTGTGAAAAATTTGTGATGGTAATCACAGAAAGAGCCAATAGGAAGAAGTTTGGAATTATGAAGAAAACTGGGAAGAAAATGAAGCTTAAATCATGGGGTTTGGAATTAAAATTTAAAGTAGCATAAACTATAAAGCAAGTGAAGATTTTAGAAGTTTACAAAGAATTAACCAGAATTGCAGTTAAGCTGTGAAGAATAGAGTTAGATTTTATTTTTTTTCCAGCATGTCAACAGAAAGGAAAGATGTGAAGTGCAGCCATGAGGGAGGAATTTGGCTGGTAAGGTACAAAAGCGAACCTCTGTGTTTTTTCAGTGTTGTCTAGCAGCAGAGCAGGAGAGTGTGTGGCACTCAGCAGGACTGAACAACATTTGGAGAGCATTGTGGAAATCAGAAAGCTGAAGGTTGGTCCTGTTGACTGCCCAAAGCAGACATTTTGTGGACAGGGTATCTCAGCAGGGTCAGAAAAAGAGAAAGGTCTGGACATATGAGGGACAATAAAAAAGTTGGGGTTTTTTTTGTAGAAATGCTTCTAAGGTACAATGGAGAAGACATATTTCCAGGAAATGAAATATGGAAGAAGGGTCACATCATACATTAGAGGGAAAGCTCTGTAAATGGAAAGACCAAAGAAAAAATTCCTGTTGCAGAAGAAATACAGAAGACTGTTGGAGTAAGCATTGAGAGGATGGAGGATAAATGACAAAGAGGAAGAAATTCAGAAATACCACACTCTTCAAAAGTGTGTTATATAAGCATTTTTATCAGTAGAATAATATTTCTTAAAAATACCTGCAAATGGTGAAAGGGAGTACCAAGAACAATGTGAAAGTATTGAAGGGCAGTGCTAAAGCTCATTATGGTTAGGTTTTCTGGAATATTCAAGTTGTTTGAACTGATCCTGGAAAGAGTTAGGGAATCATTATTTTCATAGCTTGACTCATGATATGTGAGGGGCAGGGGGAAAGTGATTGATATATTCCAGAAATGACAGTAGCAGGCATAAAAATGGAAAAGATAAAATAAATGAGACACCAGTTTAGTCATTCCTTAATAAGATTAAATTAACAGCAAATTATGCTTCAGAAATACTAATTAATATTAGGAGAGTAATGGTGACGAAAAGAAGTGAAGAAAGTGGAGACAGAATATGAGACAAATGACAAAACTGAGAGAAAAGTTAATAAGTAATATGGAAAAACAGTATAAAAATCCAAATGTTGCTCTGATTCTGTATTCCCTCACTGTCCCATTCTTGTTTCTTCCTTACCAATCTGTTTTCCTGGTCAACTCTAATTCTTCTTGCATGTAAATTTGTTCACCTGCAAAATAAAGATGGGTAACTACAACACTTATGAGGCCTTAAACACAAGTCTTATTGAAGCATCTTTTTGTTTGAGACTTTAGTACTCACTGGAAAAATAGGGACAGAATGTAAACAACAGGAAGAGGGTAAAAGGAATAACAAAGGGCTTTCCTGACTGCAATACAGTACAGAAAATTGATGGAATCCAGATAATCAGTGAAAAATGCAGGTAATATGCTTCTAAAGGTGCTGTATTACTATTAGACGGTTTTTGGATTTCCCTTAACCCACCAATAAGACATTTTGATAACTTTGCTGGATCAAATTTCAATTGATCAAGCATCAGTCACTAAAAATTGCTTGATAATACTCTGGAAAATGAGGACTAGAGAGGATGACTGAATTGCAATCCTTTCATTTCTGGAATAGAAGCCAACGTTTAACTTTCCTGTTAGCTTGGCATTGGAATTATCCCTTATACCAACTTTTAGTTTTGCTGTATGTTTGAAGTTGTGATGCATGCTTAAGAACAAGAAGTGTAGGGGTATCAAATTGAAACTGCAGTGTGCTTCTCTGACCTTTACTTGTCTCATTAAATTTTGGCTTTATATCTAATATGATATGTGACATCTTGCTTTAATCTGAGCTCTTGCAATCTCTCCAGATGATTGGATCCATTATATTAAATCTATAAAATATGCATACATGTAACTGCATACAGTTCATAAATAATGTATTGTTTTAGGGTTCTGCCAACAAACTAAATTCAGATTCTTAGAGACAGTGTTTTACTGCTACTCAGCTTCCTTCTGTAATTTTAGTTAAGTCTGTGCCCATCTAACAGCAGACATTGATCTGGAAAGGAAAAAAAAATTCTGAGTCTTTTAATAGGGCTCATGACTTTAAAGTATGTAAAGCAAATAGCTTACACATGCAGAGAGGGCAGGTATTGCTGACCAGGCTGTATTTGCATGATTTTTTTCAGCATTTCTTTTGGTTTTAGAGTGCTGAGGTTAGAACTGCAAGAAATAGTCTTTGAAGTTTTATCTTTCTAACACAAGTGCTGGATTTCAAGTTCAATTTGGTAGAATTTTATAACTTGGATTTTAAACTACACGACCTTGGCAACAAACAGCACATTTTCTTTCTTGTTATCCTGAAAGTACTTACAGAGAATGCCACAGTCTTCATCCTCAGAATGGGTGCTCCTCGTATTTGTCCTGTTTCTTAATAGCTTATTTTTGTTCTAGCAACTCTAGTGTTGCTGTGAATCTCACTTAGCAGCTAGAGAATCCTGTATTGTTTATTAATCCTTGGTAGATTTGTGAAATTCTCATTACACAAGTTTTATTACTGCTGATGCTATGTGAGCTTGGAAGAATGTGGCTTGACACATTTCAACTTGAATTGGTAGGACTGGCAGGTAAAGGGAAAAATGTAAAATAGAATTTTGGGGAAACTTTCATATAGATAACTCTTGGGAATTCACAGTAATGTTTGTATAATGACACCTGACAAAAGCATCATAACTCCCTTTTTCTTTCTGCATTACTTCTTGCCATCTAATTGTAACCTTTCAGTTTTGGAGCTGTGCAACATTTTTGGGAGAAGCCTACATCCTGTCATTAGATACTTTAAAGAAGTTTGGCTTTAAGCTAGAGTACATCTTTATTAAGAGTAAATAAAGTGTTGATTGGAATGACATTTAAATGTGGGATAACATTGACAGAATAATATACTAAATTATGTTGAACTTTTGAATTCACATCAGGGAAGTATGGCACTTTTCTGAATAAGAGTCTCTATTTCAAGCACTTGTAAATTAATCCAAATTTTCATTCTTCCATTATTATTAAATTCTTCTGTTAATCTAAAGGGATTGTGTGTTTTAGCATTCTAATGAGCTCATAAGTATAAGAATTTAGCTTTGAAAAATGAACAGATTTGTGCTTGTTTATAAAAAGTGGTATGCTCTAAAGGCTTAGAAGTATTTTAAATTTTTACTACTTGTTATGTGTGTAATTAGCCAAACTTTGGATTTATATTAAGCACGTCTGTCTACTGGGTCACTTCATACTTAATCCAAAAATAATATGTAAAATTAAAAATTTATCTATAAAGAATACTTGCAGGCACAGAGCTACATTTCATAAACAATATGAGCTGTAATCTTGTAAACATCTAAGTAGCTTCATTGCAACTGATTCTGTGCTTTTAAAATAAAGTTTATTGCTGTTTGCCAAGAAGTGCCCTTGGTTAAACAGTTCTTACTGAATGTAATCTACAAGGTCCGTAACACAAGGGTTCCATCAGTCCTTCAGTGGTTTCCTCCTCGCTCTGTTGTCATTCTGTATAAATGAGCATATAAGTGATGAATTTAATCTTTTCCTCACTTGTGAGAATTTCTGGATTACTTCTCTGTAGTAGATTAGACTGAGGCATAGCAGGAGGCAAGATTTGGCTCAGGAGCAGGCTTCAAAATGTATTGAACATGCATAACTGGCATGGAGGTGATGGAAAGGCTACCAGAGGGGTCACCCCAAGCATACTCTCAATTTTTTCATGTTGATGGAACTTTGCAGGAACTGTCATTTTTTTAATGAAATCAATCATGCTATTGACTAGAAATGTTCTGCTTAATTGTGTGCTTAAAATCACTTACACAATGAGTAGCTTTCTCTAAAAACTGTTTCTGGACTATCACTCCAAGAAAGTGCAAGTGAGTCCCCTAAACAACTTTTTCCTCCTACTTGGTGAAGCAAAGAACATTTAGCTCTCTATCTTTCTGACCCAAAGGAAATAGGTAATTTTTTTTGCTCAGAGAAGTAGGTTTTTTGCTTTCTGAACCATTTGGACCGGAATGTTAAATTCCTCAGAGTTAGTTTTGGCCATACGTTTGATATTCCTTAAGCAGCTTCATTTTCATTCCTTAAGCAGCTCTGCTCATATGGGCTTGGTGGCCCCATCAAACATGTGTTTCCAATATTTTCAGTGGTTTAATCCAGCTTTTAAGAAAATGTACAAAAAAGGTCTCTAAACGATTTTCTGTTTGGTATGGCTTAATAAACTCAGGGGTAATAACCTTACCCTCTCTTCAGAAAAAAAAATCCTGAGGTGTGTGCTCCTTTCTATGCCAGATCTCACACGCTTGTGCCATCCTGGGGTAGCATTCTCAGTGTGGTCTTCTGTCAGTGCCATATGCTGTCCTGCAAGTGCACATACCTGCTTCTCAGTCCTGTTCCATGTAAAATAAGATAAACCAGACAAAGTGCTGAGACTTAGAGCTATTTTTTTCTTATTTATACCTTACTAAAATTTAAATGCTACTAGTCAGTTACGTGGATTTCTTAAACACCTGTCCTCAATACTCTGTGTGATGAGTCCTAATCAATGAGATGTGTATGTGCTGAAGGAGTAGCAAAACGTGCCTCAAAGCTAACAAAAACAGTCATTTAAGTTTGTCCCTCTGGAAATACTAATACTATTACTATTAGCCACTATAATACGTAGTGGCTATTCCCACTATGGCAGAGATGATGTCCTGTTGATGGTGTCACAGCAGGCAGTACCACATGCCAGTGACATCAGTTTCCTGAACTACTTACTCTCTCGAGCGTGTTCTGTCACTCATGTGTGTTTCTGAATCAGTGATGTGTCCCTGCTTGTTACAGAGCAGACAGCCTTTCCTCATCAGAATTAAAACATGCAGCTTGGGAAACTGCTGTAATGCCTAAACTGATCAGTACAGATGTCAGAGAAATTTTGTAACATTTGAGAGTTGCCTAGATAGTTTTTTGGATTTTTTTGTCTTAGAGAAAATTGCCAGACCTTTTACTCAGCTGTAGCTAATATGATTTTCAGAGCCTTATTCAGAGCTATGTGGACAGTTCAAAAATAGCAACAAAGCTTTTTCATCCTAATGACAAACTCTGCAAAAATGTAAGCAAATTTCCCCCCAGATTACAAAACTGGGAACTTGTCAAGCTTTTTTTTTTGTGCTTGTGAAGGAAGCTGATCTATTGTTTATGTGGTTATGGATCAGCAGTGGACTGGAGGACCTGACTTGTTGAGGCTGCTGATAGTGGGACTTTTTTCTGTAAATTGGAAAGTAGTGTACAACTCTGTGTATATTTATAGACCTGGGAATATAATTTCAGCCAATATCAGGATCGTCAGAAAATAAAGGTTTGAGGAGCCTGTGACCCTTTGGTTTTCAGATTTTGCAATGCCAGGTCCCTAAATGTGTCCTTTCAAAAATGAGTGTTCCAGTTGCACCACTTTCAGTTTGAGAACAGACTTTGTTAGATGGTAACTGCTAAGCAGTGAAAGACAAATGTCCTTATGTGCATCACTTTGGTGTGGAATTGAGTGGTTCACTGCTGGTCCCATGGACTTGTCTGTCTGATGCACCAGAACCATATTCACTTGTTTTTTCAGGTCTTGCTCCTGGCAGCAACATCAATAGCATTGTAGGAAGACGATCTTCAAAGTGATTTTGGATGTGACATATTTTAGAAAAACAGAGGAGTTGTACCATTACATTCCTGCTAAATCCATTCAGATAGAACCTTGAAACTTTCTCTTCTTCAGTGTGTTTGAGTGAGCTTCGGCATGTGTATGCAGCCTCTGTTCATCCATCCAAAATGGTCATTTATTTCAATGATGAGAAACTGTTTCCATATTCTGGAGTAATCAAACATCAGTCACCCACATGGAATCAGAAGGCACTATATAAATGGTGGCAGTTGCTTCTTTCTGGGTATGCATTTCAGCTGCCTGCTGCTTGACTCAGCTTATATGCCTCTTTAGCTATCATAACATCTTGTTTTGAAGCTGTAAAAACTTTTTTGGATTTTTCAAAAGCAACAAAGGAATTTCGACTCTGTCTCTAAGCTATTGTCTACCTGAATGCTGAATGAGCGAACTCAAACTTCATTGGTTTTTGATTGTTTTTCCCTGAGTCAATGCCAGCTTTAACTTGCTATATATGAGTGATATTAATTAGCACGTTCCTTAATTTATCTTATCCTGAAAATTAAGCTGTTTCTAGGCAATGCAGTAATTAGTGCAGGCTGGGATTTCTCTTTTTCAGCAAAAATCTGTAACCCCACAGTAAGGAGTCCTGGTTCCAAAGGTGCCATGATGTGAATCCCCCGATGTTTTTGTGTGTAGAATGACAATGGGACTTTGTCAGAACATTTTGCCCCATAAAACTTTCCATGCAGCAGTGGGCTGATGGCTTGACTGACATTTATTTGACTTGCTCCCACTGGTTGACACTGGAAGGAGAATGAGATCTTGATTTGGCAATCTCAGAAGAGAGGTTAAATCCCTGTGCTTCACTGATATTAATTTGGTGTGCCACTCAAGCCTTGGGAGCTCGGGAGCTGTTTTATCCTTAGCAGCTCAATAAGTTACATAACTACATCTTTAGCAATTAATTAATGTTAAGTGAAGTGATACAGTGGGGAGTTAATTGCCCTGGAAATCTGAAATGCCAAGTTAGAGAGGTTTCTTGCACATCTTTGGAATGCTTCCTGTTGGAAGTATACTTTTTTCCCCCCGTTAACACAAATATCGACAATCTTGCTGTTAGCTAAGAACTCCATGCAGGTTTTATGAGGTACTATTCCAGGAAATCCTTCCCTCAGAAAGTTTAAATATATTGGTATAAGTTCCTTACGCATTTTTTTTTGTTGTATCCACAGGTTTGTTGCCTGAAACCATTCTTTTCTTTCCTTCAATGATTTGTGCTCAGTCCAAGAGCATGTATGTCTGATTTTCTACTTTTGATTACTGCTAACTTACATCGTAGGCCTGTAATAAATTAGTATATCTTTCTCTTTCTTATGGATATGATGGAGGTAATAGTGGTTCACCAGAATAGAAATTTAATACAGGAATTTATTTAAACTTTTTAACAATGCACAGAGGTAAGGACTGATTTGTCAGGAGGTACAGTAGTGCCTTTTTTAGGATCCTGAGCATGATTTCAAAGGGACAAATTGTCAATCACATGAACAGACTGTGATGCAGTGGCTTTTGCAGTGACTAGCATTATGTGCTGCTTTTTTCAAAGAAAGGATATGGGATAGTGCAATGAATGCCCCACAGAAGTCTAATCCTAGGACTGCTCCATTAGCAGTTCACTGACCCATAAGAGTAGGCCTATAGTTTATCTTGTTATTGGTACATATGTCTAGTTAAAAAAAAAAAAAAAAGAAACAAACAAAAACTTTTGTAAAATTTGATCTCATTGATAGGCATTGAGTTTCACAGTTTTGTTTTTCTTTCTGCAAAATAAAATTTGGAGGCATTAGGCCTGTTATCATCTCAACTGTAGTAGAAAATGTACCAGAGTATTTACCTCATGTTGCTGGAGTTCCATTCAAAATGGTGACAAGACCTGAAGGGTAAAAACATGGCTCTTGTATAATGTGAATTTGTTAAAGCACATGCAGCATGTTTTGTTAAAAAACATGCAGCAGCTCCACTTAGTTTTTTGCTGTACTATACCTATAAAGTACTGAAAGCTGGTAGTTATTCACTTCAAGTGCTGTGCTTGTGTTCTGCTTTTAACTGAGGGGATTTTTTTCACTTGTGAGTGAGGAAGAGACCTTTATGTGTAATAGCTGCATTCTTCATCCTTTGCCTTGCTATGCAAGATCCTGTTCCTAAGGATCTATATTCCACTCTTCCTCCATCCTCACTGGACTAACTGAACAATGTCTGCAGTATTCAACTTGTTTGCTTCTACACAGTTTTAGTTTTTCCATTTTTCGTGTAAGAAGACTACTCTGATTTACTAAGGCATCTGTAGGATTTAGATGCAGACTTTGTGGAATTGAATGGTATTTACTTATGGAAGACATACTTTATATTACATACATATCAGTATAAGCAGAGTGAAGTTTATAGAGATCCTATTGAAGTGAAATGAGTGCACCCAATTATACTGAGCTTCTTCATGATATTACAGTCTGACAAATAAACTAATTCAATAAAATTATTTACTCTTGCTCTGCCAATGGTAGCATTAATGTGTTGACACTTACTTGTAAACCTAAGAATACATCTTAATCTTATTGTCTTTGTAGTGGTATAAGTGAGCTGTATGATCAATTAAGTTGGTTAGCTTGTCTTTTAAAATACAGCCTAAAATCAGTGATCTCATATTCTTAATTTGTAAATAAAATAAATGGGTTTTAGTTTTTAAAAAACAGTTTTTGAGAGGTCACTGGAACTTTTAAGATTAGCTAAGATTTTCTGTATCTTTTGTGGAGTAATATATGCATGACTCTAGATTAATTCCATAGTTTATAGTAGATAATTATTAAATGAAAAAGGAAACTTGTTGTTATTAATGTTTAACATTGTTAGTATTCATTGTTCAAGTTTTTAAAAGACATTGTATACAAAGAGAGACTACAGTGGATGTGACAGATGAAGAGAGCTGACTTTTGTGTGGCCTCAGCAGTTCTCATCTGTGATCTCAAAATGGGTGAGTTTATTCTGTAGCAGCTGCTGAATTGCTGCAGCCTGCAGGCTGGAATACAGAGAACATAGGTGCTGGTTTATTTTAATTTACCAGGCTGTCACCTAGGCTAGCTCAGTAGAAACGTCATGAGCCAGTGAATTGTTGCTGCAGTGAGGGCAAGGGTTCCTGGGAAAGGGATTGGGAGGCTGCTGCTTGAACACCCCTAAACTCTGCCATGGAGATCTGTTCCTTCTGCTAAGTCAGAGCTGGTCACCAAGCTGAGACCCCAGGAAATCAGCTCTGCCTCCCTGGGGGATGCACATTACAGGAATTCATCTGCATCATTCACTGCGGTCCAGCTGTGTCTACATGGGCCCCTGCACTGTTGTGAGAGGGAATTTGATCTCAGATTATTGCATCCTTTGCTTATGAATATTCCTAAAGATAATTGTGAGGTAGTCCAAGATTTAGCATTAGTCTAATTACAGAAACTGTTCCCCACATTAATTTTGGGAATGGTTATAATGTATGAAATGCAGGTACCTTGATAACATGGTGATATGCATTACCTTTTAAAATTGCTGTGAAAAGTTGCTAACTACTGCTGCTTATAACAATCTGCCCTACTCCCATCTCATAAATGACATAAGATGGTAACACATGATTAAGTCTTTAGGGATTGTCTATTTGAGTCACTGTGAAGTTTTTCCAGCTATTACTTTCAAAACTTTATTAAATGGAAATATACAAAATGCCAAGAACACTGCAGAAATATACTTTTGCTACAATTATATCTAATACTTAAGTATTGTGTCATTAATTGCATTTTTAAACAATTACATACTTTACAGTATATGAAAAGTTTTGGTTTTCTTCCAAGAAATTATTCTCAAATAATTAGTCTCAAGTAAGCATTTGTCTGCCTATTTAGTTAGGTTCATAACCTTGTCAGTTTTTTTTATTACAAGCCTTGGCCCTCTCAACTGGGAGCTTATCAAATTTTACCATTGCTATTGATGAAGATATATCTACTTCTTAAATTCTTTGCAGTAATTCTGTAAGAAACTGGATGCCTTGTTTTCCACTAAGCATGTTCTAGGATCCAGAGATCTAGAATGAGCTGAGACTGATGGGTCACAAATAATAGCAAGTTGGCAGGAATCAAAGGAAAATTTTCTCTTTCTGCTACCCTGTTTCTGGCATGGTTGGATAATGGCTTTAGGTATGACACATAGAATTTTTTTCAGAAGAACTAACATGATTTTAAAAACTGTAGCAATGACAGTTTTTAAATTTACATACATAATGTAAATTTGAGCTTTATGCTGGGAATGCTGCTGTGAAGTAGACTAAGTGTGATTTTCTGTGACAATCTAACTGTGTTAGAATTGTAGACTAGATGACTCAAAGCTGCCCTGCTAAAAATAAAGCAGGTTTCTGTTTTAAAATCTGAGCTGTACACACAAATTCAGAATATATATGCAAATAGAAAAAAAAAAGCAGGCTTCTGTCCATGAGATATTTTTTGTGGTATTTTATTTAACTCTTAGGTACAGTTCAAAGATTTGAAGATACTGAGAATTAAGGTACTTAAAAGAATAGGTAACTCTGACCTGGTCATCAGAAGGTGTTTCCAAGAGACCCCTGTGTCAATAGCCCAATACTTTTCTTGCAAATAGGAGAAGCTGAGTGGAGCAATTAATGTAGGCAGCACAAGCTTGACATCCAGGTTTGCTTTTGTTAAATATTGTGGCCAAGTTAAATTTTAGAATCAATTTAAAGATTAATAATTAAAGTCTAAAGCAGCTTCCTTCACAACATGGAGAATGCCATGGCATGCTTTATTACCCATGTTTAGGTATAGTTGTTGGGTATTTTCCAAGTCAAGCAAGCAATAAGATGAGTGAGATGATTGTTTTTTAATTGCAACATGACAGAGTCAATTGGCATTTTTGGTTCTCTGTTTTTCTTTTACTCTTGTAATGTTTTTAATCTTGTAATTTTTCCTATCCATTCTTTGAGACATATTGATAAACTATTTTGTTAGTCATATCAAGATGAGTTTTAATTAATTTTTCTTCTTTTCAAGAAGACTTAGAAGGAGGGGAAGAATTTGACAGTCATCTGACCTGGGTTCTTGTCAGGTTTTTCTTATTTAATTAGCATTATGAAAAGTGCATAGTTTTTAAGATGCTTTTAGTCAGATGAAAGCAGGGTTTTGCCTATTAAAATATAAATCTGTTCCATCAAAGACACAAAAAAGACATAAAATTGTTTTTCTAACTCATGCTCTGAACTACTCTCTGACCACTGACATTGAAGTTCTCTTTTATAATGTGTCTGGCTTAATAAGAAGTGACCTCTTCCACTTTTCATGATCTCTTTCCATGCCTTTTTAGTTGTGAGCATGCAAACAACACCAAATATTCCCAGTTCTAAAGCTATAATTTAAAATTATGTGGGTGAGGCAGCCAAAATAAAAAAGTTTTAAAATAAATCCCACCCTGTTCTCTTCTTTTTAGGACTTTTTGATGGTTTTGCTTTGTAGTCTAGGGGCTGAAATGGCTTCTGACACTAGACAAATTCTGTGCAATTTCCTCTTCACCCTGAGATCTCTGCAAGTGTTTGCTTTGGATTTGTTCTCTAATACAAGCTCACTGTGCTTCTTAGGAGTCTGTAATCTTCCCTTGTTCTGATCTGAAGAAGGGAACATTCCTTTTTCCAAGGGAGCCACTCCAGGTTATTGTCAGGACAGTAGAAATACCCCTCCTCTTAAAACAGTGGGACCCAGACTGCAGTGGCAAGATGTCATTACATGAAAGTTTTCTTTTTAGAAAGTTTTTCTGCTTAGGGAGGAGATGATAGCTCTTTGTTAGTACAGAATTTTTCAGTTGCTGCTTATTCTGTCAACAAGCAGCAGTCTCCACTGTCCTTATGGAAAGAGTACCTTATAAACAGTTCCAAACTGTTCCTTTTTTGCTTCGGTTTTGGAGTATGCTTGGGAGTGTTGTTGCCAGACATAGGATCCAGCCTGTACTGTAGAGTTATGTTTGAAGTGTAGATATTTGCATCTCTTTCACTCTTTCAAGGAGAGTGCTTTTTTTTTCAATAGTAATATATGTAGCATACAAGTATGAAATATAATTTAGATGTAAGGGAAGATTATAAAGAAAAACACTTGATGCTTCTGTATATTTCTCAGTGAATGATAGCTTTTCACTCCTGAAGAATCTGCTTTAGAGGCATACTGAAGGACAATTCCAAAAAATGCCCATCTTGTGCCATTCTTGTGGAGCTATTCCACTTGGCCCTTTCATTAGTTTGGCTTTGGATGTGGATAAGCATTAATTATAGCAGGGCTAATATTAGGGTTATAATCAGAGGTGTAATAAAAGAAGAGGTGGAAACAACTTTTCCACAGTCATGTTCATTATTTGTCTCACATCTCAGGGATCCAAATGCTGTGCTACTGTCAGTAGCAGTAAGTTTGGTAATTCAGTATTATGAGAAGTGATATCTTTGTTGCATGAGCTGTCTTGTATGGAGTCTTTCAGACTTCTGGTTTCTTCTCCATGGTAGTTTGCATTCACATGAAACCCCAGGAGGTTATCGAATATTGCCAGTATGCAGACATGAAATAATTGTGTATTTCCTTTAAGGCAGTGCAGGGAGCGTCAAAGGCTTCTGAAGAATCTGAACATAAAAGAAAATCAATATATTTGGACTGAACTTAGTGTAGAACTGATACCAAAGGAAAAATGAAACCTTTGCTAGAAGTTAGTGCTTCAAATGTCACACTTTGTTAAAAATTATGTACAGCTTAAGGTCTTCAGTCTAGGATAGAGCTTTTAAAATTTGCTTTTTATTGACTACAAGTCTGTGCTGTTACAGTGACACATACAGATCTTCTATTTGAGACTTGCATTATTCTAACTAACAGTCATATATCTGGAAAAGACCTAAGGCTTAAAGTAATGCTTTCTGGTCCAGAACATGGCAACTTAATGTTCAGCTGAAAGTTTGTTCTAAGCTGTTGTTTTGCACACTACTACATGCTGAAACTGGCTACAGAGCACGGTGCTAAAAGCCAAAGCTCACTGCTCTGCCTGTCCCATGATGGCTGTCCTCCACAGAAACAGAGGAGCTGTTAAAAATTACAACTGGAAATAAATAATCAGATTTAGAGACAGAAGGAAGTCATTTATAGGTATATGTGCATCCTAACAAGGGCTAAATCAGGCAAGTCAGTGTAAAGCAATATATTTTATGAGAGTTTTATGTCATTTTGGAACATCGCCTAGACTTTTTTCTGATGATCAGCCTCCAGAAATTTTCTTGCAAGGAAAATTTGTGACCTCAGATCTTCTGAACCACCTGTAAGCTTTCAGTGGTAACTGAAATCCAGGTAGCTATTCACTAGCTTCTTATGATAACAACTATTTTTTTATGTAAGAATTTTTACAGAGTAAAATAACTAGAGATGCAAGAAAAAAACAAGATAAACATAGTAAAGTGTCCAGACAAGACTGAAAGGCAGCTAAGGGGAAAATAAAGACTTTTGGGGTTGGGTTGTTTGGGTTTCTTTTGTCTTTTGGTTTTTGTTGTTGAACCTTCAGAAATATTTAGCTCTGTGGTTGGGCTGGAATGTAAAAGTATTTGTTCCTGGGGAAGGGGAGCATCGCTTGGCAGAATGCTGTCCAGCAGTTTCATTTCACCTACTTTCTCTTTGACCTTCTAGAGTCTCATTCTCTACTTGTCTCTCAGTATATTAAGTTACATGTGCACCCATCAATTTCTCATGAAGGTGATTGCGAGGGGGGAAGTACTAGATGAGAAAAGTCAGCTTTGTCTGTAGAAAAAAAACCTCTCTTTAAAGTACTTCCAATAACAACTTAGAAATAAAAAGATGTACAATTGGGATTGATCCACAATACTGTAAAATTTTTCAAAAATGTGCCTGGGCTCAGCTTTATCCTTATTGACATTATCTGTGGTACTAGAGCAGAGTTATTTAATGGTAGTAGCAGCTTAACTTGCATTTACTTGTATGTTTAGGTTTTTTGGATAATGAAACAAAACACATGGATGTTTTTGTTCAAATTTGTTGCTTTCTTCACTTTCAAGACTGTTGATGTTTCTTTAATAGGAAATAAAATATCCTGCAAGCACAAGTAACAGCTTTTCAATGTGTACCAACTTGCTGTCTTCAGTGCAGTGTGTGTGTGTGTCTAGTTGTTGTAACAATTACATATCTCTGATTGATCTGTCATGGCATGTGGTGCATTACCTAGACACCATGCAGTTAAGGTGAGGAATCCTGCTAGGATACCTTTGCTTCTGTTGGTAAACTCAGGCTTTTAATGCCTGGTCCAACTTGTTTGAGTGTTGGGCTTTTTATGGTATAATATTTTCTTTGCGTAAGTTGAAAACCCCATCTTCTAGATGACAAAATAATTTAGGGATCTATTAACTTCTAATTTTAAAACAGTGATATATTGATGATTATGTGAGTAAACTGATTTTGAAGCAATGCTTTTGAATTACAGCAAGGCAGACTTAAATTTCCGCTGAGACAAATAAAAACCAAATTTTTTTTCAGGACACAAAAAAGTATTATATCAATAATTTAAGTGTGTGTTTTTATTTATAAAATAGAAAATGATTGGTTTACAAATCTGTTTTGTAAGAATCAAGTCTTCCCTTGTTCCTGTGAATTTCAGGAATTATCACCTTGTTCTTTTCAGAGGAATGTTTTTCTGAGATTGTACTTAAGGTAAAAATGAATAAACTGTAAAAACCCCATGCCAAAATATGAACCACCTTGATAAGATATGGACTTGATTGCATTACTTGAGTCTTTCATGAGGGAAGTAATCCTGGTCTGCAGATACTACACTTCTGCTAGTTCTGGCCCCTCAGTTTGGGGAGGACGTTGAGATGCTTGAACACATCCAGAGGAGGGCAGTGAGGCTGGTGAGGGGCTTGGAACACAAACCCTGTGTGTTTGTGGAAGGACAGAGGGAGCTGGGGATGTTTAGCTTGGAGAAAAGGAGGCTCAGAGATGACTTTATCACTCTCTGCAACTCCCTGAAAGGTGGCTCTGGTCAGGTAGGGGTTGGTCTCTCTCACCACACAGCAACTGACAGAACCAGAGCACACAGTCTCAAGCTGTGCCAAGGGAATATAGGTTGGATATTAGGAAAAAGTTTTTCATGGAAAGAGTGATGAAGTTCTGGAATGGTCTGCCTGGGAAGATGGTGGAGTCACCGTCCCTGGATGTGTTTAAACAAAGACTGCATGTGGCATTTGGTGCCATGGTTTAGTTGATGTGTGAGGGCATCGGTTGGACTTTGTGATCTTGAAAGTCTCTTCCAACCTTGTGATTCTGTAATATAACTTCTATAATAAATGTCAGGGTAAGGTTTTCAGTTCTGGAGCTTTGGGTTTTTTTCCTTAAAGAGCTGAACCATCATGGTAATAAAACTGAAATGAAGGAAAGATGAGTATTTAAATATCTCATTTGGAAAGTGAACTGGAACATAAAATTTAAAATATCATCTAGCAAATAACAACAATTAATTCTGAAGTTAGTTTTATTTCAAAAGTCTTTTTTTAACATTTTAGGTTGGTTTTTCTGTATTTCTGTCTTGTTAATTTGGGCATTGCAAGAATGTATTTTCAAAGTCGGGAGTTTAGAAATTGACACAGGGTTTAGTTCTACGAAGCACTGTAATCCCATTGCCCCTCCCTCTGCGTTTCTCAGGGTTTCCTAGCAGTGTAAAACATAGTATTTCCCAAATGTATATAAGAGTCATTAATGTATTCACACTTGAAAATACCTGGTGCTGATTTACTAGAGGAAGACTGATATCTCTATGAGTTTAGGAAACAAAATATAGAGAAACTTTTTCTTTTCCTCTGTTAGAAAATGAAGTTTCACAGGTGTTTTGTGATGCTTCACACTCTCAGCTATGTTTGTTAATGAATACTTTTTCCTTCCTATGAAACGCCAAAAGATTCCTAAGTGCCAGCTTTTTAAGGGCCTGTACCAACTGAGCCAAATTGGAAACAACATCAGTTAGCACTGTAATTTAATGTGAATCTGGCAGAGAGGCTGGAAGCAAGGGGTTAGAAAAATTTCACTTTCTTTAGGTTAGTATTATTGTCTGAGAGGTAGAAAATGAAACACTTTGCAATGTTTTCTTCTTTTTAGTACTTCTTAAAACATCTACAGAAATGAATAAAGGTTTGAAGTCTCCTGTTATCTTTAAATGTTGAAGTTACGTTGAGATTAATTCAGATGAATTATACTTTATTCAGATAAATTCGAATTCTGTGAGCTGCATTACAGTAGACTTGCTAGAATTAGTAAAAGTTGTGTTACAATTGTTTTGCATTCTTTATTTCAAAAGAAATTGCAGAAGCATCTGAATATTTGCTGTTAACTGCTTTTGAAGCAATATGCACTGTTCAGAATATTTAAATAACTAATGAATCCATTTATAATAAATCTTTCATACTTTGAAAGAGTATTCAAGATGAGGCCTGATAAAAGGGAAAGGCTTTTGTGTTGTAATCTCATATTTCATCATGCTTTTTGGAACTTGCATGCTACAAAAAGGATGTTTTAAATTAAAAGTAGTGTTTGTGGTTGCTTGAAAGTTCTTAGAAAAAAACCACTTGGATGTTAACAAAAATGGGATCCTGTTGGCATTTTCCATTCCATGCATGCTAAGTCAAAAGTGTAGTATCTAAATATGCTACAGGGAATTATTAAAATTACAGAGTTATTTCCTAGCCAAAACTTGAAATTATCTGCTAACTTTCTTGCTGTAATTTAGTGCTTAAAAATATGTACAATTTAACAGAAGTTAAAATTGTAGATGGTTTCCAACCTTTAAAATAATTCCCATTTGGTTGCAAATTTCATTGCAATTAGAAAAGGCCATAAGAGTTTCTAGTTTTATTTAAGACGTAGAAGAATAGATTTAATTTCCAAAAGTGCTGTGTATCAGCAACTCTGAAGTATTTTAAATTCTAGCCAGAAGCATAACATAATTGATATTTATATTATTTGGTATGGCAGCATTCTCAGGGCTGTCATTTGCTTGTAATTTTCTACTTGCTTGTAAAATTGTCTTATTTATTATTTGCACTTTATTCCTAATCAGTTTTGCTAATGTAATAAAAACATTGAAATGTTATTATATGATTAGCAATTTTCCACTATATTAATCCAGCATTACATTATACTGTGTGGTGACAATAATGATTTCTAATGTGGTAATGAGAGAGAGTTATTAACATGTCCCAGTATTTAATAGTTTCTTAATTGCAAGATGGAAAAATATTTTAAGTTACCATAATCAGCTGTATTAGTGGTGAGAACTGTGAAATGGTGGGATCTGGACCATAAAAATTAAAAGATATATGTTGAGTGGAACATTTTCTCCATCACTATAAAGCTATTTTGGTTTTATGCTTGTTTTCAGAAGTCATAGTTATTAATAGGATTTTTTCCCCATATATTAAACTCAATATTAATATTGACAAATAGAGGAAGACTTGCAGATTTAAGTAATGTTTACCAGTGTGCATTAAATGGGTGTGTAACACCCTTTTTTTAATGAGGAAGGTGAAAAGTCTGTAGTATCCAGCTGGGAAAATGATTTAAAGTGATTAGGCCTCTCCTAGCTGAGACGCAGCGCACTAAAATAGCCCCAGTACAAACGAAGAGCTGCACATTGGCAGGAACAGAGATTCAGAAACAGCACTAAACCAGTACATAAATGTTATAAATTATTTCTCTAACTCACTACATTGAGGGAACTCTTATATTCAGTAAACAATTTAGCAATTGTTGGAGGTACTTCAAAATTCAGAAGTTCAAATGGAGCTTCTGATTGTGTGTATGTGCAGGTTTGCCTGTGTTTGTGTCTGGGTGTTTGTACAGAAGTGTTGCAAATATCATATTTTAAAGTCTTTTTTAATTTGCCCATGCAAGCTATTGAGACTTTACTCTGTTTTTCTTAAAAACATTTTAAAAAATCAAGAAAATATATTTCCCACTTAATTGTAAGAGTTTTATAGATAACTTGGAAAACTGTTGGGAAAGAGTAAAAAAAGAGGAAAATAGCTATAATTGGTGGGGGAAACAAGTGTATTTTCAAACCTAAATGTATTATAAACCTGTATAAAGTAATGGTACAGTGTGTACTGGCAAGTGGGCTTACATAAAATCTTATTACAACAGCATCATGTTAAGTTTCAGATGGAAAACGCACTGTAGAAGTGGAAAATATGTAGTCCTGTGGAGTACTATCATCAGTAATACTGCTTCTACAGGGAAATTCAGCACTTGGCCAGTGCTGGGTGTTAGATTACTTCTAGAAATTAAATTTCTTGAGAAGTTCCTCCAATACAGTGCATGTGGCATAAGAACAGGAGCAAAGTCACCTTATAAAAAGTAAAAATACTATACTACAGCATTCTTAGGTGTAAATTGTCCACCAGGAAATGTGGGCTGTTTACCTCATACCCTTTTCAAATCAGCAATTTAGTTTATGAGGTAGTGTTAATGACATATTAAAAAATTACTTCTAATGGTTCCACTGGAGTGACTTGCATTTTATTACCCAATAAAAGCAGTGAGGCTTCTATCAGGATTCTTATAACTGAGGATTGTGCATAGTACAGCTGTCACTTGCAGCCAGTATTTATGGACATGAGTGCAGTCCTGTAATAACTAAAGGATAAGCTTTCACTAATTTTGCATCTGCTACAATTAAGAGATAGATTTAGATTCACTTTATGTGGCATGCTGTAAAACAGATTCTATGAATGAAGCTGAAATGTTTAGCCTGCTTTTATTACATGTTTAAATAGCATAAGGAATTGACATTTCAATACCCATCCCTCTAAATGTGTATATTATTCTCAGTGGTTAATTTAAATGCACTTCTTTGTCTCAGTGATTAGCTTCTAGCAGAAGTATTGTGTTCTCTTCAATTTTTCTGTGTAAAACTCATTGAAAACTTGCTCCTATTTAAAATTTCCTTTTCAAAAAGAAGCAAATATAAACAAAAACATTGCAAATGCCAGCATTGCTTTCATCACTCTGGTTTTTAATCCACAAATTTCTACCAGCTTGTCACTGCATTTTACTGAAAGAAGAAATTGGTCATAGCTGCTTTAAATCTTTTTTCAAGTGGTACACTGCAGTTCTACATTGAAGGAAACATTTCAGGGTATGGTTTGAATTCTGTGGTGAGATCAGACAATCTGGAATCACAGAGCAAATGCAGTTTTCCTCTCTCAAGTATATGAATAATAATGGTATAGTGGCATCTCTAAGCCCCTTCTTCCTAAGCATCTACTTTCTATTATGTATAATATGGGTTACTGAACATTCTGTTAAAATAGCACTCCAGCTTTTCCTCAAGTTTTATATTATTTCAGGACCTTTGTTAGATGAAAAGGCTTAAAGCAACAGCACAAGTGAGATTTGATGTTTAGGTGCTGCACTGACTGTTCTGGTGTTACAGCAGTTGGGAGCATTGCTTGTGCTGCTTGCAGTGTCATGTTTCAGTAATGCATTCTTGCTGCTGCTGCTTTACAGCTTTCTTTTGCCCATCTGTGTAGTTAAATGTGACTCTCATGGTGTTTAATTCCTACTTACTAAACCAGAGGCTCTAACAGATGAGCCATCACTAACAGAATAAATGCTTATGAAGGTGCCCTGCAAAAGCATTAGCTGCTTAATCATATGGGGGTTTGTTTGTTCCTTGCCACCCCTTTCAGATATTCCTTTGTTGTGCCAGATTAAATATGGGATGCTGTTTGTAGCTTAATTTATCTTTATGATAAGTATTGATGAATTTTTGTTTATTTCATACGTATCTATTTTCCATTTCCAGATGAAAAAAGTTGCAATACTTTTCTTTTGGATATTAGGGAGAAAAGTTAGTGTGTGAAAATCTAAACACAATTAAAGGAAGATATATTAATGAAGTTGTATAATGGTATACATAACTTTCACCTTATTTTTTGCCTTCTGTGTTATAAGTGACAACTCTGCAGATTTTTGGAAGATTCTACAGCAGTGTTCTTTTTCCTTTTTGGTGGTTGGATTGTTCTTCTGCACTGTGATATTGTTACATGTGGGTGGACACCTTTTCTCAGATATCATGGATAAGAAATTAGGATGTTTAAAAATAGGTGGTTTTCCCCTTGTGTCAAGGAATGATATTTGAAACTCAACATCTTAATGAATGGTTAAGAATACTTCCTTATTTGTCTGAAAAATTTTCAGATACTTTTATATCTCCTTTTGTCTTTGTAGTTGCCTAAACATTATCTTGTAAAAACTGATTTTACTGGAAAAGGAGTATTTTCTCTTGCTGTATCAGTATTTTGCTTCTTGCCTACTTATTTCAAGTTTTCTGCCTGTTTGTCAAAAAACCCAAACAAAGCAGTGAACCCCAAACAATCACCAAAACAGCTTTTATTCAAGTATTTCTTAAACAACTTGACTGCAGTGCTCAGGCCTGCTGTGTTGGTCTGATGCTTTTACATTCCCCTGTGCTTTACCGTTCTCCTCTCCTGTCTTGGGGTATTTGGGCTTTTCTCTTTAGTGATGATCATGTGTATTAACAGGCAGGCCATCTGTTCCCTCAGAGTTTTCTTCCCAGTCTGCTATCTAACTCTTGAAGAAAACTTTGAATTTATCCCTTTTTATGTAATTTATTAGAAAGTCTCTGATCCTCTTTTCAGTTCTTTGCATGCTGGTGCATTCGGAATGGATTCTGGAACAGGGAGTAGCTTTTTACCGAAACTATAAAAAGTGTCTGCCTGATTTTTCTCAACTGCAGTATTTGCATTAAAATGTTCTTAGCTTTTCTTTTAGGGTGCCTCTGACCTCACCTGGCACTTGATTTTTTTTTTTTTTTTTTTTAAACTTTACATTGTTGCCAATGACTGTGGACTATCCCCAGCTGTCCTATTTACTTCTTAAGGTTCACATATAGTTTCATTCTGTGAATTAATGTGTGAACTGCCTCAGAACCCTGAAAAGAACTGTTCTAAAATTGTCTTTTGACAGAGACCATTTCCTACTTCACATCATTTATTTCTGATTGTTCTCTTCTGGGTTTTGTGCATTGCATCTGTGATGTACTCTACACAGCTGGTGGTCATTTGTCTTCTCATCTATATTGATCTCCTTGGCTGTGTCAAACAGCTTTCAGTCTGTTCCACCACAACCAGGAGGTGAACAAAATGCATGCTGTAACTACATTCATTTGTTCTGGGATGAAAAATAATGCCTTACTTTAGACAGTGAACTGCATCGATTACAGAATTCTTATATTTTCTGTTAGTGTTCTGTATTAATAAAAGAAATATCAAACCTGATCATTCTAATAGTCAGTTGTTACCCTTTAAATTAAAGGTGTGTAGTCTTCCCTTTGGATAAATCCATACAGCCATCAGAACAATAGCAGTGTGCAAATTATGGCTTTTGCAGGAAATCAAGCAGGGAGTATGCAAGGCTCTGTTGTTTCTTTTTATATCCATCTTTGCAATAACAATGTCTCTGCTCATTCTCACAATCCTTAATTGTCAGAGTATCCCATTTGAGTTCAATTATATGCTCTTAAGGGGTAGGAACCCTGTTAATGTTTATCTGTAAAGCCCTGTGCTCATTTATAGCACTCTGTAGGTAGTGATCAATTTTCTTTTATACTATGCATTCTGGTTTGTACAAAATCCATTTTAGCAGGCAGTAATTTTTCAACACCAGTCTTTCTCAGTGTGTGTTATTGGTAGTTCAGTGAAAAAGTACAACAGTGGCATGCAGTTGTTACTTTCTTTTTATCAATTTTGGTTTTTAACTAACACTTTCAAAAGTGGTAAAATTACATATTATTTAAGAACGTTGCATACAGGTTAGGGTAAATCTTATTTCTTCTATTTTTCCAAGACCTGTGTTTTTCATGTGCCAATTAAGAAAAAAACCCAGTAGGGATATTTGTTTATGCATGCAGGAAAGCTGTCTTATTTTCTTCTAAAACAGCCATATTCCACATCAAAGTGATTAAGTACATTATATTTAATGTCTTCATTTTGTTTTTAGAGTACTTTTGCCTTGAACATTAGAAATGCAGGTGATGACTGATAAAAAGTGTCTTATTCATATAGTTACAGTAGAGAAGGAAGTGAGCATAAGGTCATGTATCTCTCTTAACTTTGTACTGAATATTGTAACATGAAGAATAGGAAGCCCACAGTGCTACTAAAAGAGGAACTGTGGTTTTACCACTGTGCAATTTGCTCAGAACAGGCAATAGCTCTGAGGATTATTAAAACAGATTATTTTTACAGTATTAATTCTGCTTATGGTTACCTGATGTCACAGAAAATTATTCAAATACAGTTTTATTGGACTTGCTGGTTTCAGTTCTTGAACTACATAAAAAAGGAATTTAGATTCACCATAGGTCAAAGCCAAATTGACTTGATCACTTTTTGAGTGGTTTTGACCTTTATAAAGAATACTGATCACTTGTTTTGGAGTTTTTAATAGTTTTTGATTATAATTTTAAAGAATAATACTAGGTGGCATACCCCAGAAATCCTCATACTGCACACGTTTGCTAGATTGTTCTTAAGATATGTGTGTGGCAAAGGCCTGAGGAGTCCAGAAGATGCACATTGCCAGGGAGCTGACCAACAGGCAGGGCCTGAGGGCTGCCACTTGCTGGCTTCCCTTGGCTTTTTCTCTTGGTCTTTGCAGACTGCCTGAAGCACCATTCTTACATATCTGGGGCTTTCTGTTTGGTGGGTCTTTTAGCCTCCACACAAGTGTACGAGGGCATTTCTGCCATTTAGCTCATCTTCCCATCTTCAGTTTTGACTACTGTCTTGTGAACCATTTAGGTGTCGGTAGAATTGAGTAAATATCTGAAGTTGTGTTTGGACTTAGAGATGTATTTTGAGTATGAAATGATTCTTGCATGCCTTTATGCCCCCGCTCTCTAATAGTAAAGCTGGAAGAACCATAACTATTTAAATTAGAATTGAATTTTGTGATGCCCATTCTTTAAATCCTCTGTCCTGCTGGCAAATGGGAGACTGATACAGCCAGTCTTAGCTGTGTCAGAGAACATCATTGGTTACACTGTACATGAGAATAGGAGCTCCCCATGAAAGATTTCATGTTCTCTTTTGGTTAAATGGTCACACAGAAACACTCTGAGAGCGAGCCACTGAGCAAGCACCTTGCTGTCAGTGTTGACATTCAGTATTTTATCTCCAATCAATGTCAGTAAATGGAGGAGTTCTGTAATACTGCTGAACATGGAAGCCACTATATTCAATACTGAACTTCAGTTATTGAGGCATGTACACTTGAAAATTTTTATGAGTGGGGATTCACACTGAAGAAATCCTGAAAGAAGCTATTTCTATTAAAATGAAACATTTTAAAAGTTAAGTTGCTTCCTTCTTTTAGGATTGAAAATGTGACTACAGAGATTTGTTACAGAGATGAAAGATTGCTAGACAGAGTAACTGACAGTTTCTACATATTTGTGGTCAAAAAAAAAACATGTCTGGTGTTATCAGTTCAAATGAAATATAGTTGTCCTATGGCTTCGTAACAGTTAAATATTACTCTTTCTCCCCAAGGTATTATTTTTTCCCTTGCCTTGCAGGGTGTTTTTGCTTGTAGCTATTATAGATTTGTTTTTCTGACATATTTCCATGCAGGATATTACCAAATGAAGTATTTGGCAGAATTACACCTCTGATTTAGCAAAAATGAATAACACTTCATCTGTAACTGGAGTATCCATGTATTCTCCCTGGAAAAATACATTATGGTAGATACTTGAGCATTTTTTGAAGTGTTTTATCACAGTTTTAAATTCAGAAACAATATGTCATTGTCCCAACAGCCATTTCAGAAATTGCTTGGTTGCTTGTATGTTATGGAAGTGTGATGAGAAGGGAAGGAGAATATTTTTGTGTTACTTTCATTTTGTAAGATCAGGGGGCCAGTAAGAGCTTACTAAAAAGGGTATTGTGATAAAGTAGTACCTTCAGATTTCTACTTAACTTTACAGTAGTCCATTTACACTGTTGGAAGTAGGTTGACTTTTAAAAGCCAATAAAGAGCATATGTTGAATGCCAGCATAGGTCAAATGTCGAAGAAAATCCTGCCATTTCAAAGTAATTATAATTCAATTTTGTGTATCGTGTGGACAGCTGCTGTTTGCAAGAGAAGAAGTTTACTGATAGCAGTTAAAAACTGCCAATGAAAAGGCAGGATAACTCCACAAACTGCTGTATTGGAATGCACTTCAGTAGAAAACAGTTTTAAGATGACGTCTGCAGATATTTGTTTTCTTATGTATGCAAAACATTTGATTATGACTAGTAGTTATTATTCCATGGCATAAATTGTTTGATACTTCCTTATTACAGTCATACACTAAATGGATAACTTGCTAATCTGTTAAAAAAAACCTACCAAACAAAACCCAAAAACCCCTCAACTTTTCTATATTTTGAATGTTTATTCAGAAACATGATTAATTGCTTGCTGCATGAAATCAATTGCTCAGAAGTTATGATATGCCATAGTTGGTGGGGCTCTGAAGATGCTTTGGAGTGAAATAGTTCCAAGAAAAAATAGGTTTCTTCCATATAACAATATTGAGACCCAGAAGTCAAGGAAAGGTGACTTAACCTGTTGTAAGTATTTCCATTTTTGCACTTGGAAACAGGTGTACATTTGAAAATCAGCAACTCTTTAGCTAGTGCTTATTTGTTCAGGGTTTTATCTTTAATTGCAGAAATCATTCTCAATGTAGGCATTTAAAAATTCTAGTAGAAATTTTGGACTTTGGTGTTTGGGGAAAGTTGATAATTGGAGCGGTGTGAATTGGGAGCTGGAAATTGGTTGGTTTTGTTTCTTCCATTTTCATTTTTTTCTCAAGGTGTGTTAATTGATGAGTTTCTAAGGTAAAAATTTAAAACCTATGTACCTTCAGCCCAGAACATCAGATAGTTTTCAGTTCACTTCATGGTCCATTTACAGAGGCTGTACTTCATCACTTGAGAATGTTATGAGAGAAGCTGTCAACAACCTTGCTGAAGTCAAGATAAACAACACCCTTTGCATTCCCTTCATTCACTGACCTAGTAATCTCACTGTAGAAAGGTGAATCATCTAAAGTAAAAATCCTTGTTGGCCTTTTTTTATTAAGCTACATGAAGCTGCAGTATTTTAGGATCCATTTATACTTTCTTTGTTTTTCTGATTTATGATGGTACTTCCTGTCATCATCATAATAATTCTGTAATCTACAGGTTTACGATAATATATTTTGAAATCAGCATTTTTTAAAATATCACTTTATTATTTACACTCAGTACCTGAAATATATTAAATGTTGAAGACATGAAATTATTTGATCAAGATTAGCATATTGGGTAAAATTAACATAAGTTATGAATATTGATCATCTTCAGACAGGGTTCATTTTACACTGAATACTTACTAGACCAAGAATAAAAGTAAGATATAAAGTCTAATTTGCTTTTTGTTCTACTTGAGATCTTTTGGGGATTTTGAAATCTGTAAGTAGCTTTTATATATAAATTTTCACCTTTTTTCAATAGTCCCCTGAAATTTTAATTTTTCCTATCACAGAATGGATTAATTTTTCCTAGCATAGAATGGATTATTTAAAATTGGAATCTCACAGTATCATAATATTAAAAAACCCCATTATTCAGTAACATGTTCAACATCAAGTCAGTTGGTTATTAATATATATTTCAAGTGAATGCTTTCAATGAGATCAAAATCAGGTGATGGTAAAATGTATATCAATTTCAAAATAATACTGATTATATATCTTAGCAGACTGCTGATCTGGATGTGTTAATTTTCTAATTCTCTGCTGTACTGCAGTTACAGTTAGTAGTCTATTTTATTTTGATCTTTCTAATGAATCATACAACACCTTTTGGAAAAGTGAGTGCTGGAATACTTCCATCTAGAAGTCTTTGCCAAATGTAGTATTATTATTATAAAGTAGGTGTAACTTCCTTTGCCAATCATATGAGCTATGATAGCAGAATGGAATGCCAAGAGCTGGCAGCTGTTTGTTCTTTTATTCACTCTCTTTGATATTCCTTGCTTAGTCATTAGTACTTCCACAAACATTTAGCAGGTTAATGTGTCAGCTATATATCAGCTATGGAAGTATTTCTGGCAGTCTTTCAAAGAAACTTTTCTTTTGTGGCTGAAACAATCCAGTCTTCTATTCAGTGTGTTAAAAATAACTTGAATTTAGATTATACAAACTGTAGCTGTAAAACTGAACATGGATATCACAGTTTTTATGAAGTATTTAAAAATCTATTAAGTACAATTTATTCTGAAAATTTAAATTTAAGAAATCTAAACACACAGTTTTTCACCTGATATATAACTTTGTTTTACTCTCATCAGTGTTTCAGATCAAAGAAATAATAAATGGACAAAATGACAGCATAAATTGCAGTTAAAAAAAAAAAAGGTAGAGTTGCAGGTAAGCTTCCATTAGCCAAATTAAATTCACTGTCAAACTCTTAAATCTAATTAATTTTGTGTCTAGAATGTTATGACATCTAAATCTACTCAGACTTCTCTTCATATGTTAAACTACTGCAGCTTCTTCCGTGCCAGTTGCAGTTGTACTTTTTTCTCAAGATCTTATTCTGTTTGTGTGTTGCACTTGATGTTTGTTTCTCAGAGCTGCAAATCCACCCACAAGAATATATTGTCATTTTTGTCCCATCATATGATTTTTCCTATTCTTTAAAGTTAGAAGCTGTGTTTTCTCAATACGCTCAAAGTTCATAGAATGCAGAATATCCCAAATTGAAAGGATCCACAAGGATCATCAAAGTCCAGCTCCTGACCCTGCACAGAACTCCCCTAAGAGTCACACCATATGCCTGAGAGCATTGTCCAAACACTTTCTGAACTCTGTCAGGCTGGTGCTGTCACCACTTCCCCGGGGAGCTGTCACCACTTTCCACTGCCTGATCACCCTCCAGGTGAAGCTTTTTCTCATATCCAACCTAAACCTCCCCTGATTCAGCTTCAGGCCATTCTCTTGGGTCCTGTCACTGTCGTCCCAGAGTAGAGATCAGTGTCTGCCCATTCTCTTCCCCTCAGAGGAAGCTGTAACTGCAGTGAGGTCTGTCCTCAGTCTCCTCTTGTCCAGGCTGAACAGACCAAGTGACCTCAGCTGCTCTTCATGTGGTTTCACCTCACTGTCTTCATAGCCCCTCTTTGGACACTCTCTAATGCCTTAAGCTATTGTATCTAAATAGCTTGAAGTTAAGACAAAATTCTTGCTTTTCAGCATTTCTCTGTATGGCTCTCAAATGAAAGAGTTAAGCTGTTCAGAATAAGGAAACAGAAGTCGTTCTCAGCAGTTACAAGGACTATCCCCACTTACAGCTCTTCTCTTCTGTGAATCAATAGCTTGGGATCTGAAGCACAGAGCTCTTCTGTCTTAGAGTTGTGAAGTGCAGTTTCTTACCAAAGCACCTTCCCGCTAGCCAGCAGACTCTATACAGTGTATTGGAAAGAGTTTGTTGTCACTGTGATGAACATGCTTAACTTCCATTAACATTAATGGGAGCTATGCCAGAATGTCAAGAGAAGAATCACTTCCCAGTGCAGTAAAGGAATTAATTAAGCTGTGTTTGGTTCATTGGTTACTGAAATGTGATCATTAGACTCAAAGGAAAAAAAAAACTATTAGGGTGATAGACTAGTTTACTTTGTACTGTGCTGAAACCTCTTGATTTGCCAAGGCAGAGCTATTAGAAGATTAGTTTAATTTGGGTATTTGCTGTACAAGTATGGTGAATGTATAGTGTGACAAAAGTACTGGTTAATGGTTTCCTGAGATGTAAAAGGAGCATATTTTATTTGTGCAACTTAAAAAGCTGAAATGAGACTTTTTTTGAAGGTTGCTTATAAAGAAAAATCGGACTTGTTTTTGCTAGCCATTTTGACATTTAACATTCTTGTAGTAACTGCATGAAGAATTGCTCACAGAAATAGTTAGGGAACTGTAATTGAGAGAACCACTGAGGTATGTATTCAAACCCCTTCTGCTGCTCCATTTGGTATTAATAGTGTTGTGCTTTGTTTTTCCCTATTCTTTGAGTCAGATAGTTACAGGTAGTTGGAGTTCTTGTTTTCTTGTTTGTCTCTATATTAAGCCCCACTGTCAAACACAAACTAATCCAGTTATTATGGCTGTTCTGGAAATTCTGTAACCTGTTCTCTCTGCCATGGATCTGTTACTTCAAATAATATCTCAAATATGAATGCCTTCTTGAGTGCAGTATGATCTGAAACAAAAAATGGATTCATAGATAGACTAGCCTGAATTTTTTCCTGTCCTCAATAGGTAGTAACACCCTGCAGTTTGTGTAGAAGATAAACCATAGCTTCTGTTGGTGTTTGTGTAGAAGGGTTCACTGAGTGGTCCAGATCTCAGACTGCGTATTTAGAATCACAGAATCATTAAGGTTGAAAAAGACCTCCAGACTGAGTCCAACCCTTGGCCAAACACCACCACCACAACTAAACCATAGCTCTAATTGCCACGTTGTTTCTTGACTACTTCCTGGGATGGGGACTCTACTACTTCCCTAGGCAGCCCATTCCAGTGCTTAAGAGACCTTTCAGTGAAAAAATCATTCTGGATGTTCAACTTGAAGTCATTTTGTTTTCCAAATACTAGGTGCAATTCCACCTTTACTGTGCCTTGTGGTAGATATTGTCTTCAGAGCACAAAAAATAGCACATATAATACTATTTGTACATAGAGTATATATTGCTTAGTTTAGGTGAATATTTTAGTTTTGAATATGCAGAATCTCTCTTCTTTTTGGTATGAAACAGTATAATAAATGTTTAAGTACTTTATTATCTACCATCTTTTCTGAACCAAATTTTAGGCTTTCACTGGAGTTTGGTACATAACACAGGAATGGAAAATTGCTTTATAATGGCTTCCCAGTGCTCATCTTTCATTTAAATTTCTAGGGGATGCTGAAGATTTTCTCTGTCTTAATGAAAGCAGAACAGTTTTATATGCATGCCTGGGAACAATTTATTGTGATTGACTGAACAAATTTTATCCATGTAATGGTAACAATAGCTTGGTTCTCTTCCAGGTACATTTGTCTCATTAGTACAGTTCAAGGAGACCTTGTCTTGGAATAATAGGTTGTTCAAGGTAGAACAATTTGCAATTGTTTTGCAAGTAGCTATGATAGGAAGTTTTGAGGTGGCGTACTCTCCTTGACAGAAAACTAGAATTTTTGCAGGGGAAATCAGTTAAGTCAGCATGGTCTTCTGGTGATGCAATTGTGAGTAAGAAGTAATCCCCTGCTATAACGAGGTGACTGTACAATAGCTGTGAATTGCAATAAAGAAGGTACATCTTGAGATGTATTTATGCTGTTAAAGTGACAAAATATTGAATGACTGTATAATGCTCAGCCATATGTGCTGTAGTTATAACTTCTTCTTTATTTTAAGGTAGTTTGCATCTTAGCAAAACTCAGGATTTTTCTCTTAGAAATTTCACATGCAGAGTTAGAGTCTGAATTCCATAAATCAGCTGATTTCTCCATACTGGATAAAGGTTACTAATGCTTTCTCAGTGGGATCCATCACTGCACACTGCCAGTTGTGGCAATTCATTGAAATGCTGTAGAATTCTGCCTGACATGTCTTTTCTCACTTTCAGTTCTTCCTCAGTGTACAGGACTGCAATCTGCTAATTCTAAATGTGCTATCTGCAAACTAGCTTGCTGTAGACAGACAGATTAGTAACAATTGAAGAGGATTTCTGTATTTGTTTTTGTTTTTAAGGAGTCCAAAGCACTTTTGCAGAAAGCTTAGACTTCTGTATGCGTGTTGAGGTTTGTTTTGGTTTTTGCTAGGTTGGTTTGGTTTTTTGCTGGAGGCTTGGTTTGGTTTTGTTATTCTGAGGAGGGGAAGTAGAAGATTAGCTTTTTGTAACACAGGGAGTTGTCTAGATGTGTGTGATGTCTGTCAGGATAAAAAGGATTTTTGCAGCTCCCTGCTTTGGTATCTTCTGCATGTGCAGCCTACAGTACTGTCAGAGTTGTTGTCTTTTTAAAGCCTCATTCTGAAACAGTCCAAGATTTGTCATATCTCTAGCTCTCATTTTTTAACATTGCTATCTTTTCTTCTGGCTTGAGCAATTTTTAAAATGGATAATGGATTAGCAAGGAAATTGGATACAATTTCTTGACATAAGAATTCTTCTTTTGGCTTTTAGCAGAGGAAAGAAAGAAAAAAAAGAAAGAAAAAGTTGACATGATTAATGCTATAAGTCATTTAATTGCAGGAATGACTGCAACAGCATTGTTTTCCTACATTTGTCATCCTAACCTTTCCAAAATGTTAAAATACTGGGTTGGACTGGGATTTTAACAGATAAAATTTGGAAAAATCAAGTGTTTATTTTGGCTCACATAAAAAGTTCTAGAAGACAGTGTGCTGAGGCTGTAGCTGAGTTGTTGAGAGACAAGTCATCAAAAATACTGTTTGAAAGGGTGAGCTTTTAGTATCACTAAATCAAGAAGGAATCTTCACTTTGGCAGTTACTTCTGCTGTTTGAGGAAGCAAGCTAAGAGTTAATAAATCTGGATTTAGACACAGCAGGCTTGACACACAGTCTCTCAAAAAAGATTAGCTATAAGCTAATTGTTTCCTTTGTAATTCTGTTTGGGAGTGGTGGTGGAATAGGAGCAGCTATTAAAGATATCAACTTGAACTAGCTGAATTTGGATTCATTTCTAATTTACCCTGTGGAAGGATAAAATACAAGAAAATAGTGCAGAAGGCAGTCTCACACCTGAGGAGTTGCAGCTGTACCAATCACCAAAGATTAGGAACAGGCCTGCCCTTAATAGGCCACAGCTGTGTCCAATAAGAAGATGAGTGCTACAAAAGAGTGGGTTAGCTGGGTGAGGAGAGAGCTGGAGGTTTTTGGTTGTGTGGTGAAGAAGGAGTCAGTGCTGTGAGGAGGTGCCCATGAGAAATCACCAAGAAGGTATTGAACTTTTGCAATAAGATGACAACATTACCCTTTGAAGGAGGATATGGTTTAGTATTTGCCTTGTGTTTGTCCGTGGTAGGATCAAGTGATGATTTTAGATCAAGACTTGTTAAGTGGTTCATAGAAATAAAATTAGGAAATCCTTGTCTGCTCTCTGGATTTATTTGTATTGCAAAAATCTAGTGGATGTCCACTTCCAGGAAACAACTGGAAAGGTCTGGAAATGAAGACTTTTCGCACCATGTTGCATTTCATCACTAGAAATATTCAACTTAGTAGCCTAAATTGAATTGTAAATAGTTGTCGACTCCGAGAAAGTTGGTAATGGTGGTCATGCTCCCCTGAAATTTCATTTAATGTGAAAACCAATACGTAACAGATTTTAGTGTCATAAAAATCAGCCTGTCCTTTTGTGATATCTGTGTTTGTTTTTTGGAAAATATATAAAATGTATACTTTCTTTTGCCTTAAATATATAAAAATATATATAATATATAAAAATATACTTCCTTTTGCCTTAAAAAAAGGCAAAAAGAAGTATAAATAATAATTTTAGAAATAGGAGCTGTGGTGGTGATAGTAACTAGATCCTGGTGAGATGATGTGATGACGTGACAATATACCACCCATCGTGGTCATCTCATACCATCTATGCATAGGGCACTGCTGTACACTCGTATGTGTTAAAAGAAACTGTGAGTATAGGAATGTTCTTTATAAACCTGGGTATCTGCTGTCACTGGCCACTGCTGCTACTGGCCAGTCATGGGTGGCTTTTAGATTTCAGTAGCAATTGTCCAGTCCTTCTAGACTGCCTCAAAATAAGAGTAATCACATTGTTGTATTATCCCCAGTTGTTTTTATTAATATGGCATTTTTCAGAGTGTGGGTTATGTCATGTCACTAAAGGGATGATTGTTGTTAAAATAATGGATCTGCAGAAATAATTTTTGTTAGTATCTGGGTGGTCTACCTTAATTTCAATTTGTTCTTTTCTATATTGAATTGCTTTGATTTAGTTAAAGTAGTATTTTTACCTCAGCTGATAAAAAGAAATGTCTTTGTATTTTTTTAGAAATAAAAAGTGGTGATGCTGCCTTTGAAATCATATGTATAGGGAGAACTTTCATACCAGCATCTGGCATTGATCTGGTCTACTTGGTTTCAGATTGCTTTCTGGTTACTAATTAATGTCCTCGTAGCCAACTAATGCAGCAATGTCTTTCCATCCTGAGGACTTAATTTTGAGTGGTAGTACACTGTGTAGAACAACTAACAATTTACCAACAGAATTAAGATAATAGGACCAAATTCTCTTTTAATGCATACTGGAGTAATCCCACTGATATCAATCACATTCCATTCAAATAAGTGTGAGCAGAAATTAGGCTTTTAGTTTAAAAGCATCTGAAATGGATAGGGATTTGATCTGGAAAATTAAAAATAGGGACTAATGAGTTCACCTTTTGTATAATAACTTGTTAGCTTTTGCATAAAGGAAACAGTTTTATAGTCTTTATAGCTGGTATATATAACTATTGAAACTTGTCCTTATCTTACAGTTGATTTATTGACAGATTCTGCTCTTAATGAAGTTTAGATAGATTTTTTTTTTTGTTGTTGCTGTTGAGTCATATCTTCCAATGCATTGGCATTGTTTTGTACAGAGGCTGCCTGAAGCTACTTTGGTGCTTCTGTTTTAAGAAGCATTTCTGAACCTTGCATGATGTATTCAAGAAAAGCAAATTTGCATTTTATGTCAGGTTATCATTTTGACAGCCTTCTAATCTAGTGTGTTCCTCAGAAGTGAATAAATAGATAGAATTACAATTTGTTATTGATGGGAAATCATTTAATGATGTAATTACTATTAATATAGCAGCTAGAAATAATGATAAGATAAAAAAACTCAAGAAGGAAACCTTTAAATGATGTTGCAGTTTTTGCCTTTCTGAAAGGGAGGTATCTCAAGATACTTACAGTCCAAAATGCCTTGATTTTTTGTTTTCCATGGATGTTAAGATAAATACAATTATACTTATGAACTGCCACTAGAATAGATTTTATGCTGTACAGAAAATGATATAAAATACCAGAGTAATGAAAGTTAATTATAGATCCAAATTAATGAGCACATGTACTGTTAGAGTTTCACATGAAGTACATGCTGCTGTCTATGCTGGATGTTGAGGGTTCACAATTAGCATGCCCTGCAGCCAGTGCAAGCAGGATATGGGGCTGTTGCCTTACCTGGTGCTGCTGAAAGCACCAATGTCCCTGAACAGAAAACAACAGTTTGCTGAATGACATTATTGCTTAGACTGTTCTTTATTTTCTTCTATAAATCATACTTAAAAATATTTCTTTAAAAAGTAAATGGACTATTATATGTGCTCAGTTGGAGGTATTTTATGACAGATTTATTATAAAATCAGATTTACCAATTTTCTTGTATTACCAATGCATGAGCTGAGGATTTCTGTCTCATTCAATAGCATTGATTGTCCTCTATGACATGTACAGACCCAGAGTATGTCACACCAAATTTTGGCCACAAGGTTTTTCAATTTTTTTGTTATTTTTCATAACAGTTATTGCCTGTGATACCAGTAGAAGCTGCTCTAATCCTAGAGTATGTTTTGGAAAACAGTACCTTCTGCAAATATTTCTGATTCTGTTTTTTGGGGGAGGAATGGTTTTGGTTTAGTTTTGTTTTTTCTTGTGTGGCAGCCCTTCCAACTCTTGCCTTTTGAAATTAAGTTGTGAATCCACATTTCACCCTTATAGTACAGTCCTCATCAATAGCATGCATTCCAAAATACAGATAACCCCCTTGGTCCCCACAAAAAATTCAAAATCTGTGAATTTGAGGGAGAGAAACAAATGCGTTTTCAGAGTTGCTGTTTTTGCCTATAGTTAAAGGATCAGTTGCCAGTAGTATTGTAAGGCATCTGTGTAACACTGAACTAATTGAGATCCCAAGTGGGCCAGGGCTTTCCAGATTCTCAGAAGAAACTTGAAAAGGAAGTTGTTAACTTCAAAATAGACCTGCCTCAAATAATATGATCTGGATCAGGAATGTACAGTTGCAAGCAAAGCATCTTCTCAATGTTTGGTCTATGTATTTCTCCTTTCTTGTTGATTTGGGTTTTCCTGTAGTATGAAAGATAAGGTGAAGTTTATCAGGTATGACCCTGTGTGGTTTTTCTTAAGCCAATGGCCAAGAAGATGACTCTCTTTTTTAAAATCAAAGCCAGCATTTTAGTAAATGTAAGCTTTCCATTGCCTTCCACTCCTGCCAGATTGGGTCTTGGAGTTCAGTGCTGAGGTGGAGCTGATCGTGGGAGTAAAGTGTCAAGTGCCTTAGCAGGGATTGAATTCAGGAAAAAAACAAATTTAAGAGCAATTTGCAGTTCTTTTTCAGAAGTACACAGGAGTTGGCAACTAAATTATCTGTTCTGTGAAAATTATTTCAACTTACTGGAGTGTTTGAGCTATGTGCCAAGAAATCCAGGTAGTGTCAAGCGCTGCTTTCAACTGCAAATAATTATATGTGACTTCTGTAATACATTTAGTAAAAATAAATTAAAAAAAAATTAGATTTGTTACAATGAAATATAAAAATTACCATGATGGAAGAAATATGTCTGTTTAAAATAAATCTATTTTGCTATTTTTTTTAATGTATCTTGGGAATCAGAATGGGATGTCTTTTAGTTTGTGGCAAATAGAAACTCTCCTAAATTAAATTGGTAGAAGCATTGGTTGTACTGCCACAGCAAATCTAAAGACATTATGGACAAAACTTGCAAAAAGAGATTCTTGTGATTGGAACAGATAAAATACAGTATTTATATGCTTAAGAAATAGTAAAAATAAGGGTTTTGCCATTCAGTTATTGGTGACTAGAATAAAGCCCCATCTATTTATGTGAATGGCTAACATGAACTGCAGTGGAGGAGCCACATGCCATGTCTCCCCTAAGTGACTGCAGAAGCATCTGACAGAAGGGCTTGAAGAAGTTCTCTGCACTGGGCTACAAAATTTCCCTGTCATTTCTCCTGTTGACATTTGTGCAGAATTCCCAATGTTACTGTCGCAGCGACCATAAAAAAAGAGTCATGCAGCTTTATATCCTGTCTTGATTTTGTGTCTGGCTGGTACCAGAATAAAAAGCTGTTAGAAATGTGGAAGTGCATTCTTTATCCGAAGTTTCTTGTTCTTTTCTGAACTATTAAAGACACCTCTGTTTGTACACATTGCAGAGAACTTAATGGATTTGCTTTGATAACAAAACATTCTAATTTTGAGGGAGTACTTCCCATTAGGAATACTATGCCAGTTTTATTATTTTTGAGAGCATGTATGAGTTCTCCAAAGCATTGTTCACTTGCACACTGTGGACCAGTATTCCCCTGGAATCTCAGCTTGGGCTGTTCCAGTCACAGGTTTGGTGGACACAGAGCATTTCCAACTAAATGTGGTTGCAAGTCACACGTGAGGAATCCAAAGGCTTTTCTGGGATTTGCCTGTCCTGAGGCAGTGATTTTTCAGTTGATTCACATTTTTCTTTCTTAAATGAGGAATCATTTCTTAAGAATGTTGAACTTTGGAGGGGGAGCATTTCCATGTGGAACTGTGGATGAAGTATATGGTACAACAATTAGGAGAGGCCAATCCTGAAATTCTAATTCCTAAAAGGATCGACTCAAAGCCTAATGTCACCTTTCCAATGTTTTAACTTGGTCTGTCAGAGGGCTCATAGTCCAGTAAGAGAAAGCCTTGAAGTTAGAGGGAAGACACCCTATATTAATCTTTTTTTAAAAACTTCTTTTCTCCTATTCTCTTTTGGAGAAGCTTGTTTATTAACTCTGGAAGAAATAAACTCCATATCAGCTTAGATGGAATGCTCCACCACAATGCTGTAAGCCTTACTGGATATATACGATAGAGTTGAGGCTGAATTTGTACTCTTTGCTACTGGGTGTGATGGTTTTCTGTTTCTTTGGGAAAATATTGCAATTCAGTAGTGCTAATACCATCAGTTCTGAATTTGTGTGGAGCTCCTGAAACCTTCCTTGTTTTGAACTTTTATTAAAAAACCCAGTTAAAATCTGGCTAATTACTTAATTTCTACACTGATGCTGTTAGTGCTAGGTGATGTTATTGGTCGCTTTCCTGACTGGATTGTCTGTCTTTGTGGCATGGGGTGACAGGCTCTTAGGCTCATGTTTGCAACCTGAAAAGATGCTCTGTTACCTACAGGCCATATCTTGGCATTTACATGAAACCCATCAGTTTCTAGTGGACTATCCTGGTTTTGTTTAATTTGGTTTTGTTTGGTTGGTTGGTTTTTTGTTTGGTTGTTGTTGTTAGATCTAGGTTATATCCCATTCCTTCAGAATAGATCTCCTGAAGAGATGCCATCGTGCCAAAAGTCAACACACTCCTGAGGTATCTTCAGTGGCATCTCAAGGATGTCTCTGTTCAAGCATTTTGTACATTTTTCCCTCATGGAGATTATCTACTGCTTTCCTTCCAAGCCCACGTCTCCATTGTGCCTTTGGTGCAACATCTGGGCGTGATGCATCCTTATAGTAAAGAGTTTTAGAATCAGTGTCTTCCTACAACTGCCAGGTAAACTTCTATGGTTCAAATACTACTTGGAGTCAGTCACTGTGGGAACAAGATGTGGAAATCAAATAAATATTCACTGAATAAAAGAGAAGGCTGTTTAGTAGTAAAGGCAAATTCTTTGAAATGTACTTTGTGTAGGCAGGCTTGCAACTAGCCCTCCTTCATTCTTTGTCCAAAAAGATTGGGATTTAGAAATGGGAGGGTGAAGTACATTTTACATTACCCAGTACTTGTTGCTGTGGCAACATAGATGCATAATTTTAAAGGCAAGCATTTTTTAGCCTTTGAGGTAGATCACATTTAGTGTCTTTTTCCTACTTCAGATTGAGAAACAGGATTTATGTTTCGTCAAATTTTTATAACTAGCACACATTTTCTTGAAATACGATGTATGTTATGTTTGTAAAATGTATAATAATTTATAAATTAGTAAAAAGGGTGATTTCCAATTGCTCTGGCATGCCTTAAAAAGAAAAGATTTGCCATTACAACAAAAATTATAATCTGTGTTACGAGAGCTTTGGTAAATAGTTTAATGCACTGGGAATTCTTGACAACAGATAGATGAAGACCTGCCACCTTAAAAACTCCCTTGCCTTTACTGCTTTCTAACTCCAGTAGTCAAAAGCTTTTAAGCTTTAAGTGCTCTGTCATATTTGTGGGCTTTTATAGCAAAGAGTAGAGCAGACAGCAGTGATGATGGAAAACGATGGTAGGTAGACTTAAAATACTATAAAGCATAGAGACAATTGTATGTAATGCCTGGAATTGAAACCTTTTTGAATGAAATGATCAGCCATATGTGCCACCCTTATGGACCCTGTAAGAAGAAGAAAAGAAATGTACCCTATTGCTAACTGTGCATGAAATTGCAGTGTTAGAAGATATTGACCAGATGTTTCAATCTCAACAAATAGCTTGTTATGTGACTGAGTGAAAATCTCTCTGCTGCTTTGATCACATACACCTTAAAGGAAGAAGTAATTTAATAGAGGTTGTCCAAGTTCATCATTGTCAATAAACTTTGACTTGACCTTTGCCATCTGTTTTTGATACTGTTGCTGATAGAAACTGATAGGCAGCTGTTTACAGTTTGTGCTATGTGAATTCTGTGCTGCCAGACAATGAAAGAAGTCTCACCACTTGTGGATTTTATGCTGTCCTTTTCTGAGTGTGGGTGTATTCATTGAGACTGCACATCATTTAGCAGGGGAGTGTGGCTGACATATGCATGGGTTTTGAAAAGGAAGTTTTGTTTTTCTGTTACAGATATGCAAAATCATACATGAAATATCCTAAAAATGTCACTTTTCACCAGCATCAGCTTCACTTATAGAATAGTACCTAAATACATATACAATGTTCTACACTGAATTTTAAGGTATTTTTAAATTGCTTATCAGTTTTTAAAATTTATTTGAAGTGCTAATTCTTTACAAGTAGGCTGAGGCATTAACAGTACCTTACAGTTGCCCAGTGATTCTGTCTCACTCTATCTGGGCATGATGTTCCATTTTAATGTTTTTATATCCTTCTATTCACATCTGAACACCGCTGCTTCTGACCAGGGAGGAACAACACTCTCTGTTGTACTTTATTTGCCACTTTTCATTATTTCACACCCAGTCTTCAAGAAGGATGTTGGTAAATTTGGATTTTTTTACTGATAAAGATACTCTTAATCCTTACTTCATGCACAGCTTTGCAATATTGGTAATTTTTTAAATAAATAGTTGTATACACTGCAACAGCTGCAGAAGAGTCCCAAGTAAATCTGGAATTCTTTCTGTTGTGATACCCTTCAGGTAGCTGTCATCTGTGACAGTGATGAAGAACTGGTGTGACCAGCCCTGTTCTGTATGTCTGTCATCTTTTACCTGGATTTGGGAAGGGAATGCACAGAGTTTGAGGACAGGGATGACACATCAGATTGGGCAGTGGGGCTGTAGTTGGTGACTCTGCCCTTCAAATGGGAATAGGACGCAAGGCCAACTGTGTCTCAGTTGTGTGCCCTGTGAGGCCTTGCAGGAGGCATTCTGCCTTTAGCCTCAGATAACACAAATTAACCTTCAGAAGAGAGGCTACAGCATTTCAGGTATTTGAGGCAGAACTGTAACATTATAAATACAGCATAAGAGTGTGATGGAGTAAGGTAGGTTGGAATTAAGTGTTACTTAAAGGGAGCAGTAAAAAAGAGCACTTGCTTTTGATCACATTGAAACTTTGGAATATGGCTACTAAATGTTTAATTACAGAAAATATGCTTGTATTTCCTTGTACAGCAAGAAGCTTACAAGCTAGACTAAAAATAAAACAGTGAACAAGCAGATGAAGAGCAATGATGAATAGGAAACAGAATACAGAAGAATAGCAGCACTGAAAATAGTTATTTGGGTTATAGAACTTTTTTTTAGAGGCAGTTTGTTACATTTGTTTGTAAATGTAGAAGTGAATGCAGTTCTGCTCCTGAATGATTAATATTTTGATAGGCATCTTAATTTGAAAAGCTGTAGCAAAAGGCTCTTGTGGCACCATGTTAAAACTAATAGACGTTCCTGTGCAGGGATTTGTATCACACATGTTGAGTCAAATGCTGAAAAGATTTAGATATTGGTCTCAGTGAAAGGCTTTAAATAGTCATTTCCTTAAAAAAATGTTATCACTTTTATCTAATTTGACTGGAAGTTGCTTGAGGGTGTTGTCATGCATTTTAACAATATCACTTCCTCATGCAAGATTTGGCAGCTTCAGCTAATGGTGGAAGAATTACTGTACAGGACATAGGCCTCCTTTTCACAAGCCTGCTTTTACAAAGATAAGCTTATTTTTTCTTTTTCCCATTTTTTTTCTTTTATGGCCACTATGTGATAATAGCTGTTGCAATGTTTAAAAATCTATCAATGAAAATAAGAGAAAGGAAGAAAGTTGCAAAGGTATTGAAACAAACTGTAGTAACTCCTCTGTCTCCCAGGGTCTTGCTGGTGTTGTCTCATAACAGTGATTCTGGGGTTAGGTGTACTGGGTCTGCTGGGAATGAAGTTAATTTTTCATAGCAGCCCATATGGTTCTGGGTTTAGGTTGGTCACCTGTGTTATTTAACACAGCAATGGTTTAGCTATTGCTGAACAGTGTTTGCACAGCATCAAGGCCTTCTCTGTTTTTTTCACTCTGCTGCCCCCAGCAAGTAGACTGTGTAGAGGGAAAGAAGTTTTGAAGGCACACAGTCAGGACAGCTGACCAAGGAGATAATCCAGGCCACATAGAATATGGCCAGCAATAAAACTGGAAGGGAGGGAGTGTTTTTCTAAGTGGCCTTGGGCCACTCAGACACTGCCTGGGCATCAATCTGCTGATGGAAGGTAGTGAATGAATGTCTTTGCATAATTTCTTCTTGAGCCTTGTGTTTTTTTTCTCACTCTTGCACTTCTCATTCTCTCCCAATGGTAGGGATTTTAAATGAATGTGAAATTAAATGTGCAATGGTAACGTACTATTGCATTTCTTTTGAGCCCTAGGTGAATCATATCATACACAAAAAATAAGTGAGCTCACTTGGAACAGTGACACTTTCTTTTTTTAGTATTGTTTTGCATATTATCAGGCTTCTGAGTTTTTAAGATATATTATTTAATTTTTGATCCCATGTGCTCTCATTTTATATGGCCATCTAAGATGAGTTGTGATTTAATTTCCTTTAACATCTAAAGTATTCATAAAACTGTTTCAAAGGGGTTTTAATGGGCAGGGATTGAATGGACTGTATATATATTGGTGGTTGGACATCACAGAGACACAGTTGGTGAGGGGCACAACAGACAGGTAAAACATTTTGAAAAATATGTGGACTCATTCTAAAATCTAGAATATAAAAGTAAGCGATACTCCATCCCTGTTTTGATTTACACTTCATTAGTAGTTGCTCACATTGTTTAGTTTAGATTTTAGCAGGCATCTTAAATCTTAGCTAATTTTAGGTCCTTGGAGTCCTCTCCTCTGTGAACTGCAATTTAAAATAAGATCAGATTTGACAGGTCATGCAGAGAAGAGTCCAACTTCAAATAACGTACTTCAGATGCACTTCAGATGTCTGTATTCAGTGTTAATGAGTTTTGAAGATCCTTCACTGTGAAGGGGCATAATGCTTCCTGTTGTGTTGGCAGTTCCTAGGCATTTGGGATTCAAGTCCACAGCTGAAAACTCCAGTGTGCAGAGAAGGTATGTCAGTCTAAGCAAAGCTTTGGATGCTTTGGCGTTGTTAGTTTATGATGACTGACAGATGTGGAAATGCACTACTAGCTGCCACTTAAAAAATTAATTCAGGAGCTCAGGCAGAGAACAATGTGGTTGTGAGTGTCTTCATCAGCCTCCTTGTTCCAGTTATCAGTGTTGTCCTGTTAATGGTGGCACTTAAAGCAAAGCAGAGAGTTGGAGTAAAATGAAATAATTTCTGAAAGATCTTTGTTATAGACAGAAGGCTGTAAAGCTGCTCTAGGATTCATCTGTAGGATGTTTCTTTTTTAAGTCTTATGGTAATGTGTACTGAGACCCAGCAGAAGAAAACTCTCCTTTAGTAAGGAGAGTGTCTTTGCAACTGAAGACAGTGAGGTAAATTAGTGGGGTCCTCCTCTACAATGAGGTTTGCAAGAACAGCAAAGAAAAGCTTCAAATGCAGATCAAATGTTGTGGTAGGGCATACTGGATTCTGCTCCTGTGGCAGAAGCATGGCATTCTCAACATAAATAGCATAAGCCTGGGCAATTCAAAGTTAAGAACTTTCCCTTTCTCTAATTGTATAAGGCCACTGATTTTCTTTCACATAATATGAAGGGGCTTTTTCTTTTTTTTTTTTGGGGGGGGGGGCAGGGGGTTGTGGAGGGATATTGGTTCTCAAAAGGCAGCACTGAGTATCCAATCAAAGTCAAGTCACTTCTAGTGTTAGAAGTGCTTCTAGGAGTGCTTCTGTAACTCAGAAGAAAGGAGAAAGATTGTTTCCAAAAGCCATTTTCTAATCAGACAAAAGTGGGAAATAGGTGTACTACATCTTTGAGTCTGAGGAAGTGAAAGAGTGGGACATAGTTCACTCCAGGCAGTCTCAAAGTCACAACTCTTCAGAAGCTTTTCTTGTTACCAAGTTTTCTTGGCATCTCAACATCTTGCAAGAAAAGATGGTGCTGTTCTCTGCAATTACCACCCACTCCCTGGAACACAAAGGTTCTTACACTTCTCTGATAGCTAAAGCTTGCCAGAAAGTTCATCATCTTCAACTCTGATCATCAAAAATCACATGAACAGATAGTCCTGCTACTGTGAACCCAAGTTAACCTCATGAAAATAAGGAGAGAAGTATTTTGTCACCCTCTAGTGTGTCTTGGAGCAGCCAGGGTGCTGGCTTCTTTTGCAAGTACTGGCCTCGGTATTTGATTGTAAGAAACAATCTGTACAGTCTGTAGGGATATTAGATGAACCTAATATTAGATTATGCTTATTTTGAAATCAGCTGAATTTTAAGACAGGTTTGTGCTAAAGGCAAGGCATAAATATAAAAAAATAATTGAAATTAAAAGTTTTCTTTTCATTCATCAGAGTGCATGCAAGAAAAATGTGAGGAAAATGCAATCTGTTTAACTCAAGAGAAGTCTGAAAGGTGTTCTATTTCCTGTGCTCCTTTCTCTGTCACAGATGTTTATGCTAACTGAAAAGGTCAGGACCTGTCCTTGTGTGTACCTGATGTCCAAGCTGTATTGACAGAAGAAAACTTTAGAGCAGAGAAACACATTAGATTTCATAAACCCTCCTTGAGTTTCCTGTGTGATACCCCGCTCCTGAGGCTGTCGTGTTCTTTCATGATAAGTTCCTACTTTTGACACTTCTGTCTTTGGTCCATTAGCAGCCTCAAATTCCCTTGGGTGCTGGTGAGGATTCATGGTGTGGCCAGGTGCCAACCTCTCCTGACCAGACTGTCAATACAGTTTGTTAGTAGCTGCCTCTCTGCCTAGCCTAACCCTGGATAATTAACTCATTATGCTGATTCCCGCTGAGCTGGGTCATTTTCTGTTTCTGTTGAGAGTCTTTTTCATTCAATTAAATCTTCTATTTCGCATAAATCTATGAAACTAATTTTCAGTCTCTATAACCATATACCTGGCATTAATGTGTGCAGTTTGTTATTGGCCTGCATATGATACTGGCTGTAAGGCTGCATGGCTGCTTCACAATGATAAACACCTCCTGATGACTGACTCCCATTCCCATTTAGAAAGTTTTAGCCAAGGAGTCACTAATAACAACAGTGTGTGAAATAGCCCAGAGAAGCCCGTTTTTTCATATCAGGTTATTCAAACTTAAAATCAAGTTCTGGGTCAAAAAAAAAAAAAAAGAAAATCCCCAAGTGCCTGCCTTGAAGAACCTCTCTTGTGTTTTTCACATGTATGCAAAAGATGCCTGCTGTGGCTCATTCCACAAGGTGCAACTTCGGTGGTGTACCACAGAGAGAGATGCTTCTATCATTCAGTTTCACCAAGTCTGTAATGTGATGTCTGCTTTTACTGTTACTAATATGTAGCCTTTTAGCTGAGGAGAGGAGGATCAGCTTGGGCGAGTTCTGCAGCTGACAGCACCTCACCACCATTACTGTGGGAATAAGAGCAGATCATTCAAAGGACTGTTGGTAACTGGAGATCTGTGGTGAGAGGGTCTCTGCAGAAACACTGCTGAACTGCTTTGCTGTCTTCCTCAGTGTTCCTTAACTCATATACTCAAAATAATACCTATACAGTGGGAGTATCCTATATAATACCTGTATTTTGAATAATCATGAATATGAGTAGAACTGCTGATGGAAGAAGTAGTCTGCACCACATACAGAGATTCATCTCAGGAAAGTCTGGATTATAACTTTTAATTCTCAAGTATAACTTGACTTAAATTTAAAATCAGGGTTGTGAGAGCTTATATATGGCATGTATCACATCTGGATTCAAACTGAGCTGGTGCCAATAGCCAAAACTTGAATGGGAATTGTTTTTTCAGAGATCTATGTGAAATATTAGTTACTACTGCTATAAATGTTGTCAGACTTTATATATAAAGTAGTATCATATGATAAAATGTTGTAAGCTTAAAGTGCAGTTTGAAGTCTTATGTTTTTTGAAGATATTTTTGGGTTCGATTCTTTGATAAATGTTGTTCATAGTGATCTCTATTAATTCTTGTTATTGGTGATAGTAAAGCATGCTTGCATGGGGCACAAACCTTCAGGTACTTCTGTTCTTACCCGTGTGGAAATTTGTTCCATATTTACTTACAGTTGGTCACAGAACTTTTCATCTTTCTAAATTATCTGTTCCACTTAATCATACCTCCAAATATAAAGGATTACTGTTCCTGAGGCATCCTAAATGAACACTGTGCAAATGCTATTATGTATGTGCAAATGTGTGTCAAATACAAGGATGTAATTGATATCCTTGTATGAAATGTATTAACTCTCTTATTAGGGATTTTCTTAATTTGTGTTAGAGTGGTATGGAATGGATAAGCAGAGCATATGCATTTCATGAATGAGAGATTTAATGCTGCCACCATTGGATGATAAAATCTTTTTTCTCCTTAAACTTTATTCAAAATTGCTGTAAGAAAGAGACCTGGCAACTTTTGTCCACCATTGTCTTTATTAATAAGACTTTACATGACCAAAGGTTTACTTTTTTTCCTCTCTTGCTCTTCCCTCTGGAGCTGGTAATAATAAAGATGTGACTAAGTATGTATTTGCAACTTAGTTACTTGACCTTTCTACAACCCACAGCTACCACGAATGCTGCTTTGAAATGGAGACATTATCATTTATTTAAATCTTGATTAGGAAACAATTATAAGTAGGGTTTTAGTATAGCAGAAAATTGCTGTAGCCTTTAATTCATACTATAGATTGAGTGGATAAGCTTGCTGACTGTAATTATAATGAATTATAATGACTTCAGTTGGCTGACTCACCACCAGCAGAGTAGGGCCTATGATTGTTTCTTCACATTTATTTTTTTGATTCACTCTTGATTTCACATTGCTGATAAATGCTGGTTTTCAATTTAGCACAAAATGGAGTTATGTTAACAGCTGAATGATACATTTTTTATTAATACAATGAAAACTTTATGAAATAACCTGGTACCTTAACAACGCTGGGCATCTATTCTCTTTACAATTCAAGTGACAGAGCTGTTCTTAGTAAAGTTGGAGATTAGATACTTTCATGTGTGGTTTAACAGTGTAAAGAGGGAGCATTTCCTTTTTGCATGCAATTAAGTGTAAGGCAAAATGATTTTTTTCTGTACCACTTAGCTTTTATATATATTATGAATGTTGCATAATGTTGCTTACGTTTCTCAAATGTCTTTTCTTATATGCTATCCCTTTTTATTTATTTATTTTATTTGTTTGGAGGGGTTCGGTGGACAATTTTTTTCCTTTTTTTCTTTTGTATTTTCTACAGTTTTTCTTTGAAGATACTGTATGTTGCTTGATTTAGTGTAAGTTTAGAGGCAACTCCTTTGAGCAAGGAACTTCTTTTTGTATACCTTGTAAAAACGTACTAATATGCTTTATTTATCATGAGCTACATTTATTTAGGTTTTACATTAGATGTTTCAGGCTCAGTGGGATCATTAAGAGTAAGTTTTGTTTTCTTTGCTGCCCTTTCCTCCTTTGATTCACAAGATGTTTTTTACTTCAGGCATACAAGTGTTCTTTAAGTCAAAATGTAGGCATAGAGTTAAATATGGTGAGTGGAGAGAAAAAATGGAAAAAATAATATACCAGATATGTTAACTTTGTTTTGTGGTTTGTTTTTTTTCTTCTGCCAATCTGCAGTGGATGATTCAGAAACCTCACAAAGCTGCAACTTTCTTCGGGTGCATTGGCAAGGATAAATTTGGAGAGATTTTGAAGAAGAAGGCTGAGGAGGCTCATGTGGATGCCCATTATTATGAGCAGAGTGAACAGCCAACAGGAACCTGTGCTGCCTGCATCACTAGTGATAACAGGTCAGGGGCTTTTGATATCTTCTGAAGGTACAGGTGCAGTTGGCATAGTGAATGTAGCCTAATTTGCTTGGAGTATCCAGCCTTGAAAAATTGTGATTTGAATGATAAAGTGTTAGCACTGTTTTGAGACACAGAACTGCCTAGGCCATAGTTTGGGGTTGGGCAGTATTAATATACTTTCAGAGAACAGCAGTTGTACTGTGACCAGAAAGTGTGAGATAATAATACACTACTTCTTCCTGAACTTGATACCTTCCACTTGCTCTGGAGAGAGAAAATATGTGGGAGACAGCAGTTGGTTAACAAGTATGTTTATGCAGCCTATGTGCAAGCTGATTGGTACATAAGGCTTATAATTGATTTGCCAGCCAGGAATATGCCTCAGGTGATACTGAGTTTAGCTATATGCTGATAGCTGTCAGCATATAGCCAGATTGAAAGGGTTAATTTAATTTTATACAAGAAAAAAGCTTTTTGTTTTGCTATTGCACTTTTTGAGAAATTCTTCTAGTACCTATAATTCTGTTTGTCTATGTTTTAAGAATTTCTTCTGAATTTCTTTCATGTTTTTATTTGTTACTTTTTTGCTATTAATTTTTCTTGAACATGGCCCTTTGCTTTATTCTTTCACCCTCTACTCAGAACTCTTGAACTTGTATTCTGCTTCTTTGTTGATTACCTTCTGACAATTTCTTCAGAGATTTTAAAGCAGCCAATCAGGTTAGCCTTAATTTTGAGACATTACTGGCACACCTCAGCTCTCCCTGACTTCTGACAATATTTAAATTTTTTGATACTACATACTGAATCAATAATGAAAATTGCATCAGTTACCCTAAAGAATATTTTCTTTTTGGCTCAGAATAAGATAAAAATATCTGTCATTACCCTTTTTGGTTTCTCTCTGTGGCTTTCAATGCCATTGGTCCTGAGGACCTGCTCTTTTCCTTTCAAAGCAGTATCAGGAGTTAGTATAATTTTTTCAGGTGAGATAGCAGTTCCCTAATTAAAGTCCACACCATAATTCCAGAGAAGTTAGTGAGTGTTCTGGGTAGAGTTAGAAAAGGTGGTAGAGAGCAACATGAACTGAAATGAGAGTCAGAGGAGGAAATGTTTTCTATATAACATGTAGAATTCTAGAACAGCTTTAATTAGAGCAGGCATCTGAGATAAACCCCTGCAGAAGGCAGGAGCAGCTTCAAAGGTAGATCAGGTTTTTCACGGCCATGTCCAGCTGGGTTGTGAATATCGCAAAGGATAGAGGTTGCACAAGCTCTCTGGGCAAACTCTTCAAATGTTTGATCGCTCTTCATGGGAGAAATTATTTTGATGGTACCCAGTTGCAGTATTCCTTCTTTCAGCTTGTGTCTGTTCTTTCTTGTGTTCAAGAATAGTGTGGCTCCATCTCCTCTGTAAACTTTCATTAGATATTTGAAGAAAGAAGGAAGGTCTTCCCTTAGGTATCTGTTCTTAATGTTCACCCAAAACTATTCTGCATTTAAGTGCTCCAGCCTCCTAATAATATTGATGGCCCACTGCTGGACTCACTGCTCTGTGTTAGTGTCTTGTAATGGAAAAGTCAAAGCTGGACACAGAACTCCAGATAAGGTGTGGAGACAGAGGTTCTCCTCCATTCTGGATCTTTAACTTCCTTTGTCTTCCTCTCTCCATGTTTGCTCATATACACTTGATTGTGATGTACCATCCCTGTGTCACGCACTGCTGACTCATGTTCCAAGCCTGGTTCACCAGCATCTCCAGGTCCTTCTCTGAAAAAGAGAAGTAGTGTAGTGTGTAGTACCCTGTCAGCATTCAGTCTCTATTGTTGTGTGTAACTGCGTGACTTTGCTTTTACCTTCAAGTTTTCTGCCAGCCCAATTCTTCAGGCTGTTGCAGATCCACTGAATGACAGCCCTGTCCTCTAGCTTATCAACCTGTCCCTCCCAGTTTAATGTTGTACATAATGTCTTACTCTCTGGAATGAATGCACATAGTCTGTGGAGGAAGGAAGTTCATTCATCTTCGTCTGGAGTTCTGACACTAATTATGTCTACAGACTTCCCCCTTCATCTCCAAGATCCATATTCACTTTTTCAAAGAGAAGAAAAGCAATAAAGATGTTTTTGCTCTGTGATTCTCTCTGCCTTCAGTCATACAGTGCCTGTCTATACATGCTGCAGGAATCACCATTTTCTAGATAACATGATGGGAAACTGAAGTCAAGACTGCCAGTAGGCACACAGTATGAATTAAAAAAAAAAACAAAACACATGCATCTCAATGGAATGTAAAAATTTAGGTAAATTTGTTCATAAGAAGGTCTGAAAATACTTCTTTGACTTAATAAGCAGTATTTTTGGTTTGCTAGCATAAACCACTCTTTTTTCTTAATATCAAATATTTGCTCACATACTAGACAGTGGCTTCATCTCAGTCGATGCTTGAGAGAGGCAGGGAGTTCATGCTCCTTGGGAGAAGAAAAACTAGCTGATGGTTGCTGCTGAAGGCTTTATTGTGCAATTGTCCATCCTGTGAGAGCAAGTTTATTCTCAGTCTTTAATTACCCTCTGATTGTTTTTTTGGTTTTAACATTCTATATATTGCTAAGAATCACTTCAACTTTGTCCCATCTGATAACATTTTTATTGATCAATCTCTTGTCTTAACTCCAATATGTGCTAACTTTCTTCCTCAGCTCTCTTGTCTCTTTTGGAGCACCTGACTTAGTAGCACTCCTGGTTTTCCTAGGAAGTGGCTGTATATATTTATGTTCCAGATGCCCTGATATAAATGTTTCTAACTTCTGCTTACTCTGTCTAGCTTTTTGCAAGAAAGGGTTCTGATCTGATGTATGACTACCATCCTGAATTCTCTAGTTTAGCAATACTAATATGCTTTGTTTTCTCAGAGCTTTTCAAGAAAATCCTAGCATGTGATTAAACTCTGAAGTAATACCTTCACCCTGTCATAGTCTATGACTTTGATTTGTGCCTTCTGCTTAGAAATAACCACATGCACAGTGTCTCCATGAAGCTGTTTTGATTGAAGCACTCTGGCTGTCTCCAATTACTGTATTTCATTGAAAAATATCTACCTAGTCTGTGCTCCACATGTTGAACTGAGTGCTGTCAGACTTGCAGTTTTAATTTGGAAAAGTTCACTGCTTTGTCGTCAGTGTAGCAATCTTTTATTACCCATATGTGCAGAGCATCTCTCCAGTTGGATGTAGCCACACAGAGCTAGGTTTATAGTTTCAGGGGCATGTGGTAAGTGAAAGGAAACATATAGAAAGTCTTTGCTCAGTTTTTTGGAACAGAATTGCTTTTCACTTAGCAACATACGTAGACAGACAAGATTTCTTTTTTTTTTTTCAAACTGTGTCCTTGATGGATATTAGGGTTTGCCAAAACTGAAAGAATTAATTTGCTTTAAAGTTTGATTTACAGAAAATTACCACAGTTATGCACATGTCTTTCTTGGATTCACTTGGATCTCCACTGGATTTCTTGTCATTGAAATAGTAATACCCTGAAGAATGAAACTTGTTGCCCTGTTACTTATAATGCTGCAGAGGCTTAGTGTAATTGTTCATAATTTTTTCTCTTTTTTTTCCTTTTTTCTCTATTCCAAATGTACATTAGTTTTCATTGCATTTAGATTTTAGAATTAAAGAGATAAGCCCCAAATCTGCTGATGGGATGAAATGACACAACAGTAATTTTGATATATTCAGATAAAGTTGGTCTAACTTTGTTGTCATTTTGTATATGTGATCTGTTTAACTGACAAGGATTGTCAGTGATGATTACTTCAGGAAGTTTACTAGGAGTTACTTGCACTGTTCATAAAAGTTTCATTTTGGTCTTTTGTTTGTTTTTGATTAAATAAAGAATGTCTCACTTATTTACCTCCTTACACCTGGAGGCAGAAGCATACCTTGGTGAGAGCAAATGAGCACTTTGCTCCCACCTGGAGCTATCTCTGGATTGTAGTAGCACTTGTACAGAAGAGGATGATGTATACAGCATCAGTTTCATGCACCTTGAGAAGGCCAAAGTTTTCAATAGCCAAATGTTGTATCTATAATTACAAATTATTTATCTGGCTAATGCACTTAAATATCACAAAATAGTGATAATGTTAAAAGGGCATATATTGACTATTAAATTTTGAAAATTATATTTAAAGCTCTGTATGTTAGCGTGGAAATTATCTGTTTCCCAATGCCCTTTCTCTGAAATATTGCATGTTATTAAACATTCTCATAATACAACTGCATAGAAGAATTTGGTCGTGGTAGCCAGAGTGGAGAGGTAGAGGTCTTGTTATGGCCCCTTTTTAGGAGTACGTGTGTAAGTTTTATGTGTTTCATAAGGCTGAATGAAGTGGGTGAAGAAGATGATTTAAAATAGAATGGATCTTGCATGTAACAGAGGCAATGTGATACAAGTATTTTTGTTCTTGGTAATGGAAGTTGTGTCCCACAGCTTGTGTTATATCTTGTTAGGAAAGAAGGAAGTACAAATGAGTTTTTGGTAGTCTTCCAGTAATCCACAGCTAAGCCAAAGTTTTTTTTAACAGTTCATCATCTAAAAGTAGGAACCTGACCCTTTTTTATTTGCTAAAGGAAAATGTGAACCTAATGGGGGGGAAAAACCCCAAAACAAGCCCTTTTATCAATAATATAACTGTTCATTGGAAAACTAAAATGGCAAGACTTACATAGACATCAACCTTTTGCTTCTAGTGAGGGAAACTAGTTTTCAGAAGATAAACTGGAGTGATTACTTTTCTTTAGGTGTTAGGTGCTAGAGGAGTTACAATGAAAGTGTGTAGATGCTAAAGCATATGGAGGGAGTTGATCGCAGAATGAAACTAAGGTTGATTCAAATCCAACAAAGGTGCCTTCAGAAGAATATAATAGTGATAGGTTATCTAAACTATGTAGTTGGATTCAAGATACATTATTTAATATAAATTTCAAGTATATTTAATCTATTATTTAAATATATTATTTATTTTTCATGAAATGGCCAAATAAAGTATATGTGGCTTTTGGTGCTCCTTGTTAATTGGTTTTATGTTCTGTAGGATCTTTGTGACATTGTGTTCATTGTGCAAAATTGGCAGTACTGTTATTTACAGAGGGTCTAATTCCTGTTATTTAATCACTTTCAGGTCTCTTGTAGCTAACCTTGCTGCTGCTAATTGCTATAAGAAGGAAAAGCATCTGGATTTGGAGAAGAACTGGAAGTTGGTGGAAAAGGCCAAAGTTTATTATATAGCAGTAAGTTCAGCCCCTTTCAAAATGCTAAATTTTGTGTTACAGTATCCTGAAGTTTGAGCAGTGACTATTGGGTGTGGTTTTGAATGATTTTATAGAAAGACAAGGAAAGAAAATGACTGCTTCAAGTTCAGTATTTGTTTTCTTCAAAATCAGATGTATGAATGCAGAAGAATGTTTTAGCTGTATGTTCACTTAAATTGATGGGAAAAATCATAAGACCTAAACATATTTTCAGGGCTTTTGTAGTAATGCATCAAATTTACATTTCACATTTTCTAGTAAATCGTTGTGAAGGATGCACAAATTATGTAGAAAAACACTATTAGCATAATTATTCACTGCAAACAGTTTGAGCTTATTTGTGTGAACAATCTTAATTGCTATTTATTCCATAGTAATTACTGTGGCACCTTATAACTCAATATTTCAGAAACAATGATTTTGACAAATCTCTTAAATGTGGGTGGTGGGGCAAACTGATTTTAATGATTTAATCTTGCTTTTGGAATAAAGGGGGGGTTTGAGGATGGGGCATTAGTAGATTCACAATTAGTATTCTTTTTTTTCCATCCAGAATGAATCAAGCTAGATAAATGTGTTTGTGTAGATTATGTCTTGCCTATATAGAAGTGATGAATTTGTTTTCACCTTGCTCTCAAATGGATATGACTGGTCAAAATTAACAAACACAGAAGTCTAAAACAGATTAAAACCTCATAACATGCATGTAATATGTGGGTTCTGTATGACAACTCTTTCCATTCTGCTACCTAAGCTATATGGGAACAGCTGGCAAGAAGTGTAAAAAATTGATTGTCCAGGAGGAACTAGTTCATTGAAAATACAGTTACTTCTTTTAGGTAGTGTTAATGTCTCTTACAGACAGTTAGTGTGCACTGCTGTAGGCTTTACATGGTTGTTATGGATTCCTGTGTAGGCCAAGACTGCCCCTTTATAAGTGTCAAAAAATACTTACAACCTTCTCAGTGTACAAAGAAAATACGTCCTGCTGTTATGACCATGTGTTTGTGCTGTGGTTAAAATATTTGTAGGTGTATTGTCTACTTATTTTTTATTGCTGTTTTTTTCACATGTTCTGAGGTCTTTATTTTTCAAATGCCATGCTTGGGAATTACTGCTGTTGGCTGAAAAATTTTGGAAGACTAAGAGTACAGTTTAAATAAAGAGGAACGATAAATATTCCCAAAAGTTTTACTGCACTAAGTTTGGGAATGCCTTTTTTTTTAAAATTTTCCCATGCCTGTATATCATTCCCAATGAAAATTCCAATGTACAATTTGGAAACATTTAACTTAGTGGAGATGCTTCAGGAAAACTGTGAAGCATTACATGAGGTGCTAAACAGATTTGTACTTTTTAAGATAAAACCGTCCTCTTATTTCAGTTCTGAAGTCACTCTTGTGTGTTCAGTCAGTTAGATCACTTAAATTTTGACTAGGTGATTCACTACACTGATTCTTGTATATATTAAAAATTATTTTTCTCAGATGCGAGTTCTACAACATCCAGACTTTGTCTGGGAGTCAGAGAATCATTGTACTAAACTGAAAATAAACCTCAAGATGAGCATGTTATAATGGATAAAAAAATTAAATTGAACTGCTGATAAATGGTATTATATATTTACTATATGAAATTCAGATTAGGGAAGTATATGATTGCAGGAGATGTTTTGAGTGAAGAACTTTTTTCACATGTATAGCAAAAGCATTCAAGGACAGGGTCACTCAGATTTCTAGGACAGTATTATCACTTCAGATTACAGATTGAATATGTAATTCCTTCATATGTAATATGAAGGAGAGGAGAAGTGTAGAACCATCCATGGTTCTTCATGTTATAGTGTGCGCATGCCCTTTTCTTTCATTTAGCTTCTTTTCTTGTGGGTTTGTAGTGATTACCAGATTAAACAAAACTATGTAGTGAGCAATTACCACTCCTGAGGTAGAGGGTAGCTCTGAGTCATTAATTTGTCTGCTATTGTCTGTCTTCACTTTAGTTTTGTTACCTTCCTTGACTTTGCACTGTGCATATGTTGCTTTTAATTTCCTTCTTTCAATCCAACTGTCACCTATTTCTGGGATTGCATTAGAGTGTATGTCCGTGACAGATACTTATTCTGGAAATCCATGTCCTGAGATTATCAAGCAATCTATTTTCTTGGCAGAACTGGGCAGTTGTTGCTTTAGGACAGGTCTCTGATATCCTGTGGTCATCTGTATATGCTTCCTAGAACACATAATAAGCTTTTCAATGCAGCATTCAGCAGAATGACCCTCATGTGAAACTTAGCTCTGATATCTAATCAATTCACAGAGGGAGGAGTAGGTACAAAGGAAAAGATAGTGAAGCCCTGACAAAACCCTTAAAAACAACTTCTGTTACCATGAATGAACACAATACATTTATTTTAGCCATCTGGTAATCAGATCCAGCAGACAAATTATAGAAAGGCTAGCAGAGAATAGGACCTAGTAAATCACAGATAGAAGCAAAATACAGAGGCTTCCCCAGCTTTCTCAAAGATAGTAAACTTTGAAGGTGTATTTTAATCCTTTAAAATTACTCTATTTTGAATCATTTAAGATAGGCTACATGTACTGTCAAACTCTATGCAATTTCTTTCCCTTCTCCAGACATAATGCCTATACTTGTGGTAATTTATACCATTGACATAATATCTTCCAGTCTGTCATATTCATTTCACTGTGCATCAGCTAGCTGTGCTGCTGGTGTCTGATTAGAATTCACTGTGAGGAATTTTATTTGGTTCCTACTGAGGCTAGAAGATGTCTCTTCCTCAGACATTTCCCTTATTTCAGAATAAGTTCAGAGTCATGATAGCATGAAACACTGTCATTCGGTCTCTGGAGCTGTGAGTGGGACACAACATGAAGCTAATTGTAAATTTGGGGGAGGAACAGGCAAGTTAATTTTTTTCTCTTTTTTTTTTCCTTTTGCTTTTTTTTACTCTGTGAGTTTGTGCTTGCTGTCAGGACTTGCATTTTAGAAATCATAAGTGTCAGAGTTGCATCTTACAAACTTGGGTGATAAAACTCCATATTTGTGCACCTTGTCTTATTTTAAGAAGCATCTGTGGGAGTTGCTGGTGTTCAGCTTCTTTAACATTGCACACAAACATTTTGACATTATTAACGCAACTTGCAGTATACAGCTGGTAATTTTCATATTTTACAAAGGCCTGAAATGCAAAGATATTTTTATTGTCAGTGGTTTTGGTTAAAAAAAATCTGTTGATAAGAGTTACTTAGAAGAGCAGAAAAAATTGAGAAGAATTTTAGTCAATTGACTTCAATGGGTAAGTCTTTGTTACTGTATATAAGTAAGAAATTTTGAATTTTTTCTTCCATAATGGGAAGAAAATGGAAAAGGAGAAAATGCTTTCCTTCATTAAAAGCTGCACTTAACCTTGTGAAATCTTAACTGTATCAATTAATCCATATGGCTTGCTCATACAGATAACTGAATTTTAACTTTCTCTCTGTACATGAACATGATTGTTTACAAGTGTGATGGTTTCCCAGGTATGTGCTTTCTCCTCTTCCAGTTAGCCATCCTTATTTCAGCCAGTTATTTAGTTTTACTCAGTTTGTCCTTTGGTCCAACACCTGCATTTGTTCAATGTTTGCAGTTGTTGATTATGAGGTGGATGAAACACTGGCATTTGATGCTCATATTTTCTTGGTGCTGAAGTAATGTGTTTCTTCTTGAAAGTTCCTTCTGTGCTTCAGTTGGGTTATTTTTTTTAGGTTTTTTTTGTTTCCCAAGAACTTTACTTTACTGAGCATCTGAAATGGCAATATTGACTGCAGTTGTGTTCCCAATCTGTGGTAATGTGAGTCTTAGCCTAGAATGGATCATTAAAGGAGCTTCCAAAACCCAAGAAGATCATCTTGGTTATTTTGCTGTTATTTCATGATCTGTAAAAGTTTCAACTGTTTTCTTCTCCTACTTCTGCATAGCAAATACTTGAAGTTTCTCAGTGATGATGCCCTTCAGTTGTACCACATTGATTATAAAATTTTCTAATGCTGCTTAGATTTGTTAGCCCACAGTGGAGCTACATTCAGCACCTTCAGTATCTTCTGTGCTTTCAAAGCTAATATCAAGTGTAGCTTATTTTGATGATAATGACAGTTCTGATAAATACCAGGAATTCTGAGCTTAGGCCAAGTTTCCAGGAGGGAATGTCATTTATTACAGCAAGTCATAATGAACCCAATGCACCGCACCTATCTGCTGGAGAAATTTTTAAAACTCCAACCACCCTGGTCTGTTTCAACAAACAGTGTGGTATTTTTATATTGATTTTCTTTTAATGCCCAAGTGCTTGTCTAAGCAGAGAGATACTGTGGTAGTGTAGTGGGCTTGATGGAGGAATTATCTGGATTCAACATGAGTCTGTCAAAACATAAGCTTGGTGTCAGTAATGAGTAGCAAAGCTTAAATAACTTTCTACAGTATTTTACATGGAGTTTGGCTATTCTACTTGAGAAAAAATGCTGATTATTACAACAATGTAAGTATAAATGAAATTTCTTTTGTGTTTTCTCTTCCTTTTAGAGGCATATTCAGTGAATGCATTTTTATTGTAATTTACTGCTATGATGAGTATGATAACTTACAATGGATTTTGATAGGCTTTTTCCTTTGAGATGTGCTAGGTCTGTGTGTGCATCACAGGAAACAAGACACTGGCAGGAAGCAAAATATCCCTTAAAAAAGACATTTGTTTGAATAACTTCACAATAGTTTTTTCCCATTGATAACTTTGCCATAGTGCTCTGGCACCAGTGTGTTATGCCATTTGACATGCAAAACTGTTTCTCACAATGATGAATAGGTTTTATGGCCAGGAAAACACCATACTGAGTATCTTAGCCATAGAGAAGAAAGTGCAGCTAGCAACAGTTAGTTGTGGCCTGGGATAACATCCCCTTACTGAAACCCACCGTCTTGAGGCATTGTGTTTTCTGGAAATCACAGCTGAAGTGGGATGCATTTATTGTGGAGAGATGGTAGGCTCTGTATCTAACCAGGAAGTAAATCTGCCATTTACTGGCTTCCAAAGCAAATATGGGGAAAAAGGCCTTCCTCTCTCATAAATACAGAAACCCACAGCTTTATTTCTTTGATGAAAATACAAAAAAGCTGTGTCTAAACCAGCCACATAATGTGTCATCCTGTGATATATTTAGGGAGTGCATTATGCTACCATTTCAGGTATAACTTCTCATGCATAACCTATTTTCTTAGTGTTTTCTCAAGTAACTTATGTGAAAAAATGAATGAGAAACTTCTTTCTTATTTTTTATTGTGAAATTTGCTTTTCAAGATGCCATTCTTCGAAGTGAATGCTTTGTACTTTATGGTGAAAAATACGTCATCAGCTTTTAAGGAAGGTTGTACCTCCTGTTTCTATAGAATAAAATTAAGGACAATCTGTGTAACATTGTAAAAATATTTAGTTCTAAATGTTCACCTCTATGTTATTAATTGTATTTTTTAAGATGAAGAACATACATATTTTCTTTTCAGTCCTTCTCCTCCTACCCCAGTAGCCTTTAAATTGCAGATATGTTTCTTCAGCACAGTAATTAGTGAAGTTCAGTCATCGCTCCTTTTATCATGTGATTTTTGTGTGGTTTTTTCGAAGAATGCCTTATTAGAACACTTACACAGCCAGTCTAGCTGCAACAGCCAGGCGGCAATAGCAGTGCCATTTTTCACAAAGAAAATGTTGAAAAGGAGCCAAATGTTTGGTGGCAGAGTCTGTTGCTAGGAAATCAAGTTCCTGAGGCGATTAATGACAAAGCAAGCAATAAAAAGAAGGCAGAATTACAGATTTAAAAGAGAGGGAGAAAAAAAGTGGTTGGTGTTATAATTACCCAAAGAAATCCGTACTCATTAAATTGGCTGTTTTTATGATTGACTTTAATTGGAGGTTAGCTCAGATATTTAGCTCCTTTCCCACCCCTTTAAACACACACATGCACATAATCTGTAGAACTGCAGACTTGTTTTTCTAAGCATTGAGAGGAGCTTGCCCTGTAATTTGATCCCCACTGACAGATGCATTTTCTATGCTGCCATTTTGAATTAACCTATTGTGCAACAATTTTCCTCAGCTCTGTTGAATAAAACATCAAGTCTTATTACCTCAGATGGATTTGATAGAGTAAAAGAATGTACTTCTAGCTGAAGTAGGCTATTTGCAATGAGTTCAGTGATTTGAACTCTGCCAACAAGCCCCAATAATTTGTGATGTATACTTAAAGAATGAAAGAGAGAGGAGCCACGTGGGGGGTCTTTTTGGCTGTATGAAGTTCAAACACAAACCTTGGAGTAATATTGTTGTATGTGCTAAGGTTATGTCCTGAGATCAAACCTTTTTAGATAAAGCATGTTAACTGAGATTTTTTGCTATTAAGCAGATTAGGTTTGAACCAGACATTCTCCTACCCCAGTAGTTATCCAAACTGTCAGGCTACAGTGAGATTAAAAAAATAAAAATCAGTCCCCTCTCCCAGAAGCCCCAATAGCTGGATTTTACCTCATAGAGTTCTTTTGTGAAGAGAAATTTTCCCATATAAAGTTGGGCTAGAATAAATGATGTTTCTCAATTATATTAAATTCCAAATAATTCTGTGATAAGGGGAGAAAAGGCTTTCACCTTCTTCACTTTTCTGCCCAATTAGGAAAACTTACACAGTTGGTTCAACAAAATTTTGGCACAGAAATGGGAAAGCAACTGACCCTGACATTTAAATCCTGTCATGTTTCATTGCTCGTTTCAAAACAATATTCCCTACTTGGAGCAAGTGATAAGTGAGAAAATAACCTTCTACAATACCTGCAAGCGAATACACAGAAGCTAACTGTAAAAACTAAATGATTCCATAGCTCTCTGAATTCCGAACCAAGCAGTGAGACAATAGAACTGTGCATATTCTGTCCAACAAAACCCACATTACTAATCAGATGCCAATGCCAAGCTGTCTGCTTTGTTAAATACCCAGGTTCCCTGAGGCAAGAAGACAGCTGCTATAACTACTATGAAATTTGGTAGCTCAATCTATTTTTGCTACCCTTGGGCTATCAAGCTACTGTTAATTCAGACCACCCCAATTGGTACACTTCAGGGATTTTTTTCAAAGTGTTTGTAATTAAAATGATAAAACATCATTATTACCCCAAAGATGTTGTGCACGCTTTGTATTTGACAGATACCTATGGAGATAAACCCAGCGTGTAATTTTCATTGACATAATGGTTGTGATTGCATTACCCTTTTAAAAGTATATTGCTTTTTAAAAGGGGGGTGGGGAGAAGAAGGGAAAGGGCATGCTTTTATTTCATTAATAGAATATGTAAATCTACTGAAATATTAAATCAGTCTCTTGGTTGTAAGCTACTTGTCTGCAAAGACTGAGTCAGGCTTAGCAGCAGGCCGGGGAGTGCTGAGAATTGGTGTTCACAAGGGATAGGGACCTGCTGTGCCACCCACAGCTCACTGCAGAGACCTCTGCTCCCAGGTGCCTCTGCCTTTAGGGACGCTGAGTCTCAAGTCATACATAAAGTCTGGGCAGACTTAACACACTTATTTAAATGTAAATTAAAAAGGGAAGACTTCATACTGTAAGTGGTAAGGTGACTCAGTTGGAAGGGAAATTTTTACTGTAGCTGCTCTTGCATGTCAGGCTTTATTCGATGCTCTCCTTATGAGAGCATAAGAATTTTGTCTGTTACCATGTCAACTTTCTTAGAGCAAAATCTCAAAACTAAAGCACCATCAAATCAAGGCATTAAAAGCTCTGAAACAATATTGGTTCTATCTTGTGTTAATTTTTGTTTCAGTACTTCTCTGATAACATTTTAAAAGAATCAATTATTTAAGACTGTTCTAAGGACTAAAACTTGAAATTTGTGAGTTTTCTAGATTGAGTTAAACTTGTTTGTTTTGTTTCCTACCTACCAAAATTTATCATAAATTCGTAGTCACCAGTCTTGAGTACAGTTGGTTGAAATGTGAGGTTCCTTCTTTTTTATAAAGGACTTGATCTCATTAACATGAGGGAATGTCATAGTCTACATAACCCTGAAATAGGTATTGTATCTATGTCATTGACTTTTACATCAAAAAACATACAAATTCTGCACCAACTGTGCTCTGTTTTACATGAAGAAAGTTTATTTCTTTAACAGCAAAGACTGCATAAGCTTAGAGCTAAGCTATTTATGATAGCCCACTACTTGGTCTGAAGTGAAAATTATAGTTTCATTTGTTATTTCCCTCTATAATAAGGACAGTGCAGTTGTTTAAATACAAAACTTTTTTTTTTTTTTGCAAATGATTATGGTGAATGATTTGCTTTGAAACGAGCATTGAAGTGGTAACATTTGGACATGATATTTCAAAGCCAGTAACTTGCAGTAAAATTACAGAATGTTAAAATATGCATGCACATAATGCAAGGGGATTCAAATATGCTCTTTCTTATCCCAAAACTTAACCTGTGCTGAGGGGCATTGATCTTCACTGTAGGCTACAGGTGCTTTGAAATAACAGGATAGGAACCTGCAGGCTACTTTTTGATTCTTCAAGAAACAAACCATTTTAGAAAGAAAAAATACTTTTACAGCATCGCTAACCAATATCCTAAAAGTTTGTATCAAGAAGATTTTTGTGCTCAGTAATTGTGTACTTGGAGTCAAAAAACCAGTAAAAAAACTAATACTGCAAAAATGCTTCTGCATGGATTTTCAGTGACAATACATTAAATACATAAATAGTATGCCTTGCAGATTGGGCTTTTCACAACTTTGTGATAAATTCTTCGGCCCTTTAGGAGGCAAAGGGCTGAGTCCTGCCAGCTTTGTTTGTTATCAGGTTTATTTGAAACAGGAGTTGACTGATCCCAAAAGCAGACTCTGGACGTTCATTTGAAAGGAGCTGCTGAGGAGTTTTTGTGGTGTGGCTTTAATCCTCCTGGTCGTCAGGCTGCTGTTCAATCAGCAGTGCACCAGGTCACCTTGGTAAATGTGCTTCAGACTGTCTGGTTTGGTCAAAAGAAAGAAGATCCTCCTTTCTTCTTTTCTTTTTCATTAAATTAAGGGTAGAATGCTCAAGGAAATACTACATTCTTTGAATAAGGAATAAGTGCTGGTTTTGAAGAATTTTTATAATTTGGAAGAGTGCATGTGAGACTCTTTCTAAGGAATATACAGATCATCATGGTAGCAGGTAGTGCTTGACAGATAAAACATCATTTTAGCAATATGAACAAGATAAAAACATCAGTACTAATCATCGCAAATGTTTGACTTAAAGAAAAGATAAAGGCCCTTAGAATTTTTCCATAATAGAAGGATTTTGCTGATGCAGGTGCTGTGGAAAACTGTCCTGGGGATTTACACTTCTTTCTGGCATAAGCACCCTAATATGGAGGCGCTTTGTAACAGCTGCTGCCCCAGCAGAAGAGCTCTCACCTTCCCAATCATACTTGCACCATGTTTCTATTGGCAGGACTGTGTTGGTTAAGGATAATGTGTTTTTTTCATGTTTCTAAATAATTTAGCTGCTTGAACAAAATAATTTAATAAACACTTGGTGAGTATTCATCATGAATACTCAGACCTCATGGTCCATAAATATTGCAAACTCTTCCAAAGTCAGCAGATTTCCCATGGTTTGTAGATGGCTAACAATTCTCACTCTTGAAGTTGTGTAGATGAGAAGATGTGTCTTGTTACCACTTTTTATGCTGAAGTTACAGAAGTTGTTTTACAGAATGCCACTGCTCCTAATAGTTTTTCCAACTATGGTATTGCCAGATGCAATATAACAATGCTTTCCTGCATATTTGAAAATGGTGGGAAACAGCAGTTAACAGTATTTATCATGAAATATGCCTCAGCATATGCCTCTGAACATGTCTTTTAAAGACCATATGGAGTATAATTGGTGCTGAACAACATTGAGGTGTTTTGTGAAAAGTAAAGGCTAAGCATTATAAAGAGTCATAAAATGTAAAGAATGAGGCAAATGTAAGAAATGGGAGAAAGAGGGTGGTACTGAATACTCTGTCTTGTTCTCTGCATAACCTGATGTGAGAGACCACAGAATTTTTCATAGATTTCTCTTCACAGTAGTGGGGTTAAAAGAAAGAAATTTAGCAAAACAGTTGGCAGGAGTGGATCTAGAAGATTGTGTGAGTAATTGGAATGAAGCAGAGACAACCTTGTCATCTACTGTGGGCACCCAGGACAATACTGGCATTTATAGCTGTGCATACTGTCATTGATCACAGCAGAGTAAGGTAAGAATGAACTTTGTTCCTTAAATATGAATTTCCCCTGTCCTTTGAAGACTGTAGTCAAAGTGAAATACCTTCTATTTGTTTAGTTGTTAAGACAGCTTATTTCCAAGAGGAAAAAATCCAACTTAGAATTAATAGACTAATGTGCTAAAATGTAAATTCCTCATTATTTTATTTATTTTAATTGTGAATGACAACTGAATGTAGAAAAAAATTACAAACTAATACTGATGGAAAATTTTCAACAATAAGAAGAAACCAATTTTTGCTGAAGAAAGAGAGAAATTTTCAATGAGTGTGTATATAAAGGATAGCAAGTATTCATTCCCCAGAACTAGTGCTGTCCCTAAGTGCTTCTTTATACTGCTGAGAATGGGCAGAAGAGTGTTTCTGCTGAGGACTGTAGATTCTTATCTGCCTAATTGAGCCATCATTTGGTGACATGAGGGAAATCATGTGACCTGCCTTTAATGCATTTCACAGTAACAGCAGAAGTAGATACTCCATGGAAGAGGAGGAGAAAATGTTAAAATTTTTTAGACAACGGAATCTTGTGAAATTTTTATTGCAGCAGAGTCAAATGTTTGAACATTAGCATGGTAAATACATAAAATAAGATAATCAGATTCTAATTATCTTGAAAACATTGAATTTCTTTCTATTACAAAGCCTACAGACCTTCAAAATAAGAATATAATAAGTACTTAGTTTTATCAGTATGATGATAAAATTAGGTCAGTAAAATTGAAAGCATGTGTCATCTTTCTTTTCTTTTGAGTAAAAATGTCATTATGGTAATCTGTCCAATTGCAGAGTTGGCACCAAGTGTTGTACAGTGGTAAAAGTAACAACAGAAAAACATCCCATATTATGATTTAGTAGATAGATAACAAAAAAGGGTATTAAAACCCCCTGTAATTGGAGGCATATTCTCTGCTTAATTCAGTCACTCTACCATTTCAATTTTATATTAAACTTCAGTCATGCTCCATAACCAAATATCCTGTTTTATAGAATGTAGAATTACAGGCTTAACAGTTGTCTTGTAGGGGTTTTTTACAGCACTAGGTTGAATTGATCTCATCTGTAAGAAAGTTAATTTCAATTTTGTTTTAAAAACATGGGATTATTGTCTGCTCTGTTAAGTGGCATGACAGGTTGGAGGAGATGGGTACAGCAGCAAAACCACTTTAGAATTATATCTAGATTTTAACAGAGTAACCTGAGATTGATAGCATTGTGGGGACTTATTTACTAATTAATAAATAATCTGATTGTGTCTGCTGATTTTCGTATCGCTAGCAGTGGTGTCACTGCTGACCTGACAGGAAGGAGTAACAGAAGAATACTCCAGTCCTTCTGCAACTGCAGATCTGTGTAGGACATCATCTCTGCTGAAAATAGTTGGCAGCTGCAAGAATATTGTGCTTGTTTTAGTCTTGTCTAGACATCCATGTGTGGCTGCTGTTGGGATGCCATACTGGACTAGGAAGGACTTTGAACTGATAATTTACTATTGCAGCTTTTCAGTTCAAAAGATTCATGGCTTGCACCTCTCATTCTTGCTTTTTGACCTAGTGCGAGAACTGAAATGGAAACAATAATGAAAAGTAAGACAAAAAGCATCAGATGTTAAAAAGAAAAATATGAATCCTTAGATGTTGGGGAAGAAATTCTCCTGGGCATGTTATAATGCAGTATCTTTCTCTTTTGCATAAAAAGAATATATGTGCTTTAATGTTTCATTTTCAGAAATATTGAGATAATGTTAATATAGTAGAATACAGCTTACATGTTGGTGAACCATGGTAGAGCATTTAATGTATTTTCCACACTGTTCAAGCTATTGGTTTTAGATTTGAAAATAGATTTTGGGAGGCTATAATTGTTTCAAAGTTGTGTTACCAATTAGAAAGCAACTCAACAATTAACATCTGCCCTAAAGGCAAATGTTTTAATTCTGATAGTACAATGCAATAACATCTAAGTAAGTAGAAAATTCCAGGATGAATTTAGACTTTTACATGTAGAAGACAATATCCAGCATGTTACCCAGGATGTGAATTCCATTTTCTTAGCTGTAGGCTATAAATGGTCATAATACCTAAAAAGCTATAACTGAATCACAGTTGATGTGTATTTGAGCTGCTTTCAGAGTCATCCTTTGCTCCTTGTTTACTCATATAGAGGAATTGTTCAGGCCTTTGGACAGAATGCAGGATATTTTGGTGCTGGGTGATATTTGCTGGGAAGGAAGAGTATTTCTACATTTCTTCCCATTCTCCTCACATCCCAGTTAGGCAAACCTTAGATATTGCTCTTGCTTGCTCTTTTTATACTCATAAATATATCTATGCATATGCAACTGATCAATCGGTTGCAATTTGGAAAGTAATTTTTTTTCCTCCTCCTAACAATAATTAGGCAGTATTGCTATAGGAAGAGGAGTTTTTTCCAAAAATCTAAGCTCAGTCATCATTTTATCTTTTCAATCCTATTAGTACTGTATATATTATAATGGTAAAAGTAGTCACTGACATTTTATTGTAAATAGACACTATTTAGTATTGCATCAGTTTTACAACACTGTCTTGTCCTCTTGTTACAATTCAGGTAAGTTTTCAATTCAACAATAGACTAGGTTTAAAAATAATAGAAAATACATATCTTCCCATGGAGTTCCTGGAAGCTGCTTCCACTGGTAGCTGGGAGACTTAAAACAAGAAAAATAAACCCTAAAAACTTAATATTATTTTGTGGTTGTGGTTTTGGTTTTGCCAATTCAAAATGTCTAGTGGAAATAAATTTCTGGTTTTGTACAGCAAGAAAATGGGGATCAAGATAATAAGAACTTTGGTTTGTTGATGTGGCCGATGGCAAAAAATTAGTGTTCCAGAGTGACTCATCTGTACCAGAAGGGCAGCAGTAGCCTACAGCTAAATAAAATGAAATATCAGTTACTTTGTGTGTACTCTTATGTTTTGCTTATGTGCATTAATTATTTTAGATGAAATAAGATTAAATACTTACTATGACCTCAATAAACTGGAAAATTGCATTATGAATTAGGCAAAATCTTACACAACAATCCTGTACAGGTTTTGAGCCAAATCTAGGACTGTGTTTACAGTCCTTTCAAGCTGAAAAGCTGTAGCTAAATAGGGAATTTTGATGAAATGCGTAAAATATGTTAGCTGTAAATTCTACAAGAGTATTATTTGCTTGGAGTTCTCTTTGCCTTCACTGATAAGTTTGCCTAGCACTACTCAGAAATGATGACTGCCCTGGAATGGGTGATGGTTCAAAAATAAGCCTTGTGCAAATCAGTGGGAGTTAATATTTGCCTGATATGACAAATGCGTAAGAAGTTTTAGAGCAGGCATAAAAGAGGTTCCCAAATTAAAATCTCGTTTAAAAACAATGAAAAGCTTTTAGGAATCCTGTGAAACATTGTGAATTCATCTTCTGTGTCATGTTTATTGCCACAAATGTTTGAGAATATATTACAATAAACTACCCAGTTCTTCCCAGATGTTAAGGATTATTATTAATGACTCATTTGGCTTTGTAATTGCCATAAAAAATTTTCAGTACCAAAACCTCTGATGAGAAAACAGCTTTCCCAAAATTTCTCAGTACACTGGTTTTTATATTGAACTTTATAGTTTGTTTGTTTTTCAAAAGCTCTTAGCTTGTAATGTCTGATAAAAAGCAGCTTTTTGTCTAAAATTCATTGTAAAAGGGTGCACATATGGTTGATCTGCCTTTGTCTTATTTTCTATAGCCTTGTTTGGCATAATGTTTCAAATAATGGAATACCGCAGATCCTTCAACCCCCTAATACACTCTGCTGTTTTGGTAATAATGGGCCAGAAAAATTGGATTTCATTCTTTTGTCATCTTTATTCCCTCTAACTTGCCACATTAAAAAGATTGCTGCCATTTTGCAACAGAATCTTGGATTTTAAGTGTGTGGAAGCAGAGGGCTTACACTGAAAGGATGGTTGGTTTAGTCTCCAGAGATTCTTTTTTTAAATGCCCTTCAAGATAATATTCTCTATACTTTGTCATTTATTTTATAGTTTAATTTGCTTGTGTCACATGGAAGATTTCTGTTGCTTGCTGTAGTTTGATTTAAAATATAAAAATTCATCTTGTCATTCTTGGAATCCCTCCTGCTGATGAGCTGCAGGATTCAGTAGCCCGCAGTCATGTGGGCCTTTAAACTGAGTCATGGACCTCATAAATCATCTGAAGAGCTGTAATGGTACAGTCTGCAGCAGTTGTCATACATAGGAGGTGTGACTTTTTCCACAGTATAGAAGGAAATCAAGTGAGAGGGGGCAAAGAGCATGGTATAAGAGAGTTGAGAGTCCTATAGGTAATGCTGCTCATGTTTTTATTCAACATGTTGAAGATACTTTGTTAGGATGTGGGATACCTCATTCACTTTACAGTGTGGTTTTCCTGAGAGGGTAACATTGGTTAAGCACAATAAAGCAAACAAATCATTTTCTCCAGACATGTGGTTAAAGTTCACTGATTGTTGGTGTTAGGAGCCCCAGACCAGCAGTGGTTGATGTGCCTTTGCTAATGTGAGTGCCTGTGGTTGGTGGTTCAAATGTAGCCATAAATCTAGGTGGAATTTTTCCCCAGGTTTGCTCATACTTTTGTTATATACCTCTCATATCTCTTTTATAAGAGCTTGTGTGCTGGTAAGATCACCCAAATATTTGATGCATTATGTTGACTATGCTGCATAATTGCTAATTAAAGTTTTATTAAAGTTTTATTCAACACTGTCATATGTTCATAATGGATATTTGAATTTTTAATATAAATGTTGGTGAGTTTAATAAAAATATAACTTGTCATCTGACTCTGGCAAGCTAATCCTAAAAAAGAAAGGGAAAATAATTTCATTTCAGAAAATAAATTTTCAGATACTAACAAGTCAGATGCAAAATTAAGCACACTTTCAAGTTGCTGCTTTGTCAAAATGGATTTAGTTAGGGAAATTCCTGTGGATTTAAGTGAATTCTCCCAAGAAGTGGTGTACGTGACAGAAATGATGAAAACTACTTAACTTGCTATGAAATGCACAACATTTATTATCACTTTCAAAGCTGATATTTCATGCAGTTGTAGCTGTTTATGACTGGCTTGAAAGCAGTTGGATAAGGCTGCTTTCAGAGGTGGCCATGCTGCTCCAGCTGGGATGTAGCAGGACTGTTGACAGTTGGATTTAGCTAAATGGGAGTTATGCTACTTTGAGCAATGCTTTGTTCAGGGCTACTTTGTGCTCTGATCTTGATAGTTTAAGGTGCTCTCCAAACTTACAGGGACATAGTTTAACACAAATATTCAGGCGTGGTTTGAACAAAGTTACTGTCATTGATTTTCCTTTAAGTTCAAAAAACAAGAAGTAGCCTCAGCCCCTCTAGTTGCTTTAAATCAATGCTGTTTATTGCATAAACTCTTCCTTTTATATCACTCTTATTAGATCATCAAACATATAAAACTGGGGTTTAGATACTGTTAATTCTCTTTAAAATATTATTCAACAGAATAAAATAGAAATATGAATGAGCAATAAAACTTTGTAACAAAGCAAGAGCAGCATTTACAACTCGAGTGAGCTGATGGAGTACAGGAAGTGCTAAGGGAAGAGTAGGAGATCATAGCCATGCTGTAGGGAAATGTGCACAAAACACCTTCTCAGCTTTCAGTAATCTGCAGCTCAGGTTATTCCTCAGCTAAAGGCAGTGGCATGTTGCTCAAGAGTTCTTGAGGTTTATCAGCTTTCTACAAGTAAATGTAAATAATAATTTTTTTTAACATCTCCCTTTGTGGTCTCCTAGTGTAGCAAGTCGTACACTACAGTAATGTATGGTTGAAGTAGAATTTTTTAATTTTAAACTTGCCACATGGTAGTTTTATTGGATGTCCTTTGCTCCCCACAGCATCAGAGACACTGAGCAATTTTTTTCTGTGTCCTGAAGCTCAGAGCTGGCTGTGGCTTCTAGAAGGAATGATTTTATATCAGGTGGTTGACATGGAGTTAGCAGTTAGGTGAGAGTGACCCCATATGGATCTGGTTAGTGTGGGCAGGTTGTGAGGAAACACTTGTGACTTGTGAGGTGGAATAGGCTGCAGTGTACAAAGGCTGGGCAGTGCTAAGGCAGCCTGGCAGTCACTCTGCTGACCTATCCCATTCAGTGGTGTTGGATGTACACCACATCCAGGGAGCAGCAAGATGTACTTTGATTCCAAAAACAGGGGTAAGGTCCAAGTAAAGTCTTGCTATGAGTTACCACAGAGTACAAACTGTATTGGAGATGAGGCTTGATTATCTTGGAGGTCTTTTTCAACCTTAATGACTATAGATTCTATTACAGTCTAGGTTACTCTATGTATATTTTATGATGTAGACAAGCACTAATACAGCAAGTGTATGTAGATTTGTATTTCTTTTTTTATGTTAATTATCCTTCCACTTTTTTCAATCTCATATAAAACAAAGTATCTCTTAATTATATGATGCCACATGATTGTGGCATCCTGGCTCTAAATTTCTTAGTTGTGGTTATCTTACTCTGTTTTCATACACCAGATTTCCCTGCAATCACAGAGTCCTGCTTCTGGCTCCCAAGAGCTGAACACTGTATTTCAGCTGAGGATGTATGACTGTAATTCATTCAGAATTATTTCCTGAATTTTGCTTTTTTTGCAGTTGCTGAGTAATGAGTTTTTCTCTAAAAGGTAAACTTTGAGGGTGTATCTGGCTTATGAGCATGTGAGAATAGTCCTTGCCCTAAGGCCCGAGTCATTATGTCTGGTTTGGTGCTGCTGGTGAAGAAGAGGGCAAATTGAAAGACTGACTGATCAGAAATCAGTTTCCTTCTTTGTAAGTGGTTTCTGATAGTTTAGCTTTCAGGAAGTTGAAAATCCCATATGTAGAAAAAGAATATCAATCTTGCTTATATTGTTTTGAATTGGTATGCGAAGGGGTTTTTTGAAGTTATTGTGTGGTTTTGTTTTTAGTTGTTTAGACAACTCACAAAATGTTGTGTATGTGGGTATCTCCCAAGAGTGTAGACTTTTGCTGCTTTGAAAGCCCAAGATTATTGTATATCCAGTAGCAGAAAGGTAAAACAAACAACAACAAGGGAAACACCAAACAATTGCCCCAAAATAACAAAACAAACTTGGTAATTATAAAATGTGGGCTGCTACACATGGCTTAATGCCAGAACAGTCAGTCATTTGCAATGAATCAGTTGTAGTCTGAAAAGCATTTTGTCACACTGCCACCCTCCTACACCTAACCCTAGCAATTGCCTGTAGCTTTGCTCAAAATAAGGCTAAAAAATCATTTCATGTTTTCATAGCACCAAATATTCTTACTCATGCAGGCTGTTTGTACAGGCCACTTATGATTTGTAAGGTTAGATTCAATAGATAAACCTAACAAAGTAATCAACAAACACTTTCAGAAGGAAATAGTGGGCAGACAAGGAGGATGTGGTAGCCATTCAGTGATGCTTTGTGGCATGTTTTTTTTTGCAGGGTTGCTCTTTTCTTAAATAGTCTGAGCATGGCTTCTGTGAAGTGTGAATGGGCTGTATTTCTGCCCATTTAATTTAATTTCTTTTTGTTTGGATATGGTCTTCGTGGTCTCACTAAAACCATGCCTGTGTTTTGTCCCGTCTGCCGTGAGAGCCTGTTCTAATTTTTTTTTCCTGTACAGATCTTCTAATCTGTTTTGCCCTCAAAAACTCTTTCACATCCTCTAATGTCTGTTCTTGAATTACAAATATGCATTTGTCAGCATAACCTTTGCACATACAGCCTGGTGTGAAATAAATGTTCGTGTCCAGTGTTTGCACCCAGCCTGAGTGCTCCCTGAAAGGGCCCTGTGCTACTGTACAAGGACATTGTGCACATTTACAGCGCCAGGTCAGGTTTTCTCAGCTCAAGTTGTCTCACTGTAGGTTACTTACCTTGAGTGAGGGTGGACACAGAGTGTGCACAATGGCCTTGAGCTGCTGTGCCCTGGCATTGTGGTACCTGGTGTGGGACCGAGCTGCCTGGGGCTCATCACAGGGTTAGCTGGAACACTATCCCATATGTCTCCTAAGCAGTTGTGGAAAAGCTACTCAGTCCTTTTGGGGCACATAATTCTATGGGGCAAAGAATTGGAAGTCTTGTCATGGGGCTTGTCAGCATCCACATTCAGAGTAGTTACGTTGGCAGGAGCTGAGTTGTTCTAGATTGAATATTATTGTTTATTGTATTACAGATGTTTCTGCTGTGGCCAAATGCATCCAGGGGACAGTCTTCTTCCCTTGCCACCCTTAGCACAACACTCCAAAAGATAATGTTCTTTTACTTAAAATTGAACTTTGAAATATAAAAAAAAAAAATCCATGCATAAGAACAGCTAATGGTTAGCAGTAACATTGTTACCACCTCAAGAATTATTTTTTTCCTGTGAATCACTGTTTGTAGTACAAGCCTGCTCATAAATACCAAGTATATGTTCTCAGGGGGAAATCTGGAGAGTATTTTCTTAAATATACCAAACAAATTGAGTATTCCAGTTCTTTTCTTTTAAAACAAATATTTTCTGGAAGACTAGTCTTTTACAAAAGTGGATATAGATGTGGTATCTGTGTGGGACAGAAAAGGATTGTTTGAGCTCACTCAAGTGAAGTCTTCCACCCCTTTTGTAACAAATACAGACACCAGTAGATGAATGAGTGTTACAGCTGGTGCCTGTCATGATCACATGTTCTGCTTATGGATCTTGTCTTACTCTAGACTTGATGTATTACAATAATTGAAGTAATAAACTTCATAGTGAAAGATTCAAGGAGTAAAAGATACAGCTTCTACTCAGGCTTGAAAGCCTCCCTTTTATTAAATTGAGGGTTTGAGGTTTAGGACAGCAGTATTTCTGTGGCTTTTTTTGATTAAAAGACTGAAATGTTAGCTCTATTTCTAGTGAATGTAGGTGTAAGGAGGCAGCATTTTGTTAAACACATGTGAATATAACAACATTCTGACAGGAGTAATGTTAATTTATAAAATTTTCCTTCACAAGTGAATAATAGATAAAGCTAAAGTCTTACACTGAAGTTTCCACATGACATATCCATTTTGCAGAGGAGCTTAATCCTTTCATAATGATGCTTTTAACTCCAGAAAAACAAATGAATAGGTTACTGAAATGGATGTCCTTAATTCATATTTTTCCATATAGTAGATCCAAATGGTTCTTCTTTCAAGTGACCTGTGCCCTGTATAGCCTCTGTGTTTTCATGTGTGGTCTGCAGCCACAGTAAGAGGAATGTCAGTGCTGTGCAAGGAAAGAGAAGAGTAACAGATGTCTGCGAATGCAAGGAAGTGTTGTGGAAGCAGAGATGGGGTGCAGTATTATCTCTAGCTTTTTAGGGATTTCTGTGGAAACTTGACACTTCTTGAGTGCAGGTGTCCCGTGCCAGCGTCACAGAGCACGATACCTGCCTGTTGTGGAAACCCTGCTTATCAGCAATCCTGACATCAAACTCACTGAGTTATTGGTAGAAAATGCAAGGTCTCAGATTCAGCAAATCTTCCATAAAACAAAAAAAATCCATCTCTAAAAGCAGGCAAACCCCCTACCCATGAAGGAAAAAAAAAACAACGAAAGAAAATTAGTTTACCAATTAGTTTATATTCCTTATTATTGCTTTTTGTGTGTGTGTTTCTGTTGTCACTGTAATATCCTACCTTTTCTTTTAATAGTGACTTTTTCATACATTTGCCACTCCACAGATGAAAACCACTGTTAATTTAACTTTCTTGTGAAGTCGATGCTCTTATTATTCTTTAATAATGCATCAGCATAAAATATTTCTATAAAATTAGTGGAAAATATCGCATTCTGCTCCATAAAGCTACCAAAGGTAAATATGCAGGTGTGATATTACATTTTCCCTTTGTGTTCTGTGATTTCCATATGTCTTAGGAGTAAAACATTGATAGGAAAAACACATACAAGACTAGTATAAAACACCTACAGGACATCTAATTCTGTCTCCCTAACAATCTTCATCAATCTGTACGGCTTTCAGAGTTAAATGCCAGTGATGTGTTGTTTAAAAAGTTTGCTTTATCCTAGAAGCAGCTGGACCTATTGCTGCATTAACTGGTGCAATGTACCTGCAGTTTTTTATCATTTCAGTACTATTTAGATGTGGTATATAAAAGTACTATTTTACTTGTAAGGCTAGTCTGAAATCCTGCATTTCCCTGGCGCTAAGCCTGTTTGTCCTTGAATGTGTCTGCTATAGCATGGGGTATTCAAGAGGAAGTACTTCATCTTGGGGACTTAAAAACAAAAAGAACACTCATAGCAGTATTGAAATCCTTCACCCCCCAAAATCTCTAAAGATTGGATATTACAAATGGATTTTGTATATGGGGGTAATAATGGGTATTTACGGCTCAATTCATAGTGGGGGAATCTCAAAATAGATTTTTGAGGTTTTTTTTTCTTTCTGCTTCTTGGACTTTTGAGCATACTGTAAGGTCAAAGATGGAATCGTTGTCTAGATCTTAGGTCCTGCTGCAGTGCTGTTTTTTTTCCCAACATCTACTCTTGTATTACAGAAAATACTAGCAGAATAATGTATCCAATTCTAATTTGTGAAAGGTTCAGTTATAATCTACAAGGAAAAACATCTGGTTTGCTACAGTCTTTCTGAAAATTTGAACAGCTGTGTGTGTGTTTCAGCTTCAAGCTGATCTCTCAAAAATGTGTAAATGGATGCTTTACACAGTTCTGTCATAGGATTCAGTTGGTTGCATTACTTATGTGCCCTTTTCACAGCATTCTCCCACCTCCCACTCATCTTTAGCAAACCTCTGTAGTTTTTTCTACTGATTAAATTGATGCTTAGAGATGAGTAGAGAGCAGTGAGCTGCAGGCTATGCATCTTGTGGCTCTGATGCGACCTTTGAAGGCTGGTGGTGATTTGTGGGTGGGCTCCTTATTTACCTGTTTGAACCTGGAGGTAAAGTTGGCATTCAGGAATAGCATGCAGTTCTCCACATGTGGCACGGAAGCCTGAACATGAATCATTACAAAAAGGTAGCTGTCTTTCCCTTTTGTGCTGGTTTTAGATTTGAGCTGGTCAATAAACTTCCTTTCCTGTTTACTTTTTAAAACTAATAATTTTGCTTCATGATCGAGTGAAGTGTGCCTTAGCAGAGGAATAAACATTTAAACCCATGCATCTTTGGACCAGTCATGTTAGAGAGGCGAAGTGTGGGAGCAGGGAGCCAAGACAGTAAGTGGAGTTTTTTTTCCAGCTGCTGGAAGAAATGTACTGAGTGCAACAAACATAAAAGGCAAAAGGGATTATATAATCAATACAAATATTGGTTCAATTAGGCACAACTGTAGATCTAGAATGGATGGAAATTGTATATATTATCGTCCTCTGAGTATGTAAATGTTGTTGTTATTCAGTACTTAACTGTGAAATTTGCTAAGATAGTTGATCCTTTGTTTTTAATGATATATTACATACATTTAAATACATATGATGTCAAATTTATACCACACTCCTTAATATATACTGTTCAATGGGAAAGGGAACAAAAGAAGCCCTTCCCTGTCCTGACAAAGTTAGCAAAGAATTCCATGAAGTCTGCCTTTATAGTAATATTTTGTATCAGACTTTGGGTTCTGTTCCTATAAATGTTAAATTCCTCTTAAGAGTGCCTTACATCTTTCATTATTAGGCTATTTATGTATAAAGATGTTACTGAATTTGCTGCTTGTTGTCCATTTTCACCATTGAAATCAGATTTTAAGGCTTGGGGTCAGCATTTTTCAGTTTGCAAGACGGTTACCCTTGAAAAATATTGTACATAAAATAGCAAGCTGTTTTGTATTTGTGAGAAGCTGAGAAAGTTATTACCCCAGCTTTTGCCAAGTAAGATGACTAAAAAAGAAAAGTTTATCGTAGAGGATTAGGGAAGGAACAGATTTATGGCAAGTGTCTGATATGTACCCAGTATCCTCATGTTCAACTAAACCAGACTTGCCCTGGCCCTTCTGGGGCACAATGCCCTGAGCAAGTAGCTTTCGACAGCTTTTTCAGGAAGCAATATTTTTCTTCAGAAAGAGGGTCACTTCACTGTTTTTCTTTTTCCTTCTCTCCTGTCTTATCTTTTGAGTTCAGGAAGTATTTTAAATTTACAGCCAGCTTTGAAGGCATGAAGCAAGTTCAGCCCCAGAAGTATTTCCTGTTATGGCATTAATCTAATTCCATGAAAGTAGAACTGATTTTTCATCTGTAAAGTAAAGTGCCTGGAGCAGCAGACCATTACTCTAGGTTATCATGATAAAGAGGCTTAGTTTTGACACCAAAGTGTTTATCAGCATAACCAGGGGAAGATTTCATCCTTTTTGTTGAAAGAGATATTAATGGATTATAATATTTCTTTGCTTCATGGAGACAATGAGTTCATATTGAAAATGTTGACCCGAAATAACAATGTTCCCATAACATATTATAAGTTAATTTGTCTGGAAAGCTACCAGTACCTGGGGGAACTAGTTCTAAAATAATAATGTAGTGAGCAGTGTGTCCTAAGTACATGATAATTTCAGAATTATAAAATAGTTTCGGAGCTCTGGCTGGAGCTGCTGTTTGCTTTATGGTTTCAGTGATGCCTGTGAGTGCAATTAATCTGATCTGCCTCATTTTAAGGATGTTGTAAAATATACTGCATAATAGCACTCATATACTGTAGATGAGAACAACTTCCTCACCTCTTTTAGTGGCTAAAATGATGTTACCTTTATGTTTCTAACAGTGCTCAAAGCATTCAGCATTTAACTAGAAATGTGCAGCAACTGCTACTATATTCCTTATTTATAGTAGGAACTATACTTACACTACCTTTTCCAGTGTTTAAGATTTTTTTTTTGGTATTTATGTTTTAAACAAATAGTTTGAACTTAGTACTTAAACTCGTCCAGGAACACTGACTGCCATCCTGAAGCCATGACTATCCTGAGTGTGTAACTGTACAAACTACATGTACAAGTTGTTTCAGACTGGTGGGAGCGCTAAGAAATCTGAGCGCAGTTTTTCCTCACTCCAGTTCCAGTGTCTGTATTTAGGTGTCATCTTCCCAAATTAACATTCATATCTGTATTTGTTTGCTGTCACTTCAGAACTACAGATGAAGTGTATTCACTGGTCTTGTGAATGTTAATACAATAGTAATTTTTACTTTATGTGTGACGAATAGGCTCTGATATGGGAGTGCCTGAGGACTAGAAGGTGATGCATTTTTTCCTCACTGACCACTTGGGGAGCATTGCCTTTGGTTTGCATGGGAAGGCAGGAACCTAAATGTGTGCAGCCAGCAGGGAGGAGCACACCCCAGGCAGGGATGGCAGCTAAAACAGGGTTCTGCAAGCATAGGAAAAAACCCAGAGATGCATGGGTCAATAAGCTCTAAATACTCAAGGTCGCAGGTATCCCCAAGAGTCTTGAAGGAAACAGCATTAAGAAGCAGAAGAAAACATGATTCTGAGTCTGAGTAATTTTCAGGGATGGAAAAACATGAGCCTGTGGCTAGTGTGAAGGAGCAGAGTGGAGGGAGAGCAGCAGGATTGTCCTGAGAATCAGCAGGCCTTGAAAGCCTCCTAGCTGAGGGAGGATAGCAGTGCAGTCTGCTCTTGCTTCCCTTCTGTGCCTACCACCAAATGCCAGCCATATAGGTGGTTTGTTCACAGAAAAATATCTGTGCCCACCAGCACTAATTGTCTTACACCTTCAGTCCTTAAGCTGTACATTCTGCATCAATTCATTTGGGCATTTGAAAAAAAAAAAAATTGCTACGCAGCATAGTATGGTTGTATAGCTATATACAAATTCATTATTTTGAAAAGTGCTTGCAACATTTCCATGGCAGACAATATAGTCTTAGCGTTTAAGAACAACAAAAAACCCCTGTGTTTTCCCACATCTATATCTAAAAAAAAGTTAGGAAATTTCTGTACTTTGCTCATGGAGAATATAGTGTATCCCAATCATGTTCTCCCTGCCCTTAATTTGTGTTTTCACTAGTGAGCTAATACAATCTGTTGGGCTGCACTCTGAAGTGAAGCAGGGAACTGAGCTGAGTGAAAGAAAATAAATGTTGGCATTTTAACCAGTCACCAAGCAACACCACAAACATTTCTCCACAAAACTGGCCATGGTATAGGGATATTGAAGAGCAGCTGGTGAAGGTAGAGGTTAGGAGTTACTTGCCCTAGCACAGCTGAGAGTCGAAGTGTGCAAATAATTGTGATCTGTCTACATCACATTTACATTTTTTAAAATGAAAAAAAAAGTACGTGTCGAGTACATTTATTGACCACCATTTCTAATACCACTGTGCTTGTAATTTGTTATTTTGTACTTCCAAGACATTAATGTACAACTTAGTCTTATAAATATATTTTTATTTAGATGTGGGTAGATGGTATAGTAGTAACTGTATAAAAACTGTTATGTACACAAAAAGTTAAATTTGAAAGATTTCAAAGAAATGGGCCTATTATAATTTTGCTACTTAGCATAATTATATAAAATTAATATTACTTGGTTTTGCTCGTTTGTTGGTTTTTTAAAATTCTATGTAAAATTGGAATTGCCTTTGTTTATGTGTTATCTGTTAGGGCAGGTCTGTAGTGGTGCATTCATGCTGCAGTAGATCTCCAGCTTCAAAGGCAATGTAACAAGCCCCTTGAGCCACTTTTCCCCACGGCTTTCCCAAACTGCAGACTGGAAGTCTGCTGGGGGAGGGGATGGGAGCATCTGGGCCTGAAAGGATGGAGCACTTTCAACTCTGTGTTCTGTGCTGTAGAACAGCTGTTGAAAGAAGGCAACCACCATGCGTTAGAGCAGCAATTAGCACTGCTCTGGCATATGTTGAAATGCTCTCGTCCACCCCCTGGGGAAGTCAAAAATTATGTGAAATGCAAAGGTAGATGTCCTTTCTTCATTGTGTCTCCTGTGTGATGCCTTCCTGAGATGGTATTATGTCTTCAGTCTATTCATCAAATTTCTGTCTTTTGATATTTTGAGGAACAGAGAGGTGAAGGGTAAGAAAGTGATGATTCTTCAATTCATCAGTAGACTTTCTGCATATGATCAATATTTAAAAGCTTTTTACTGAAAAGTGTTGTCTCAGAATTTCCCATGGTTCCACTGGAGGAAGGAAGGAAGGAGGAGTTGTGCATTATTACAGGAAAATTATGTCTTGCTCTAAAACTGCACCTATGGTTTCAATTAGTCAAGTCTCAATTATAATAACGTAATGAGAAGTAATGAGGAGGTGAGGGTAACCTGGGTAATTGCAAATGTGACTAACACAAAACACATGTAAAATTAGATTGCAAGAGCCTCCATTGAGAGCTTATTGGAAGTAAAAGTCCTGTGATAACCCTTGGTATGACCAGCTGATCCCATCCAGTTAGGCACGTTGGAGCAAGTAGACGCTTACGTTTGCTACAAGGAACTAACCCAGCTGGGGCACTCCTGTGCACAGCCAGCTCCCCAGGCAAACCAGGCTTCTCCAGGCTTAATCCAGCCATGGGAGATCAGGAGCAGCATGAAACTGCCAGCAACAATGTTTTAGAAGCAAAACATACCTATTGTGGGGAAGGGAGTATTTTTTGGAGAAGACCTTTGGTAACTACTGAATTGATTTGTCAGAGCTGTTTTTAAATAAGCCTTAGGTGTTTTTTTCCTTAGTGATTGATAACTGATAAGTGTTATCCTAGTCAGATATATTTATTTCTGACTTTCCCAGTATCTTTCTGTTTAATAAATACAGATGACTTTAATCTGCAGCTTTGTGACAATCAGAGATGATAGAATTGTATTTCATCCTTCTACCAGAAGATGCAAGCTTCATAGGTAGTGTGGTGGCTGAAATGTAGATGCAACTTGTTCCCTTCCCATATGTTAATATAAAGAAGCATATATGACTGTGTTCAAATCTGTAGCAAATATTTTTATCAGTCATATCCCTACTTAAAAAATATTTTTTTAAAAAGTCGTTTTGGGGGGCAGAAAGTTGAAACTGAAAATAATCTTAGGGTATAAAAATATTTTCTGTTGGTTTGGTTGACAACTGTATCTCTTACCGCCTTATCTGAGGTGAAGATAAAAACATATCTAGTGTTTCCTTTCCTTGAAAACAAGGAGTATGTCTTTTAGAGCAAATTGTCTAAGGATTCTAATCATACACAAAGGAATCTCTGTATTAATATTTTCCCTAGCAAGTAGCTCAACATTGTAGTTTAGATTATTAGAGATAATCCTGTTCAAGGAATCCCTGAGGTTTCTAGGTATTTACATGTGTGTGAGATGGAGATTTTACCAGGAAAATTTAGTAGAGACTAATAAAAAAGTATTAATGAATGCCTGGCTAAATATAGTTCACTTGGGAGAAATCAGTATGGCTTCTGCAAAGGGAAATCCGATCTGTGCTGTTAGAAGGGCTCGACAAACCTGGGGGTGAGGGATCTTCAACCAGTACAGCTATGTCTACGTTAGGAAGGAATGCATGGTTCTCAGCTGGCCAACAGGACTAACAAAACAAAAGCAAACTAAACAAAATCCTACCCAAAAATTAGGAACCATAAAGCAAGGACTAGAGAGAAAGGTACAGAAGACAAAATATCATTAAGTCATCAAAGAAATCCACACCTTGGATAATGCTGATAATTCTGTCAATTCTAAAAAGCTGTAACAGAACTGGAATGAGTTTAGAGAAAGGCAATAAACAAATATAAAGAATGGTTCCTTTATGAGGAGGAACATAATTGTTCATAATTGTCTTTTTTGAAGAGTAACAATTGAAAGAAGGAAACTACAGAAGCTGAAAAAAATCAGTCATAGTGTAAGAGGACACACAGAAATCAAGTGTTCACTCTCTTACAAGGTGAGACTTAAGTGTTACTTAGTCAAGCTAGTAGAAACCAGATTCAAAATAAATGCAGGTAGTAGACATGTACTACAGCTTCGGCAAAGGTGTTTGTAGGTGCACAATATTTGCTTACAAGATGAGTTCTTGAAAGATGGATCTGCAGAGTATTGCTTTATATGAGAAAAGACAGTGTGCTCAGGAAAATTTTTGAGCTGGGAACAACTGGAGACTGAATGATTACATGGGGAAAGTGAAAAATGCAGCATGCCTTGTTCTCTGTTTTCCCTAGGTGTGTCCACTCATACCCATTAGTAGAAGTAGGACATGGGACTGGGTACATCTTTGTATAAGTATAGCTATGCTCAGTATTGAAAGGTGTGGCTTCCTTTCCAGAATGTTCTGAAACATTCAAAAATTTGTAATAAATTGTTATTCTGTAGACAGGCTTTTCTTGTGTATAGAGTTCATAGGAGCAACTGTGCTACTACTCCTTGTTTCCATGCTACTTCTGGTTTCTATAGAAGTAGTAAGTTTGCTAACATGGACAAGTTTGGGGTTTGGGTAGAATAATATAGATGTGAACACCTGATGTTCAGCTATGTGGGGAAATACAACTGTTTACATAAGAAAAAATGGAGAGCTGAAGACTACGCTTTATGTAAACCCAGTTATTTCATCCAGCAGAGCTTGCTTTGGAGGGAAATACTTATTTTGCAGATCAAATACAATAATAACACTAATTCAAATACTATATGTTGCCCATTTTTGGCTCATGCCAAAAAGCAGTGATTGGAAAAATCTTTAGCACAAGAAAGCTAAAATGCAAAATTAATTTCAGATGTTGCACTGTAGTGGCAACAGATCGTTCTGCTGTGGGTGAGATGTGCAAAAACTCCAGTCATAGAATATCCAGACTTGGAAGGGACCCACAAGGATTATCAAAGTCCAACCCGTGGCCCTGCACAGGACACCCCAAGAATCACACCATGTGCCTGAAAGCATTGTCCAAGCAATGGACTTTGACAGCCTTGGTGCTGTGACCACTTCCCTGGGGAGCTGGTCCAGGGTCTGAGCACCCTCTGGGTGAAGAACCTTTTCCTGGTATCCAACCTAAACCTGCCCTGACACAAGTTCAGGCCATTCCCTCAGGTCTTGTCACTGTCATCAGGGAAAAGAGTTCAGAGTCTGCCCTTCCACCCGTACTATTGCTAGCATTCTTCTTTTGTTGCACCTCAATTGTTACTGAAATAAAAATTATTTGGGGTACTCTGAATTCCTTTTGAAAGGTTCCCAGGTGAAGATCTGCCTGTGGCTTGTCTTTTTACATGTGGTTTTGAAAGATAGCTGTAATAGTTTAAAGTGAAACAGCATCCCTGAAATTGTAAGGCGTGTTTTAAAGCATGTTTAACTGGTAGAATTGTCTGTGTATGTGAAGCTATCACTGCTCACTGGACTTGGCATTTTTATCAGTGTCTTTGACCATCAACCATATAATTCTAACTCTATTTCATTTATTGTCTTGTCTCAGCTCAGGGATTTCAAATCATAAGGGTATGACAAAGAGGCTTGATGAGTGCCTGTTACTCATCTGATGCTGTCTTGCACTGAGGTTGGCCAGGGGCTCTGCGGCCAAGGAGAGGGATCAATGTGCCAGTCCCACAGCATGCATTTCTTCCTCAAAAAGAATAAAATCTATTATGCTTCACACATTTACTGGTTTCTGTTGGAAAGTTTTAATAAGTTCTGTTTACACTGCCTTTATTACTGTATGAGTGATTGTGTTGCACTCCTCGCAATGCATTTATGTCCTTTTTCCTGCATGGGAGATAAGTGTATATGTATTTATTTCTGCAGGGTCTCAGGTCAAGAAAAGCTTGTCTGGGCAATTTGAACATGATCATTTAGTCATCTGTTAGCCTTTGCGTTGAGGTTGTTTTTTTGGGGGGGGGTGTTTGTTTCTGAAACAAAAAAACCCTCTTAGAACATCAAGAAACCAAACACCGTAGAAATTAATGCTTGCTAGATGTTCATGATGTCTGTTTTCTTTCATAGTGAGAAAGCAGCTTAATTGTTTTCAAGTAAAATTTCAGATTGTTGGATTGAAATTTGAATCATTTCTTCAGAAGTAGAAAGGGAGCATACTGTTTCTCTTAAGATAATGACATGCATGTGCTCTTGACTGATTCAGTGTTTTGATCTCAGATTCTCTGGACATCTATCATGTAGCTACTGTCATATAAATTACACATTAATGCCACCAAGATTTATTCCAGTATTTGCAGTAGTAGAAGTTCCCTTCATGATAAAATATTAAATAAAAAATGGGATATGTATCCTATTATTGGAAATGTAATTAAAAACAAAAAACAAAGCTACCTACCTAAACATACTAAGCAGCTGCATCTCTTCCAGCTTTCTGCTAAAAACCTATCACTGATTTTATTGAAATATTTGAAAAGCTTACAGAATTATTCATTTAGTAAATTAAAAAATCTTAATATTTTAGGATCCAGTCTTCTGCATTTGATAAAGAATATGTGATCCACTGGTTATGAATTTAATAATATCTGTCTGATATTTTAAAATATTATTGAAGATTTTACTAACCAGTGAGATTGGATCATGAGGACCTTTGTTACTTTCACTGCTATTACAGGAAAACACATTTAAACCAAGCCCTGTCACATCTGCAGGTTTCAGAATCAATGGAAATATAAATATATGTCTGGATACCTTTGTGCTCCCAATTCTTGAGCTTCATTTCCTGTTTTAGACGCTTGTCCTGTTTTATAAATACTGGCACTTATTGACTAACAAAGACAGAAAGAGGCACTTGCAGACAGGGATGGAGAAGCAAGGTGACAGGGGAAGATGGGCAAGCAAGGAATACAGAGGGTATGGCTTCAGCTTAAAATATGAAATCACACCAAAAATATTCCCGGTGATGAAGCTGACACTTGGAAAACATTCCAGAAAACCTGACTATAAATGAAAGAAGTATAACCCCTAAAGCACCTTTAGGCAGGGTGTGCCCCACAGGGGCAAGGCAGAGGAACGTCCTTGGAGTAGGACTGTGTTCAGAAACACCAGGAACAACAGCTGGCCTGACTCCAGAGTTTGGGATGACCAATCAGGGCATACACGGCAATAGCCATCACTCCTCCTTGAATATAGTATATTGTTAAATATCTGTGGGAGATTTGTACAACTATCCCTGGGAGGAATGCTGTACTAAGTAAATTGAGCAGTTCTCATTCAGTGAAGTATGTTTCTTTCTTTTTTTCTTCTAGCTAAAACATGAAATTGAGAAAAGAGATGTAATTGTTGTGTTATTTAGAGTGACAGAGGAGGAAATGGAAAGGCAATAGGGAATTTATAGAGGTTATAAAAACAGTAGGTAACTATTGTTTCTCTGTGCTCTTAATTACTTTACTTGTACCCTGTATCTTGTTCACTTGCAGTTTTTCTGAAGTTAGAATTTTAGGGTAGGAATTGAGTCAGCCTTTATGTATAGATCACCTGTACAATAATGAAGTTGCAATCTAGATCAGAAACTTTGAACATTACCACAACATGAATAAACAATAAAACATAATTATTAAGAAACATTAGCCCATCTGCACAGGATGCACAACTATCTAAATTCTGTATATGTCAGTTGTAGATGAGTTGCAAGCTTTGGGTTTCATGAGTTAGTGCATATTTTAGGTGTAGAGAAAATTGACTCAAACCATAAAATAATTTGTCATTGAAAAAGAACTACTTTTGTATGCAAATACCTATTAAAATAAAAAAAGTGTATGTTCTACAAAAAATAGAAGTTATCTGGATCTAGCAGAACTTCCTGCTTTTGAGATTTCAAATTATTAGATTATAAGTATTCCAAGACAGAAGCTATTGGGTAATTTCTAATTAGAAAGCACAGTAGCAAAATGAAATCTGAAATAATATTCATCTTAAAAAATAATTTGTTCAGAGGTCTTACCTTCCTTTATGTTCCTTGCTGTTTCAAAATGTGAAGATAGCAGGCAGCTGACAAAGAAAAATATCAGATGTCCATGGGTAGAAACACCCTAATAAGCACTTAGCAGGATACTTAATGATTAACTGTGTGCATTAATTAGTTACAAGTGTTGTGTCATTAATAAATCTATACTTAATTACAATATTATATACTGTATATTTGTTTTATGATTAATTACATACTAAAGCACGCATTTACATGTTTGTAAATAAGTGATGATTACAGAGTAATTATTGTTAAATTTATTTATATGAATTGTTAACTATGTCATTGTAACCTGCTTCTTTCACTCAGCCTGAGACTGAATGAAACTTGTGGTTGGGGAAGGGGGAAGATTCCTCACCTTGTTTATGTATTTGCATGAGAAAATTCTGGGCTGTTATTCTTCCTGTGTACTTTCAGGTTAAGAAACATAATGCAAAACAAATTCAAAAACAGCAGCCCATTTTTAGCAAAGGCAGATAATACTGTTTGCTCCTAAGTTTGTAAGTACAATGTTTTTGTAGTTTAGGATGTTGGTAAACAAGAAAAAGTGCTCCTCTTGTGTATTTGGCTAAATGTTGTCCATCAGTTCCTTAAAAGAGCAGATAAAAGCTATGTGCATTTTATCTTTGTGTTAGAAGTGATTATACAAAATGTGCATTATGGTCTGTTTCTGTCTCATTGAAAGTTGGACTGTCTCATTTAACTTCAGCAAAATCAAGCAGTTACTGTCCTACACATAAAGAACTGGTTTTGTTGCTTAAACTACTGAAATGCAGTTGAAAAAACTGCAGTTTTTTAGAACTAGAAATTAAATTCTTCATCCATTAGAGGTAGATGACTTGAGTGCCCGCTGGCTCTTTGTAAAGAAAAAAAAAAAAAGAGAGAAAAATCAGGTAATTTCTGTATTTTTTGCCTATTCAGTTTTCTAAGAATGGCAATCAGTTTCATTCTTATTCAACAGGTTTTCTGCAATACATGTTCTTCAGTCATTTTCAGTTAATATCTCTGGGCTTACTTTGTGTAGTGGATAGCAGAAAATAACATGTGACTAAAAAAGCAAGAGGAGGGTGTTTAGGTGTTTCACCCACACTTGTTTGTGCTGTACCTCTTACCTCATTATAAAAAGCTTGGCTTATTAGGATATCCTTGGAATTTTTTATGAAAACAAGGCAGTGAGCTTTGCACAAGCTCTTTTGCACAAGGACATTTGAGAGCTCCAAAAAATTAAATTAGAGGTGTTTGCTCTTCAGATGTCCACCATTTTGTAATAGTAAATAATAAAACTTTTGATTCATTTTTACCAAAAAGTGATTTGTTTCACTGCATTTCTCAGTGCATACACAAAGTTCTCACAAAGCAGCACTGGTGTGGTGTCTATCATTTCAATATGACTGAATGCTCATGTGTCAGATGGCAAGAAAGATGAGGAAGGTGACAAAGGTGGAAGCAAGTAATTAATGTGAGTCTTCTCTTAATTGTAAAATCTAAGTGTTCTCTCCAGAATTATTAGGAGGAGGAGGGGAAATGAGTTTGTCTGAGATGAAATACGGTGTCTCAAGCTTTGTTTTTCCTAAAGATACCAGGATGGTATCTACTTTTAAATATAGTTTGCAATTTGTTTTGAATGTAACTTCAATTTTTGCTTTATTACAATAGAAATCTGATTGTAATTTCTTAAACAAATTTTCAGACATGAGAAATAACATTTAGTTTTTATCTCATGGTGTGTTTACACCAGTGAATGTTAGATTTGGTACTTTCAGCCTGCAAAGTACTCCTAGAGAAAGTTAAGGAAAACTTTGTTTCCTGGTCACACATACACTAGACTTAACACATACTTTAGAGAAAGATAATAAAAAACATTGTAGTATATAATATATTATCAACAAAAAAAAAGGCATCTTTCACACTGGGGGGTTTTCAGCAGCCAGCAGAATTTGCAAGAAGCCAACACATGCAGAATTGCTGCAGGACACTATTGATTTTCCTTTCTCTCATCAATTGCTAATTAATTTTGCTGCAGTTAATGAAACACTTAGATTGTTCTAGCTCTTGTTTTTTTATAGTAAAAGAGAATCTCTAGTTCAACTGAATTAAACTATTACAGCATTGTGAGATGGAGCCAGAAATGAAATCTGGCTTGCGTGCTCAAGTATTGCGAGTCACGCTTTTTGGAAAGCAGCCCACAATAACTTAAAGCTTATAGAATTTAACTCCTTGCTACTCTTTAGGTGCTCCAAGTGCTCCATTGGATGTCATGGCCTAGATTCATTAACTAAGTTCTGCCAAAGACCTTCTGTCTAGTACTCCCAACTGGCTGCCTCTGTTTCACAAGTGATTTTTCCAGTAAAACACAGTGAATGCCAGGTTTTGCAGATTTTGAACAGGATGAGTCCAGTCTCACTATGCTGCCTCTGAGAAAATAGTGAAAATAACTGAATGGATAATTTTTTTAAAGTACAAATAATTAAGTTATAATGTTTTTAAGGCACATGTTTTAAAGGCTAATTTCTTGACTAATTGTCTTATCTTCTTACTGTATCTGCTGGTCAATAGCACATTAATGCATGAAGAAGACTGCTTTACTTCTCACCTTACTGTTTCTACTGATTTTAGTTTTGAAGATGTTCAAAGAGAAAAAAATACCAAACTTCGATTCCATCTTTGAACAAGGCTATACTGTTAAAAATCCATTCTGTGCAAAATTGAAAAGTTTTTCATGTACAGGAGAGAGCTGGAGAAAATCTGAGTTTTACAAAAGTGTAATTTTTTCCCTTTGTAAACAGGAAATGCATCTTCTTTCTATGGGAGAATACTATAAAACTGCCTTTCATTTTGGTAAAATACATTAGATACCTAAGAAAGAAAGGCAGTGGAACAATGTAGATTTAGAACATTAATTTCACATAATGAAGTTAAAACATTTTCTAGTGTTCCAGTCACATGGGATACAAGACTGGTTTGAAGGCTTTTGTATTACTTGGTGTTTTCCTGGCAGGACATGTAACTAAATGAACAGCTAGCAGAATTTTCAACAGCCACTGGATTCTCAATGCATATCCTTCTTACCAAATCCACAATAATTAACACAGAAGGTAATTCTATACTCAAAACTGTAAACCATGTAGTAACGCTATGGGAAAAACTTTTGAAAAACCAAAAGAAATCAGGTGGCAGTTGCCTAACAGGGACTATGGACTTGTGCCATGGTCTGCATGGTCACAGGGCAACTGTGAAATGTTTTTGCCAGGACTTTGAGTACTGATCTGTTCCTATTTGAACAATAGGAAATAACATGATTTTTTAGAAAAGTGGATTTTTTAATGGTATGCCATCCTAATAATATAATTAACAAATATTTGCTGTGTCGTTATGACTTATAATGACACACACATCCTTTCTCCAGCCCAAAATTGCATGTGATACATTTCTGTCTTTTCTTCACTCTTTGTGGTATTCTGTGAATTGCTGAATGGTTTTATGTTAATATAAGCAGAAGAAATGTACTGAGACTCAAGTAATCATTATTGAAATACAAGAATCATCAGGAAAATGCAGCAGTTTCATGTTCTGTGTCTGCACCATACTTCACTTTCGGTATTTTCAGGGCCAACAGGTCATCTTCTGTAATTCTGAATGAGCACCTGGGATTTTCACAGTAAACATTGTTTCACTGTAGCTTTGAGGAAAATACAGGATGGCATTCACTCATTTATCATGTGCAAAGTGAAGACTTCGGACAAAAATGCAGGAGTCTTCAAGACTAATTCCTTGGATAGCTAATGTAAAAGCCTTCATTTTCAGACCTGAATATTTGCTATGCATGATAATAAACATATCCCTTCTGTTAGAACATTTCAGTACACTTTTGAAGTATGGTTCACACATAGAAGATAAAACGTACATGAGAGTTATGACTGGCCAGCTAGTTCACAGAAGATCTTAAAATTAAACTAAATTCATTTCCCAGTTTACTAGCCTAGATGTGGTAGTGTTTCCTTCTAATGAGCTTTGAACTTCTTATTCAACCTTTCAATGTCTCACAATAACCAGAGGAAATTGTGCCAACCATTGAGCTCTAGACCATCAGAGGAGATCAGGTCTTTCAGAGTTCATGCTGCTGTTTCCTGCAATCCTGGAACTGTGGGTGGTACAAAAAATAACTGTGGAAGAATTCTGAAGCTTACATACTCTTTTGAAGCGAAATAGCAGTCATCACTGGCCATCTAAAGGCATGAGTGGGAAACAAATGTGAAGTTACCTAAATAAAAACAGCAGTAAATTGAAAGAGAAGATTAAGGGTTCAGTACTCAGAGCTGCTTGGGTTCCTTGTAATACTGATGATCATCCAGAGTAGTTCCAGAAGTAGTTAATATCTTACATGCCAGTATATTTTTTAAAAGCCCTTGACACTGTCCAGTGTTACATTGATCAATAAATAAATTTCTCCTCTTTAATTTCACCTTTTCTCTTTTCCTGTCTTCTCAAGCCTGCTCCTTTCTCATCCTGCTCTGCAATTGGATGAGTCAGAAACCATGGCACATTTAGACATATCCCCTGAAATCCTTTCCTGTTGAAGTATTTGTTACATTGAAATGAGACTAGTGGTTTTCATACTGTTGAGAAATGCAAGTTTGGGGAGCACATATAGGATTTTTTTCAGAAAAGCACAGTAAGGTGCTTAGTGATAACCTAACAGTTGTGTACTTTGTGGGTGAGGATTTCTCCAGCCACTAAAGGGCAGTGCATGCCACCTTATGATTTCTTTTCTGCAGCCATTGAGCTGTCTGTCCTTGCTGTTAAGCAGATGGAGATGGGGCCCATTGCTGGGCTTTCCTTTCTGAGATTTGTGAGCTTGATGCAGTTTCCAGCACATAAGATTAAAGGTCTACTGTTGTGAGCAGGACATGAAGAGGAAAATTCTGCCCTTCCCTTGTTCCTATTCAGAGGCCAGCTGCCTTGTGCCTGTAGTAAATAAAAGAGCTGATTGTTTTTGAAACAACATTTTTGTTGGCCAAAAATTTGACTTATGTTGTAAGAAGAATCCTAATTTCAGCACTGGTACTGAAACAGAAATACTGTGCAGATCTAAAGGTCTCATTATGCTAAACACAATGTGTGGTATTTACTGTGCTGTTGAAACTCTTAGCTTCAGTGATGAGTAAATATGATCAGGTTTTGGATGAAGCAAGTAAACAAACATAATAAATGAAGGTATTTGAAATCACGTTTCTTGTTTATGTATTCTGACAAGTATATTTTAATTATTGATCAAGATAGTAAATATGCAGTTGGTTACATTAAAATTTCAGCATTTTTCAACATTTAGCTGGCAGTATCTATAAAATAGTCTTAGTGGCATGATTATTTTACCACTATATTTCTCCTGTTGGACAATGTTAATGTCTCTTTAAGAATAAGTATCACCTTAAAATATACCGTGAAAATGTTGTCTTAGGACAAGACTACTCTGAATCATTGTGCTGTTATGTGTGACAAGTACTGACCAATTGTGTGATATAAGAAACTGGAATATCAGAGCTATGCTCAGTGGTTATTGGGTTAGTGGTTTGTTTGGCCTTTTGAGTTGCTTTTCTTTTAGTTTTCATGGAATATCAAATCTGGGGCTCCATTAGAATGAATTAGGGAAGTTGTTACTCTAATGAAAAATAACAAATATATTTTTCTTCTATATGCAATAAAGAAGTAAAATTCTGTAGCAATTTAAACAAGAACTTTTTCTTCTGGGCAATTTTTCACAATCTGAGGGATAGCTTTTACTTAGGTATCATCATATTTTCAACCAAATTCTAATGGCAGAAAGAATGAAGACTCTTTTCTGAGTTTGGCTATGACAGGAATGCAAATGTGCAATAGGTACTTAAGTATTTATCAGGGAGGATGTGGTTCAGGAGCCATTCAGTGCTAGCTCAGGGTGCAGCTGCAGGTTGAGCTCTGGGTGGGAGCCCAGTCAAGAGGTGGTGAGCTGCCAGCACTTTGCAGAGTGCAGGGCTCAGGGGGCTGTGTCCAAACCAGGGCACCGCCGGTCACTCAGGGAATGGCAGGAGCCGAGGGCCCCAGACCTTCCCATGCTTGGATGTGTAAAAGCCCAATGGTTCTTTGTCCACGGTCCCTTCTTGGGGCCAGCTCAAACTGTTATTGTGTTATTTAGTTATTGCACCAAGATTAAACTACTGGAAGGATTTGGTCACCTGAGCTTCTGCTGTGGGAAGCCTGGGAATCCAGCTGGTAAGGAAACCTCCTCTGCCTGGGGGTGAGGATGAACAGGGGGTCCCACTGGAGCCTCCTGCTGTGAAGGGCCTGCAGTGCTAGCAAGGGTGGTGCAGATGTGTCTGCCAGAGGGGCTCCTGGATGGTCAGACAGGGAAGTTTCCTTAAAAATTGACTGTCAGTTTCTGACTCATGTCTGATTGCTTAGTATGTCTTTGAAAAGCATTGCCTTATTATGGAACCCCATAGCATCCAGACTGATGAAATATTGTACTTGGCTCAAGACTTTGCTTTAGTTTGTCTTTTATAAGGATAGTGTTTTAATTAGATGGTGATAATGTGTTCCTTTTCCAGTAAATAGGTATTCCAGGAATCTGATTCTATGTAGGGAAGAGTAAATGACCAAAGGAAGCAAAAGGTTTGTGCATTGTGTGCAGCTCTGCTTGAAAAGAACAGAGGCTTGTGAAAAAGTATCAACTCCAGTACCTGGTCTGCTTCTGTTAAAGCTAGTTATTTTTATTGAGTTACTTGGAATAAACTAACAACATGGCAAAGCAGTAAAGACAGGCAGTTTCATTTTGTATATTAATATGCTGAGAGATTTTTTATTGGTAGATTGAGCAGCTGTGTTTTGTTTTCTCTTTATAACAATTTTTTGAATTCTTGAAAACAGTATGAAAATCTATCATTAGTGCTTGTTGAAGCTTTAAAATGGTGATAAGTATTTAAAAAATAAGAATATTGGCTCATCATAATAAGAAAACAAGGCTTTGAGGCTTAGTTCAGTATTCTACTGGAAAGTGGCTGTTTGCTGTACTCTCTATTCCAATGGTTTCCAGACCAGATTTTTTTGAGATAAATGTCTGCAAGATAGAACTGTAGAGGTGACTTTGTCTTTGGAAAAATAAATTGCTGAATTTGATCAAATTCATATCTTTCAGTCGTTACTATTTTAAAAAATGGTTTAGCAGCACATTAAGATAAAACATAGTCCTCACGTGTTTGTCATCCTATGGAGAATTGAATTCAAGTCAGAGTTACTTCATCTTTCCTTTTCAACTAAGTCCTCTGCTTAACATTTCCTGGAAAGATTATTATTTTAGCTTAAAGAAGACATCCAGTGCTGACAAATCTTGACCCAAGTGGGAAGTTTTACACAGCCATACACAACTGAGAAGAGTCTTGTAACTGGAAGTACAAAGTCACTTAAATAGTTGTATCACACTGAAGGAAAAACCCTGATACAGCAAATTAAGTTCCCAGTTAGGTGTCAGATGGGTATTTTATGGTTATGAATTGAGATCTTGTACATCTCACGTTTTGTCATTTGGGGATATTTTGGGGGGAACTGTGTTGGAGGGTTTTGCCACTAGTCTGGTAGATGAAGATATTTAGTAGATGTCTACCAGAAACAACACTTCTTTGTCTGAAGAGATTACACCAGACACAAAGGCTATGTGTCCTATCCATAATGATCTTCTTTGCTGATAGGTGCAGATTTGATGACTGACATGTACAAATCCAGTTTGCAGAGCTGCAGCTCTTGGTTCGGCCATGTCTTTGTGGGGAGCTGGTAACCCTGCAGAGTGATGTGTTTCTGGAAGGTGCCACCTTCTGTTCTGACCTTTCTTGGCACGAGCATCCCAGGGCCATGGCAGAAGGTGCTGCTGCCAGCCAGGGCTCTGCTGCTGGAGGAGAGGCTCACTGAGATCCCAGCACCGCGGGCTCGCTGCTGGGGAAGGGGCACCATTGCACAGCTGAATGAAATGCATGGGTGGCACCAGCTCCAGCAGATGGGTCTCTGTGCTGTCGATAGTGGTGTGTGCTTCCAGCCCTCAGTGGACTGGCATTAATCTGCAAGGACTTGCTGCCTAGGGTTGAGGTGGAAGGGTTCTAATGAAGCGGCAGGCGCTTCAGTTCCTCGCCGTGTGTCTTTCTCTCCATTTGCAGTTGGAGGTTATACCCTGGTATAAGCATGGGAAGATGCATGTTTTACACAGGCATTTGACAGATAGCCATAAAAGTCTAGGTAGAAAACCTTTCAGTATTTAGAAGAAGCTTTTAATGTGTATTTGTGTATGTTTATTTTTTAAAAATTTGATTGCAGGAATATGTTGCTACTGAATGGTGTATGGCCTTTTAAAGAAAGAAAAGAAAAAATCACTGCCAACTGCTGAACAGCTAATTCACTCAATATAAAACAAAGATGCATTTCTGTAGGGCTAACGACATGCATCACATCTCCTTGACAACTGCTCTAATTACCTCAGCTTGGACGATCAATATTTGATCTTTTTCCCACCATACAAACATGTCACTTTAACTGCATAGCTTTCTCTTAGCTTTTTGATAATTTGCAGCCAAGTGAAAATGGTCCTTTCTATTTGTTCTCCCTGGCTTGAGGCCAAGGGTTCTCTCAATAGTATAATGCAGTTCATTGATATGAATTTCTTGATCTCCTGGGTAGTTTTTCACAAATTTAGGGCAATTAAAAATCTTTGGAAAGCATTTCAGTTGAAGTCAATAATTTTGCTTTTAGAAATTACTTTGTTTTATGATCATTTTTCCTTCATCTGTTCATAAAATAACTTCAGGAAGAAAAAAAAAAGACAAAGCACCATTTTATTGAGTAACTTATAAATACAAAGAAACACAGCTTTCAAACATAGAATTAAGCAATAACTTAGAAATACTTTAATTGAAATGTTTAATTTGTAAGAGTAAGAATTGTTTAATTCTAGTTTGGACTCTGAAAAGTAGTTCTTTAAGGGAAGTCACAGCTGAAGTACAGCATTATCTCCCAAATAATTTCTATAAGAGACGTGAACACCAGACTTTGGAAGATGGACTGATCTTGCTTCCACTAGTGAACACTAGTAAGTTGCTGAAGTTTGTCAAAGTGTTAGTACATAGGAAATGATACTGTGTAGTCCAAAGAAAGCTTTGTGAATTGTTCACTGTGGCCAGTCAGAAGCAGAAGCAGGGAGCACCCAAAATTTAGGCCATTTAATTAGTTATAAAGTGAATTAAAATGAAATCAGGACAAATAATTTTTTGTCACATGATGTATTTATTAATTTTGTTTCTTTTTTTCCCTATGCTCTCATGAGGGGAAATCGATGTTGCTGCAAAATACTGATTACCTCAGGTGGACAGTGGAAGATTTTTTTGCTCTCTGGAGTTGTATAGCTGTACTGTTATTTATGCCATCTTTAGGAATTACCACTGAGCTCTTGGTGTTTTATGGAAGAGTTTAAATACTTTGTTTAGTGCATGCTGTGTTTATTAAATAGCTGTGCTGTGTTGAATTATAATTCCTTCATAGAGTAAAAGGCTGCTATGCCCAAGGATACATTAAAATCTTTCCAATTGCTCATATCTGCAAAACAAATTCCATCAGAGTAGACCAGGGCAAAAATCCATCTAGCTAAATATCTGGTACCTGATAGATGTCAGCTATTCCTTAAATGTTTAAGGAGACAGGGGGGAAACTGTGTCTGTCTTCTGGTATTCTGAGAGCTTGTGGCTGTCAGTAGTTATGGACTTCACTGATCTGAAGTTGAACCTCCTCAGTTACAAGTGCCAAGTTCCCATCGTAGTAATGAACAATTAATTCAGTTATTTAAAGAAATTTTTCTTTTGACATAATAGAATTCTTTACTGGTTTTAAAAAATATCCTCACACTGACAAATTTTTGCTTCTGCAAAGTATAGCATTTTAATAGAAATCCTGAGAACTTCAGTAGAGATTGCTAGTATTCAAGAACTACTGAATCTGTAATTTGGAACAGAGTACAGGAGTAAATCATTCAGGACCTATACCAGACAAGCTGAGTGTTAATAAGATGACACAATTTCACTGAGTGTAGAATCATCTCCTTGAAGGCAAAAAATAATTTCCCATGAAATACCTTCTTTACTTAGGCTAATTAGATTCACATTTGAAAAATCTTCACATTTAGCAATGGCCTAATTATTTAGCCAACTAAATATATTGCTTAACTAAAGAGACAGTCAAAAGAGGAATTACATCCTGTTATTTGTATGAAGTACATTTTTTAACTACTACAGGAATTTGGGTTCAGCTTTATTACCACAGTTATTCCTGTGAGAAAGTCCAATTCCAGAAGACGTGTAATCCTTGGGGAGGAGGAGGACGTTGAGAGAGGGAATATTAGAATGAAAAAGTAGATAGAAAAATGTAAAGGCTCAACCATTAAATTCAGTATGTCCTTATAGTGTGTTCCTATATTGTCAAAGCACCATTTTCCATTACAGAATACATGACATTGAACTCTGGAAGTTGCTTTTCTTATTGCTTTTTAACATACCTTTGCTACTTCTGAAGCAGATGTGTCACTTTGTCCTATCTTTTTTTTTAGTTACATAAAATAAAAGGTATTGTTGTGGTATATGTTTGTCAGATATATTTAGATAAATGAGCAGTAATTTTCTCAAAAATAATATACTTAATAACCCAATCTCTTTAGAAAGTAAAATATCTTCAGGAACCATTTCAGTGTAAGAATTGTATGCAAAATGGTGGAATAATTTTCATGCACCTTATAAGACTGTGTTAATTAAAAGTAAATAGGGCTCTTGAGTGGAAAATGAAATTATCCTATTGCTTGAAATACCTTGATGCAGTTTTTATTACAGGTTGCATATGGTATCTGTTAGGAATTTGAGCATGGTTGGTTGTTGAATTATTGTGTGGATTAGCTGTAGTATTTGAAGGTTCTCGACTTTAAAAGCATGTGTCTGTTTTAAATCCTACATAAATTCCTCACAGTTTTTTAGAGCAGTCTGTAACTCTAACCAGGGCATTTTTAACACCACAGCTTCAAACAACAGCAGGAGCAAATCTAAAACATTGCTCTGAGTGGTTTCATAACATCATTAAAAGATTTCCATTTAATTAGATAAATTCCCCCTTTCTGTAACTTTTCAACCTTTCTCTCCTACGTCCTACAAGGCAAAGGGTGAAAAGACTAAGTGAATTGAATTAAATATTAAAACGTTAAAATTGGCAGTTTAGAGCTCATAAGGCAAAGACAGGGAAAAAAAAGAACTCATGAAAAACATATATTTCATGCATATTTTAAATTTTATTTTAAGACCTTCCCAAAACTATTATGGATATTCTTAGTAAAGAAATATTATAGGCTGTGTTGTCTCCCAGGGCTGCTAAAGTTTCCGAAAGGAAGTTCAATCTGTAATACATCTTTCACATGTTATTTTAATAAAAAAGCAAATATAATTTCTGTGTTTCTACTGCTAAATAGAGACTCATTGTTTGGTCATGTTTCCCTACATCAGCAAATACGTTTAGAAAGAGTAAAGTAAATTTTATTATAAGTTATCCCAATGTGAAACATTATGTGTGTGTTGCAGTAAAATTGATTGGAGGTTGAATGTGAAAATAGCTTAGCTGAAGTCTCCCAGGCTGTGTCTCTATGTGTCCAGGATATTTTTTACATTCATGGACTCCCTGACATGTATTTCCATGTTTGCAACTTTACATGCTATTAAGTTCTTTCGTTTCTCCTCACTTGAGTGGAGAAGCTTTATTGGTGTTCTAGTACTGTGATTTACAGAAGTGTAAACAAAGGAGAAATTACATTTACTTAGTGTGCTGCTACCATTTCTCCAGAGCAACTTGTAGTTTGTATTGTGGAAGTCAAGAAAAGCTGTTCACTGCATAGAAGCATTGATCTGCATTGTAAAACCAATAGGTCTTTCACTATTGTGGGTCATTAGTCTGAAATGCGCTGAAGGAATCATAGCAAGTCTTTGTCTTTCTAATATGTCCTACTAATTAGTCTTAATAACATCTTACTTGTCCCTGGCATTGGTAGGAAGTGGATTTTCCACCAGTAGTGCTACCACATCCAAACCCTTTGATGCCTTGTGGTATTATAGGCAGCATATGTTGTTCTTTGTGTTTGTCTAGGTTTAGAGACACAGTGAGCACTGACTTTTTTTAAGAACATTAATTTGGTTCAAACCATTTGAATGATGAAATCTCTTTGTTAGAATGTCATAGAAAAGTGGTGTTATAATTAGGTTTCTTGAGAAAAGGGCAATGATGTGTAGATAGACCTTATATAAGTATTGTAAGGCTGAAACCAGAATAAGTTCTATGCTCCTGTGTGTTGGTTACGAGGGGAAAAGGTTGCTACCAACTAGTCTTGATTTATATAAAATATTTGTGCAGAATTCTTGCAGTGATGTCCAGGTACATCAGGAAGCTGCATTCTGCTGAAGTTATATTTGCTCTTTTTACTTCCCCACAAAAATCATGTGCCCACCAGCAGGTTGTGTGGTTAGAGATGATGTGTAAGGTGATGTCCTCCAAAAATGTTTCTCTTGTTCCATGCACAGACTTGGTGCCTGTGACTGAGCGAGTGCTGCATGTTTGAGGTACCTGTGGAGAATGCTTGGGATCACCAGTAATTCTGGTCATTGGCCGGAATGCCCCTGTTTCCTGTTCATGGCTAGAGCACTGTTTCTTTTTCCTTCACACAGACAGAACCGTGTAAGGTTGTAAAGGATGGATTGTGCCACTTTGCTTGTCAAAGGATCCTGATTTCTGAGTTCAGTTCAGAGGGGCTCTAGTTGTCCTGACTCATGGGGGAAATAGAAGAATAGTATGAATAAATGATTCTGGATTATTTGACTGAATCCCAAATTAAAAACTGTAAATATCAGCAACTTGGTAAGCCTAAGTTTACCAAGTCTGTGGGAGCTGGACAGTCAAGGACTGCTATTTCTACTTCTTACTACAGCCTAAAAGTGAACTGATTCCCTTTGGTGCAGTTTTATATGTTGATCCGTATTTTTATATATGGTGCAGTTTTATATATTGATCAGAATTTTTAAATGCTTTTAAGGCTCTTAGACCAGGTGTTATCTGAGGACTCAGCTTCTCTGGTCCTTTGTGAGCTGGTAAGAATGCCAGGGTATTACTGAGTGATTGACAGGGCCGACTTGTGTTTTGTCATGTACTTCTTATATAATGCAAAAAAGTGATAGAGAGAATATGCAGAAAAATACAGTTATCAGTTTTTTAGTTTTGTATAATTACTTCTAAATCTCCTTGCTTTTTTTCCCTTCTAATACTCTTGAAGAAACTGCAGCATCTTTATGATGAAATTGAGGTAACTTTTCTGAAAACTCAGTCTGGAATTAATTTTTATTTGGTTTTATTTTTTGGTTACTCCACATAATTTGCCATAATCTAGCAATTCCTACTTCACTTATACTGCCTTTTGAAAGTTGGATTTTTTGAAAGTTTGCACTACATGTTGTTTGCTAAGGATACAACCTGACATCTCTGGTGACTTCTCAGAGAGTCTCAAAGCACTTTCTAGATGATGTAATTGATACATCATATAAAGAATCAAAAGGAATGAAGCTGCTCAATAACTCACAATGGCACTGTGTGATAGTTTAGAACAGGAAGTGTGGAATAACTATGTGCAGCTGGATCTACAGGATGAAATTAAATAGACAGGAAATACTTAACCAAGCTGGAATTTACCACATCCAAAGTGGAATTTGATGTGGAAACTAGCACCTTTAATTACATGATTTTTTTTCCAAAAGGAATGCTTATGACTGTATCTGATCACAATCTTAATTTTCTTCCATTGACACTGAAATTCATTGATTGAACTAAGTTTTACTTCTCTTGTAATAATGTCAGGATCCTAACTATCTTTGGTATAATTCCCTCTGCTGTGCAGTATTTAATTATTGTATAGAAATGCTTTTATGGTTTTCCAGGACTAAATCAATAATGAGTGATTTTACTTTTGCAGTTGAACAAAAGAATTGCAGCTGTCCCGCCACCCCCCCATTAGTTCTGTTGTTTAACTACGATTGCAGCATATGGACTGGCAGTGGTCAGTATTGTGTGAGTTGCATGGGGTAAAACACACTCAAAACTGTGCTCTTTCCTCTCTGTCTCAGGAACTTTCTCTATAAACTTTCACACAGATTTATTCTTTTTTCATCCTATTGTTGTAGTGCCTTGGAGCCCAATGACAGATCCAAGCCCTGCTGGGATGCTACTCAGAGAAATATTTCCTGTTGCAGAGTGTGCAGTAGGGACAGCACATAAAAATAAGAACATAGCAATGATGTTGATCTGAGTATTCCAGAATTCCCAGAATCTCCAGAGCTAAAAGCTTTATAGTGGACCTGGAAAGGGAGAGCTTAACGGAAGCTGTCCACCTGCTTGTGGGACAGAATGGGATAAAAAAAGATAGCTGATTGTTTCAAAAGTGAAGTTGCAAGCAGTGTATGCTCACAAATAATTTGGTTTAAGATGGGTATCAAAGCCTGGAAGAGAAGCCAGATCCCAAATACTCAATTCAGGAAGGTGATGAATGGAAAATTATTTGTATTCCTTTTTAAAACACAGTTGGAATAAGGTGATGTCTGCTCAATTTAAGCGGTGCGACTAATAAGTAAGGGAAATTTTCTGCATCAACTATTAAAAGAATTCAAGGGGCAACATAAAAAAATATTTGAGAATGTGGTTTGAAAATAGGGATCTCAGCTTGGACAGAGTAAGGCAGGACTAAAACAGAGAAAGGAGAAGAAATGAAGATCCTACCACTGTCAGCTGAAATGTGTTTGGTGATGATTACCCCAAAACAGGAGGGAGGCAGAGGATATGTTAAACCCTGTAGAACCATGTACTGCAAAAGAGGAACTGAAGGAGTTGTTAGGTAAGAGCATCTAAAAGGGAAAGGTTGGCAAAATCAAGAGAAAAAGAACACTTCAGAAAGAAGAATTTACATCAAAATTTACTGTAGCATAAAATGAGTAGAAAGTGAATTTGGGTTGGAAATTGGTGGCTGTATTATGGAGAAAGTGCAATAGCTGAAAAGATGGGAGAAGGGAACTGGGAAATCAAGGGCCATTATAGGTGGATGAAAGGGCAGGATAATGTATTAACCTGTTATTTTCATCCTCTAGCTCTAATCCTTGAAAATTATAGCATAAATTATAGAATGTGCTACTTGAAAATTAGATGTCTTTATTATTATAATTTTTTTCTATTGTCTTGCCGTTTATACCTGTCCTTTCCTTTTCCTTGTTAAAACAATTGGCCAATCTTTAGCTTGCTAAGTTGCACATTTTGTCACTGGTATGTTGAGGCACATGTATCAGCACAGTTCATAAATAGAAGCAGCTGCTTTCCTCTGCACTTGTGAGAATGTACAAACACAAACCCAAGATCTTCAAATCCTCTGTATGCTTTGGATACAATTCCTGTCCTGAAAAGCCTTGCTGTGATTTCAATTAGTGCAGATGTGCACCAAGCCACCTTATTGGCTCAGGAAAGAATTCTTTTGTTTCAACACTTGAACTGCTAGATCTGGTTAATGTTATCGAATGAAAAAAAAAAAAAAAAATAGCATCACACCTATGGTATTAATCTTATTCTCCAGTATCTGAAAAAACCCTGGCAGACAAAAAAAATGTTGTCATCTCACTGGGAAAAGCTGAATTCATACACAGGAACTGCAGGATTACTTCGACATTTTACTAGTCCCCTGTAACACCAGCAAGTCCCATAAATGCCTAATGGAAAAACAGCAGAAAATGAGATCTGCAGCAGCCTTTAGAGATCAAATTTATGTTGCCGAACACTTTTTTCAGGTCAGGTTTAAAGGTCAGAAGAAAGTGGATAGATTAAATTTACTGATTTTGCCAACTCTAAAGTCCCCTTTCAGAGATTTTCTGTTTCTACAGGAAGCCCCAATATGCTTTTAGATAGTTTGCTGCAAGAAATGAAATGTATAGAATCTTTACTGTATTTTTCTCATGTGAGAAGGGCACTCATGTAACAATACTGAGTTATCCCTGGTGTGCTCTTGAGCAGTATCTGATTTATACCCAAGATGTTTTATCATTTTGGAGTAATTAGTACTTCCATTAATAAAGTTTCTTGTGTATGTTAATTTCATACACAGACTGACTCATCCATCACAAGGCCAAATGTGACCCCACAGTGACAAAAATGGTAACCCCAATTCATTTTCACACTAGTGTTAACATTTATCTCCCTGTTTCTCACACAGTATTAATCTCTTCTTTGTCCCAAATAGAAAAGTGTCTTCCTGTAGGCATCACTAGCTTTTACACTCCATGCTCCTTTAAATGTGAATAGAATAGAACCTACTACCCTCAATGGAGAAAAAAGAAAGTGGAATACAAAATCTTACCACAAGGGACTTTCTAGATCATCAGTCTCTGCAAACGCTAGTTGCAAAATGAATGACTGGAAGTGGGAGGATGACTGTGGACAATATCTTCAGAATCCTAAGTAATGTGGGCATAATGCCAAAAATGTCATTTTTAGAAACAAAATTCAAGCTTTTCTAAGGGGTAGTAATACTAGAGAAAGACCAGTTGAATGAAAAGCTTAGCTTCTGTATTTAAAGCAGTGCTGAGCAAGCGGTCTATTTGTGTAGCTGTATTTTGGGGGGCTAGAGGAAGGAGGGGAATTTATTTATGTGGAGTTATTTCATCAGTCTTTAAACATATGGGTAATTCAGTGCAAGATGTTACAATGTTAGCTCAATATCAAGTCTTAATACTTCCCAATTAAAAAAATTTTGACCTGGCCTCCTCAGTGTTCCTTCTTAGGAAAGTCTTGAATTTGTAGCAAATGCAGTTGTTCTCCAGTATATATGATTGCTTGTAAATTATTGTGCTTAAATTTTAGTGAATATTCACTCAAAAAGCCTTTTCAAAATTACTTTGAATTGCCACTTTATTTAACTTTCTCATGGATACTTTTCTAACATGTGGTGATTTTTCGGACATGAGGTTTTTAGAGTAGTTCACTATTTTATTAGTGTCAAATTGAGCAAAGACTATAGACAACTGTTTTGGCTTTCAACTGTGAATTTCCTGTGTACTCATTAACAATAGGGATTTCTTTGGAACGGGAGAATTAAGTGATATCTGTAATTACAGATTTTCCAGTATCTCCATAGTGAAGTACTTTATTAGCCACTCATTAAAGAAAAGCTTTCAATATTAATTTTTAAACACTAAAAACTGTTATTCTCCAGTTTAGTTCTTTAGTGAAGCTTCTGCCAGGATTTGAAGAGCTAGCTGTGGGGTGATCTTTGTGGCTTGCATGTAGTCCCGTGGGATTTATTGTAGCTTCGACTCCACTATTTATGAAGATTTTCAAATTTAGCCAAATTCAACAGAATAGTTCCAGTTTCAGGGCTAACTGAAAAATTTACTGAGATGGGGGCTTAAATATCCGAGCAGTCTTAGAAAAATACAGTTGTTTTTCACACCCACAAACACAGAAGACTGCCTGAGCAGATATGGACCTTGCTGAACTAAATGGAATAAAACTTAACTCTTGGGTTTCAGCTTAAAAACAGCTTGTAACAAATGTGCACAAACCCAGGGTAAATCTGAAAATTCTCCTTTTGGAGTAGAGCTGATGGGACAAATTTTAATAAAATTGGATACATCTGCAGTAGTATCATATATCAACCAAGAGGCAGACAAAAGAAGTAGGAATTTATTGGAGGAATCCATCTGACTTTTCTTGTGGGCAGAATTACATCTGGCATTTGTGAGGGTGTGCCATTTCCCAGATCTTCACAGTATGTTGGCAGACTCTTTTAGCAGGCTTGGATGTTCATTTGGGAGAGCATGATCTCTGAATAGATGCATAATTCACTGCAGTAAAACCAAGGTACATGTCTCCTCACAACAGACTCTTTTGCCATAAGAGGAATATCCAAAGACAAATACAAATTTGTAACAGGCAGTCAGAAAAGCAGACAAAGTATTACTCTGTCAAAATGCCAGACATTCAAAAGATGTTTTATAAAAGTTTCTAGCCTCTCCTGGTCATCTTAATCCTCTTCTCAGCATAGAATTCTCATAGAATGATTATGGTGGTAATTGTGGAAAATTGGTAATCATCAATGGTGTTAAATATCTGAGTTCTAAAATGTATCAGAGGCTTAAAATTGTTGGAATATTTTCCAAGGACTATTATTAACAGTGAATATTTTAAAGTTCCTTTGCTCCAGGATTAGAGTGGTCAAGGATATGGCAGGGTACATGAGACATAAGAAATTGTTGTGGAGAGCAAATTGCTAGAAAAGCAAGTTCACAGGAAGACTTCTGCAACTCCTGTGTGTATGAATGCAGTTTGTCAGGAGTAAATAGGGTCAGAAGACACTTCAGAGATTGTATATAATAATATACAAATATACAGAAGTACTACTGTGCTATTCTCTGAAGTCTGCTGTTTCAGCAGCCTGAAGTATTATTACTCCAAGTTTATGGATGTACATTAGGCTTAGACTTGAGTCCTGTTGGATTTACAAAGTTAAGTGCATAAACTTCACAGGCCTGAGGCTCTCATTCAAGGGGAACTCATGTAATGTCTCTGCTGCTAGACAAGGCCAGGCCTGCAGTTTCTAACAGTAATTACCTCTGGCTAAACCTAACAGTTAGGTGATATAAGCATTTTCTATTATTTATGTGTATCAGTTGTAAACTGGTAAGGTGTGGATGAATTCTTAACTCATTCTAGTTCACAGTGGATAAAATCAGTTGAGTGCTGGCAATAGAAGATTTGGATGTTGTTTGTTGGGTGTTAAGTGTCTAAAGTACTCATTTGGTGAAGCTAGAGCCTCAAACCTTAGCTAAGTCATTATATCCAAAAATTCTTTCTGTTGGAGCAGTCTGGTCTCTTTTGGTGCCTGGAAGGGAAGCATATGAACAAAGTCAGCTTCCAAACTCAAGTTTAGCAAACATAAAATCCAGACCAGTATCAGCATTGGTGCAGTGGTGCTCATTTGTAAAAGCCTATGCCAGCATGAAATTTATTCTCCTCTTTGCATTTCAGTTTGTGTCTCTGGTGACTGATTTAAAAAATTACCTTTTTTTAAAGTAGCTTCCGTGAAAAATAGGTAAACGGATCAGCACAGTAAGGATCAAGTTTACCTGCACAGGAGCCATCATCCTATGATGAAAAATTTTTCAAAAAGTGTCATTTGCAACTGTTATGGAAATCTATCAGTGCCTATTTCTGTTACAGAGCAACTGTGCTGACAGCTCAGAGGTGAGGGAGTTCTGCCACAGAACTGCAGGAAGAGCTGAATGTGCCTGCATGGTTCTTTCACCTGAGTGACAGGTCAGAAAGAATAGCTCTCCAGCTTTCCTGGTGGCTCTTTGCATATGGAAACAATAAACAAGCAATCCATCTCTTTGTGGATCTTCTTTAAATCATTGATCCAGACATGTCATATTTTATAAACCACTTACTTCCAGTTAAAATTTTTTGCTTTGAGTTTCATGAAATAAGATTTCCATACTACAGAATTACAGAGCATAAAAGGAAAAGGAGTGAAAGGCAGTTTGTGCTTCACATTAGTACAAATAAAGTGAACAAAGCCATCCATTGTGTTCCATTTGTGTCACTGTTGTTAGATATTAATTTGATAAGGACAGACTGTGTTAAAATGGGGACTGAAAAAAATGTTGAAACTTTTTTTTTTTCCCCTTGACTACTCCATCATACATTATAATGTTTATTGTTGAGATTAAGTACTCTCTATTCAAGCAGTAACAAGTTTCATAGTGGAACAAAAGTAAGCAGCACTCATGAAATTCATTTTAACAAAAAGTATGAACAGAAAGATATGAAAACTATTGATTATGTTGTCTGTGGTGACATACAAACAAAATGATAACTGTTCACATCTATACAAGTGGAAGAATGGCAGTGTCAGATTGTGCAGAGATTAACATAAGAATCTGACATCTTTGGTGAAAATTTATAATTACAATTGATGCTTTGGTAGAGATTGGAATGAGGGTGGAATCTTGTCAAATAATTTTTTCTGTTGTTCATGTCATTGCCAACTACTTAACCCTTTGATTATCAGTGATTATTGCTATGGGTAAATGTGGCTGTTGTAATAAGTTTTTCTGTGATTTGTACCAGTTCTGAACATCTGTTTCAGAAGGAAACTTTTTAAGCTTAATTTTGTTCTGCAGAAGATGTCTTAAACAGTATCATATAGATACTGCTCTCCAGGGCAAAGTTTTGTAAAAATGGCTGATTTGTGTCTCAACTGCCTTTACTGAAGAAAATTAGAGCTCTAAACATGCGAAAACTGAAGAAATGTAAAGAATTTATCTATGACTGCTGAGTGCTGGTTTCAAGGTGCCATCATCACTTCTGTTTCTTATTATTTACAGAAGTGTTTGATACCACTCTGCTAGCTTGGGTTTCTTACTAGATTCATGACAGGGTTGGACTGGAGATGTTGATGAGGAGGCATTGTAGGGACAGGAGTAAAAAGGAAATCCTTTATTTCCATAGTTAGCTGTTCTGAAGAGAAAGCAAGCTCCAGTAAGTACCAAATCATCTGACTTTTCTGTAAATTAAGGCATGTCGTTGATACAGATGCATAAAAGTACATCAAAAACTTGAGACAGACACTTTCCATGTTTGAAGAATGCATGCTGCATTTTACTTTGACATGGCCCAATAATTTTATTCCCTAAAATCAGGTTATTCTGTTACATAGTTTCAAAATGTTCCTGTTTGGCTGTTTAAAAAGTTGAAATTCTGTTTATCTAGCATAAGGAAGGGATTTAAAAACTCTCATAACTAAGTAGGTGATTTTGAGAGATCCCATCTTCATTTTCTTATAAAAGCACTGAAACATAAGTTCAGCTGCTGATTTTAAAAGGAGTGCTTTTTCATTTGTCTTAGCTATGTGCCTCAAATATGCCAAAGTTATTCAGTGATAGTCTAATCCAGAAATTGTGGTTATAGTGTATAAATTAGCACACAAGTTAACACTGTTAAATACATTATGATAGCTTTAGTGTCTATTTTTCTTATTTTCTCTGTTTTCGGGGACACAAATTGAATGGGCAAAGATTCAAGCAAAGGGTGAAAAAGAACAGGGAACATTTTTTCATAATTAATATTCTGATTAATATTCTGTAACAGAGTTCATTCCTGTTCAAAGGACTATCTACATATAGGGTTGTAGGCATTATTAAGATCACATTGACTTCGTAATTTGGAATTCAGAGATGCTCCATGTGAAGAGGAAGGGCTGCAGAAGGATCTCAAACTCTAAGGTGTTCTAATGCATCTACGTGGCTTGTTTGCAAAGTGCATGCATTTTGTGGTGTCTGTTTCAGGGTAAAATAGCTAATTTCTGATTGTTAGGGGACCCCCTGGGATGCTCTGCTTTGAGATTCTTATTTAGAAGCTGATAGAACATCAGAGAATGTTTGTCCACATCTTTTTTGTCCGTACATTTCAAATATTCATAGATCTAGTATATCATAGATTTTTACAGTAATTCATGTTTCAAGGGACCCCTAGAGATTTGCTAGAGCAAATCTGAAGTTTTCAGTTGCTTTGTGTTCAGTCATTTTGAATACTTCCAAGGATGTTCTGATGTTTGATCCCTGTCATGAAAATTCTTTCTCCACGTGAAATTTCTTTGAATATTATAAAACTCACCTGAGTTTCAAAAGCAGTTTGATTTATATGGTTTTTAATACCATTTTTAAGAACATGAACTCTTCTTTTTCCCCATGCATTTCAACATTGTAAAAAGAAGCCAATTGAATTAAACCACACAAACTAATTTGTGCAAGAAGAGACATTGGTTCAGGAGGTGAGGTCTGATTTCTAAAACTAGAATTTCCATGTTGGAAGTATCTCCTTGAATGTAACCTTGTTTCCGTAAAGTAAAAGTTTGGAGACTTATATGAGTCCAAAGAAGTCATTAATTACTAGTTAGTAGTGATTTTCTTCATTGCTAGTTGTGTTCTGCACTGTTGTAAATTGATTTAGATCTATAAATTCTCATTTACATGGCAGTTTACAAAATCCGTTTTTTGCCATGCATTAAAAAATAGTGCCCGTGTGTTTCTACCGTTTCAGAAGAAGTGTGTAGCATTGCACAGCATTTTTGAAATCAGTAGCACAAAATCCTACTGTGAAAAATCACATTGTGTTGCCTGTCTGAGCAGCCTCAGTCAGTGTTCCCTGAGCCCACCCTCAGGTGAGCGTTTGGTGCTAAACACAGCCCAGCAGGCACAGAAGGCACCTGGGTCCCATGAGCTGGGGTCCTGTTCCTGAAGGCTGAGAAGGTCCCTGGTGCCTTTACTGCCAAGGGGGTGTTGTCACCCATTCTTAGGGAGCACAGGTATTTGCTCAGTAAGCTTCAGGGGCTTCCTCTTCTCAGAATCATTTGACTTGGAATCTCACTGATATTCTGCATCAAGAAAGGTTAGTTGTCTGTCATAGGTTGACCATCTAACCTGATCTTTTATTGATCTAGAACTTTTTTTTATTGGAAAAAAAAAAAGTTTGTTTTCTCATATTTCATGTATCTGGAATGCGATTTTCTCAGAAAATGTGTGATTTTCATAGCAAATAATGTGATGGGAGTGGAGTCAGTTTCAGGCAGAGAGGCATGGAAAATATTCAGTAGAAAATTAAAACCTACTTAGGGTATTCAAGCATCTGGAATAGCAGTGCAAAGTGAAGCGCCTACTAAAGTCTCTTACTCCCCCAGTAATATGACATTACAAAAAATAATGTCTTTGCAGAAAATAATGTCTTAGCTGGGAAGTTTCCCCTGAGGTTATAAGATCTGGAAGTAAAAGACTTACTCTATTCTCCCTGGTCACAGTGGTCCTGCTATTAAAAGTAGGTTTCTGAGATATGAACTCATAAGTTCATTAGAAATAGAAACTTAATGTAAGTATTATTTGGCTCTAAAAAGCTAATAATTTAGAGTATTTCCCCTCACCCTTGGAATTTGAAGGAAGTACTTATTCAAGCTATAATAATTAATGCAAAACACTTATATAGTTCTTTGTATTCAAAATATTCTATAGCCAGTTATTATTGCCCAAATTAATTTAAGTGAAGATATCTCTGTTTAGAGCTTAGCATCTGTCCACATTTCAACTATTTAATAATTATTAGAATTAGCATAGATCCTGACCCTCATTTACTTGTGTTCAGAAACAAAGCCATGTAAGAGTCTTTCTGTAATGAAAATTAAAAGGCCAAGCAATAACATTAATGTTCTTTTAAATAATTAATTTTTATGTGTGGAAGTGTGAGCAATAAATGTTTTATTGTAAACCCTGATGTGGTAATTAATCCAAGTGATTAGGACCTAATTGCATGTTCATATTAAATGTTATATTTGCTGTGAAAGATATTTTGTTGGAACTGTGGTTTGGAGGATAGAGTTGTGAGAAGAGTGATACTTGAAAGAAATATTTAACTCACTTTCTCGTGACTTGGTAAGCCAGAAAATGAAAAAATATATCCTTTATTATTATTATGCCAATTATATTTTTAGTACTTCTGAGCTTTTTGTTGCACTATGCACTTAATTCTATGCAAGAGTGGTGCTTAAACATGAAAGTAATATGTAGGCCCTATAAAATCAGCTGGGAAATACCTTGGGGCTGGGAGAGGTGTTTGTTTTATTAATCATTTACACCCTAATTTGCAAATAATTGAAGTCGTACTATTTCATAAGGCTGGTAATTTCTTTGATGCAAAGAATAAGTCATCCTGTGAGCAGTGTTGTTTTCAGGTGCCCTGGTTGTGCTTTGGAAAGCCCCATTGCACACCATATGAATTCAGATCTCCACTGAAGCTTTGGAGCTGCTCCAGAATTTCACTAATATATTGATGGAGTTTGGGTCCCTCTTTTAAAAAAATTTTATTTTATTAGCATAGGTGGGGTTTTTCCTTCAGCAAAGTTACTTATTTTAAATATACTGTGGGCTTCTCTGGTCCTATATAGAGCTCAGTTTTGCCCATGAGTCTGCCTTGTTTGAACAGACTCAGTTAAAGGATGAGTTAGCATTTGAATAGTGCTATAAGCTTCAGAAATCTTTTGACTTACCACTTGATCATTTCTTTTTTCCTCTTCATACCTACCATGCTACATATTTCTGATGATACCATCTTTATTAGTGAAATAATACGCTCTTTCTTTGGGGCTCTTGAAATATGTTCTAACGATGATGGTAATGACTTTGATTAATATTTAATCCCCATGCTGCTATGTTCTTATAAATTACAAGATCTCAAAGGTAGCTGGGGGAGGGAAGAAAGGTTTCTGCTGAAGTGTTTCAGGATTAGAGTGCTTAGGGAGAAAGATACCTATATTTTATTATTTTGTATCTGCTTTCAAATCTGAATTTCAGTGAAACATTTTGTACCATAGCCACATTCTTGACAGGGAAATCTTTAAGACAGATTTATTGTCCAGGGCACTGGACTCATTGTCATGTTTGTTTATGTTATGGGACTGTTGCATTCCTCTGCATCACCTGGGGATCGTTAGAGAGGCCACAGGTATAGCAGTTATATGCCAGTATAGAGCAAGAGCTTGGTGAGAGGTTTTTTTCCTTTTGACCCCCAGTCGGTCAGTAGTGATTATCTACTAATATCAGTCATTGTTTCACTCTGAGTGTTAGCCTGTATTCATGAAACAGACCATTGTGCTCATACGAGCACATTTAATTAAGCAAATACTCCTATTTGTTCTCTTCTTGTTCAAGGCTATTTTAATAAGCAAGAAATGGGCTTGTTTAAAGTATTTACTTAGAGAGCTTTCAAACTGAGGATTAATTGTCTAGAGAATTAGAAATTCTCTATGCATTTGTAGTTACATAGATTCTCTCAATTTACTAATATACTGTAAATATTATGTACACAGCAAACTTGAATGAATTCAACATATGGTTGATGTTTACATAATTTATGAGATGCCACATTATATTAATGGAACTAACCATATACAGAAAAGCAAATGTTGCACTATCATCGAGGGCCTAAATTAACCATACCTTATTCTGTGCTTCCTCAAGTGTTTATTTGTTGGGATGAGGATCCTGGGATTGTGCTCAAAATTTGGCAATTAAGATTGAAAACCAGTTATCTCATGGCTCCAAACATCATCAATAATATTGATGCCAAGTTTTAGACTTCTGGATATTAACTAAACAATAAAAAGTATGTCCAAGTCTGCTTTTTGGTCTAAACACAACATTATCCTTATATTAATAATCAAGTTAGACAAACCTAATAAAGAGTTATTTTAAAAGGATGAAAGGTGAAAGAAATGGTTTCTCTCTTTAATCAGCAATTTAACAATTTTTTAAGATGCATGGCTTTCTCAGTAAGGATTAAATTGATTTTCAATGAAAAAAAAAAGTGTGGTGAAGTGGTTCTGGGATACTAGGAGAAATGAAGTGGCTTGCTCTTCATCATAGCTTGCTTGATCTGCAGCTTATATTTTATTGATGGTAATACCCTATACTCTATAATACCTTTCAACACAAAATTTCAGTCATTTCAGTAATGTTAAGTAATTAAACCTCCCACTGGCTCTGCCAATGGAGGTGCATTTATCATTGTAACTATTTTGCAAGTGGGTAAACAGAGGCAAAAGTGGTTGAATTATTAATCGAAGTAATAAAATCTCTGGGCTCCTATCTCCCAGATGATGTTTAGTACTTCCTCCAAAATTTTGTTAAAAATCCAGTATAATTAAATGTATACATCTTACTCCCTGAGTTTAATAAACTCATGTAAAACTATATGCTGAATTTGAGAGAGCATACTTGAGAGGTGTTTTTGCTTTTTCACAGAGGGGCCGACTTAAGGGAGCGTTGTCAAACCAAATTCTTAAGCTCATTTTGGCAAGATGAATTTAGATCTTAACTAACTTAGTACTTTTCAGGGAAATAGGAGAATTTATTTATTTGGGATGACGTTTCTCTATGCCAAAAGTAGGTGTATTACTGCTCTCTGCCACATGAGTTACACCTCATTGTTAAAGTTCACATCTCTACTGTGACTACACATCTCCTAAGTAAAGTCACACAATTATTTTGTCCTTAGCATGGCTTAAAACAACTCCTGGAGAGTGCCAAATTTAAACAGTAGTAAACAGGATTGAAAAATATTTTCAAACTGATTAAAGTTAAAAATAGATTGGTAATATATGCATAAAACAATTGTTTTCTTTAGCATGCAATGCCAAATATTGAAGGTTTTCTGCTACTGATAGATACAAATATGGCAATAATGAGAGTTCACTTCAGCAGCAAAGAAGCTCTTCAAGTCTGAAAGCAATCCTCTCCTTCTGACATGCTGGCACCATCATAGAGGAAAATGTCATGGTCAATATAAGCACATTTACTGACAGTTAGGTTTTTTCCTATGTTCCTGAAAACTGTTTGAAACTTGACTTTTATCAAAAACAGAAACACTGGCCACTCAGAATGATAAAACAATAGTTTATGGCTTAGTCATTTTCCAGTTATAAAGCAATACTTTCATAAAAATAAACAAGGCATACAGGAACAAGCCAAAACAATTACTCAGAGAAATTGTTGCATTCTTGCTGTCCTTGCTTCCTGATTTAAAACAACTGCCTCCAGTAGGAGCTGGACGAAAAGCAGCGGATTTTGTTTCATTAAGTAACTGCTTGCTGGTCACTGAGATCACTGAGATAAGATTTATCACTGAGATAAAATATAATTCAAAAATGCAGTTGATACTAGGTCTAGGTACTTTCTAAATTCTAAATTACCTTTTACAGGAAGAACAGGTACATAGATTTAAATAACATTAATCTATTTCACTAATTTACAGACCAAACATTTCCCAAGTGGATGGTTACAAAGAGCTTTTGTCCTTTCTAGAGAAAGTAAAATGCTACTTTAAAGCCACAAGAACTTTTATTAGTAAAGGTCATGTTGATTATTTAATTTGTAGGGGTTTGTTGATTATTTCTGAAGGGTTTTTCCCCATACTATGAGTATTTCATCATCTGCATCATCATGACTATTCTGTCATAGCTCAATAAGGAAAATAATTTAACAGTGTTTTCAAGCAGGAACAGGATACAAATATAAATGCTCACAACTGAGAGATTGGAGAAGTAAGGGGTTGATAAATCTGCTAACTTGACATTCTTGCACATTCCAAGTAATGTGCTCAGATGTTTCAATGTTAAAGGTAGTTTTTAAATTGCTCCCTGCTCTTTTAAGCTCACATAAGTACTAAGGCAGATGAAGAGTTTTTGCTCTGTCATTCCAAGGAGATTCCTTCTGATTCCTGTTCTGATGAAGATGATTTCATTGCCATGTCTCACAGTGGGTGGTACATGGGCTGCACCCCATCTGTGCTCAGGCAGTTCAGAGGCTGGAATACAAAAGCCTTTCAGAGTCTTCTGGTTGGGAGAGCACCTGGAAGCCTTGTGCAAGTCCTTTGGTGTGGAGCAGTTACCTGTGGTTGCTCTCCAGCACAGGGACTGCTGTGTGCTCAGCCTCACTCTTGCCAAGCCCTTCACTTTTGCTAGGCGGCAGCAGGTGACACTGATGGCAGAGCAGAGCTGAGGGATGCCTCTTGTGCCCAAGTGTGTGGCTTCAAGCTCTCTTTTTGTGCACAATGTAGGAAACTTGACCAGGTCCAAAAGCTCTGGCTTGGTTGTGTCTGTCATGTAATGCAGCAAGTTCTTCTAGCACCTCAGCACTCTCACTCTCTCACTGGAACTGCCAGCACATTTGAAGTTAGATGATTTCTCTAGGGCTTTACTGAATTGTGATATTTATCAGGACTGTCACTATGTAACTGTCAAGCTTTCTGTGTGTCTGAAAAATTCCACCCTTTAGATGGATGGGACTGTGATGTCATCATAATTGTATTTTTATGTAAATGCTTACTATAAAATAATTTTGTATTAAATTATGTGTTCCTTTCCTGTTGGCAGAATAGAATTTGTCTTAAATGGCAGCAGACTGTTGTATCTGTTTTCCTGAAAGTTAAATATTTTGATGCACACTTATGATTTATTGATTTTACATTGTTACCAAATGGCATTCCCAAATCAGCTCAGAATACCATGGTTCAAAATCCTGTCATTCATATGATAAAGTTGTTTTCATGTAATCCACTGTGCAAATGGGCGTGACAAGGAAAGTGGAAGAGCTGGAAAGAAAGAAAAGCATTTTAACAGGTAGTGAGTTTGAAAGAAATCCCAGGTTTTTTTACCACCTTTTTGTATGTTTTTGAGCCAATATTGCTTCTTTACTATTAAACAGTAATAAATCCCAAATTGCAATGCAGTTTGTTATCATCTTGCCCTGAATTTGTTTGGAAATACTCCCTCAGGAAAAAAAAAAAAAACTTGATCCTGATTGTGCAAACATTCCATGTGCATAATCTGGATGAATTTGTGTGCATGAATGCAGTGTAAGACAAGGCTTCTCAGCTTGGGCAGAACACCTTATACAGAAATGCATTCACCACAGCCAGAGTTGTGCTGGTTTCATGAGGTCACCTCTTCAACACTATCTGTTTCTGTGCAGCTGACACTTTTGACACCCTTAATTTGCTGCCTTCACATCTGCTATAGCTGGTGCTGTAAGAGCTTAGTGTAGGTCAGAAGAAACCTTTTGGGTCTGTGTGTGTGATAAAAATGAGAGAGGTGGCTTACAAGACAAATTACTGGTGTGTAAACTCACTAAATCCTTCTGGTAATGCTAAGTGTCTACAAAGAAAAACGATGTGAATGGGAAAGACTATCCAATATTCACAGTACCCTGGCATATCTTATGAGGTGCATCAAAGAATTCCTGAATATTGTAGGAGTGAGATTAGTTTAACATCCTCTATTGACTTTGTCCTCTGTTGTAGGCGTTTCATTGAATTTTAAAAGCTCTTAAGTTACAAACAAGTGACTGTATCTCCCATAGCCATGTGTCTGCAATACATGAATGCATTTTTCTTATTTCTTCAATTTTGTTTCTTTTTATCCCACAAGGAAAATGGGGAATTTTCCCCACCAAAGGACTGTACTTAAATAAAAATACTTACCGTGCCTAAGAATGGTATTGCTTTGTGCATGTGTACATATAAACATTCATATAAATAATTCAATCTGCCATCCCATTTTCCTAGACTGTATTTTGGTTCAGCTTTGCTCTCTGGCTTGTGGTACAATGGTACCTTCCTCCTGGCATAGAAAAGACACTCATTACATTTTGAGCAGCAGAAAATAGTAGCACATCTTGAAGCAGTAGCATCTGGTATACTCTATCAGCAAATGCCAAAGGAATGCTGTGTGCTGCTAATATATCTGATAGCCTTTAATGTTTTATAGGTTTTCTTAGTGTACAGTATTCCTGACTTTCACTTCCTATGACTGTGCTGCCCAATTGTCACATGTCCTTCTGTCATAGAATCATCAAGGTTGGGAGAGACCTTTGAGGTCATTAAATCCAACCCAGCACTACCACTGTAACCCTATATCCATTAAATCACATCACCCAGCACCAGACTCTAATGCCTCCTAGATACCTCCAGGGATAGTGACTTCCCCACATTCCTGGGCAACCTATTCCAATGCTTGACTACCTTAACAGTGAAAACCCTTCTAATATCTAATCTGAGTCTTCTCTGTCTCAGCTTAAGCCATTTCGTCTTGTCTTCTGTAGGCAGAGCAGAAGAGACCAGTCCCCCCTTCACTGCAGTCTCATTTCAAGCAGCTGTAGAAAGCAATGAGGGTCCCCCGGGCCTGCTCTTGAGACTAAAGAATCCCAGGTCCCTCACCCATTCCTGTAAGACAAGTTTTCTAGATCTTTCTTGAGCCTGGCTCCAGCAGCTCAATGCCTTTCTGAAGTGAGGGGCCCAGAGCTGAAAGCAGTACTCGAGGTGTGGCCTCACCAGTGCCCAGTGCAGTGGGACAATCACTGCCACACTTCTCTCTGGCTGCACTATTGTTGCTGCAGGCCAGGATGCCATTGGCCTTCTTGGCCACCTGGGCACATTGCTGGCTCATACTGAGCTGGTTGTCCACCAGCATCCCCCTCCTTCACAAAGGAACATACATACACAGTAATTTCATTTTTTTGTGTAATGTACGTTTTCCAGGCTGTTGCAATTTCTGTTTGTTAGCTGTCTCATCCTTTGATTCGAGGTATTTTCTTCATGGTTGTTTCAAGTATCTTTGTGTTTTGCAAGTAAATAGGACCCCAAAACTCTCTGTAGTAGTCTAAGGTATGTAGGTGGGTATAGAATATCTTCTGAGGAGCCTCTTAACCTTCTTGTTAGTGGGAATAGAACTTCCTACAAAGTCTTTTATACACTGTATCCAGTGATACAGGATACACTTATTCTCCCACTCAAAGCTAATGTTGGCTGACAGTTAATTGTTAGAGTAGGTAAGAGTAGCTGGCTTAGGCATTGCTTTGTTTCCATCTGGCTGGACCAAAAGCAGTGGCAGCTGCAAGAGTCTGCAGGCTGAGTTTCTGTGGAAGTCACAGAGCAACTTTGCTCTGAATCCCAGTGGGATATAAGAAAACCTGGAGTTTTAGGGGAATTCATTCCTGTACACAATTGTAGCCTGCCACAGTAGGGTGGCCTGTGGCTTCTCTGGTTGTAGTTTAAGCTTAGGGAGCTGGGTTACTGTAACTACACTGGTCATAGCTGCATGGAATTCTACTAAAAGTAGAAACAAAGTCAATTTAAATACCTGAAGAGAGGGGCTGAATTAGGTTTCTTTAAATCAATGTCTCTTCAAATCAAATTTTATTTTCTCCCTACTTTCTTAATTCCTTTGTGTGGATTGTACTGCTACAATTTTGTTTTGCAAAAAAATGTTATACTTGGAAAAGAGTTGTCATACAAAGAACTCTTAATTTCTAGATGTTTTAATGTCAAACAGTTATTTAAAAGAATATAAACAAACCCCTGGAAGAATGCAATTAAATGCCAGAAGTGATTTTTAAGAAACCCAGAAGACAGAGCAATAGCCTTTGAGATTTCCTGGCCTTTACTTTGCAGGATCTAAAAAGCAAACTTTCCTATCTGTGTCTCAGCACTTTTATGATGCCTTTACAAGGAAAAGGGAGTTGGATGCAGGCCTGAGTTAGATCTCATGGGAATAGTGTTCTGTACCTTAAATTATAGTCAGATGTGTTTTACTTCAGATGAAGTTTTCAGCCTAAAATTGGTAAGAAGCCTAATTATTTGACCAGGTTACTATTTATGTAGACCACTGTAGAGCTATCTGTCATTTATCCAGAACTGGCAACACATCACCCTTGAAAGATTTTTATTTTGTGTTTGAACAGTCTTTTTAAAAATCCATCTCTCTGTTCATTACATAAAATACTAAAAGATGGTAGAGATTACTATGGAGATTAGAAGTTATAGAAACTGTTCATTTTAATTCTTCTGAATGTAAAATTAGCAAAGAAGCTTGGATGTTTACAGGCTTCCAGTCCTTCAGAGTGCTAACTAGCTCCACAGCATGCATAGGATTCTTGTGCCCTTTGGACTTAGATTGTCAACTAGCAAATCGTGCCCAGATTTTGAAATCAGTAATGTATCTTTGAGACTGGAGAGTGTGGAGTAAGGAGAAATAAATAGATATACTCTCAAAGTAGCCTTTAATCTATAGACTGATATTTTCTAGTGATTAGAATGCCTAAAATGATCTGATAACTGAAGTATGCAGGATGAAAATATAGCTATTCGGTGATTCAAAGGCATAAATTATATGGATAAAAACTGGAAAATAAGACTGTATCACTATTATATCTTCTGGAGTGTCATGGTGGTGATGTTATAGATAGGACTGAGATGGTGTTTTATTTGTCAGACCCTCCTTAAAGTTGTTTCTCACTGTGCCTAGACATTACTTCTGGCCTTAAATTTAACACTTGCTGCTCATGCTTGAAAATTGCTATTATTTACTGAGTTAGGAGAAGAGTTAGTAAAATAAGTTTTAGAATTATAAAAACAAAACGTATAGAATTTGTTTAATTAGTGCAAGTCTAAGCCTTTGTTTAATTAGTAGATCAATAAAACTGTAGGGGATCTTTACATGGCTCCTGGAACATGTGTGGTTGGGGTAACCATCTCCAATGCTAAATTCAAAATGGGAGCCTTGTTCTTCATTGCTCATGAAGAACATCTCATGCTGAGCCTTGATCAGCATTCACAATTTAGTAGACAAATAGTGATTTGTGGAAGCTGATACTTACTTAAATATGAATGTTCTGAGTGAAGGAAAGTCTCCTAGCTGTGTAGAGAGCCATGAGACTGGACTGTGGAATTAAGCAGCAGAGTCTGATTGACTCTAGTACTATAAAGGGACATTTAGAATTATAATACATTACATTTTAAGATATGAACGTTAGTCTTAGCTGTCATGGGAAAGTGTAGTCCGTGGAATGCAGAGGTAAGGAGTTAGATTTCATTTTGGAAGGCTGTGATGCTAGGCATATGCAGATTTTTTGTCATGTCTTTAATACCTTAATGGAAAGGCAGTATTTCCCAGAAGTTTTTATGTGTGCACGTGTATGACAAACGTGGGCTGGGAGAGACGTTACAGAAATAGCCTGCTTCATGTGGTACCTAATATAAAATTAGTAACATACATTGATTTGTTTTGATGCTTGCAGGGATTCTTCCTGACAGTGTCACCAGAAGCAGTATTAAAAGTGGCTGCTCAGGCTTCTGCCAACAACAAGATCTTCAGCTTGAATCTTTCTGCACCATTTATAAGCCAGTTCTACAAAGAACCGATGATGAAGGTCATGCCTTACGTGGATGTTCTCTTTGGAAATGAAACGGTGAGTCTTGAGAGAGTGATGGAAGGATTTGTATCTCTTGCACTTTGGGGTTTGTGTCTCATAGCCTGTTTCCCCAGGACATAGCCTCAGGCTGGGCCTCAAGATTGGATATCAGGGAGAATTTCTTCACTGAAAGGGTTGTCAAGAACGAACTGCCCAGGGAGGTGATGGAGTCAGCATCCCTGGAGGTGTTCAAGAAAAGCCTGGACGTGGCACTCAGTGCTGCAGATCCAGTGGTGGTCAAAGGTTAGACTTGATGGTGTTGGAAGTCTTTTCCAACCTTAAGGATTCGGTAATTCACGGTCCTTCTTTTTTTAATAGCGGGAATCTTACCATGAGAGATGTCGTTAGAAAGTTAAATCTGTGGTCACTGGACTGGGATATTTCAGTAGATACCAAAGATGTCACTTGACCTGTTAGAGATTTACAACTTGCTCATTCTAGCAGGAAACACCCAGCACATTGGTGCTGTGTAATAACTGTCCATGTGCATCATGTCCTCACCCTGAGTTTAACTCTGCTGCAAGAAAACATAGGATGGGCTGCCACTGAGCTCCTGTAACTCAATTCCTTACCCATAGTGCTGCTATTAATAGCATTTTCTCTGATGATGATAACTCTTTGGGGAGAAGTGGGAGGAGAAAACTAAGAAATAGAGAGTTGTTTTAAAAGGTTCTCATTGATTTTATGGTGGATGGACTGGCAGCCCATCAGAGGAAGGCTTATCTTTGCTGTGTAAGTTGGCAAACAGATTGCATGAAATTCTGCCCGGAAGTATATGTTAATAGACCAAATTAATTCAGGTTTCCCTCATCATTTTTGATTTTTCTTCACTTTAGAAAGTGTTCTTAAATATTTATTAGTTTTCTCAGCAGGAAAAGGTTGAAAAAAGCCTTGAAATATGTGACACACCTAAATGAAATGTGGGTTTGTCACTCAAGATAACTACAGGAGTACAGGAAAATGATGGAAAAGCAACTTACTCCTGTGAGTGGTTATTCCTGATTGTGACAAAGGGACTTTCACCAACACAAGTCAGTTGTTAAACTATTGTCCGCATGTCTACATAGGGGCTAGCACTGTTATCTATACTTAAATACCTTATAGATATAGATAGGATTTTAAAAATTAACATATTTATTTTTAAAACAATGAAAATTGCAATGTTTTTAAATGCAAGGGCTAAGGGAAACCCTTTTAACTAAAGTTAACTATACAGAAAAAGTATTTTCCAGGCATGTTCTTGCTATTTCCAACTGTTACCTTTGTACATTTTTCTTGATATAGTCCTCACAAAGATGGTATTGAGTATTTTTGTTAAATAGCCGTGTAATCTCGACACAAAATCCTGCCAGACTTCACAGATTATGTAATACCAAGTCTAGATATTTTTAGAGTTGAAGAGCTTCACAAAAATTTCTGGGATTAAAACTTGAAGATCTTTTATATAAATATTACTACACTGACCTATTAGGATAATTCAGATCAGAATGTTTCATTAAGTGCTATTTTTCAGAGGTTGTTACTTTTTTGTGCATTTGTGTTTTATATAAGCAGTAGCCCATGATACAGGTGACACTCCCATTTCAGAAATTTTATTCAGACTAGATTATTTTCCTCTGTCATTTGTTTATTATGGTATTATTCACCTGCTGTCAAAAATATTGTGTAGTACTGTTGTGTTTGTTAAAGTTGAAAGACTCCCTGCATTTTCTGTATGTAATTTCTGAAGCATTTTGGTGTGTTTCAGGATAAAAGATTATAATTTAAACTTTAGTGATCATCCTTAAACTTGGCAGTACAATATATATAAATACTTCAGAGTACCACCCTCTTTGTTCCTTATGCTAATCATGAAAACATGGTCACTTTTTAGTCTCAGCTTCTGCTGGCTGTTGCTGCTTTGGAGTTGTTGAAATGCTGCTTGCAGTGGTTTATTGTCTTGCCTTTCTGTGTGACTTGAAGCCACGCTCTTGGCGTGATGTACTTCTAGTTTTGAGGACCTTCTGTGTCTTCTCATTGTCAGAGTTTCTGCTCTCTGTGTATGGTTTCTGATAAAGAGTACTTGCAAAACTCAAAGCTCAGTCTGACATGTTCTGCCTTTGTCGCTTCCACCCTTGGTTTTGGTGCTTTTTCTCTCCTCCCATGTGAATTTCAGCTACAAGCACATCCAGGGAATTTTTTTGTGTCTGTGTATATCTTGATGGGCCATGAACCTCTTCAGCTGGCCAACACCAAGTTTTTGTCCATTTGGTGTGATTCCTTTTGCTTTATGCTTCATCTTCCATTAGTGTAAGTGCATAAGTTAACAAATAAGCAAGGCATACTAAGTTGTGTGGTTGTTACTTCATTAGTACAAACAATACTTTTAGACACAATTTTATTCTTCCCTATATTTATCTTCACATTCTAGGCCAATAAAATTCTATTGTTAAGCACTGAGCTGTTTATTTTTTTAATAATACGAAAACATCCAAGTGCAGCAAAATTACAAATTGCTGCCATTCCTAAACTAAAAACAATTGGCAAAGTGATTTTAAATTACATCTTCTACTTAAAAATTTACATCTGAATGGAGATTGGTTATTTCAAGTTTCAGCCAGATGGTAATTAAAATAGGCAAGTTATAAATCTTTCAGAATAAATATTCTAGTTTTGAATGTAAATGCCAGCATACCCTTAACTGCAGTTTAGACACTGAATGCTGTGGTAACAACTTAGTATATGTATCCATTTTAGTGTATTAACTCAGTGACCACTGGTGTTTTGATAATTTATTTAAATCTCATTTCTAACCTACCTAAACATCTTGTCTTGAATTTTTTGTATTTATTAACAGTACTTCATATAACAAATTTAGTACAGAACATTCAGAAAAGGAATAATTATATGGTCATTGCAGTTAACCAAATAGGGCCATTGTGCAGTCATTATCTAGCAATACATGACTGAAGAACTTGATTATTGTCATTGCTTTTAATTTTTATTAAATTAAGGTTTTTTTAATAGTGTCATTTTGCAAATGGTTCTTAGCAGTAATACCTTCCAAGCTACCATAATCACTGGATAATTAACCTGCCAGGATTAAGCACACTCTACTTTGCCTCAGGATGCTTAACTCTCAAATAAGGTCAATTATCTCCTGATGATAACTGCTTTGTCACAAGTTGCTGCTTAATTTGGCTGTAAAAGCTCACCTTAGAATACATATTTTACAACTCAGAGTAACTTCCAGTAACAGGGTGGTCAAAAGAATGAAAGCTTTGTAAGCAACACCTTTACACAGAGCTGTAGAAAGGTTCCTATACAGTAATTAATCTAGGCCAGTAAAGGAAACTAAATTTGTGTGAATCACTTTCCATTTTCCTGGTTAGGGCTAAATGGTGGTGTATATTAAATATGTGACCCATCAAAGTCCATCATGGATACAGGAATTTGAATTAAATTTCCAGTCACCCCAAAAGATGTCAGTTACAATGGCATCTCCTCAGGGAAGGAACTTCCTTGGGGGAACAGTCTGTATATTTTTGCATGTGCACTTGGCTAGCAGTTTCTTCAGGATTTAAGGGAGACTGCAAGGTTTTTATATGATTGATCTTCACATCTGGCACCAGTTCATGACTCAAAAGAATATTTGTTGATATTGATGTGGTAAAGATCTTTTGGGTTTTCTTGCTATGTGTAGGCAGGGCATCACTGAAAATTTTTAGAATTTAGAACCTTTGGAGTTACAGACACGTTGAACTTTTTCATCTGGTGCTTTACAACAAAAACAGTAAACCAATGATATAACTGGTAGTATTCAGTGTACAGTGATCCATAGAGGTTGAGGAGCTTTTGTAGAAGAGAAATTGTGAAATTATTTTGAAATACAAAATAATAAAGAAAACAAAGATAAAAATTATTCTTTAAAATTTGATCCTCTTTGTCTCTAGTGTAAAGAGCTGTTACTTCTAAACACTCAGTCTCTGAACAAATTAATTACAGGATTATAAGCTGAAGTTTTGCAAAGACAGAGCATCTGTGATCCCATTGTGAAATTGCTGCTCTTGTGACAGCAAATGTGCTGAAAAGAAAGCAGGTTGTGTACAAGATTTGTACATTTTAAGAAGCTATGACAATAGGTTGAGTGGTGGTTCTAGAATTAGAAATCCCGAGCTTTAAAGAGATAAATGCCTTTGGAATAAGATAGCAAATGTGTCTTGTCATCATTTCCTCTTCACAATTCTGCTGGAATGGTACATTGTGTCCCCTTTGTTTAAAATATTTTCAGTTGAGGTATCAAATACTAACAGAAAGATCCCTACAAATGTAAGTGGTTTGAACAGCAACCTTTAATACCATTTTTAAGTCTTTATAAAGGCGAGTCTCTTGAATTACATGGAAAATTCTCTTCAGTGGTGATGAAAAATATTTAATATAAAACTGAGGGGTTGGTGGGATTTTGGTGAGATTATGATGAGATTAATGAACTCCTTATTTTGAACTTGAAGGCAGTCTGTAGTTTTGTGCTTGTTTTAGCTGAGGGAGGGAATGGAAATACTGATAAGTTTTCTAGTATAAACTGTGTTCAACACACTAGGATTTACACGTAAATGGCAGTTTCCAAACAAATTTGTCTATTCCCTTGCTGTAAGCTCTCAGTCCACAGAATTTGATATATTACATATTACATACAAGATATGACACTGAGAACAACCTTCAGTTCCACCTGCAAATTTCCTCTACTGCATTATTACCTGGGATCAGATTGATACCTGCAGGGTTAGGAATCTGCCCACAGCCCAGAAAAATCTTGAATGAGACATAATCGCTTTTGTAAGATAAATGAGCTTCATGGTGATTCTCTTCAAACTAGTGTGCATTCATAATGGCATAACTGAATTATTTGAATTTACACAGTGCAATTCCTGCTGTTTCTAGACCCAGCACATAGCTTTCCACAACCATGAGAGTTCTTTTACACTGGTGAGTTGTCTGACTTTGAGGAAACCATTAAGAAGTAGGAGTCAGGAGAAAATCAGATGGCAGATGTAATTTGGTGTAGGGAAGAAGGGAAATACAGTTTGACTGTCAATAAATAATGAAAGAGAGACCAACATTTCAGTCTGTTCTTCAGTATCAGATGGGGCTAAGGAGTGAGGAACGTGGCAAAGAATTGCTGGTCATGCCATAAATATCACTAAGTTGATGTTTCTGTTTGAAGTATTTTCAAGTAGGCATTTATAATTATTATTGAAAGGCAAATAATAGATGGTATTTCAAACAGGGTATCTTGAAGAGACTCATTTTAGTACAGCTGACTTGCATGTATGTTATGTAAAGAGCCCTTAAGAAACATTTTCTTCTTGTCTTACTGGACCTGGTCTATTTTGAGAGGTTATAGTCAGTCACTGGTTGTTGGCATGCTATCATCCTTAAGAGTTCAGCCTTTACCTTCTACATCTCTGTTCACTTGGAATTAAATTTTCAGAAACAGTAATCATCTTAAATGACATTAAGTTGGGTGTTAGTGTTTTGCATTTCAGTTTATATACTGATGTTTTCTTTTTTGTTGTGCTTTCAGTTCTCAGAAACTTGCCCCACAGGTGAGGGTAATTATCTTCAGTTCCTAGGCTGGGTGAGAGACTGAGGTTTGCACAGTTCCCTACAGGGAGTCTGTGCTTCACTTAAAAATCGTAGTCAGATATTCTGACCCAGTTTATTAAATACACATGGGAAAAAAATTTTTAAGGAGACATCTCATCTTTCCTTCTATTTTAACAGGTAGAGGTTTTTAAGGTCAGCTGCTGCTGGTGTTTGCTTTTCCAAACTGCAGTAAACAGATAGTATTTCTTTTTATAAATCTTACATTTAAGATTTCTGCAAAGCCTTATTAAAAATTGTAATTCTGAATGGAGGGAATTAGAAATTGTAATTCTGAATGGAGGAAAAATAAATACTATTTTTGTTTGATCTCTTTGTAGAATTTTGATGCCCTTTTCCTGTGATAGATGTTGTGTTTTCAATTATAGGACAGCTATGGTGTTGTAATATTGCTCCTTAATTCATAGAATTAACTTTCTCAGTAGTGGAATATCTAATAAATTGTGGCCATCTGAAAAATGAGAGGGTCTCTAGCACAAGGGAGGTTGATAATGTCAGTGGTGTGTTGTAAAGATGTGCTGTGGGAAGGATGCTGAAACAGCCCAAGGCTATTTCAGCTACAGACACTGAATCTGCTGCTTCTTCTCTCCTCTTTTTTTTCCCCTCCCATGTGAACTGCAGTGGCTCTCTAAGATAAAATGCTTTTAAATCATTTCCCAACCTTGCAGCCGTTTTTGATAAAAGCCCTGTTATCTGAAATGATATGAATCACTGTGGAGTTAACCATACCTTTTACAACAACATATTTTGTTGTGATTCATTCTGTCTCAATTAATCATCTTATTTATCTATATTGTCTCAGCTGCTGCACTGAAATTCATGAGTAATAAGCAAGTAATTATTTTAGTATAGTTTACCTAGTACATCATGAATGAAAGGAAAATTGAGAGCCAAGTATTTAAATTTATATTTAGTGCTGCTTTCAGCTAATGTCTAGCTATTTAAGCAATTTAGGCAGCCTATCTCAAAAAATGTCTTTCTTGTTTCCTGTTATGGGAAACAAGCAGGTATTTAGAAGCAAAGCTTATACTTTCCAACAGACTTCATTTCTTAAAACTAAAAATATTTTCTGGTAGTCTCTCAGAATGCTTAGGGATATTTATCCTTCCTTATGCTATGCAGTGTTGAGATACTTTTAAGACTGTGAATACTGGAGAACATGCAACACAAGACAGAATGTCCTTTGAGAGAGGAAAGCAGATTCCACGGTTTTTCAGCAGCTTGTGTTTTACTGACAATGATTGATAACCCTTTTCACTTTGTAGCACGTCCCAGAGCATCTCATAACACTTCATAAACATTAAAGCTCAGAATAAACCAATAAGGTGGGTGTGTAGTCTTGACTGTTTTACAGGTGGACAATTGAAAGGTTATTTGCCCAAGGTCATACAGCAAGAGCAGAGCCAGGAACAAGCAAAATTGAATTCTAACTTTTTTCTTCAGTTAAGTGTCCTGAAATGTGTTCAGCTGCTGAATACATCTTGGACAAAACTCACCTGTCTTGAGGAAAGAACCTGCACAATCTGGCTTTCAGTTTTCACTATAGTATTAACATATGTCTCTGAAAGTCTTTCAAAGGTAAACTACATATGCCTTTTAATACTCAGATCACTAAGGCAAAAATGTATAATATATAATATCTAATATATAATTTAAGAACTGCAAAAATAAGAGTATGAATAAAATTGAGTTACACAGTTGATATGAACAAGAAGAAGAGAAGCTGAAATGCTCACAAATGCTTCATTAAATCAGTGTAAATTCAGAACTTTTCAATTTTACAGAGATATTTGCAGATAACAATGCAGGTGAAAAATAGGTTACAATAAAGCTTTGTTTTCCAATCCAGCTAAGGTTAATTCGATGCCGCCTCATTGCAAGCCCTGTTTGGGGCAAATATAGCCAGTTTCTGATTCAGAAGATTAGGTTATGCTAAAGCCTCTTATGGCAATATGTGCTGGAGCTTCTCCCCCTGTTATAGATAGTCCTTGCAGTGGATTGTAAGGCTGCAGTGCCATGTTATCCCCATGGATAGCATCTAAGGGTGAGCTGCCCTTATCACATGATGTCATCCCCCTTTACTCAGATGAACAATTTTACATCCAGAGCAAGAGTGAGTTCTGTGGGCCAGACTGCTGTTAATCACTGAGCTGGTCCAGCTTTCTCAAACAACACAATCACTAGATCTGATTAGATGAGAGGGTAATGCATGGTGGTACAAAGGACTTTGAAAGAGAAAGCATGATAACCTCTCTGTTTCATCAGATATAAGCAGCCACTGCTGTTAGGGTCTCCCAGACAATACAGCAAAGAAACAATTATTGACTGACTTAAATGTTATTATGAATGGATAAGTTGTAAATCAGCTGTAAATGTTCTTGGCCAGAGGTTTTTATATAAATAGACAGTTTTTACCTAAAGAGTATGTATTGATGCTTCCTGTGCTTATAAATTTGAGTCTGAACTAAGGTTCTTGAAAGGGGAGAAATGGAAGGATAGTTGAGGAGACAGTAGTAGGTCCATGCTGATGTTCAGAATCTTGAAAACATGGTTTGGGGGTTTTGGAATAGAATTGGCAATATCATTATTATGTTAACCTATTTTTCTGTACTATTGCATAGCACTATTTTTTCAAAACTGCAGTTTCAGCCTTGTTCTTTGTGTCATGTTATCTTTCTCTGTCAACACCTTCCTTCCCTCTGTTTATATAGCTCATATAATATTTTTATTCCCTCAAGAGAGTTTCACATCTCATTATAAATCTATTAGCTAGTTTCATTTTTCTGGCTTGCTTCAACAAAGAGCAAAATTAGGCATTTGAACCCTCTCTTCTTTCCAATTAGCTATATAATCTTCTGTTACCAGGATTCCTTCTGTAGATTTTATAAGAATAAATTTAATCTGCTGATGTTTGCCTTAATACTATTGAAAAGTTGCTATGTATAAGTAAGTTAATGAAGACAGATTTTTCCTTCATGTGCTGACATAAACACTGAGGGTATTTAGAATGGACATATACTAAACTATTACTGATTAAAGTCTGTATTTTTTTTAAATTATAATTTTGAGTTTAGGCAGTGATGTTAAATTGAAAATTAATTGTGCATATATTATTAAGCACATGCAATGGGGCATAAATATATGTAAGGGTTGCAAAACTATTTTGCTAATTTAATTTTTTTCAGAGTTTTCCTAAAAGCAGGAAATAAGCTTGGAAAAGAAATAGAAAAAGTATATTGCAGCATACCTGATATATTTAAAAGATAGATAAAAGCATCCATAGTTTTCCCAAAGGCATTAATTGATCTCTAAAACCTTGCCTTATTTATAAACTTAGGCCACCCTGTTTATCACGCCTTTGGGTGATAATTTTGCAGCCACATCAAAGTGTGTCCTTAAGCTGTATTTTTAGGTTTGATGGTCGTATTCTGACTTGAAAAAACATTTGTTTAAGTACTGACCTATCAGGGAAGAAGTGTGGAGAAGTTGCTTTGCTGTATAAGTTTTTTGTTCTAAGCTAACAGAACTTATCCCTCCTAGTCATTGCATTTGGATCTTTTTTAGTTCTCCAGAGAAATGTTCCATTAAACCCGTACTTAAGTAGTACTACTGCTAATCCACATGTGATAAGTAACATTGTCAATATGTTGCTCTTTAAAGGACAGAATTGTAGCAGTTTCATGACTGGGACAGTACAACTTTTGAAATACAGAAGGCTGTCTGTTTGTTGGTTATGTTTCTAATGGTGTAGAGGGGAACCCCCTATTCTGAACTTGAAATTCTAGGAACAGTTATGTCCATTATCTTCAATTTATGTTCCCTGAAGGCTATAATTTCACAAGTGCAAAGTTTCTTTCTTCCCCCATGGCTAAGGAGAAGGACTTCCTCTCCACTCTTGCAAAGGAACCAGCCATCAGCATCTGCTTCTGGTCTCACCAAATGAGCTGGGCTGTGCTTTCAGCAGGAAAAACCCTTTAGTGTAGGAGAAACTCACCTGAAAGCAATGGCAAGGGGCTACACATTCCAGAGGAAGACCCTTAGGATTCCCAGCCAGCCTTTGTGGTACTTCTCAAGCTGTTTGGCTGTTGTCAAGGTATAGCCTTGCTAGCTGAATAAGCTGTTTGAAGATGTCCTAAGTATTTCTGGAGTTAGGAATTCTATTTTAAATTTTTCTGATGCTGGAAAGTCATGGATCTCAATTCAAGGGAAATTCACTATCTTTTCAGAACTTGGGAAATTCTGCCTCTTCATCTTGCTATTATTGTCCTGAGTCTAAGCCAGTCTGCAGGCACCAATCAACAGCATTTCTGTTCATTTCTCTTTGTCTGTGACTGCCCTTCTGTAGGATTCTGTTATTGAGAATCTGAGAGGCCAAGCTATGGACAGTATTTTTGATCCTATGTTCTCTTTAGGATCTCTTTTAATAAAGCATATTTCTGCTCCAGAATTCCTCTGAGAAACCAGGGCATGTTTAACTTGTGTCTCAGACTGTTGACCTCTCTAAGGTGTGCAACAGTCCTTTAAATAAAAAAAAACCAGAATTCTCATGAAAAATTAAGTGGTAGCCATAAAATGTGTTGTTGTCGTAGTCCTGATTGCTCTGCAAGGAGGACCTCGCTGCAACTGGGAAAATATCCGAATTTTCATGGGATCACAGGTATCCTTTACCATCAGTTTACCTGGTTTTTCTTAACCTCTTTTGAAATGTGGATGGGCAGTCAGATGGTCTTAACACACAATATTTGCTGTATGTGTTATTTTGGAGCAGCTATGATTAACATGTCTTTTTCCTCTTGTTGGAATTTCTACTAGAGCAGGAGAAATACATCTGTGAGTGGTCTTGGACACATACCAGTTTCAGATAAATGGATCAGTCAATTTAAATTCTGCATATATAGTTGCCAAACACTATGCATTTGATTTGAACATCAAAGTAAATGCCAGATTTGGATGGAGCTGCATCTTGGTATATGTGAATTACGATAATGAGTCAAACTACTGAATCTCACTGCTCAAAAAAGAACACTCATCATCTGGAACCAAATTCCTTTCTTCTAGAATCTAAAGTCATGAAAAGAGATGAAGAAGTACATAGCCTTATGCTGCCAGTTGTAGCCCATCTCTGAATAAGCATTACCTGAGAGGTAGGTGGGCAGGCTTAGGAGCATTCTAAAGTGTGGAATGGTGGGAGGTTGGACCCATTATTTAGACCCCTTGAAAACCCTATGTTTCAGGAGTCCATATTAGCTTTACTTGCAGATGAGTTTCTTGAATATTTCAAACAAGAACTCTGTGTCCCAGGATGAGTGGTGCTTGATTATATATTTCAGGTGGAACAAGCTAAAATCAAGATCAAAGTGTTAAGGATGTTAACATCATCTTCAGCCACATTCTTGGGATAATTTTTAAGTCTGCAAGGAAGTGACAACATTACCTATCCCAAAGTTATTTTTTCATTTATGGTAAAGATATCAAGTATTTTATGGGAGGGTCTTCATTGTAACAGACTTTATTAAGGCCGTAGGGATTCATTTTGTACCTCTTCCATTGGAGTTGATTTTTTTAGGAACTTAAATGTCAATTATCACTTTTTAACCATGCTTAACCTCTGCTACTCTTAAGAAGGTTTCTCTTTATTGTTACTTGAATTTGAAAAATGCATTGTGTAAAATATTGCAGCATAAATTAACAGAAGTTACCTACCTTGGAAGACATTTGCATAGATTTAGTGGGAAGAGAGCAGGTAATAGATTATTGAACAATGCTATTAGACCAGGAAAATGCTTAATTCAGGAGTAAGCTATACAGACATTCTTGTCTTGTGGATGCTGTTCAAGGTAACAACTTTTAGAATTGTGTTTCATGCAATGAAGCACAAAGAAAACCCCCTAATTTTTCTGTTTTACAATCTTGTACATTCGATGATAGCATAATGATTTTGAGAGTTGGGTGGATGCAGAGAATTGGGTAACTTATATAATATGTAGAAATGCTTCAAATTATTTCTTTAATTAGATTAGAAAAATATTTTCAGCACTACTGTTTTTTATTTGTTAGTGAGATCTTCTGCAATAAATCCTTGTTCAGGATCACAAGGAAGAAAAATTATTTGTCATGTAAATAAAAATTCACAGAAGGAGATTTGAAATATAATCAATTGATCCTGAAGACTATTTGAGATGTAACTAATTTTGTCTATGCTAATTTGCCTAAACCCTGTTACTAATTTAAATTGACATCGGAGCAAGTTGCAATGCTTAACTTTTCATAACATTTCCAAATATATATCTATACTGTGCAAAACAGAGTAAGAGGCATGCCTTGTCCTGAGAAACTTACATTTTAAACAGAGATAAAGAAAAGGAATAAAGAGAAGTAATGACCAGAGAGAGGTGAAATCTCTTAACACTGATGATACACTTGTTCAGTGCCATTACAAAATGTAGCTAAGGATTTTGCTCCATAATCTCATATATCAATTTTTAAAATAAATGCAGTGAATGGAAAAGAGAAGTAGTAATGATGATATGTGCTAAAGTTAGATATACAAGTCCTTTCATATGGGTTTTTTAGGAATTCTCTTATTTTCTTCCATGGTGTTTTTTGTTTTCTTTGTTTGCTTTCAGTCTTAAAAATCATGCAGAATTAAAGCAGTTCATGATCAGTTGAAATTTCAAATATTTAAGACAGCAGTTTTTAAGATTGACTGTTTTCCATTTACTGACTGTTACTTGGAACCAAAAGAATCTTGTATTTTTGTAAGCATAGTAAGCTACACTGTTTTTCTTTAAACTTTAGGGTATGAATTATATTCCTATAATGACAGCTGCAGGGTGGAATGTTTTAACACACTGGAGTGAGATATATCTTGGACACATTCTTGGTACCTTAAGTTCAACATGCTCCATATGGTGCCACTGAGCCAGTGATTTTGAAGAAAACAGTTAAAGACTGCTGAAACAGCGTAAAATACAAATTAGTCTTTGCTATATAAGTAAAAAAAATCACTGTCAATCTTTTCAGCTTCCTGCATGAATACTTCCAGCAACTTTCAGTAGTAGTCCCCATGTTTTAAAACAACTGTTGAATTCTAGCAGAGTCGAGTGAAAGCTTGTGGGCTAAGAATACATTAACTGAATTATGCCTAACTCTTATGCAGGGGAGCAAAGGGAAAGGAGATTGGGATTCCCTGCATTTCCACATTAGTTTTTAATGTGACAGCAGGGTTTGTGTGGTGCAAGATCTGTGAGAAGTAGCTGGCTCTTTCGTAATTTGGCCCTCTGTCAGCACAAGAGCACCATGAAGGAGCTGTGTTGGGAAGGTGTCTCAGTCCTACTGTTGAGAGTACTAATGATACAGTATCCTGTAGTAAAACTACAGAATAACTATTGTTGCTACTAAATATTTTAGTGTTTGGAGAAATAAATTAGCTGGGAATTACATTTTCAGAACATTGGATGTTTTTCGTTCATGTTTTCATTTGTAGTATCAAGACCAGAAGGAGTTAATGTATGAGTAACTTGCTTGTCTATCTTTTACCTTAGTTTAGTTGATTTTTTTTCAATATCACTCTAACCCTGGGTTTTCAGAATTTCTATTCAAGCTGTGCAAAATTCTTACAGCACACTTGAGTTCTTAGTACTGAAGTTATCAGTTCATACCCTGATTTTTACTGATATTGACTTGATGTAAATTTTCATCCTGGATTATTATTATTCTTGTCCTTATTATTATTGTTAATTACTAATAGTGTTGTTGTTGTTGTTATCATTATCATCATTATGGCTTTTTAAAAGCATCATACGTGAGCTCCAAAGAAAAGACCAAGGATTACACAACAATGCAAAAATTCTATTCTTCTCAAGTGGTACCAACCTTAAATTGTTTTGTATTGGTGTTGACTCATAAGAACAGATTTCCAAATGTAAGCATGAGACAAAGAGCCACAGTACACCAGCCTATTAACCTGTACTTGGATACCTTCTGGATCAGCAAAGCAGCACATTGAAGTGAGAGCACCAGTGGTGAATGAAGCCTGTGAGGGGGTGATTTGCAGTTATATTAGTGTGAAGTTGGACATTACAGCCTGAGTTGATCTAAGAATTTCCTGCTGGAGGAATATGGAGATCTTGCTCCCTGTTGTCCCTTTCCAGACTTGTAGTTTCTGTGTCAGGTTCCCTCTGTATGGTGTAGCTAAGGCAGCAGAGACAAGGGCGATATTTTTAAGAAAAGAGGATGTGGCCGCATGATTTTCTTGATTTGGGATTTAGTTAATTAGAGATAGTCCATCTAAAAGTAAGAAATCAAAAAACAGTCCTTGAGCTTCTTTCCCAAAGATAAATTGTTACAGTCTATAAAATCATGAGGCAAGGAATGATAACTACCATTTCAGTGATCCCATGTTAGAGCTGCCTGCACTGTTTTAGTCCTTCTAGATATAATTAGGTAAAGTCATCATGAATAGTTTGTGTACAAATTTCCATCTTCGAGCTGAATATAGCTCGAATGTCAAATTTCAAATGATAATTACTTATGATATTTGGTAAACCCTTTGGGATACAGCCAGTGAGTATCTGTGGTAAAGGACGTCATTGTCAAAGGATTCATAAATTAAGTTCTTGTACACTCAGAAAATATATTGAAAGCATGAATGCTTATGATACAGTATATGTCACAGCAAACATAGGTCAAATATCTGCTTTAAGTGAAAAACAGTATTAAATATTGGCATTAGAGAGATGACCAGAACATCAATGATGCATTAAAGTTGATACTTTCTCATCATACATAAAATGAGCACCTTTTCTCTTTTTTCTGCAGCAGCAGGATTCTCTAGTTTAAAAGGGTGTCTGTTGATGTTTGTCGAGTCACTGGACATATGTTGGTATATATTATGTAAAAGACTCATTCAGCTGTACTTCCCTCATCACTGATAGCTGGCTGGGCCTTCCTGTCTCCATGGCCATCCTAATCCATTTGATATGATGATATAATGCAGCTGTTCACAGAACACTGTTCTCTTTGTTTCTGAAGTGTAAAACTTCCAAGCCATACATGTAATGTAAGCCAAGGAGGTGATCCCAAGGGATCCACTTGACCTATTGGTGCCTGCCTTCATTCTGTGCCATGGGCAGACCAGCAGAGTTACAGTCCTGCTCTAAATTGGAAGACAACTGTGCTGCCTTTCTCTGAGTATCAGTTCATTGTCGCTATGTGTGAGAAGCTTGGGTTAAGCTCTGTGTTAAGCTTGTGCTTCGCTATTCCAAAACAAGTTGGTGTATGAAAGACATAACAATGGTGTTATATTGCTCTGCTGGGACAAAAGGGGGACCAAACCCTTTTTCTGCACATTAGTACTCTTTGCTGAAGGAGGCAGGGTCCAGCCTGTCTTTTACATTCCACATCCCAGCCATTGGTGTATAATTTGATGAGAGGAGGAAATAAAGAATAAGGGAAAGACTTGAGAACATCCAGTGGAGCTCTATGCCTGGAAATGACTCTATATTTCCCAGTGATGGAGAAATTGCCTTAGCATTTTATACCCACAACAGCTCAGTCTTGCCTGAGTGCAAACCTGAAAGTGGTTTTCTTTATTCAGGCCAGAAGCCTGTTCATACTTTGCTACTTACAGGCCAATAAATTACTTCTTCAGAAAGTTCCTATTTTGATAAATGGATATGCTTGTGTGTTTGCACTATATTATGTACGAGGAGCCTTGTCATCTTATTGAAATTATTGGACATTGAGAGATACCAAGTATTTATGGCTAGATTTAACGATTTTAAAGGAAGGAAATTATTGCAGCCCCAGGGCAACAGTAACTTATATAGTGACAACTTATACATGTTTTATGTACCTACTTACTTCAGTGTTTACTACAAAAGTATAGTTACCATAGCAATGACCATGTCACCAGACTTCTTTTCTAGTTCTGAAATGCAAAATACCCAAATGCCACCTGAACTGTGAATATTCTCTGCACAAGTAATGAAAGTAGAAGTTGAGAGTGTCACACACTTTTCTAAACAAACAGCAACACACGGATTTACAGAACGTTTTATGTTGCAAATGGATGTTGGGTTGTTAGCATCCCTAATACTGTAAATTCTTTGCCACTAAGCTGCAAGAAAAGCTTCACTGGCTCCTATCAGAAGAGACTCCACTAGTATATACTTAACCTGTAGTCTTCTGTGAAATGTTGGTACTTACCTGCAATGTTTCAAGAAAATAATGTGTACTATTCAGGAAGACACTTTATCTGATTTTAAGTGTTAGTTAAATAAAACTATCCTTTGGATATTTACAGGTTGTTAGTATTATATAAAATAGCATCACAGAAAGTGGTGTGATTTTTACCTGCTGCTTCTTTTATTTTAGAAATGGCAAATTTATGAAGAATTTAGGTGGCAACTTCTAAACCTTGGCATGTTGCTCACTACCCAATAGAATTGAGAAGCCAGGTACTAGATTTCCCAAATCAACATTAACCACTGGGCAGTAAAGCATTACCTCAGTATGACTTGTGCACTAGTAAAAGGTGAAAACTCTTGCCACACTTGCAGACCACTCCTTTTCATAGCTGGATTTTCCCATGTGTAGGCAGTGTGACTTAAGTATGGATACTTGAAGAAAAGCAGTTTGCAGGACTGCAGACTTAATCCACCATAGCAGTCATTCTCTTTTAATAAAGACTGGTCTACAAGGAAACAATAATCTGAACTGAGAGAGCACATCATTTTGAGCACAACAGCTTTAACTCAGATTTGTATTGTGTCTACTTGTGGACAAGCATATGCTGGAACAGAGGTGGGGTATTTTTCTTGTTTAACTGAGCAGAAGTGTGGCACTGAACAAACATGGCAACACTTGGAGCCAGCCTTTAGCAATGCCATGTGAAAATGTGAAAGTAAAATTGATCTACATTCATGTAATGGTTTATCTTTTCTTCCTTACATTGTGTAGTGTCAGAATTCTCACAAAGAAAGAATCTCACTTTGCTGGGTAGGGATATGGACATGGTCCTGTTAGGTATTACATTTATCTGTAGGAGTTTTAAAGAAGAGTAAGGAAATCACTTTAGCTAGGGAGTTTGATCCAACCTCCCTGAGTCCTGGCAGTGAACATGTGGACCAGGTGGTTCAGATTCCAGCTTTATATAGCAGTGCTGTTGTTTAGACTCTTTAATCTGATCAGAGGATCCCAAAGGAAAATTAAGTCTTAAGTTACAAAGAAGGAAGGAAGCTTTTTTACACAGCTTCAGTGTTGACTGAGAATTGTGTAAAAGGATTCAAAAAAGCCCCTTTCATGGTGTTGTAATTCTTAACCATTAAGAACTAATTTCAGCTACTTCAGTTTTTGTTTGGATTCTTTCAGTTCTCCTATGTTTCTTTCTCAGAAAAAAACCCTCAGTGTTTTTATATTTATCTAGGCAGCAAGTGGCATTTACAACTAATCCTTGAAGTGCATAGGTGTACTCTTCAACCAATGACACTTGAACTGACCCAGGACGGGCAACCTGCAAAACTAGATGATTCAGTTTGCTGGTGCTTCAAAAGTACCTTCAGCTGTGTGACTGTGCATGAATTACCAGCTCAGCCTGGTAGCTCAGGCAGTTCTGAGACATCTGTGATGCTCCAGTGCCTGCTACAAACATGCCCAGAGACTCACATTGTGCCTGATCCTTGCAGAGCCATCCAGCCTCTAATTTCCCAGCTAGCCTTTGGCAGTGACCTGTCCATGGGGAAGGAAAGATCTGGCAAATCAATGGGCTGTGACCACCCAGCTTTACACTGATGGGCAGGTGTGGGAGAAGCTCTGTCCAGAGAGCCCCTCATCCCTGCAGCTGATGGGCTGTGTGATGGATTAGGTCACTCTGTCTATGTCACCTCTTTTACCACATACTGCTTTCATAGTCAGAGGTGTGTTTGTTCCAGCTGTGATGTTAAAAAGTGTAACTCTGTTTACATCTACAGGGAAGGTCTGGCCAGAGCATTATTTATCATTACTGCCAAATACACTCAGTACAGACTGAAGCACATGCATCTTGTGTATGGTTGAAAGTGTAGCATACACTCATTGCTGTTGACACTGCAACAGGCTTAGGAATAAATCTGCTTTATTTTCTGGATGAAGGCTGTCTTTCTCCTGCTAAAATCTGACATCCAGTTCTTGTTCTGCAGCTAGTCAAGTATTGTTTTTCTTTGCTGTTCTCTTGCTGGTGCAGCCACGTGGTGTGGGGTGGATTCCATGTGTGTGATGCTCACACACATGCTGCTCTGCTGCCAGGAGCGGAGGACCTAATCTTTTGTGACATGAAAAGAAACTTGCTGGTACAGTACATTGCTAAATGCTACAGCCTGACTTTATGAAATGGGAACACCGCAGGGGAATCTGGCAAGGAAGATGTGTTTATGTAACTGAATTGAGTGTTGCAACTGCCATCACTTAGTTCCCTTGGCTGCAGTGAGCGAGTTGTGAGAGAAAAACAATCCAAACAGAGATCTTCAGATGCTAAGGGCAGCTCTAATTACATACAAATAATTAATAAAAATGAAGTGAAATATTGTCAGAAAATACAAATACCATTAATTTTCTTCCATGATCGTGTGTACCAAGATCATTGGTAGGGACAGAAACACTCAGGCTTTTGCACTTTTATTTGAAGTATATATATTGTTTGAGTGTCTTCAGCACATTCTGATATCCCAGAGAGATTCATGACACAAGAGTAATTGCACATAACATAAACAAGATCTGCATTAGTTGGCTCTTTTACTCAGAATCCTTTTCCAAGTCCAGATGTGTGATGTGTAAATGTTAGGAGAACAGTCCTTATGAAGTAGCTTTATCAAATGCAGCTAGTCTTCCAGCAAAATGGAGAAAATATAAATTAGCACTCAAGACCTTGGTCAAATCTGGTGCATAAAATTTTACGATTATATTTACGTTCCATATGTGCTTTGGACAAGTGCCATGTTTGTAAAGAACTGCTTCAATATTATTTTTTTAAAGTGACACTTTTAGCACAGTATCCTCTGCAAACTGTTCACTGCTTGCCATGTAAGCCATCCAGGCTCCAAATAAACTGTTCATTTTCATGGTCTAAACCTGAGATCAAAATGCCTTTTTAGAGCATGGTGATTTTCAAAACATGGCATGGTAGATATCATATGTGGCTTCTTTAAGCACTGTTCAGAAGAGCTGATTAACATGACTGAAAGAGGAGCATGCATGATATAAAAATCTGACAAGAGGCAAGGAATTAGGAAGTTCTAGTATACATGTTTGCTACTGCTGAATATCTGTTCTGACTTGTTTATAACATAATTATATTTTAGTAAATTATGTGAGCACTACATTCCTTGTAGCTCTTTAGAAAAGAAAATAAACCTCAAACCAAGGAGATTTTACAAATTTGTGCCACTTTTCAGAGGCCCCAGCCTATTTTTTCTTCATTTCCCTAAATCCATAAATAACTGTCTTTAAAAGAAAAAAAAAAAAACTCCAATGCAGCATCTGGTGTGCTGTTATTGCCACTACTTCTGTTCTGAGAGTATAGCACTACTGCTTTAGAATGTTCTCATTCACTTGTTATCTGGTATTTGGCCAAAAAAATTATTACCAATGTAAGAGAAAGAAGTAAATTTCTAGAGCCCAAATCAGAATGCAGTCTGAACAAAAGAACAGCACTGAGCTGACCCTATAGCTCTTTTCAATTTTTGCATAAAATGGAAGAGACACAGCATCTTGGAAAAAAATCACAGGAATCCTTTGTGTTGGAAAGTGTGAGTCAAACTAAATAGCTTGAAATAACTTCTGTTATATTTAAACACAAATGTAATGCTAGAGGCAGAGGAAAAAATAGATTATTTATACTTCGAAACACTCAGAGGTGTGAGAAATCTGCAGTGAAGGGCTTGAGCAAGTACATAGCTAAAAATAACCTGTCCAAAACTGAATTACTACTACTATTACAATGACTACTAATTTCAGCTTCAGAATAATTTGTAGTCTTCCACTTGTCATATATAAAATAAGAAAGGTATCAGGTGCAATTGTAGGTTCATTTGCTTACATCTACTAAGCATATAGAACTGGTTAACAAATATATAAATGTATGCTCAAATTTAATGTCAATCTGTTATCTCAGTAATTAAAGAATAATTGGGAGACAAATCCGAAAATAAATGTAGTGTGTTGAAGTAATAGAATTAGAGGTGAAATGGTTGCTGTTCTGAAATGTAGCTGAGGCATAAAAAAAATTTCCTTGAGTCTGGAAGTATGTGGAGAATGCACATATGGTGGAATCAGAAATGGTAATTTTTTGTATCATTCTGTACCAAGTTTATAAAACTTTATTGATTGAAAACTATTATAGATTTTTATGATCCTTTAGAATATACAGTTGGTGCTACTAGAATGGTGTCCTTGCTTAGCAGAGATTTAGAGAAGTGTTCTTGTAAAAATAGCACAGTTGAAACTCAGAATTTTCTTTTATTCAGATGTTGACCAAATCTTTCATTTCTCTGTGTGGACTGAGTCCAAATTTTATTTTTCATCTTGGCTTTAAAAGTTGTCTATGTGAGTTTATGAACATAGCAAATTGTACAACAACTTCAGTCAGTATGCTGAAAGAAAAATGTATTTATAATTTAAAATTTTATAACTAGTGAATATATCAAATGATATCTTGAAGGGGGAACAGATAATAAGTCATTGCAACTATATTAACAAGGTAAAATAACTTCATAGTAACAAAAATATCTATCAGTACTGCTTAATATGAATGGTGCTATAGCCAATGTATCTCAAATCATAGCTGTAGGTCTTCATAACCTTCCAGTGTTCAGAAAAGGTGAGGGTGCCAATAAATTGTTATATTTTACTGGATGGGATTCCATTGCAGACACCTTGTTTTTCCCTAGCTGGAGGTCTAGTGAATATAATTGCTTATGAAAACCACTAATTTAACAAGGAAGGGCTTGGAAAATGAGTGCATGTGGAAAACTGAAACATAGGAAGTTTTAGATAGGGAGATCACATTTGTTTTGTCATGATCTATATATGCATTTGTAAAAGTCATGTAAGTGTATGTATATGTTTGTGTGTACATAAAGTTGGTTTAACAGGGAAGGCAAATGCCCAGCAGGCAAAACCACTGTGAATTCAGCATATCAATATTACTGCTGCATACCCAGTGCATCTTGGGGCAAATGGTCACACTGAAACAAAGGGATCTGCATACAGTTATCCATGGAGTAATGCATTGCTAAACTATGCACTTTTGACAAGTAAGTTGTTTTCATAATGATGTTGTTATGTATTAGGTGAAAGATTACTGATTTCAGTGCAGGAATATAATTTTCCATAATTACAATATCTGTTTTTTTCCTATAGGAATTAATGCATACTTATACACCATTTTATTATTTTATTATTTTTACCTCTTGCTTTTTGTAATTTTCTTTGTTTTCCTTTTTTTTAAGCGTGGTGTCTTAAAAGTAAAGTGGAATGATCAGTATTTTTGTAGTTTCATTTGTCATAGGAATTCTGAACCCTGCTTCATCAAGAAAAATCACAGTATAATATCAAATATCAAAGACCTTGACAGAGAGAAGAAAAGGCCTGATGGGAATCTCATGAAGTTCAGCAAATGGAAATGGAAGGTCCTCTTACCTAGGGAGCAAAGTTAGTCCCAGGACAGGCTGGGAACCACTTGGGTACAAAGCAGCTTTGCAGAAGAGGACCTCAGAATACTGGAGTGGTGCCACCAAAGGGCCACAAAGATGGGTGAGGATTGGAGCATCTGTTGTATGAGGAGGGGAGAGTGAGGGCCTGAAGAAGAGGAGGTCAGGGAGATGTTAGCAAGGCATACTAACAAGAGGTAGTAAATAAAAGGGAGGCAGACTCTTTACAGCAGTGAGAGAGGGCATGACAAGGGACAACAGGCACCCATTCAGCTACTGGAGATTTCATTTAAGCATAAGAAAAAAGCTGTGCTGTGATGGTGGTCGAGTGTTGAAACAGATTTTCCAGAAAGGCTGCAGAGACTCCATCCTTGGAAATGTTCAAAACTGGGGGGTCCTGGGCAGCCTGCTTTAGCTGACCCTGCTTGAGGAGTGGGGTTGGACTCTGGAGATGATGTGCAGAGGCCCCTCCCAAACTCAGCCACTGCATGTCTTTTTAATACCATTTTAAAATATTTTGGAATCATATTCCTTTAATTTCATTATTTGATTATTCTTTTGATCTCTGATCTGTTCGAGCCTGTCTCAAGTTCAGAATGGCTTCTAATAGAAAAATAAACTTTACCAAACTCCCTCATCCATAAATACTTAATGGTCAAAAGCAGTTAAATTCTAACTTCTATGGATTTTTTAAAAATTGATCCAAGAAATTAGCAACTTGTCCAAAATGATAAATAGTGCCTTAGTCACATCTGGAATTAGAACTTGTGTTCTTCACTCAGGACCACAGTGATCTAACTGTGGTCAGATTGAAATGTTGTTTTTCTGTGCAATGGCCATGTTCTGAGAAAGCACTGCTGGTACAGACTGAGAACTAGATTTTTCCTTCCATAAAGTAGCTACGGTTAGCTAAAACTGAAAATTTCAGAAAACAAAATTCATCTTGAGTATTCATATCTTGAATACAGATAAATGCATCATTGAATTTGCATTAAACAGCACAAGAAACTCCAGTAAGAATCCTAAAGTCACCTGGGTTTGAAATTCATTGAAAGGGTAAAATATGTGATTTGAAGATCAATTTAAAAGATTTGTTATTGCTGAAGATTGCAGTGAGCAACTTTATTTTTTTGCCAGAGTTAACCAGCAAAGCAGGCCCAGCGCATGAAGAGTGTGACACAATTGCTTTTTACAGAGTTCCCAATGCCACAGCCTCAGTTACAATTCTAAATGGCTGTGCATGACATCACACTAAACAAAGTATATAAAACAACTCAATTTCACTGCTAAAAATACATTAACCTTTTACCAGGACTAGAGAGAATCCTGCTAGATCCTAGCACTTTTAGCAGAGTGTCTGATTATTCTCTTCATCTGAAATTGCTAGATGAGAATGTCTAGTCTGATTTCAGGCTAGTTTAAGTGGTTACAATCACAGAAGGGCTCATTGAAAATGATGCAAGCTTTTATTTCTGTTTGTCACCCTCCAGCCAGAAAGGTAGCCCTGGGAGCATTCAATGAGCAGCGTTAAAGACTTCAAAAGACCCCACACATCTTCTATTTTTATGTACAAATAGAACTCTTATCTTCTAGCTATTAATATTTTTGTTTTCATTTTTATTATGTTCTCCTGATTTAATGATATTTAAGGAAGGGGTGTCTTTTTTCCTTCTTTCTCACTTCTGATGATGATGCATTTATTTTTCAGGTAGAAACAGACATTTGTATAGAGAAATGTTGTAAACAAGTATTGTTCACTAATTTGGTGCTTGTAATGTGTGAGGAGAGAGACACATACAGAGTCATAAGAAGTTCAGATCTTTAGGTAAGGATGTAAGATAGAGATGTAATACCATTTTATCCATCATAAAATTTCAAAATGGCTCAGAGGCACGTCCCTGCTGCAGCCGTTGCAGACCCTGTAATGGCATTAAGCTCTGACTCAGGGTGATTCTTTCCACAGAAGATTCTGGCAGGAACTATAGTTCTGGTAGTAACCTGAATAGGAGGATAAATAGCTTGAATATTAATGAATTGTACGTGATACAAACACTCCAGGGTGAGCCCAAGCAGGACAGGAAATATGTTTCTTTCTCAATTCTTTTCACACTAGGCTTTTTCAGACAAAAACCTCTGGTATTGTGCCAGAACCCCCTCTGAACACTACAACTTTAACCCCATATGGTATTTATACTTATTCTGATTATTCTCTCGAACTGATTCTTATTATTTTATATTTTCAGCTGCTGGGTGAAGGCAGTGTACATATGTTTGCCAGTGTCTTTTAGTATTTCTGGAGCAAGCTGAAATGTTTTTTTAGGATATGATATGAATTCTCACTATCTATCCTTCGTGGAAAAAAAATAAAATTGGGGTCTAGTACTGCTCATATGTAAAAGAAAGTGGGGTAAAAAAACCCTCAGTGTTCCTTTGTGATAATCTGCCCATCCAATTGATGCCAGCTGTGTTTTTTCCAGTAATATCTAGGGAGGGGTAGATATTTGCTGGTTCTCAGTGTTGATTCTCAAGCTGTGTGCGGGGTCTGTCCGTTCTCTGACCACTTTCACTGACCTTCTCTGAAACATGAACAGATTTACACTACTGACTGAATCAGGGATGAGGCCTCTGTGTTGTCAAACAAAAATAATACTGAAGCATTACAACCGTGTAGCACATCCCCACGTGTATCACAAACTTTCCCAGCTGTGGCAGAATTTCACCACGTGTCTCAGAAAATATCCTGTGTGGTTCTTTTGTCTTTCGTTCTCAAACTCTTTTTATTGACCCATATTAAAGCAGCTATCTCCGAGGAAAAGGAAAAAAGAAAAAGCATGAAATTGCATTTACCTTTGAGCCCTTAATGCCTTTATAAGTGGCCATTTTTTAATAAAGGCATATGAGCTTGTATTGCCTTTACACAATGAAATGTATTAATAGTTGACCTTAAATGTCTGTCTAAATCCATCTACAATGACATAACAGGCTGGATAGGACTATCTCCAGTGTTTGGAGTAACCACTGATAGCTCTTTAGCACTGATTGAGGATGAACACATGTATCTTACCACTAACTACAATAAATGTACTGTTGGCACTAAAGGTTAGTGATCCAGCTGGAACTGTGTCCTGTAGACTTTTCATCCATTCATTTTAAGTAGCAGAATAATAGCAGCTGCTTGTTGAAATCATGTTTTCAACTGATCAGCAGTCTTTAGTGGAATCCACCTCTAATTCCTTGGGGAGGTCATGATTATCATTACCACAGCTTTGACATCACCCCTATTTGCATCGCAGGAAAGTACTTGTAGTTCTTCTGTGCTGTTAATTCACCATGTTAAGAACTGTGGATTTGCTGTGATTGCTCTCTCTCTCTGTGTATGTATATGAATCTATTACTTTCCTAGAATTGGGACAGGGAATAAAATCAGATTTACCTTAGTCTGGCTTTGTGAACCATATACAGGAAAAAGTGGTATAAAGACAGGTCATAGTGCTGCATGTTCATGGGCTGCATTAAATAAATACCTGATAATTTGATAGAACATCCCATCAACTCTGCTGTGAAGTTTGTGAATGTATTTATGACATCTTTGTTATAATTCAAAGGCAGCAATTGAAAATCCATTGTCCTCTCTGTGCTTCAAGTCCCATTTCCAGGGTCATATTTAGTATAAACTGGTCTGGAGCTGGAAGAGTAGAAAACATGGCATGGCACAGATCACAAGGTCTCTTTCTTAAAAACTGGTTGATCTCCTGCACTGTGACAATTGTTTTAGGAAGGAAATACCAAAAGAAGGGCACATGTTAATTCATTCTTCATTACTTATCTTCCAAGAAAATAAGAAGGGAGATTTTAACAAAAGAGAGCATCATTTTTTTGGTTTATACTCAGATTTACGGGGCACAACAGATGCCACTGAAATCAGAGATTCTCAGTACCTATGATGTATATAAAAAAAGGTATAGCTCTAAAAACACAGAATTGTATAAGAAACCTCTTTGTTAGGGAATGGGGAAAATGGTAGAAGGGATAGACAGATAGAAGGACAGATGTGCCTACTTAAGGGAAGGTAAACTACAAGTCTTAGTAATTACATTGCAATAAAGACTCGTGTCTATAGTGCAGAGAGACAAATAATACATGTTTGTTTGTTTGTTTTGGTTGGTTTTGGTTTTTTGTTTTACAAGTCTGCTGTCCTTTAGGAAATCTTGTATAAAAATGTCTGTTTCAGAAATAATGAGTTCAGCATCTACGTCTAAGAAAGGAGATTATCAATCTAAGCCAATCTTGATCATTTAAGTCTGTCTTCTACAGAATGAAGTTGTGGATATCAGTGGGCATCATTTCTCCAGAAATCTTCCCTGTATCTTCATTTGTTTATTTCAAGTGCCACACATTGCTTTTAGATAGCAGGGTTTTAATGTTAGAGTTGTGAAAGTAACTTTGTTGTCACAAACAGTACAATGTGTAGGAAAGCCAGAGAGGATACAAAGAACACAGCTTTACACCAGAATTGGAGATGAACTCAGGAGTGGAATGAATGGTATTAAATGATTATACTGAAAAAAAGGGAATTACCTGAGTGAGAAAATCATAGCATTCAGTATGTTCAAGGAAACAATGTAAATAGAAGAAAACTAATAGTCCATACTCCTGAATGTAAAAAAGGAAGAAAATGTTTATGAGTAATTTTTAAAATATTTTAGTCCTCTAGAAAGGCTTATAAGGTAGAGTGTTGGAAGTGCTATTCAAATTAAAATCAAACATGGTTGTTACCCATAGGAATTGTCCCATCAAACACAGACACAAAGTATATGGTCCTCATGGTCATTTATTATTTCTCATAGAGTGAGTTGGCTTTTTTATTTCTTTTTGTTGTCATGCACTCTGCTCTGGGCTGCAGGGAGCTTCCTCTGCAGTTCCACACGCTCTGTGTGAGTGCAGGCTTGAGGCTGCATTGATTCACGGGCTGGGCTGAGCCCTCTGCGTCACAGACTGTGCACAGAATGAGGATGGTATTCCTGGAAATGTGAATAGGGTACATTTTGGGCAAGTCAGGAAGTTCACAGTTAATGAAGTAGGAACTCCCTCAAAACCTGTCAGTAATCTCCCAATTAAAAACAGTAAATCCAGGGGGTAGTACTGTAATATGTGAGTTGAGGTTATTCTGTGAGATGTTTACCTACCAAGAAGGATGGCAGGGGAGGGATTATCTTCAGCGTCCCCTGCATTTGCTGTTTTGTGCAATTATGGGAAATGCATTCAGTGTGCAAGGGTATCATTGCTGTCCTGCTGTTTTATCATTTCTTTATGAGATAATGTTGATTTCGGCAATGAAATGCAAATTTAGTTTTCAGTGCTCCTTTTTTTTCCATACAAAGGTTAAAATGCATATTGTACATAATAATGTTGCTGGTGTTTTTGAAACAGCCTTTGTCAGCTAATTTTGGCAATATGTGGTTTCAAATGCTGTTCAGTGCAATTGTGTGAGTTTTATGTTGGCCTACATAAATTAATTTTAACCCACTATGCATATTGTTACCATTTTGGCTGTAATTTGATCAAGTAATCATCAAACTTTGGTACCAACAAAAAAAAATTTGGATGTGTCAAGAATATTCAATATATGGTGAGCCTTCTGTGTCTCATGGCAAACTGAACATGCAATTATTAAAGTTGAGCCATGTTAACTCTATAATCATAAAAGTATTCTAACACAGGGGGCTAGCATAGGATTATATGTTACTCCTAGGATTGCAGAGGCTGATGGATTCTGTGTTTGGAGGGTATGTTTCTGTTTACTTATAAACAAATAGTTTGTACTGGCTGTGATAAAAGGACTCAGGATTTTAACAAGTCCTGTTAAAATTAGCCTGTGTGTAGATTGTAAACAGTTCCTTTTACTGAGTGCTGGGGCTCAGACAGCAATAAAATACATGCAAGAATGGAAACAGTTTTCAGCTGGGACTCCGACAGCAGTAAAATACATGCAAGAATGGAAATAGTTTTCAGCTAGCAAGCAAATTCTAACATAACAGCAAGGCCAGCACTAACGGAAGTTGTCTTTTTTATTGTTATCTCCCTAATTAATCTCGCTTTCCTGTGTAAACTGCTCACTATTGTGTAAAGAGAGGGTGTGTGTTAACTTTGGTGACATTGTGTTACTCCCATTAAGTGGCATTGCACACAGGTTTCGTCAGCTTGAGTGTACTTAGGATTTTTTTTTCCCCCCAAACAGCATGAGCCAAATGACATTTCACAACTAAAAGCAAATCTCATTTCTACTTTAGATGGTGCAACAATAAATTTGCTGTCACAGTTAGTAAAAACGCTATATAGAAAAAGGAGTGTGAATTTTTAATATATTTAGTATGAAACAGTGATAAGGTGGGGAGAGGGTTTTATGAAATGTTCTGTAGGCAGTAACAGAAACAGCTCTGAAAATGCTGAGTTGGAATAATGAATGAATAATGTGTAAAGTTTATCAAAACTGAAAGAAGTCCTGATGTGAAATGAAGCCTCCTAAGAAAATTCTGTTCTGTCGCTGTTTTGCTCTGCTGTTGTCGCATGTCACGCATGAATGAAAATGCTGCATTCTCTGGGGAGCGGTAAAGCTTCTGTGTGGGTTGTTTATTTCCTTAATCCCTCCTTCTTCGTGATTTTCAGTGTCAGATATAAAATGGAAAGCCTGTAAATATAGTGATTATCATACTGATTATCACCTGCACCAGGGAACGCCCCGGCTGGCCGCTGTAACCCAAGCAGTCTCCACATGTTACATCCACTTAGACTTTAACCTGACTACTTTATTAGAGACGTGAAGCTCAGTATGAGGTGCCCTAGGGCTGCACAGATGGGTTCTGCTTGTTTCCTGTTCTCACTGTTATTGTGAATAGATACTAAAAGGTTCTCGTTGCTTTTATCTGGTTAATTTACTTTGAACTGTCCCTGGCAATCAGAGCCTGCCTCACATTTCTCAGCGTTTCACAAGCACTAAACTCTACAGTCCAAATGTGTGTTTTGAGCTTCATTATTTATTTTATTTTTTTTTTTACTGGAAAGGCCTTAATTCTTAACGAGATCTTGTTCTGAGAAAGGCTGGTTTGTAGGGGACTGTAGGCACAATCTTTATTGAAATAAGCTGCTCAGGAGTCATTCTGAGGTTCAGTTGATAGGAGAGAAGAAAATTAAGATTGCTGTTGTTCTTTGGCATGCTCAGGCACTCTTAGATTAGAGGTCAACTGCAGGAAAATCTCTGATTTTATGCTGGCTGCCATTATTCATGTAGCTGGGCAGCAGACCAGGCTAAAAGATGACGCTCTTGCAGGAGAATCTGAAGATGAGATACTTTTTAACAAATGTGCAATCATTTATCCTTTCTTGTGGAAGGGCCAGGTCTTCCAAAACACATGTGCTATGCATGGGTACAGAAAATTAAGATGAATTCTCTCAAAGTCTCCCACACAAGAAAGCACCACTTCACTGAAGCAGTTTTTATTTCATGTACCGGTGTCCAATTTCCTGGCCAGACAATAGTTTAACACAGATGTTAATGTCCTGCTGTATTGGGATTTTAAAGAAATCCCTTAGGACAGATCAGTGTAACTTCCGATTTCAATTGCATGACCAAAAACCTGAGGTTAAAGAAATTATTTGGGTAGAAGACATAATTTTTAGTCAATTTTCTTATTCTCTTCCCCTTATCGCTCCCTTATTTCTCCTATTTTATTTTTTCTTCTGTGTCACAGTCCCATTTGAGGCTTTCTTGATTGTGTTGCAGTTCATTGTAAGTGCATCACTATGGAGTGGAAGCTTGCAAGGCTCCTTTTTTCATATGAGCATAGGCTTTGTTAATCACATGCTGGTTTAGGAAAACACTGCATGATATCTTTGAACCCTACACTCCTTCTTGACAGCCAGGCTAGCAAATGTCATTGACTGTGTGATGTACAAGAAGGGATTCAATTGTAAGTAAATTGTCAAAGTGGCTAACCTTGCCCGCACCCAATTGTCAGGACCATGATTCAGTTTTTCTGTCAACATCAGCTAAGGGTAACCCGGTCAGCCTTATGTTTCTGCAGTGAAGCAGCCTGAGGAGTTGTGCTTTTCAGCTTATCACATTTTATTAACCTCAACTTACTGTTGTTATAATCAATTGTACCCACTTCAAATTCTTCTATTGCCCCCAAATTGACAGATCATGTAGGTCCACAACTGTGTGTTTTCTGAAGCACTAAAACCTCTCATAGGCACACTGGATTGGTTTGGTACAGTATCCATTTCTCTTTACTTAGATCAACTCACCATTTTGGCTCTAGATTATCCCTCTGTTAATATTACTTGGCAAAGATAATCTGGAAGAATGCAAGTTAAAACATAAATACTTCAAGGGTATTCTGCAGTATTTCCAATGTTAAGATGGAAAGTGAGTAAGGGGAAAACATTGCTATTGTCTTCCATTCCCTTGCTTTTATTTCAAAACAGATTTTTAGTTGCATCTATTAATATAAATAAGACATGAGGACATACTGATAACCATGATGTTTCCTCTGTTCTTTCAGGAAAAGAACATAGTTAAATTGCTTAAAGCAGTGATTAAGACATCAGAATATTTTTAAATGCTCATCTGATTCTACCACAAGGGTTTGAACACATTTAGTGATCCTGATTTTTTAATGCACTGTAGATGACAAATGATTTTTTTAATGGCTTGATAACATGTATCCCATGAAGTGTCATTCATAAATGGAGATAGTACAATTTCAATTAAAAATATATGTGAGGGATTTTTCCTAGTTCAAGTCCTATCTGCAGAAGTAACTTTCCTTACTTGGAAAAAATCATATTGTACCTTCTTTATTTGAACTTGTGAAATGTGTTGACATTGTACTGTTGTCGGGCTTGAGGGAAGAGGGAGAAGCTTTTGGTGCGGCTATCAGAATTGCACAACTGTATATGGCTATATTGAGATAATCGTGTAAAAGGAAAACTGGCTGAATGAGTTTCAAAATGTGTTATTTCTTCATTATCTAGCACTTTATAATTAACTGTTCTTTTTTTATTATTTCAGGAAGCTGCCACTTTTGCTAGAGAGCAAGGCTTTGAGGTGAGTTAACCCACAATTGCACACTAAACAGATCCTAAAGGTTTTTTTCTTGCTGATAATGAAGTTCTTTTGGACAATGATTGATGTGCTATTATACTCTCCAAGCCTCGCAGCGGTTGCCATGGAAACTTGGCAGTCGTCATGGTTTCTTTGTTCTGCCAGCTCAGTGTTATGACGCACTCTGCTAGGTCTGCACCCAACATCGCCTACAGATGTTATTTATTGAATTTTGAAAAGCCTCTTGGGAAGCCGAGAGGTTGGGCACGGTTTCAAGCTGCCTCTGCAGATATGGGACCTGTCAGTTTGTTCAGTTAAAAAGCTACCTCATTAGCTGCATTACACTCCAGAAGGATTCACTGCTAAAGCAGTGGTGAAGCAACACTAAATAGTGAAATATAACACCGCTTAAATAACTTAAACCCTGCCATATGCGGATTATCATTATGCAAATGAATTTTAGAGAGGTTGTATATAAAATTGTTAGGTACTGATTAATGTAAACTGTGCTTTTTACAAACAGCTGCTTTTTAGAAAAGGTAGTGTGGAAATTGTTTCAAAACATATTTGAGTCGGTGTTTTCCATCTGAGCTCTAAAAATGTCTGATCCTCTACTTTCTTGAAGTAAATACTGTTGATTTTACAGTGATTTTCAGAGCTTTTGATTTCATCTTCTCAAGATATTTATCTGACTACTACCTCCCATTGGCTACATTCAGATATCTTAATCTGGAGAACCATCAGCTATTGGTCTCTAACCAATTGAAACAGGCAGTTTTTAAATACTGTAATTAATGTGACAAGGCTTGTGCTAATTTTGCAGATAGTAAGTGATCTTACTGAAATCTAAATTGCAGAACCGAACACACGTAAATCCTTTTACATGTTGCTTTTTCACTGGAATAAGACCCACCTTAATTGATTTGTTTGCAGTGTAAAAAAATAGAAAGGAGTTTGACTGCTCAACACCCATTTTGCATAAATAATAGAAGCCGCGCAATTCAAACCACATCGCTTCCCAAGTGTGCCATTTCTGGGTGTGATTGGTTGCATGGAAAAAAAGAGGGAAAGACTGACAGCTTTTGTTCTACAATTTAGATTTCTTTAGAACCATACACCAGCAGGTACATCAATGCCATCACTGTTTTAGCTATTAAAACTGTGGGCTGTCCCATTGCATTTTATGTTTCCCAAATTCACGTGGCTGCTTTGTAGAAATTCAGACTTTTTATTACTGTCAGTTTTCATTTGTATAATCTGTATTGTTAGGCATAAAAATACACTTTGAGTTTATGCTAATGAATGAATTTCACAGATGCCTCCAAAATATGAAGCATAAGATATTATTGGTACCCTCTGGTAGCTAGACAATAAAAAGAAAGGAAGTAGTGTATTAAGTCTACCCATTCTATATTTTTATTGCCCCCTTGAGCTAAAGACTTTGAATGTGCCTGGTTTAAATTCAGCTCTAGTGACAAACTGCTTTTGCTGGTGTCTGCTAACTACCATCATATTAACCTTTCCATTAGTGCATGCTTAGAGATTTTAGCACAGTTCCTCCTGAACATCCTAAATCTGCCACATTTGATTACAGCATATCAGTAAAGTGCACAATGATTATGATCTTATCTCTTATTACTCCCTTGCTTGGCAACAATTCACATGTCAAGTTTGCTGACAGAGATGAGTAAAACTTGATAGTGTCCACAGTTTTGTTTTCCTTTTGTGCTGTGGAGACCAAAAGAAAAAAAATATCACACTGATAATAAAGCATCTTATGAAAAACTTGAAGAGCTTCAATTAGCCTTACAATTAAAACCAAGAAAAATTCCCAGCAACTCTCAAAAGCTTGATTTTTATATTGAGAAGAGAAAACTGGTAAAACATGGCAAATTAAAGGAAAGGACTTGATTGACCAGGGCAAAAATCAAGAGGATGTTTTTCATAGAAGTGATTAAAAGTTGCTGGTGGCTGCATTTCAATTGCCACCTGGAAAGACTTTTATTTTTTAATCAGAAATCTTTCAGCATAGAAAATCAGTTGGTGACCAGCTTCTTTTGTTTAGTTATTTGTTTGTTTATGGTTTTTTGTTCTGCCTCACAGTAATTCCAACAATTTTGTATACTGAGTTCATCTTTTACACATGAAATGAGTTCAATGTATCTGAAACAGTTTTTGAAAAAAAAGAGAAGTTACAATTAAGAGAACTTCAGCAAAATAGACACCTTTTCTGAAGAAATGAAATCTTATTACAGGTGAGAGACAGCACCTCCATGACACAAATCTGTTTATTTCTTTGTTAGGGAAATTCCAGTCAAAGGAATTTTAATCTTTATGCAGCACCATTCCCACAGTTAGTTTTTTATTGTACTTTGCTGAAACACAAAGTATTTTTATAAAATCAGTCACGATATTTGAAGACCATTATTTCCCTCATTCTATCCCCTGACCAACACTTATCTGTAATAATCAAAAATAGAACATTACTTCTGGTGTTGTCTCTTCCTGAACATCACTGTGGGATTGAGATTTTTTTTGTGAATTTCATGTTCTATGTCATTTTTAAACTATATAGAGATATAGATAGTCTATATCTATACAAACTTTATATTTTGATGGCATTTCCATTAATTTTCAAATAACAAAGGCTTATGAGGTTTTGCTTTTACAAAAAAGTAACTTCCTGCTCCTTCTACATAGAAGTTAGGAAACCAAAATACTACTTTAAACATAAAGTTTAGGGTTCAGTTCTGTCTGTCCACCCAAGAAGCAAACTGAAAAGAAGGAGACAGTAAATATCTAAGGGGTTAGTAGCAGCTGCCATGCAAAATAACTTTTCTTGTTAGAGGTCTCCTCTAAGTCCATATTCATTGGGGAACCATATTAGAGGGAGTTTTGTTACCCTGGACCAGCTTTAGGTCTTTAAGTTAATGAGGTACACTGCACAAGTGCCCTGTTTTGGAAGGATTTATGTCTGTTTAGGTCAGGGCTATGGCAGTCCCAGCTATTTGGGATCTGCTCAGAGGCAAGACTCAGAAGACAAGGTCTGGTAGTGGTTCTGGCTGGATGCAGTTTGGCACATGCCCATGTCTGATCCTGGACACCTGGCACACTTCCTTCACCTGCCTCTATCCCACTGACCTGCTGCCATGGGTGCCACTGTGAGATTCTTCAGGTGCAGCACCGACAGGCAAATCATGCTTCAGTGAGATTTGTACATCAGCTTTGTTAAATCAGGTTCAAATATGTAACTGGGTATGTGGGAGTATCCTGTGTATTTGGGGAGTGTGTAGAGGCTTTAAGCCACAAACCAGTTTACTCTTATCACTCAGCTATGTCCAGAGGCACAGAATGTGTAAGAAAGACTCAGTAAATGGGCAGGTAAAAATCACTGCAAAACAAATATTACACATTTTGGCTATTAATTCTGAACAGAAATCAGAGATGGTAGCATTTGATGATGTTTGCCTTACAACAAACTGAGAGGCATTAGTACCTCTGCAGTCTTCAGCTGTAAATAGTCACATATTGTAAAATGTCACATTTGTACCTTCAAAAAAAACCTGTGCAAAAGTTAAAGCCTCCTGAACACTCACATTGAAGCTCTGATTTATTCTCTTCCTTTGAAAAAAATTAGTATGGGAAGTAATTTTGGCAAAAAATGGTCAAGTTACTTTTCACAGAAGACACTAGTCAGCTATTTCCAAAATCTGCAAAATCAGAAGTGTCCAAACCTCTCTGTCTTGAAATTTCTGCTTTTTGAAAAAAGTTACCTTTTTGACCTAAATATTTTCCTTCTCCTCTTACATGCTTATTATATATTAAATTTTTCCTGAAAACATATGTGCTTTTTACTTTTTTTCCCTGTCTACATTATTTCATCCTTACCATCACTCTTCACAATCTCTTTCCTCAGGGACCTCTTTTCTTCATCTAAGTTAATCTTTATTCTTCCTTAGGCTGAAAAAATCATCTCTTGATTATGCCATTTTCTCCTATTATAACTTCATAATCTTCTTTTTAAAATTCATCGTACCCGTAAATACATTGTACAAATATTTTCAAGCACTTTGATTTCTGTGCCTGCTTTACTCCACTGAAAATGTGCCTAATAAAGTCACTAGTAGCCACTTCCTACTTAGCAAAAACTAAACTCCTCTCCCCTGTTTCCTTTGATCTTCGTGATGCTTTGTTGTGTATAAGTTTGTGGATCTCTTAATTCCCAAGGCCTGAAGTAGCTCAGAATTGAGGTTAAACTTCTGTGGCAAGGCTTTGGCAAGCCTGTGTATTACCAGGCTGAGGGCTGCATTCTCCATCCATCCCATATTCAACAGCTTGTGCCACCAGCTGATACCTGCTGTTCATAAACCTCTTAAAAAACATTTCAAAACAGAAGAGCAGTAATTTCAATTTTTTTCTTTGGCATCTTTAAGAGACTCCTTGCCTTCTGAGAATTAGTGGGAAGATGGCCCCTGTTACTGCCCTCAGTTCTGTTCTTCTCTGGTAGCAGGCATTGCCTTCTAAAAGCTTTATTAGCCGTCTGAGCAGGAGGAGGAAGAAATAACACAAGTGAGAGTATCATATATGGAAATGAAAAGTAGGAGAGAATTTTAAAAAGAGGAGAAGAGACCAACAAATAAAAGGAAACTATTTTCATGTTTGCCACATGTATATAAATCAATGGGTTCACTGACTACCCAAAGTTAGGGAAGAAACTAGAGGGAGGCTGAAAGTGTTGCAGAAAATGTAGTTATTTTCACATTAAGGGGTGCTGGTAAATATATTAACCCAGGCATATTCTCTGTCTGTAATAGTAATCGTGTCAGGTGAGTTTGGAATTATAACAAACAGTACACAAAGCAATGCAGAAAGTATTATTGTGTTTCCATATTATTCAAGGCTAGGCCAGTGCTGTATTTCATTACAGTTCCTTGCACAAAGAAGAAACTGGGGGAAAAATACAGCTTTATTTAACACAGATGTTAACAAAGTGGTGCACAGTAAATAGCACAGTGATTAGTTACAGTCATACATACTTCTTTCCTAATGTTATAAAAATAACAGAAAAAACTATATATATATATCAATTATGGCAAGAAATAGGTTACACCAAAGTTAATTTGTAGAACTTACTGACTTGAGTTAGAAATCTGAGAGCAAAAGTTTCCCATATAACATTATAAAAGGGTTTGATGTTAATACAAATAACAGAAATACGTATTACAGATGAGCTTGGAAACCAAGTCAATTAGAAATTGAAACCCTTTTGTTTCGATCATAGGGCAATGGTGAGAATAGAAATTATAATATTCTAGTGACAAGTGGTATTGTTAGAGTTTACTGCATTAATTTAAACATTCCAAACCTTCTGATGTGTAAGACACTGGATGAATGAGAGCTTTGGTTCAGTCTGCCACGTTCTCTGCTCCTACCTACATGCAGAATGAAGTACAATATCCTTTTAAAGCGAAGATTTCTGAAGCTTTTGCAGGTGAGCCTTCCTGCAGAAAACTGGTTATATTCTGTGCCCCACTGAAATTCCTTTTGCCCTTTGCTTCCCTGCATCTCAGTTATGCAACCAGCTAGTGGGAGCTGGGCTGCACACCCTCTCAGGGGTACAGTTTGCTTGATGGGATCAGTTATTGTAGGGAAGTTAGAGAAAGTATTTGTAAGTGTGCTGAAGTCAGAGGTGTGGCCATAGTATAAAACCTGGCTAAATTGGGTGAAAACCAGGCTCGGAGTTTATCCAAAGTCCTCTCTTAACCAATTTTATTTTTAGTTTTATGATAGGTATGGTTAGAATCCAGTCAGCAGCAGAGAAACCCACTAATTGCTCATTAAGAAATGTTCTGTAATTCCTTTGTTAGCTTTGCAGTGTTGCGGTGGTTGGAATAGCTGAACTATCATTATCAAGATTAAAAACAATAGTCTCATAGTACTACATAAGCCCTTAGGAGAATGCCCTCTTTCCTTTCAAAAATCTTCCTCTACTGACAGTAAAGTCTATTTTATACCTTGCTGTAAGAAAATAAATCTTTGATCTGCTAATAAAGTTCCCACCACTCCAGTATGCTGTGACAAGAATTTTCTTTCTCTCTCTTAATAGACTGAAAACATTAAAGAGATAGCCCGGAAGACGCAAGCCCTGCCGAAGGTGAACACTAAAAGGCAGCGAATTGTGGTCTTCACCCAAGGCAAAGATGACACTGTATTGGCTACAGGTATGTTTTCCAAATCTCCACTGTCGCCCACAGTAAATATTCCAGCTAATCAATTACAAGTTGAGGTTTTACAATTTTCAAATGGTAGTCTGACCATTTGCCTTTTGATGTTACTCTGTGTTTCTCATCTTTTATGTTTTTAATTGTTTCAGGAGTCTGAATTTAAGAAGCTATTATTTCACAAGAATGCCTGAGAATTTAGTTCTGAACATTTTTATAACATAGATTTAAAATATTGATGCAGTTGGTTTTACTTAGACTTTTATGACTTGAGATTTTATCTGTGTAGCCATCTTTGCTGCAAACAAGAATACACTGTGCCTGCTGAGAACAGCTGTGCAACAGTGTAGTATATTTAAACATTTGCAAAGAGGAGGAAGTGAAATCCAGTACTAAGTGAATTTCCAGGCTTTTTTTACTTTGAGCAGAAAGTCTCACTTTAGCTTTTCTCAGCCGTCTGCTCTTCAATTCTCATAAGAGTACGTGGGAAAAAGGTGTTCTAGCAGGATTCAAGCAGTTTCTGCTGCCTGAATTGATGATGTACGACACACAGATTTAAGCATTATAAACATGACTGCCTACCTTTTGACAGTCTCTTTAATTCTGTCCACCTATGCTTCTAGACTAAATAAAGCTATTAAAAACATGTGCTGTGGTGAACCATTTTAGTAGCTCATTCCTTCACAAGGTGAGTTATTAGGCTGGGCTGAATTCCTCCTTTGGAAATCAAGTGAAGTAGAGGAAGCTTTGCACCTGGGGGACTGGTGCTTACTCATACAATATTTGCCTCAAAATCAGAATTGGCTTCAGACTGTGGCTTCAGGGGCTAGGCACTAAGCAGGTATGTCACTGCTATAAAGATCATTCCTAGCAGCAGTTTGAATTATTTCTTCAGCAGTTTGCTCCTTCCCCTATTTTGTTAGCTACAAAGTGTTTTAAAGGGAATAGATAGCAGTCACTGAGAGCTGGGTAGGTGTATTGCACTGATGATGATGGAAGTGTTCCTTCCAGAGAGTTACTGCCTGTTGTGAATGCCCATGAGGAGGCACTCCACTTGAGTATTGTACACTTGACTGAAAAATAGCAGCATAAAAATGTTTTTATACATGAGCTAGTAATAATGTATTAAACCTAAATCTTATGTGTAACCCTCCTGTGCTCTTATTTAATTTTCACTGAGTACTTTTTTTATTCTTCAAACTGGAGTTGTTAACAAATCCATTAATCCCTCCTTTGATATTTTTACAACCGGGAGCTTATTTGAGGACTGACACTTGCTAATCTTAGCTGTTTGTTCGCTATGAAATGAACTTAAATTAGAGAAGGCACTTTATATGCATGATAAATGTGAGATGGATAGAGACTGTATGCAATGGTGTCAGCTACAAAAGCAAACATGATAAATGTTAAGGCAGTTTTGAGCCGTGGGATAAGCTATTCAGTGCACAAGCATAGCTGAATCTCTTTGCTATGTTGTTATTCGTGGCAGCCAAATAAATGTCAATAATAAAAGAGAATTAAAGATTTTCATTTCCCAGAGGCAGTCCTCTAATACAGCTTGATCTTTCATTTCATTTGTAATTCGTTCTTGTGTCAGGATGCAATCATTTGCCAGGCTCTGTGTGTCATGTTAAGTCATTTAATAATGATTAAGAACATAAAAATGTTTGGCCTGTGGGGCAATTCTCGAAAGAGATACCAATTTGTTATTGTTTTCCCCCTTTTCCTTTGGTGTGGACCATCTTTTTCCCACCTCCTCACATTAAAATAATAATGGAAGAAGGAAAATGTGTCCCTTAGTTTAGCATATGATGATGCCATAGAATGGCATAGAGTGCTGCTTACATACTTATTTCAGAGCTAACTAGGTCTACACTTACAACCTGCTGTGGAATGTATAAAAGTTTCTAAATTATCTTTAAAAGAATTACTACATTTAGGAGTTACCAGCATAAAATTGTTATCTTTTTTCTAATGCATGGGGGTATGTTTTTTGAAAAAGCAGACTGTGTGTACTTGTTTATCTTGCCTTTCTAAGGGAACAGTAAAGTCTCAAAGAGCTTGTGTCTAGATTAAAATAGTATTTGCAGAGTCAGCTATGGATTTGGGTATGCTTGTTCATACCTTCTGCTGTATATTTTGTCCAGGTTAACAATAATAAGAACAACATGTTTGTTATGTTGAACATGTTTATGCTGAGACCTCGACAGATTGCAGAGAGACCTTGACAAATTAGAGAAATGGGCAATCACCAACTGTATGAAGTTTAACGAGGGCAAGTGCTGGATTCTGCACCCTGCCCACAGGGATGGGGCAGCCCTGGCTGTGTGTACAAACTGGGGAAGGAGAGGCTGGAGAGGAGCACTGTGGAAAGGGACCTGAAGGTCCACCAGTGGCAAGGTGGATCTGAGTCAGCAGTGCCCGGGCAATCAGGAGGGCCAGCCGTGTCTGGCTTGGATCAGGCTGTGCTCTGTGCAGTCACAGCCAGATGCCACCCCCAGCCCCCTTCCCTTCCCCTGCCCCATGCCTGGCAAAATGAGACAGGCAGCCAGAGGCTGTGGGGACATCTGTAACAGAGCTCTGTTTGCTCTCTCAAAGGCCCTGCTAAGGATGTTCCAAGCCAAGGCAACCATGGAGTTGGGTTGTGAGAGGAGGGTGCACCTCTTTGAAGAGTTCTGTGTAGGTCAAATGAGGATAAGGTTATGGAAATTATGAGGGGATGTACTTGGATACAGTTCTGGCTGGAAGGATAGGAAATAAGATGGATAAAAGGGGTTGTTGCAGATTGCTGGGCCATTCGTGAAGGGGCACAGAATGATACATGCTGAAAATTTGACCTGGGCTTTCTAGGGCACAGTAGAGGTGTGTGTGATATGAAGAAGTGCAGATACAGCTGGTCATTACATGTGGAGATGACTGTGGCAACAGTTCTTCATTTCTGAGAATGGAAGTATCAACAGGTATTTTAGGAGTGGAGCATAGGGCAGAAAGGCACGGCTTATTGCCAAAAGAAAAGATTGACCAAACAGATTGGAAAATATTCTTGCATGTGAGAGAGGGAGCTTAGACTGAGACAGCTGAAAAACACCTTCCTCCAAAAATCTGGCCTAGCCATACTGCAAAGATTTTGTCATCTTATGAATTGCTGCAATTTATACAACATTGTTTTAATGTCAACTAAAAATACTGGTGGCTTACCTCAAATAGACCACAAGCTGTAGGAAGTCAGGTATGGATTGACAGACAGCTTAGAGGTCCATGCAGCTGGAGCAGATCAATGAAACAGTAAGAATAAAAAACTACATCAGCAGTCTCAATCTAAGCCATTCCCATTTGTCAATCCACTTTCTTTGGCTGTCAGAATTATTTGTGTTTTCAGAGGAAAAATTTCTCTGTCTTTATCCTGGAGTGCATTGGGTCTTTCTGCTGTCTGTTCATATCTGCTCCATCACAGGACTCCAGCCCCAAGGCCCCTTTTCTCTCCCCTTCCTTCCTGTTCTCTGTCATTGCAAGGAAGAGGCAAGCTCAAATTCAATCTGAGTGTGATCAGTATGTTTTAGAGGGAAGGAAAGGAGTGTTTAGGATTGGCATACAGGAGCTGTGACAGATGAAGTGTTGACTTAATTAACTGTCACCTTCTAATAAGACTCCACAGAGCACAAAGAAATTATTGTGGTCTGAGGTTTTCCTCTCCATGTCATAGAATTGTAGAATGGTTTGGGTTGGAAGGAACCTTTAGAGGTCACCTAGTCCTACCCCCCACAATGGGAAAGAACATCTTCAACTGGAACAAGTTGTTCAAAGCCCTGTCCAGCCTGACCTTGAATGCTTCCAGGGCTGGGAACATCTGCAACACCTCTGGGCAGCCAGAGGTGCATTTTTTGGTGATGTTGAATTTTATCTTTTTAACTGAAAAACTTGGAGGGTGCTGGACATTCTCAGTGACTTTAAGAATGAGCACAGACAAAAAGATTGTAATTCTCTCTATCATTGATCCCCAACATGACTGAATTTTGATAAAACTCTTGTGGAAAAGCCAGCCTGTGAGAGACACCTGTGACAAAAGCTTTCAGCACAGAGGATTATACGTAGGGAAAGGAGCAGCATTGGGTTAATTTCTTGTGCAGATGCTCCTCAGCTGTCCTGGGAGTTACTTGGCTATCAAGACTCTAATCCCACTACCACAGCCTTGTTCCATAATATCCCTCTTAGCAGGCCTGAGATTCCAGATTTGACTGAGTTTTGAGGTTTGACTAAGCCTACAGGATACATTTCAATACTTTCTTCTATAGCCACAAGAAATATACATAAGCAGGGGAAGTTATTGAACATATGCAGTCTCCTGATTTCAGGAGCTGGAGCTTTTAAGAAATGCACTACAAATCACAAGCTCTGGTAGGAGCATAGATGTCCTATCTATATGTGTGCTCTAAAGTTTGTCAGAGTTGCTCATAACAGTTTTAAACAAATTGCTTTTAGTCAGATACATTTTGTGACTGGTCTTGGCTCAGAGGGAAATCTTCAGAAAGTTTGAGCAAAATCAGTTCAGCAATGGAAAATGCTTTTATATTGAAATATTTGCATAATTCAAGACCAGCTGAAACTACAAACTTTAAACTTGGCTTGTTTTATAGCTTTAATAGAGGAAAGAAAAACAATCCAAATTTAAAGAAAATCACTTCAGCATTTTTCAAGTTATGAATGATGAAATCTGGCATGTTCAGGGCTGAACATAGAACTTTCCATTCTTTTTTCCCCCCTGATGTTTGCAGGACCACCTCTATTTAAGGGCATGTTTGTACTAACCTCATTTGCTAGACTATGGCAGTGAAAAATAGGTTTTTCTAAGGATTCAAGCATTAAAGCCAGGTTGGACTTGCTAGCCACTTAAATCTTCATTTTTTGGGACATATTACTTGAGATATTTCAGGAAATCTATTAGCAGTCTGGGCAAATGTGGTAAAAAGAGAGAAGTTCATCTTAAAACTTCATTAGTGCACCTACCACATAGTGCATGCAGAAACAGTTCTGTAGATTTTTGTATTATCATTGTTGTTTGATCTAGTCCATAAATTAAAGTCAGTGCAGTGTAGCCAAGTTAATATGTCACAATAAAGTTGCAATGTTACCAAATTTTGGAGCCTGCCTACCAAGCCCTTGCTGTTGAAGAAATAGTAGGCATTTGCCTCTATGTGATATCTGAAACAGAAAACTGAGCTGAATGGGTGTTGGTGTCACCCAATACAGCTGTTCTTGTGGTAATATGTGCAGATATGCTCACTAATTAAAATTTTCTATGTTTGAATAGAACTAAAACCTGATCTTAATTAAAATAATGACAAATGATAGTATGTCTTGTGAATTATGAAACTTCTTTTACTTTGTAAGTATGTTAGATCTTAAGTATTTTAGAAGATTTTTAAACCCCTTCTTTTAAGAAGGTTTATCACATTCTGGGTGTGCAATGAGAGATTTTAAGAGCCATTCTTAGCTCACAATAACATGATGGGGTATGCTTTTTGAGAGGAATAAAGAGGGCTGATGCTCAAGCACGTAGCTCACTCTAAACAGGGTCAGTAGGTTTTCTTTGTCAGGTTGTGCTGCAGTCCCAGACCAACATGTTACCCTGTAAGCATACCTGTATAGCAGAGAAGTATTTCATACTATTGACACTGCTGACATTTTATAGTGGGTCTGTTTGCAGCTCTTCTTCTGTAAGTTCCTGAGTATAATGTGTTCTTCTCTAAGAAGCAAGAAAAGATGTTTTTTTTTTCCTTGCTTACAGCTTTCCTGCTTGACCTTCCAGACAGGAAAAACTTGACTTGCCCTTTTTTTATCAACTAGGCTTCCTATGCATTTTTACACTCCAGAGTAGTACCTTGGACCCAGGGAAATAGCAGCTGAGTTTTATTACCATGTGCTCTCTTTTTCACACAATTGCGCACTTTCACTCTTCCCTGTACATTTATATTCACAAACAGGTTAATTTCAAAAACAAAAGTGGGTTTAGAAAAAAAAAAGGACATTTTAGTCCCCTAATGGCTTAACAAGTGAGCCAGAAAGCCCAAAATAATCAGGTTTTTTGTGTCTTATGAAACTAAAAAATCTAAATTAATAATTAGCATTTGTTGGTAGGGATTAATGGATAGAAAATCTGGTAATACCTTTTTGTAACAGAGACCATTCATGCTTTTATGCTGCATGGGAGTGGAAGACTGAGCATTTTATTGGAGAGGTGAAACACATTATTAAAACCTAAATTCCTGGATACAGGTATCTTGACTGGACTTAAGTGTACCAAGTGTTGCACCTCAAAGAATGGGTATGCACATATGTAAGTAGGCACATGTGTGTGTTTCAGTAATTTCATATTGATTTAAGAAAAGGATTCTTCTGTGGTCTACTGTGTCAGTACACCAATTTAGCCCAGAAATTGAGAGTAAGGTGGGAAATCCCTTATTCATGTATAATAACCAGGAGTAAGGAATATCAAACCTAGCTCCATTTTCAGGTGCTACAATGAGTTTACATTCTACAGTTCTGAGGAAAAATTAGGCTGTAGAAAAATGCATGTTTGTTAAATGACAATAAGTATGGGCCACTACTCCCTTCCTTAGAACTAGCCTGTATTTATTCTCCCAAGGAGGAATTTTGTGCTTGTGTCTCAGATACTGATACATAGATTTAGGAATTGAGTTTTTATACTGTAATTCTAAAAAGGATTCTAGGAGACATAACTATTAATAGCTAAGTCCACTGCTTAGGTAGTAGAAATTATATGATATTGGAGTGGCAATACAGAATGAAAGAGTAGAAACAAGACTGAGGCAGATCAAAGATTTATCTCTTACGTGATGTTTGCAAATGTACAGCAGTGGGAACTTGGGAAAGAGGATAAAACCAGAGCAAATCTGGAGTAATAGTTCCATGTTACACTCCAGCAAAACGTTGCTTGGGGATTTGTGGACTAGAGATGTTGTCTTTGTGCTGAATAGGCCAGAATAGGATTTTATTATACATGTCTTGTGATAAGGAGTGTCACAGAGACTATGTTATGTAAAGAAATACATCCTGCTTGACCAGTCCATAACCATTTCATGTACAGTGACTTTTTACTTTTGATTTTGAAGAAGTCTTGCTTACCTCCCCTGGATGAGTGTTTTTTCCAAACTCTTTTTGTATTCTGTTTACTTGTTCTGTGTTTGATCCATAATTCTGACACTCTGAGCCACCCTTCAATGCACCTTTTTGCAGGTCTGCTTAGTCTTTGTGAGTAGGGGACCAGAATGTTCAACTTGCAGGTTCCTGAGGAATTTACAAAGTGGCTTAATTTTGTTGTTTTCTTTGTTCTGTATTCCTCTCTTAATAGTTCCTAACAGTTTCTTGCTTTTCTGGCTGCCACTTATGATTGATCTGACATTTTCATAGAATTATCTGTTATGGCTTCAAATTTTCTTTATGGTGTGGTAATTTGTGGTTTAGAGCCCATCATTGTGTATTTAAAGCTAGATCATTTTTTAAATGGGCACCTTTTTTGCATTGATTGACAAAGAATTCTGTAGCCCTTTAATTTTGGACACTTTTACATTCTTCACTCTCGGCTTTTGTTTTTACTATCCCAAATTAATTTAAATATCTCACAAGAAGACTGCCTGCAGCACTGCTCCCTCAGAAATGGTATATCTAGGCAGGAGACACTACCCCAGAGCTGGCACACACAGTTAACATTGAAACTGGACTTAGGCAGGGGGATTTTGGTAAGGCAACCCTTAAATCACTTCAGGCCTTTCTTGCTTGACTCTGGAGAGCAAGATTGAAGGAATTTACAGTAACATACTGATTTAGGGGCCATTGAATCCCAAATAAGCATTCTCTTTCTGGAAGGAAAGTACCTCTAAACTGCAGTGGTTTTGGTGGAGGGGAATGAGGCATTAAACATGGTGCTTTGTTTTTAATTTCCATCTAGCAGCAAAGAATCAAGTTCCAAGTTGGAATAGAAGTAGCTTCAGCATTGGCTGTTAATGCTGTAGAATGATGTCTGCAAAGAAAAAGCAAAGAATACAGGGACAGAGCCACATAAGGAAAACAAACTCTATTTTCTCTTATGCTGAAAACCACCAATTTTATTATAGAACTCAACTGGAAAGGATGGTGAAACAGCAGAATCAGTAATTGTGAAGCACTGGAAGTAGAACAGCCTTCCAAGTTTAAGTTGTGCTTTTCACATATACATGTAGTTGATGCAACTTTGTCAAGGTCATCTTTGTGTTCTGAAAATGACACCTACATACCCACCTACATACCCACCCGCCCCCCCATCTCCCTGTAACACCGAATTCTGGTGATTTTCGGTGTTTCAGCAACTGTCCCTACATTTACAATGTTATGTCAGTCTAAATATATCTTTTTGAAAAAATGGAAGAAAATCCAAATCTTTAGTATTTGGTTTCATAGAAAATAATAATCCTAGACACTTTTAATTAAATGTATGCTTTAAGTTTAAAGTTCGCCACTGTCCTTTTCTGTGCAGTCATGTTCCTGCAGTATTCAGTGTTGGACACTTGCCATTTCTCCCTAAGAACATGTGCTTTAATGAGTTGAAATCTGAAACCTGTTCTTTAAAGGTTTACAGTGCTTACACTTCTCACCTCCCGACATTTTAGGGTTGAATCATACTAACAGGATGTCTGGTTTATGAAATTAATCCAATAGTATTTTTTTACCAATAATTTTTGAGAAATAGATTTTCTCAGTATCCTAATTTGGTGTGATTATTTTTTTCATTGTAAGGAATTAAATGTATGGCTTGTTCAGCAGGTTTCATAATAGATCAATAATCTGTTGGCTTAAGTTGTTTTTTTCCTGTGGAGATGTGGGAAGATCAATGTCTGTAATGCCCTAGGTCAGGATCAATAGTTTTAATAAAACTTCATTTTTTTTGTTGTTTCGGGGTTGTTGGTTTTTGTTTTGCCTTTGTACCTTTGTATTGTTTTGCTTTTATTAAGGAGCTTTTCCTTTGGTTTCAGACCATTAATGGTTTTCAGATAATGTCACACTGTCCAAGGTCAAGGCCAGTTTGAACTAAAAACTCTGCTTATCAATCTTTAAATATATTGGATGGGCTTACATCTGTTAGAAGACTTAAGAGTCAGAATCACTGCTTTCCAGGGACCAAAGTTAAAGCAAAATAAAATCTCAACCTTTTGGGAGGATGACACATTCAGGCCTTTTTTGTGTTTCCTTAAATAAATAACAGATCTTATTTATGAATCTCATTCTGGCATTAACAACATGAGTAGCTATGTGGTCTTGACTGCTCTTCAGTTAAAGATACTAAATGCTCCATATGGACCTTTATGATGGTACATTGCTCATTCCACAAAACCGCTTTGAAATAAGATAGCATCTCTTGTTTATTCCTTAAATTCTGGGTGGGAAGAGGCAAATTAGCAAAGTGTATGTTATCAGCTGGAGTGCTTGAGAGAATGTGATGTTGCTGTCTCTGAGGCTCAAGCCTGTGTCTTCTGAAATCAATGGAAAGATCTCATTTCACTTCATTGGCTATTGACTATGGTCATGGAGAACTTAAAACATTCATGAATATTAATGGATTATACTGATTCATGTGTCTTTATGTGTGTTGTACCTTGTCTGGAATCTGTGATTCAATTTTTGTAGTTTACGTAGAGGTTATAGAGATAGCAAACTTCATGTGAGCTGAAAGATTTGATAACACATTTTACCCGGAGGTCTTTGTGTGGTAGAAGTGAGTGGCACAAAAACTGCACCCTTTGACCACTGGCACCTAGGCAGATTATCTTCTCTAGGAGATATTTTTTCCATTATTTTGGCAGTGTTAGCCTGTTTTTTACTTGGCAGCACTTCACTTCATAACAAATCATCACAGAGGAGTTTGAACAGCAGAATCTGTACTCAGAAGGTGCCCTACAGACTCTGGTAGCCCATCATCTTTAATTTAGAGATTTTATTTCCTATCTTGTGATTACAGTTGAATGGATGTTGTAGAAAAGTTTAAATTGTAGCTATCTGTGTCATGCTTTTGCCATAAATGATGGAACTTATGTTTTCAAGCCTCTAATCTTCACCTGCTCTAATAGTCTCTGTATAATAATTGCACAGAGTGGAAGGAGAGTAAAATGTGGGTATGTATTGTGTCCCTGGATGAAAATTAACTGCAGGAACTGACCCTTTGATTAGAAGTTTCTCTAGTGTAGCATCCAATTTCAGACAATGAAAGTTGTGGGAAGTAGATGGCTGAATGGTGGACAAATCCTTAGCTCCAGGAGGCACAGAGCAGAGATCCTCGATAGTAGAAAAAACAGACAAAGTGGATTTGAATGGGTCCTGCTTTGCCTGACTTTGAGGACTTGGAATTTATTTTGTGCAAGATGACAAAATGTCTAGAATGAACTTTGAGGGCATGTGGAAGGCTAATTGGAGTGCTTTGAAATGGTTAATTGTCTAAAGGTGGAATTGTGAGATTTTATGATCTATGTTTCCACAGTAGCTCTTAGAGATAATGCAAAGTGGAAATTATTTAAATGCCATATGTGAAACATAGGCTGTGCTTGTCAGTGTGATACCAATGACCAGGCCTTGATACACCTGAGCTGTGAAGTGGCAGTTAGGATATAAACCTCTGGATGCCAAAAATAATGTTTATGTAGTTGATCCCATGTGAATGAAAGTAGGCTCTGTCTTATTTTCACCCTAACTGTTTTCTTTGTTATGAATAATAAAGACAGTGAAGTAAGCAGACCTGGCATAGAGTATATACAGACAGCAGATTTAGTGAAGAGGGTAAACATGGACTGGTTTTATATTGTTTTGGCTATACCTACTGAATGATATAACACTAATGTTTGTTCAAAAGGAATGCACAGAGCAGTCTGACAGCAGATTTAAAGTTTAGGAGGCTGCATACACTGATTTTGTTTGCTGTAGTTCGCTACCCTGTGCCCCCCACTGCCTCCCTAATCTGTCCTGATTCTTCTGCCTGCCCCAGGGATTAGCAGTCAAAACTAAATCAGAGAGGAGTCTATGGAACCAAATATTTATGTCCCTTGTAATGTGACACTGTGATACTGTACTGTGAACCTGAAAAGATGCCAGGCCATGCGTTGTGTCTAATAGCAATTGATCAAAAATGGAACTGCAGAACTGTGCTCCAAATTGTTGGCTGTATAAATTTGATAATAAGTACATTTCTTGATAGAATACAACAGTGCAGCAAAGTGTGTGTGCCCTCTCTTCCCTCCGCACCTGTCCAAGTGCAGAATGCTGTTTGTACAGTACATTGTCCTCGCTGACAACTGAATAAGAATTTTTAGGAGCAGTTGGCTATCAAGTGATGGCAAATTTAAAGGTTATGCAAATTGTGCCAGTACAGCCCAGCTTGTTTCAGACCTCTTTTCTCTATTATCATATCAATTGAGTCAGCTCATAGTAGACAAAGCAAGGTTATGGGAACCACCTAGAGCATCATGCACCATTAAACATCAATGCAGCACACATGAACATCTGCAACAACGATCTTATTAACAGAGGGTAGAACGGAAGGCAATAAACAGCTTTCTCAGTCACCTAATTGTAAAAAATTTAATAACGTAATACTTGCATTATTTATCAACAGCAATTTGGTCAAAAATTACAATTGCAGTGGATTACATTACAACACCTATTGTCTGCTATAAATTGGTACAAAAATATGAAAATCCTTTTGTGAGCAATAAAGACTTTAGTTAGTAGAATGCTAAAACTGCAATTCTTTCAATTTCTGGAACATCATGAAATATAAGTATCTGCCTTTTGCACTGACATTTTTATACGTGGCTAAAACCAAATATTATAAAAGAACCTAAGAATTGTTTTTTATTTCCTCCTTGTCTAGATAGGTTGAACTTTTCAAAAATCAGGGCACAGTTGTTTTGTTGTGAAAAGTAACATGCAGAAAACATAAAATGGTCTTGTGTGTATGTAGTCAAAACAGATGTTTGGAAGGACAAAGTAAAGCATATTAGATATCTGTGTTGTGATATGTGTTGTGTGTTGGCTTCTGGAGGAGACAATGCACTGCTTTAGAAGGTGAGAGTACGTGAAGCTGTGCTCTCCAATAGCTGAGGGAAATGTATACAAAAATTAAAGTATGTTAGAAGTTGATAAAAAAGAGAAAGGAGGTTTGGCTCTCTAAGGCCAAGGCAAACTCTAGGAATAGGTTAGGCTTGAAGCTCACCCTTTGCTGGAGTCAGATACATGTGTGGGGAGGGACAGCCCCTCTCCATGGAGGGGAGCACTATGGACTCCCTGGGAACCAGAGACTGCTCAGAAAGCTCCAAGCTGCAGGAGGAGAGCACCACTCTTCCTCTTTTATCCTGAATGTGCAAATGCACAGGTAGTTAAGAATTAAAGCAGAAAGGAAATAAGAGACTGGCTGAATAAATCAACACAGGCTCAAAAGTTGAGTTTGATGAGTGCATTCAGCAGAGAATCCTGCTCCAAACATTAGTCTGCTTCCAAGCAGCTTTGTTCCTCCCTGGCACAGTCTGCTCCCGACTGTTACCACTGAGTAGCAGCAACAAGATCAGATTTGTATTTATGTGGAAGAAGAATGAAGCCTTCTCAGTTTGTGTTAGTGTAAAAATCCAGATTGTGCCAGGATCACTGGCTACAATTAGCCTCCTGGTCAGCAGTAGACACCTCAGTCATTGCTTTAATCAACAAAAATCAACAGGTGATGGTGAAGGGTCTGGGAAAAGAGGAAAAGTGATTAGACAAAGATGAGTAGAAGCTTGGTAAAAGGATGAATTTGGCAAGTTGAGAGTTTCAGGCATTATATTTGTTACCACAGAGAAAGGAAAGTTTTTCTTTAAAAATGTTAACATCTTTCCTTTTAAATCTGGTTTTATTTCCTCTAGGAAAAGATAGCCAAAAAAAGCAGTGAAACTGTCTAAATAGCCATTAAGTATATGTTTTCTGCTGAAATGCTTCTAAAAGCAACAAATAACAAATATTTTCCATTTTTTTCCACATTTTTGAGTTGCAATTCAAATTATCTCACTCTGTAGGCTAACCAGAGTTTTTCCTGCATGTCTCTGCAGTTTTTAAAGCAGTATCTGCTTCTTGCCTTTTTTCATAACTTTTTATAAGTTAATTGTATCAGCAGAGTCTCCATATTTTGCTTATATACATCTATTTACTTGCTTACTAACCTTGCTTTTCAGATTGGAAACTCCTCAGAGCAGGATTCTTTTACTTCTAAAACGTATCTTGGTGGTCATCTTGACAATATAAGAATAATACATATTACAGAGATCATGAGTTGAACTCACCTGTAGGCACCAACTGAAGTTTGATTAATCTTAAAATGTTTTATTGCTTCTAAAAAGATAAGTGTGTCATTTTGGGTATTATTTTGGAATCACTTAAATTTGAAGTATTCATCAAATTAATACTTAAAGGAAAAGTAACCAGGAGTGACAGGCAGTGATAGGAGTCTGACAATGTTCTGCAGAGACAGAGGCTGGACAATTCTGATTTTTCTCCTAGGTCACTTATTTTGCTTTTGTCAAGCAGCCTCACTTTAAAGCATTGGGGTTTACATGAAATGACAGTGCATGCCCTGTAAAGCCTGTTGGGTTCCCTTTGTGGGTGCACATATATGGGGGGACTGCAACGCTTTAAAGGCCTTCCTACACAAACATATGATCCAAGAGCTCTTGCCAGAAACTCTTTGTCAAAGCTGATTACAGTAACTGTGTGGAAATTAATTTAATCCACTGCGTAGTCAATAACTGTAAAAATTCAGGGGTGCATAATTTACATCAAAATGTGTGTGATGTTATTTTTAAAAGGTGATAGATTTACCATCCTGTTTATGTCAATGGTTAAACTGGTAACATGATACTACAAAGATCATAGTTCAGAGTATTTTTATATATATTATATATATGTATATATATTAAATATAATTATCTAATAAATTATCTGCAACTAATGTAGGGGAAAAATAAGCTCCTTTATTTTGGGCCATATTTTTATCTTAGGCTGGTATAACCCTTAAAGAATTCCATTAAAAACAGCAGAATTTCTCTGTTTCAACTGGCATTTTAAGAGTAGGATATTTCCTCATTGACCTTAGAATAAATTTTGGTCTCCATTGCAGTGACATGATCTAAATAGATTTAAAACCTGCTAAAGTCTGATAAAATTGATTTAGTAAGCATGTTTTATTCTTCAAAAGCAAACAAGTAGTCTTGGGAGATCTTAATTAAAGGCAACATGGAGCTTGCAAATATAGAATGAGAAGAAAAAAAAAAGTAAAATTCTAGAGATGAGCTCTGAGATAAAAGGGTGAAAAATTGAAATTTCTACATGTAATCTGAATTTTTAATGGCAGTGCTGTAGAATTTCTGTGGTAGGCTACCTCATCAATGTTCAGCTAGTAACAAATTTTTTTTTTCAAGGAGAAGCAGATATATACATTAACTTATTTTTAGTAATATATCTAGGGAAGGCTGTCTCTCTCATTCCAATGGACTGATTTTATTTATGAAACTAAATATAAATTCTCCCAGAAGAAAAATCTCCTTCAGAGCTGCTCTGTAGTGACCTAATGCTCACTCCTTCTCTTTTCAGTCTTACTGATGCTCAAGTGAAATGGAAGTGCCTTGGGCCCATTTCTGCCTCCACTGACAACCCATGCTTCTCAGATTATCGTGTAGCATAAAAAAAGCTGTCATGTAACATGGCATTTATTTAAATGATGTGATTTCTGTGTTCACCACTCTGAAACTGAGGTATAGCTAAGAAAGCTTGCAAGTTTTGACAGGTGTGTTTACCCCGCTAGGGCAATATGCTTAATGTATGAAAAATGTGAGGCAGAATACAGTTTTTGTCCTACTCAAAATCAAATTATAATATGTTTTTCTCTCTCTTATTTAGTTTTGTTTTGTTTTTAGCCAATGCCATGATAAGCTTTTGAGTAGGAATTGCATTGACATGATTTATAGGTTGGTACTTGTCAGAAGATTCTCCCATAGGGCAGTGTTTTGGTGGCCTAGCTGTGCAGTGGTTTAAAATACATCTGTAGAACACCACAAAGTGAAGTACAAGCATACATGTTTCCTGTTGGTGTGTTGGTCAGTGTATGCACACATGGTCTGGTTTCTGAGCTTAGAGATCTCATTTTTGCACAGTCCTCATAGCCACACTTCAGAAGGCTGAAGAGTGTATGTGAGCAAAACATGTGTCCTTGTAACCCAGACACACCTTTGGGATGGGTTCCTTACACTGGACATTGACATTCCAGCTCTCATCATCTGTGTGTGTTCATGAGTCTTGGCTACCTATTTACAAATAGAAATAGATTTGTTTGTATTTCTAATTCCTGTACACAGTTCAAAAAATAATGCTGGAGTTGTATGGCTTGGTATTTTACATGTGAGGATCAACTAAGATGTACAGAGCCCAAAGCAGTGCATGTAGGATTTACAGTGCAGGGAGAGACACTTACATTTGTTAATATCCAAGGCCAGATGTGGTTTTGTGTCACCCTGTGCTCACTGGTGTGGCTCAGCTCACTGTGGTAGAGCTTGCTCTTCACAGAGACCAGGATCATACAATTTATGGGCTTTGTTTATTGTAACCCATCTCTCCTGTCTTCAGGATTTTGATCTGAGCTCTTCGTAGTACTCGTAGACAGTCATTGTGTTGTAGCAGTGAAATAAATACCTTTTCTTGATTTTGGTGCCTGTGAATTCACACCCCTTGCCTTTCCTGAGTCCTCCAGCCCTTTGTGAGCCCAGACAGAAGGCAGAGGAGAGGCTGGAGCTCTGAGCAGGACCTTCTGTCTCCAGCAGCCCTGCTGAGCTAGAGCAGTGCGGTCCTGGCAGTTCAGTGGGCGCAGTTTCAGCTGCCTCTGAAATCAGTGCCTGCTGGGCAAATGGCAATACTCCTGTGTGCTCAAAAGGCTTTTTCAACAGAGTTCATTGCCATTCTAAACCTTAAACATTGTGACACATGCCAGAAAAATTCTGCAGCTTGTTCTTTAGGGCACTTTTTCCATATATATATATATATGCATGTATATATTTTTAAAAATGTTTTATTAGCAACAAACTGAAGCAGAACTAGTATTTTCTGTTGACCTCTTTCTTCCCCATCTTTTAAACAAAGTGTTATGTTTACTTGTGCTAAAAATTATTTAATATGAGAAATAAAGTAGAGATTCAACTGGCAGTGAGATATAGAAAGTAATGACATTATGCGTGCCCCACACCTTCGATAAAGTAAACAAAACAAATTTTTGCCCCTAGAAGATGTTCATGAGCCATTAGTCAATGCTATTACATTTCTTATAATTGCTGTAACTATTTACAGAGTTCTGAGGCCAATCTTGTGCTGATATAAATCAAGAGTTATTTCAAAGGAGTGATGTTGAATTAACAGGATTGCAGACAGAATTGGGTGTAGGTTCAGAGGACACATGCTGTGTGCAAAAATGGTGTTTAATTTTACATCATTGCTAATAGTTGATGTGTATGAGTGTACAAGTTGATTCACATGAACCTTCTTTCCCTTATTAACTCTAATCCTATGAATCACACTTCCGTGAGAGGCTACAAATACGGCTTCTGAATCAAAATGCTCTTGACCAGATAATGGTACAATTTATATGTCTGAGGAGAGCTATAAGGGGAAGACAAGTCTCATTTACCTCCTAGGACAGAGGAAAATGGGGTCTGCACACTGTCATTTCCCCTATGGGTATCTATGGGACTATGTCTAGAGCCACAGGAGATTTGAAGTCTTTGGCATCATATTCCTTTTCTGTTTCTACTGAAAATGAACTAGCTGTCTCTGAGGGACAGCACTTTACATCCTGATCAACACTTTTGCTTAGCAAACTGCGAAGATAATTTTAGCTCCATTGCTAAAGAGACCCGTTAATTGGGGTTTTTATTATGGAAATCAATTAATATTTACAGACATACTAAAGCATTATAAATGACAACTGCTCTGTAACTTGTTTAGGGTCATTTGTTTATTATAGCAATAAAGAATAAACAACTGCTGCATTACTAGTTATAAAGATTCCTTGGGTACATATAGGATTCAGTAGAATACAGCATCATTTGTTGTGTACCTTTAAAATACTGGATAGAAAGATCCCACAAAGCGTGTGGCTGACTTGAATCTTGCTTGTCATGCTGTAACTCCATTGAATGGCACAAAGAGATTCCCTCTTTTTCTGACAAGCCTACATAGCTACAGCACCAGGCCCACAGTGCACAGACCTAGCTGGTGGAGGGAGGAGGTGTTGATGTGCAAAGCAAGGCCAGCTCGACACACACCCACCAAGTGCCAGAGCACCAGAGTGGCCATCCAGAACTGGCTCCTGGAAGTCCCAGCCTGCAAATGCAGATCTCCTTCTGTTTGCTTAGAAGGGACAGGCTGCATCAGCTGCGCTGGGTTTGGGGCACATCATCACTGCAGGTGTGAGGGATTCCTAGCTGGGGTTCAGCCCTGCCCCACATTGCCTTTGGCTTTGGCCAGGGCTGTGTTTGTGGGGTGGGGGAGCTGCAGTGTCTCTTTGATGGACATTAGCAAGCGTGCTGTCATTGTGTGAAGGACAGCACAGCATTATTTTACTGTCAAACAAAACAGGAGAAAGTATTGCTGTACTGAGGGTTTTTGAAGATGTATTGATGTGCTGAAGAAGATACAGAGATTTAGAGCCTGTAGCCTTTTGGGGTTTACCTTCTGGAGACAGGTGAGACCTAAAAATCATCCTAAGCAATATGGTCTGGTTTCAAATACTTTTCTCATTACTTCTTACCTTACAGCTGCCCAGAGACATTTATAGGTTTTAGGTTCAGGTTTCTATGTTCTGTTAAGTTCTTCCTGTCTCTTTTTTTTTTCTTTTCTTTTTATCTCTTTTTTTTTTTTTTTTATTTGGCCCCTGATCTAAGGAAAGTTAGAGAGGGTGGAGGTGAGGAGGGGACGGGACAGAATTCTGTTTCACAGTTGTTCCGTTATTTTACAAGTTAAAGCTCACAAAAGAAACATGAATGTGACTCCATCTTGTAAGCATCTGTACTACCACTACTAACCCACGGATCAAAAGATTATTTGAGGAAATAGCTAGACCTTTTTTGTATGTATTTTAGGTCTACCTTCTTCCTTTTGTTTTATTTTAAAACAAAATTAAGGACACTCCAACATGTTGCCCATAAGAGTTCTGTTACAGGTAATTAAATGTAAGTTTACACATTTAATCTACTTTTAAGAGCAAGAGAGACTGGTAAATGACCCAGTTAAGGAAAGTACTCAGCCTAATTGGATGTAACGATTGCTTGCTGGTGTTTATTACTGTACTAAGAGTAGACATGTAGTCTGTGATTCTAATTTGGTTTAGAGACAGACCTGTAGTATTTGCATCTATCATCAGAGTTCGATTGTTCCTGCTAACATTGTGAAATTGGCTTGTATTCATTTGGGAGCTTAAGAGTATTAGAATGAAAGGAGCACTGGGTTTTTTCAGTTACTATTGCTGTCCAGTTATTATCTCTCCAGACTGTTTTGCCTACAGTAATATATTAAACTCGATATGCTAGCATGTATTTTTGCCTGGGAAATTAAATAGAGATTTCACTTTTTTATATATGTAATGTGAGAGATTAACAAGAACTAAATTAACCAATGAGCTCTATCTTTCTGATTTACCTGTGAACTTACCTTGTCTTCAGCCTATGAAGTCACATTAAATGTCTGGGTTTGATTATTTCTATGTCATTTTGAAAGAGCTGAGTTCCTGACAAATGTAAAGTCACTGAAAGTTGAATCAAAGCCCCAAAATTTTAGATTTCATTAATGCTTATTTTCTAAAATTTCCCTAATTGTAGACACCTTGTTGCAATTTGCCCTCACAATTTTGGGCTTCCAGGAAATCATATCCAAGTGGAATATGTTGTATCATAGAAGATATTTGTTACATAAAAATAGAACACTGGATTTTATGCCCAGAGCAGCAGCACTTGGACTTCAAAAGACTTATGTAATTATTATTTATTTCATAACCTCTCAGAATGATGAATGAAATCAGAACTGACTTTGAAAAGCAAGGCCACTCACGAGCGGTGCACCTAGCCAAGGTGTCTCAGTGTCCGCTATGATGGATTTGTGACTTTTATAACACAATGGATCAAAAATGAAGTTAAAGCAATATTAAATTGACAAAAAATAAAAAAGGATACTCAGAATGGAGACTTCTGCTTCATCGTGATTCATCTTGTTGTGTTTAGTTGCTACAAAACACAGATCAGTAAGAGAAATTAGCTCTTTTGATGTTGTTACACAGACACAGCAGTGTAATTTAATGGCAGCTTTAATTCTAACTTACTTCATTTATTGCAAAGGAAAGGAATAAAAACCCCAAACTTTGGTATTCTTTTGTTGATCTTACAGTATATGTTATTGTCAGCTCTAGTTTAGTTGATTCTACTATGCTAGAATCAACTAAAGATAAGGTTAAAGAAAGATAATTTGCCTATTGGATATGTGCAGATGGTCATATTTTGTAATTCAATATGTCCTCCAAAGCCATGCTGGCTCCTTCTTAAACTTTGGTACTTCAAAAGATGAGACTATTGCTCTGCTTGAAAATATATAGGAAATTGCAGAAAGAAAATGTATTACCCAGGCAGACATGGAAAACTGTGACCAGAAAAAAGAAAAATTTTAAAAATTGACTTTCCTAATATATTTGGGGTTTTAGACTAATTCAGTTACTTATCATTATATCTACTACAGAAAGAATAAAATAGGAGTTCCTAGTGCAATACTTACCTGCACATACTAGAGGGAGCTGAGGGAGGGAGTCAAGACAGAGGAAAAGAAAGGCAAAATATGATGATGAGTACTTTCATTTGTGCTAGTTTGCTTGAATAGAATCTTATTTGATGCTATACCCCATTTACAGCTTTCAAAATACAGTGTGCATTATTCACTCTGTGTGCCCAAACACAGACATTTGTATGCATATGCAATTGTCTGCTGTGCATTTAACATGGAACATCTGTGTGTGCCCATGCACACTTGGGAAGGAGCAGGTTAGTTTATTACAATGTGTCTTCAACAGACTTAGCACATTGTTCATTGTTTTAGTATTATCTAGAGCAAATCAATATACCTTCTTGTGAAATGGATGAATACACTCTGCTTGTCTGGCAGAGTTTAATGTAAGACCTCTCTTTCATGATTTCCAATTCAAATGAATGCTGTTAAAATTACTAAAAAACATTGCTCTTGAAGACTTAAGAGCACAACACAGCATTGAAGCACATTTCTAAATAGCGTTCTTAACAGAGTAGAGAGTAGGATGCCCTGAGAACTGACTGAAACCTGTTCTTTAATTGGAATATTCATCTTATGTTTTTCATTACCCTTTTTCCTTTGCCTCTCATGGATGGTTGTTGCTAATGCTCCCCTCCCCTCCTGGTGGGCCAGCCAACAGTTCCCTCTGGAGGCAGCATCATTATATCTGCCTGGTTCACTTAGTAGCAGATGGTGAAGAGCAGTAGAGCTGATACACTGCATTTCACAGAAACCAGGATCCTTCTGGTACCTCTGCAGCATACACAGACTTGCCTGATTTGAGACTGTGAATTCTTTATGTGCCTTCCAAACTAGGTTTCCTTGTTTGCTACTGTGTATGTCAGTGTAAGAGTGATTTTTATGATCTGCTCTGTTGCTGGACAGTGAAGAAACTACTCATCTCCAGGTTTCAGCTACTGGCAGCTCTGTTTTCCATTTTATTTCTATTTTTACCAAAAATTAAAAGAAAACAGCTCTGCTGGTTTTTCTTTTCACTGGTTGACAGGCTTTTCTTCCCCCTCCCCTTTTTGTAATTCCTGCTGTCTGCCAAAGGACAATCTGTTTGCTCTGAGACAGTTTAATGCATACTGACTACCAGAGGCAGAACTTCCATTGGCTCTGTTACAGGGGTAATTTACACTTTAACAAGGTATTGTGACAAGGTGGTAATTATATTTTTATCACGTCATTATGACATTACCACCTGGAAAGCCATAGCTGATTAATTAGTGGCATATATTAAATTTATAACCCTGGAACTCTAAAGTTATCATACCTAAGTGGTGTAATTATGCTGAACTGTGGTGTGGCAGTGAATTGGAGGTGAAGATGCTGAGTATCCACCTATTGCAATACATTTAATGAGTGCCAGTAGAGGGCAGGGAGCTGAAGGAAATAGTTGGGGTTTTTAAAATAAATACTAAGGAAGAGAATGAAATCATTGAAATCTTGAAACCAAATCTAGTCAGATGGCAATTTCCAAGGCTTCTTACATACATGGATTTTTTAAAGGTATAATTTGAAAGCACTTTGATTTACACTTGTTTTTGCTTTTTATTTCACAGCTTTATTTCAGTTAATTCACATCTATTTTGGTTTTAACAATGCAGCAGTTTCAGTTGATCTTTTGGAGGCTTGTACTTGGCCATTCTGGAGGCTACCTCACCTTCCTGCAACTGGTAGAAAGCACTGGTTTTGGCAGGATGAGTTTTTCTCAGTTTTGTGAATATGCCCAGGTGTTTTATGTTGTCCTTTCTGATTTACTTTTTTTCGTTTACTCTTTTCCTTTCTCTTTTTCTCTTTTCCTTAGTATTAGGAGGTAGAGGAAATAAATGAGGCTGGGACTAAATGATGAAAATGCCCACTAATTATGGCTTTTTTGAATATGTTCCCATATTCCTATGAAGTAAATACAGACAGAATTATAAACCAAATCTATTTTAAACCAAATTATCATGCTAAAGGTCATAGTTTTGACTTGTTTTGATTTTCCCTGTTTGTTGTGCATTTCAAAGTCAGATTGCCAAGTAACTCATGTTTTATTCTTCCCTTTCTCTACAGAAAATGAAGTGACTACTTTCCCTGTGTTGGTGAGTGATCAGAGTGAAATCGTGGATACCAATGGAGCTGGAGATGCATTTGTTGGAGGTATTTCTTACTTCTTTCTGTTGTTTGGAGATTATCTTATTATTCTCTCTATAGAAAATTTACTGTTTTTTCATTCAGCTGTCCTTCAGAACAAGCTTCATTCTTTTACATCTTTTCTCTGCATCCTGAAGTTATATGATTTAATTAAGTTCTGACTTCCAAAGGGAAAGTGTGTTGTATTACTTCAAAAATAATATGCCTTTATGCTGTACTCTGGTAGTTTTCATGAGATTAATTGTATCTGTCAGACTGTTGCATAAACAAGCTGCATCAAGTACTATATAGTGTACAGAAATCCCTCCTGGCTTAAATGTTAACACATTGTTGTTCTTTAAAACAGGTTGTAGTGAATATTAAACAGTATGTTAATAAGTGAGCATAATGTCTCTGATCATGTAAATTTTGGTAGAACATCTGCTTCCGATACAATTATTTGGACATCAGAAAAGAATGCAAAGGGTTAATTTGTTAAAACAAACCCTGAAAATATCTGGCATTGCTTAATATCCATTTGTAAACTTACTATTTTATTTGGCTCAAGCTCTAAGGAAAAAAGAGGATGTTATGTCTGTGCCTGTTTAAAAAATTATTCTATATAAGCCAAAACTCAATCTAATCCAAGATTTCTGTCATTCATTGTAACCTTCATCCATGTAGTTCTGTGATGCACTACTGCATCCTGAAGGCTCTAATATCCAGTCTGAAGTAGCTGTAAGGAGCTCCATTAGTCACTAATTTACTGGAAATATTACAAAAGAGACTTTATAAATAGAATTGCAGGGCTCAGTCTTGTAGCTACAAAGGGGATAGCAAGCAGTGTGTTACCAAATTAAAGCTTCAGAATTGTGTCCCACTTCAACAAAATATTCAACATAAGCTTAATCTTAAGCAGGTGAGTAATTCCTTCCTTACTTAATACAGCATTTAAACCAAAGATAAATGTTCAGTATATACTTAAAACTGTCTGAGAATGGGAATGTTTTTACTCATTACTTCAGTGCTTTCATGAATCAAAAAGGACAGAAATAGAGGGAAACACATTAGGTCATATTATTCATACACCTTTTAGGGCATGCTTGTCGCTGTCTATTATTCCTAAATCACAAACAAGACTGAATTTGAACCAGTAGGTAACAGTGACTAACATAAATAAGATCATCTTCAAGTGCTTGTCCTTATATGCATTTGCTCTGTTTATCAGCTGTGCCAGATAGCTGCTGTTCTTGTGGAGGGGGAAGAGAGAATAGGCCTTGCATATTTTGTTTTCATGTGTCTGCCATGTTTATCTCAGGTTGTATTTATTTTCTGTTCTTCAGGTTTAGGCCTCTTGAAATCAGGACTTTTGTTTTAAGAATCCTAATTTTGTTCTTTCCTATGTTAGCTGCAGGAAGAATATTGCAACTAAATCAGGGCTTTAAGAACTGTTTTATAATATAATAGATCAAATTTAATAATTGAACGCTCAAAAGCCTTTCTCTTTAAATTACATCCTTTTCCCTGGTACAGCCATAGCTGCTGGTTTTCTGTAGAAGGGCTAAAACATTTACTTTAATCAGAATATCCTGAATGGCAAGACTGATATAAACCAGTTCAGTCTCTATTCCAAACTACTGCCTTCCACCAGCAGTGTAAGGAGTTGGGGCACATCCTGTCAGGCTGGTCTTGGATCAGTTGTGAGATTCCTTTCTCAAAGAGGAAAAATGATGTGCACAATACTCAGCTGTGGAAGACAGGGATGAAGGGACATATTCTAAAAGATTAACTCTCCCTTATCATTCTAAGTGTTAAGATACAGCAAGATCATGTATATTTGGGATAATCCTAGCAAAAGTCCTGTATCACAGCTTATGGATGTATATTATCTTCAGTTGCCCCACAAACATCTGAGGCATCAGATGCTTTTTCATTGGGGCAGAAGTACAATGCAGTCCAGTGCACTGTACAGTTCTCCCTCACTATCAGGGAAAGGACCACAGCTGGTTTTCCCTCTGTAATGGCAAACCTGTCTGAGCTGTCCTTGCAGTGAGACACTTACCTGAGCATGAGTGTGTGAGCTCAGCCTCCTGTTGCACCATGCTTCCCTCTCCTGTGACTCAAAGCAACATGAACTTTAGGATATCCATCCAGAGTTCTTCCATTGGCTTCTGGGATATCTCAGTTCTCCTCTGGCACTCCATAAATAATAAATTGATCATTTATTCTCCTCAGAAAATAGATTTTCCTGAGTTTAGTCCAGATGGGAGAATTGGGACTCATAACAGTCTTGCTACACAGCTGATTCTAGTCTTATACGTACTGTGATCTCCTTCTTCAAGGGGTCACCTTATTTTCCTTCCCATATGTAGGAAATAGGATACTGGACTGGATAGGCTTTGATTTGGTCTGTGTTTCATTTGAGGGAAATGTCTGTATTTTATCTGTGGCACACTTGTTGTTGTGTGTTTTCAAAATGTGTGTTTGGAACACATTTGGAGAAGTTCTTGAATGTCTCCTTAGCAGCAAGCCCTGTGCAGTAGTGTAGGTAATACTGCCCAACATGCAAATCTTCTGGCATTGGGTCTAGCACAGAGCCAGCTTTGTTACTGTCCTGACAGAATTTTTACAGCAGGAAAGTTATATTCTCTTCAGTGCTTTTCTGCTTCTTTCTTTGATTGAGGTTTTTATCAGTTCTTACTACCTAGGCAACAGGACATGTAATGTTTTGATTTCGGTGTCCTTGCAGTAAAATGTTTCAAAATTAATACCTTAACTAAAAAATTCACTCAGTGTGACAATATCCCCTCCTGGAAACCTATTTCTTTTATTCAAACAGCAGAGAACAAGACTCCCATGGCAAAGTTTCCCATACTTCTCTGGAACCAGTATATTAACACAACTGAACAGTGTTTTTTCTGGAGCAGGTGTCTTGGCTGAGAGGGGAATGTGGGATATAATGAGAACTAACCCCATCACACAAGGTTTATTTTGCATTAGGGGGTCAGGTTTGTTGGACTCTATCATGGTCTTTTGAAAGGTCTTTTACAGAGGCACTGTCTTCCAGAGGTATAACTCACAGATCGTAGGGAAATTCCTTCTCAATAATTATGCCAACTTGGCAAATCACCCCTCATATCTTTCTCCACGTAAAAGTTGAAAAAGAAGAAAACAGTGTGGTTTTCTTTTTACTAGAACCAGACTAACGACTGAAGCTCTTGAGACCTTAAAGTCAAGACAAAGTTTAAAGCACAAAGTTTTTGGGCACTTGTAACTCTGTGAGTTGATTCCTGAGTTCAGCATTTCTGAAGCTGCCAGCCTCCAAGGAGAACTAGCTCACCCCAACAGCTAGCAGCGCTAGCAGCAAGAAATAAACCACATTCTTCAGTTGAAACGTGGGTTTTATTAAGTTGGCACCAGGAATATCTCTGAATTTCCTGCCTCTTACTGCAATCATCAAGTCATCTGCCACTCAGGCTGGTGCAGTGCATGAATAAGAAACTGGATTTTAAAATTTCTGCGGGTATCTTTCTGCTAAAAACACTTCTCTAAACAACACTAACATAGTTCTGCCTTTATTGCTTACCAGCAACACTGCTACCTTTTACAGGTTTAAGCAATAATGGTTTCCTTTGTAGCATCTCAGCACCTCTTGTAGTTTTCAGGAGTAGCACAGATATTTGGTTATAAATCCCTGAAATACCCATAAATTCAAGTTGCAATTCTACCTCCAGATTCTTATGACATTGAAAAATCACTTGAGGTTTGCTGGCATGGCTTATGCCACAAAAGTCCTCTTAATGAAATTACAGCCTTAGTTTGTAGAGTTTGGGGATATCATTAAATTAACATTTATTTATTACTGGTCAGCCCCAGTTTGAAGCACTGCAGTAATAATAATCAAAGTGATAATGGCAATAAATATGAGCAGTTTGACCATCATATGCTTTCCTTTGTGCCATCCTGCTCTCTTCAGCCAGAGTAGGCTTGCCTTCTGTTTGAACTCCCCTTTGTCATTGCCACCGTAACTAATGAAAACAATCAGCATCTGTTCTGATAGTTGCTGCCATTGTTCCCTGCAAAATCTCTCCCCTAGAATCTGTCTAGTCACTGGAACTGAGTACAGAGTTCATAACAAATGAATAGGAGAAGGTGTAAATCGATGTTTCTTCAGGTTCCATCAATATAAATATATTGACTTCATAATCTGCTATGATTTAGTCATATACTACATGGAAAGTACTAGAGTATGAAATGGAACCACAAATCATTTTCAAGTAGCTTGATAAGGCAGTGACAGAACGATTGCAGCAAGTGTGTATTACTTATCACCATGCTATAAAGATGTTATACCATTCTCAAGGAAAACGAATCCCAGGGTAGAAGGAGCTCTTCATTAAGCATTGTACAGTGCCAGATAGGAGCTGATAGCAATTTGCCTCTGTCAGTATCAAAGGGGAGGTCAATGGCTCAAACCACCTGTCAATTTAAAAATGGCATTGGCGCTTTCATGTGCTGGGGAATCTCATAAGGCTGCTAGCTAGTTTGAAAGCTGCAGTCACAATTTTTTGGTGCGCGTTCTTCAAGAATAAGCAGTTCTTTCTCTTTCTTGTGAAGCCCAGCATGAGCCTTATGAGATGGTCAGCTCCTGTCTCAACTATCAGACGACTACTCTGATAGAGACAGGGAGAGCAGCAAAAGAGGAGTCATCCTCTTTTATATGTCCTTTTGTGAGTGGGCCTCATGGCATCCTTATCTCCTCTTTAGGGACCACAGCCCTTACTGAAGATACTTCCCTCTTTCTGATTCTGTTTGACTCAAACTATCTCAGTAAAGCCATTTCCTCATCTTTAATAGAGAGGTTAATTGCAAGCATTATTTTTCCATCTTAATCTAAATGTCTCTACAAATTAAATACAGACCTTGGACTTGTAGGAATTTGCCTAAAGGTTCTCACACTGTTTAGATTGTAGCCTCTTTTCATGAGGTAAATGATTTTCAATAGAGTGACAATCAGCTTTGATTTCAGAACTAACTAATATTTGATATACTTCTACATTATTGAAATATTGAAATACTCTATTTCATGTGAAACATTCTTGAAATACATTATGAACATATGTGTATGTGTATCTATAAAATCACAGCACAAGAAATAAAAGTACAGGTTCACAAAGAATACAGAGTGCACAGAAAAATTGGCCATCATTACTCCTCTACTATTAAGTGTTTGATTCAGAAACCTCTTTTAATAAAGGTCTGGTTCTGTTTTCTGAACACACTAGATTTGCTTTGGAATACCTTGGCTGAAGCTGGTGGATTTAAACAAGTGTAATAATGATAAAATGGAAACATAATTAAAACCAGCGTAATAATTCTTATGCTGTTGCTCTGTAGCACCCATCATTTAGGGAAGGAATCTAGTGATTTTTAAAATTAAAAAATCATCTTGATGGGATTTGATATCATCTGAGCTGACCCTGCCTTAAGCCAGGAGCTGGACCAAGTGACCTAAAGACGTCCCTTCCCACCTAAATTGTATTATGATCCTATGAATTTTAATCCTATTGGTATTAAGTTTCCAGGTGCCAGTTCCTGCTCCTCTGGAAATCCAGACTCAATCATCCTCAGGGGGCAATGTTGGTGGCTGCAGAGTAGGAGCTGTCCGAATTAAAAAATTAAGCTCAAAGAGTAAGAATTCCATCTTTTTGCAATAAATCTCTTCTAGGGCAAAGGGGGACTGTACTTATGACTCTGTCTAATAAGTCCCTTATGTATTTCTCATGCAAGCATTGTGGGGATAGAAGCATGTGCACATGTGAGGAATGAGCTCTTATGAATAGCTCCTATATGGCTATTCCAGGAGTGATAAACTTGCAAAAAGATCTGATAATGCTTTCAGCAGAGGCAAATTTGAATGTTTTTTCAGAATACTAATTTATCAGTAAGCTTGTGACTATATTAAAAAGAAAGCTACTTAATAGATTTCTAGGGCTCTTGAACACTGGGGAAGAATTTGTTTACACTAAAAGTGAATATTTTTGTTATTTGTTTTATTTTCCTCTCTGTATAAATCTGTAAGGGCTGCTCTCCCTCCAGTATTCACCACCCCTAGAACATTCTAGATTCATTGAAATAGGAGTAGAAGGAGCTAGGAACAGTTCTTAACTGAACAGCAGGAGCATAATATCAGAAGCTACTTCATCCACTTATAGTGGTCTTTAATTTTTATAAGGTTTTTATACTTGTGTGAAATACCTTGGGAAATTGCCATCATTTTTTAATCACATTTAATAGAGGGAAATACAGTGGACAAAATGTCACTGCTGTGAAGTACTCCCTTCTGATAACACCAGAGCTCTGAGTTGCAGAGCTACTTGCCAGCTGGGAGCAAGGGATAATTTTTTGGTGATATCAATTAAATATGTGTGTGCATGGAACTTGTAATGGCTGATATTTGCTACAAAATTTATCTTCACCAGCAAAGAGAGAGGGGATACTACTTTGAATCATTCTGGCTTTTCTTTGAAGTAAAGATAACTGTTATAACAGAAAGCAGCACTCTCTTAGTTTTCATTTGTCCAGCATTGGTGGCTAATTGCCTCTGAGCAATCCTGTTGTTACTGAGATCATGGCGGGCGAGATAGGAGACTTTGAAATAAAAATACTCACTTAGTGTCATCAGCACTTTGACTGACAGCCCATTTTTTCCCATCTTTACTACTCCTGGTTTATAAACAGCGTACAGGAGTATAATAGCTGAGCTGCAGAGAGGGCATCAATCTTTGCTTGCTAGGGGATAACCTGTCAACATGTCCATGACTTACCACCCCTGTGTTCTGATGGCATTCAGAACTCTGTCAGATAAACATCCCACATAAACCCAGGCTATTAGAGGACTACGTTATCTCTGTAACTGACCTTCTACAAACTAGAAAATGACCAGGTTGTATGTTCCCAGATGATTTTTTCTCAATCTCAGCTAGAGGCACATCATTATTCTGATCAATAGTGTAGCCAGTTGCTAATGCTAATTTCAACATTAGTATTGGCTCATTTTCAAAATTTGCCACAGTTTGAATTGCAGCTACTTAAACAAAACCATAAAAATAGATATCACTCAGAAAAATACATAGAATATTTCTGTTTTCTTTTCAACTCCCTATTTCTTTGTTTACCAATTTCCATTCAAAATTATTTCTTTGCAAAGAATACCCTCTTCTGTGTTGATATTATATGTAAACCTGTTTGCATGTGTTGTCCAAGTATAATTGTGATTATACTGCTTTCATTGTTTTAATTGCTACCCTTCTCTTAGTCTCTAACTGTTCCTCCTAATTTCATTACATATGTATTCTTATAACACAGTAATGTAAATATAGTAATTCACATTTTCACCTGTTCCATTTAAAGGCAATCTAGAAAAACACATAGTAGAATAAAACTAAGGCAAAACATATTATACTTGCTGTCATTTCTTAAATAACACGTAGAAGCAAAAGATCCACTTAAAAGGATCAGTGTATGGAATTAAAAAACCCTCAGAAGTTTCTGATTAGATTGAAGCAGGACTTGATTCCTTTAGCCTCTGTGTCTCTCTTCCTGTCAGTGAAACCTCAGTGTTAAGGGAGCCTCAGTACATAGCAAGAGGATTAATATTTTGCAAAATTGGTTTTTAAAAGACCTAATTTACCTCACCATAAATTCAGTGACATTGTGGACAGGTTTTGTGAAAAATAAACGTCAAATAGGTTGTGTACACTTTAAAAAAACAAACCTACTCTGTTAAAAATAGATTTTCAAAACCAATTATGAAGTTCCAATTTTTACTGTAATAGCTATGGGACAATTACAAATTGACTTAACGCCTCAAAGCAAGTCATCACCGTTTAAAATACTTTGTCATGCCTACTATGCCTACCCTCATAACATTTCATTTTATGTTAATGTGTCATGTGTTAGAAAATCATGTAATGATAAAGAAAATGTTCATGTGGAAGGTTAGAAATTACTTTAATGAGTTACTATTACCTTGCTTGCAGACTGTTGGCAATATTTTTGTGTTATTTTAATGTATTCTGAATAGAGACAGAGGCACTCGTCAGATTGGATCATCAAGAACATTCCCCTGGGAATCAGGGCAGGATATAGTCCCCTAAGAAATGATGTGTCAGATTAAGCTGATGCTGTATTCACAGGAGATAAAACACCACACAATGAAATACAAAACCACACTGAAAGATATTGTCTGTTTGACATCTCACATGCCTCAGTGGGTGCTAAGGACAGGGACACAATGGCCAAAAGGACACTTCTCAGGCCGTGGTGTTCACAAGCTGGGTCCTCTCTCACTTACAGCTCCTCTGTTATATAACAGCATGGTAAAGTCTCCCAGAATTTGTTCACTTCCCCCACACTGCAATGGGCTCATACTTGAAGTGGGAAGATGGCAAGATTGCAGTAAAAAGAAGTTAGAAGAAAGAAGGTGGTCGCAGTTAAAAGCAGTGGTAGTAGCAGTGCTTGTAGGTTGATCTGACACTGGTCTCTGACGCAGTGGAAAGGGATGTTACTGGTATTGGTGATCAGTACATTTTTGCTATCAATCCAGAATTCTAACAGATATTTAAAGAGGCAAAAGATATTAAGTGTCACTGTATTAAAATAGGAGCATTATGAATATAATGCTAGGGTAGGCTCTTTCAGCCCACAAAAGTCAGGAAATTCACAGGCTGCCTAGCTCCCATATTCCCTCTGCCCTGGGTGTTGCTTTCTCATTCTCCTTACATACTGCTGGCTTGGCTGTGTGGAAGCACACCTGCAAATAAAACTCCTGAGACTCATGCATATGAATCTTGGCTGTGAAGTTACATTCGTGCAACCTTTTTGCACTTTAATATATGTTAAAAACTGAGTAGAGGATAGGACATATTATTCCATTTTATTATCTTCAGAACTTGATTGTATCTATAGTAAATTAGTGCAGTTCTCTTCCTTTTATTGCAAGCAGTAGATGTAATAATTGGCACTATTTAGTGTCAATACAACACATTTGAGGCTCAGAAACTTTCCACAGGTACTAATAAAAGAAAGTTTATTTCACTCTTGTCTCAAAAAATTCTAAAAAGTTTAGATTTTGCAGAACGCTTCTGGGAAATGCTTTTAGGAAAAACAAAGATAAAGATCAGCCTGGAGAGTATTTTTTTCAAATAGAGAAGATGCTTGCAATGAAAATATCTGTTTCTGGTTTGGCACATGCAGCTCCTTGTAAGCTTGGAGGGGGGTTTTTTTAATCAAATGTTTTCCCCTAGAGGCTGCCGGAGACAAGCCTAAGGCAACCAGATCCTGATCCTAAAGGAAATTTCCCAATGCTCATGATGTGGACTTAAAAATGAAAAATAGGACCAAACCATGAGAAGTTATAACTTTGTTAGCATTTTCCTCTTTCACGTTATTCTTGGAGCACATTATAGACTGAAATGGTTCTTTTCTTGGACAGTAAGATGCACTGGGGAATTTGATAGAAGTGATATGCAACAGGTGATAGAGTCCACTGAGGATGTTTAATGTGGAAGGATGTCAGAGCATAAAATACTGCTTATATTTATAACAAAATATAACAAGGCTCCAGCTTTGAGCTATTCCCTCTCAGAAGGTGGAGAGTATGCAGTCAAGGCACAGGGCAGTGATAGAAAATCTCACATCAATCTAAGTAGGCTTCACCTCAGGGTCTACTTTCCCAATCTATGGCACAGCCTTCAGGACCAAACCACAACAGAGCAGCATACAGCATTCCTACTTGAAAGCATCAGAGAAATGAGACTGCTTGGAGGGAGTTTCTGGTGGGCTGAGCACATACAGACCCTGGGAACTATGATGACACCTTGTTCTCTGAGCTGCAGTGAGCTGGCCCAGTAAAGCCAAACAGTGGCAATCATGTGCAATGCAATGAAATTATTCAGCCTTGAGTAACTGATTCCTAATGGAATAATAGGGATGTAATGAAGTTTTCTTTCTTTTTTTTTTATTTTTATTGTCACATTTCTGCAGAAATCTTTCATTAACATTTTCCACATGTAGTGCTTTAAAGCTTTAGACACTGTGTTCTTTTTTTCATTTTGTGTATTCAACACCTCCTCTCCATTCCAGGAAAAGGCTGCTAAACTGAAAACACTCCTTTCACTTATTCATAGTTGTCTCGTAAATGCAAAGTTGTATTATTTGCATGTGTCCATAACTGACTATATAACCTCAGACTGAAAAATATGTACACCCATCTGAGTGATCCTTACAGAAACTCAATGCATTGAAAATGTATCCATAAATCAGAAGAAAACAAGAGGGATAGGCATAGTGATACCAATATCACTGCATTTCTTAGAACGTGCTTGGTTTAGTATTCATGCTGCTGATTATAAAATAAGTTTCTTGTACAAAGGCAGTGAAATGCTTTTAGCACGTGACCATTTTATAAATAAAGTAAATATAGACTTCTGAAACATTTTAGTCGTGATCTCATGGTTTTGTCATTCTCTGGAAGTAAAAATATTGACATTTACCAAGCTGTTTGTTCCAGCTTTCTGGTCTCCTGCAGTTTATTTATATAACAACCTTATCGATGAGCCTCTTACTCAGCTCTCTAGGTTTAACTGAGTTGAGTCGATTTGCTACCACAGCTTCAAGTCGCTGTTACAGAACAAGCAAGACATCCTAATAAAGCTGTAAACGTGTTTACTCAAACATGGTATTGATTTTACTTGGAGAGGGAGAAGCTAGTGCTTAGCATGGTGTCAGGGAGGATGAATTTAACTGCAGTTTTTCATTGTCATCTGTCATGGTTGTGAAACACTAAGTGAAGCCACAAGAGGATAATTAGAATTGCCAGAAATTTAGCCCCTAAAATCAGTTAACCACTTGAGATTTTTGTAGTTTAATTAGTTTTTATTAAAACTTTCCTCCAGTGGTATAGTCAGGAAGGATTTTCTAATGTTCTTTCCAGTGAGAGATTTCAAGGTTGCCACTTGTTAGATATACATCTTAAATGACCATTTTTACGGAAGGGTTGGTGACCTTTTTTCTCTCAATTGTAATTAGCCTGGCACTACAGTCCTGTTAAAAGCACAGAACCATTTCATTTTTGAGGAAAGGAAAAGACACATGTTTCTATGCATATACATTCATAGTTAATAACATATATATGCATGTATGGTATCATTTTTACAATAAATTCTGTGAAAGTGCTAAAGTGCTTAAAGGTTGAAAGAAATATAGAGTGTTTGAAGATACTTACATTTAATTTGTCTTATATACTGTAAGTCTGATGTGTCAGACCACAGTGCCAAAAGACATGAAAACAGAAGCCAAATCCCACCCTTAATCAAAAACGTTTCCATTTCGAATAGCCAACATTTGGTTTGATAGCAATGGGCAGGGCCTCTGGCTTACCACAGTTCTTGGCTGTAATATCCACCATCTGCCACAAAATTAAAAAAGGAGAAACCTCAGCATGTTGACGTACGGTCATTCAGTGACTGTGTTGCAGAATCCACTGATGCCAACATCTTTCACAAAATCAAGGGTGGCTGCTTGGCTCTTGGCAGCAGCATTGCCAGCCACTCGATTACTACTGACCAGGCTCATGCTACAACATTAGCCCGCTCCAACAGTGCTAAAAGACCTCAAAAAAAGCCCCAATCGTATCAGCCACAAGGCTTTGACTGGGTAATGTGTCTTGAAAACTGCATCTTCCCACACTCCTGGCCTGGAAATGTAGAGGGATCACATAAAAATAGATGAGCATCCCAGCAACTGTGATAAATTCTGTATGTGAACAAGAGTGTGAAAAGGTGCTTGCAACTGTCCCCATGATGGAATAACACCATTTTTAAAAGTGCAGTTTACAAATTAAGCTGTACAAATTTTAAATACAAAAAAGAGGAGTCAGCTAAGCTGATCAGGATCCTTTTTGTGGCTGGGACAATTATGATGGTGCATGGCCTGGCTAGCATAGATTATATACTTCAGGGTTCATCTGGAAGCAGAATTGTCTGGGAACATCACATAGCAAAAAGGTTTTGAGGGGCTCTGACTCAGGGTCAGCCTGTAGTTGTTTAGAATTGATGCATTTGATAATTGGATTTTTTCAGCTTTTCTCTCTTGCATTAAAAAAAAATTAATTTTGCCGTGGGCATTTTATAAAGGTTGGAAGTGTGAGAGAAACTGCAGAAAGACAAGTAGTGGGGAGCTGAGTGTCGGAGGCTATAAATGGATTTTCAGCCAGCATTAGTAATTAACAGTCATTAAAATTAATTGTCAAGTGTACAGTTTGAAATGAAACATTTGGCTTCAATATGAGCTGTTTTTGAGTGTTGTTAAACCATTACTGGGGCAGACCAGAACTGTTTTAAATCTCCACTATCGGACTCCCACATTCCTGCCCAACTGCACTAGTTCTAAGTGTTCATTCAGAATTACCACTAATAATCTGGAAATAAAACTTTCAAATGAATCACTGATTTCAGTGAAATTGCCTCTGAAATATCTGTTTTCTAGAAAATCAGCTTGGTTCTCTTTTAGTGATGTTTAAGTTCTACTCAACTCTAGGGAGTAACAAAGTGAATAGAGCACCTTTTGTGTCAGTCAGTGGACTGTCTTGCTGTGTTTTTTCAAACTTATACTGACATCCCCAAAGCCCCAAAGAGATTTGAGCTGGTCCCAGTGAGAGCCTTAGTTTGGGTCTGGCACCACTTCTTGGCTTATAGGACTTTCATTTGGTGGGGAGCACAAAAAGGAACAAAGCAACTTCACTTTTCCCTCATTCTGTTTGTAGACCTAACTATTACAAACGTTGTCTTTGAGAATATGTAATAAGGAAGCTGGTGGTAATAAAGGTTAACTCTCAGTTATTTCAGGTACACTTTTCAGAGCAAAGTGATTCCAGAGTCGCTTTTTTTTCTCCCGAGCAGAAAAAAAATAATTAAGGGCCAAAAATAGCTATTGGTGTGTTGTGATCACTTCTATCATCTGAGAATGCAAATACATTTTCTACTACTCCAAGGTTTAAAGCAACTTTTGAAGCAAAGTTGTCTTTTTTCTAGGAAGATAAGTGGGATGAGTTGGACCCAGTTCCAAAGAAGTTCTCACCATTACTGGGTGCAAGTGGTTACTTGGCTATCCATGCCTGTGAAGGGCAAAAGGATCCCAGTCTACTCTGAAAGCTTACCAAGATGGCTTGCTAGACATCCTGCAACTGCATTTTCCCTTCCTCCACAAGCAGTTGGCATGTTGGATAACAGGGCAGGAGGCAGACAGGAAAGCCTGGAGCTAGTGTGATGAGAGCTCCATCCAGAGCTCTAGCAGTGCAGAAATGCTCCAGCTGCAGTTAAAACATGGTAAACAATATTGCCTCAAGTTGTTTTGGTAAAATACTTGATGTGAGGCTGTCTGGTGTAGCCCAAGTTTACTGCTGCTTTCTGCAGTCCACTCCAGTGATAGCCAGGGACCGGTTCAGACCACAAAGAAATGAAGTAGATGCTGAGCTACTTTAGTATGTGCTGGGATGATCTAGGTCTGTGATTCCAGGCCTGTGATACAGGATCAGAGTTCAATTCTGCCCTTTTGGTCTCTGAAGTTGTAGGAGGAGTGTGAAGTAAGTCTGAAGCCATGCTCGCTTATCTTCTTGCATTTCCAATCATGGCACCTTAAGAGATTACAGCCTTCAACTGCTTCTCATCTTCCCTCCCCTGCCCTGCTCTCTGGTTGGGCTGTTTGAGTGCTCACTAACCCACTTCAGTTTCAATCAGCTGTGTTAGCAAAGATCCCCTGCTCAACACCTACTGTTTAAACTGATCTGGCTCCTTTTGACAGGGTATCGGGTTATACCAGCAGCAAAGCAGCATGGTGAAAAACAGATGGGGGAGTAACTTCTTCAGCTGGAACTCAGATCTGAATCGATGCCTTGAGAGTATGACTCATGGGGTTTGCATCACCGTGCCTTATACACTGGGGGAGGCAAACTCTGAATTATATTCTGACCATGTTGCTTTTTACTGCATTAACTAAAAAGAACATTCTGCAGCTAAGGCAGCCAACCTGATAGAGCTCTTTGCTTCTCTGCTCAAACAGCACTGCTTTCTGGTGTTCCCTCGGGGTCTGCTTTGCCAACTGCCTAGTCTTACTGTGTGATGTAGTTCTGTTTGTGATATGTGTGTTTGTATTGTCATTCGATGCAGTATTGTGTCAGATACTGCTATTTCCATTTCATCTTTGAAACACATACCTTTTAAGAGAAACTCAGCAGACAAGAGAATGGTTTGAGGGCAAACTCCCCACTGCAGTTTCTACATATGTCATATATGACAGCTGTACTTAATGTCATTTCTGCAACACCCTTAAATCACAGAGATCTCTCATTTCTATCCCCAATTAGAACAAGATGGTTTTTCACCTGACTCTGCTTTCACTTAGATCAGAATAAATAAGAAGTAGGTTCACTGAAGACAAAAGACTCATACTAACTTGAAACTACAATGAGCCTGGGAGATGACAACAGTGTCAGTCTAGTTGGTATTGAAAAGTAATTCATGTTTGATGGTCCTTTGCTCTGTGGATTTTCTCATCTTCATGTATGTTTGATGCCTTGATCATAAATGTAGGGGATAGTTGTTCTTTCTTGTATAAACCTCTCTCTGAATTCATGCTCTGCACAAAAGCTAGCCCCATATTTGCCTTTGGAGACCTGCCCAGTGCATCTTCATACTTACTGAGTCAGAAATGGACTGTCTTAACAGCCTCATTTTACATATGGTTACAACTTGCTCTCAAGTTTTAACCACCCAGAAGCACACTGGCAAGCTCCTGCCTCCCAGGCAGTTTAAATTTAATGATTGACACCCTCCACATATCCAAGAAAGTTTCTCCTAAGAATGCATGTTAATTTAATGGAGAGCAGACCATTTTCATCTTGTTATTCAGAAACGAGCTGATTTCTGCCAGGCATGCTGTTTGAATTTCTCAACTGTTACCCAACTATTGCAGCTGGACCGTCCTGCCACAGTTGTGTTGTCTGTCATCCCTGACTGCCATCAGTGATAGCACTCACAGCACAATTTCTTCCTGTTTCAGATTCTTATCTTTGTATATTGATAACTCCTGTCTTCTTCACTTGTGCTTATGGACTTACCTTTTGTTGGTGAAAGAGTCATTTTTTCCCAGCCAGTGTCAGTCAAATCTGGGAAATTCCAGCCAATACATAGTTCTCTAGAAAAGTATTGATGTCAGAAACATATGAGTTTTCTCCTTTTTTAACTAATCTGCTTACTCTGTGTGGCCTCCCCATTCCAATGAAAAGTGTTTGATTTATAGATTTTGCAGTTTCAAACTCTTCTCCAATTTGGTGCAGTTTAGAGGAAAATGTAGATCGATTAGGCTTCTTTTCACTATCAGTCATGACCAAGAAGACAAGATAGAGATTGGTAATTGATGGAAACAGGTATTTTGCTCACCAGTATTATCCTTCATTAATCTAACCTTCTTTTTCTTGTTTTCCATGATATTTACGGGAGCAGACATCATTGCATAGGATGAAATATTTTTATTATTGTCTGAAATTATGCTGTAGTGTATCACCAAAGGAAATATTTAGAAACAGAGCACAGGTTAAATGACAGCATCACAATATGATGTGGAACCTTTTCCCAATAGTAAACCAGATGAACAGAGAAAGTGAATATGAAAGCAAGCTAGCAAAACATATCAGCTTAGAATCAAAATTTGTAATATGTCAGAAGTTGGTACTTATGAGTTTTGCACAGTACTTAGCAGAGACTTGGTTTCAAGACTACATTTGTACTGTCAAGGCACAAAGCCTGAGCATGACAGAAACTTGAAATGGTGGATGAAATCTTTAAAAAGAACATCTTTCAGCTTGCTAGAATTCTGATTTTCTTGGGCAAGTCTCACTTTCCTTCTGTGATTGGACAAGGAAGAGAGATACATCTGAAACATATTAAAAACAGGATAAAAGTGAATAAAATATTACCTCTAGAATGAGAGCGGGTTTTTAAATTATGAGATACTAAGTTTACTTCTCACATCTTAAAAGCCTCTTCCAAATTTAAAATACATATTTTACCTCTGCCATAAGTTCTGTCATGCTTTTGATCACAATAGCTTCAGCCAAGACAAAATGCTTCAGAAATGAGGGAGTCAATCCATAAAGTTTCTGGTGCTGCTTGTACTAAACTTCTCCAAGTACCTTTTTAGGACTGCCTACTCTGTTCATTTAGGAGGTGCTCAGGTTTCCAAAGCCCTCAGCTCAGGTGATTCCTGAGTTTCCAAGCTGTGCATGCCAGGCTGTGGCAGCTGAAGCCCCGATCCTGAGAGGCGCCTGGTTCTCTGCACAGTTTGCTGTTCAAGGGGGGTATCTGCACATGCTATGGGGTACCTGCTGTTGCTGAAGTTTTAGATTAAATGTCTCATTATCAAAGGCAGCAGATGTCATCTAACTTTCCTCATCAGGTAAATTGTTTTCACCTTCTTTGCACTGTGAGCACCTGTAACTCTGAATGTAATATTTCTCTATTACATGTCTTTCTCTTATTTGGAGAAAAGCTTGCACACAGTTGTGTTGGGGCTGTAGCTGTAGCCAGTAAGAGCAGAAGGAACTCTCTTCTGCAGGGAAAACTTCTTTGTGTTTAAGTAGTTCTTTGAGGAATCAGGGGTTATCTCTATAAAGAAGAGAACAGGAATTCTGTTAAAATAATTTTGAGAACACTAATAATGATCAGTCTTGATAATCTTTCATTTACTGGAAGCTACCAAATGGAGACTTCATGAAGAAACAGCAGCACCACCATTCCAGCCCTGCAGTTCACTGAAGAGTGATTCTCAATTTAAACTGGCCGGGCTGCAGGGGTACATACAGGCAGGCCAGTGCTTTGCCCTGTAACAAACTGATACACTCAAAAAACTAATCTGACCATTTTCTTCCTTCTGTCTCTCTCACTGTGTCCCATAGGCTTTCTGTCCCAGCTCGTCTATGACCGGCCGGTGACTGAGTGCATCCGGGCCGGGCATTACGCAGCCAGCGTCATTATCAAGCGTTCAGGTTGCACCTTCCCAGAGAAGCCTGACTTCCACTGATAGTGGTGAATTGGAGGGATCAAGAGTAACTTCTGTGTTGCCATGGGATTGCTGCCTAAATTTTTCCTCCTTCCTTTTCCTTACCTTTCCAGTACCTGCATCAACGCTTCTGTACTTCTGTTCATTGTATTCTAAACAGAATATATATTTCTATGGTGTTTTCCATTTCAGACATCTACCACATCTCAGTAGTCTTAACTTTTGGGAACAGTGCTAAGTGAAGCTTACTATCTCATCCATCAGGAAAAAGTGTTCTATTTACACAAGATTTCCAAGGAAGTCCCATTTAAATGACACTGCTGATTAACACCATTAAAATACTTCTGTTGAATTATCTAGTTTGTATCCAGCTGTGGCCAAATCCTATTGAACTTACATGAAATCAACAGACCTGACTTTATTCCTAACTTAACCTTATAAACAGGGAGTTGTTCTATCTATCTAGTAGAGTCAGACCTGTGTAAAGAGTGGTGTAAATGTCCCAGGAATTTCCATACATATTGGAGTGTACAAGACCTGGCCATCAGATAGTCCAGCTTCCATGAAAGTACATCACTGTTTTATCAGTAATTTAAAGGCCTGATCCACAGTTGTGATATCTTGCACTCAGCCATCTTGCATTGATGGCAGTTGCTTTGGGTCTGGCCACTTTTATCTCTCAGTATATCTCTAGGTCTATAGGTACAGTCACTTTTATCTGTCAGGTGAGCTAGCAGATAGGTACTTTCAGTGATTTCAGGGCAGATGCATGAGTTGGTGATGAAAATAAACATACAGATAGGTCCTATCTCCTCCATGTGTGTTTTCTAGAGGCTGCATTAAGGTACACATAATGAAAATGAGGTACAGAAATATTTATGCAGGATACATTGACAGGATATGCCAAATGGAATCTCTGAAACGCACATTTTTAAACTTTTAATTTACTTTGGATAATTAAGCAATATGGTGGATTTTGTTTGTATTTACAGTATTCAAAAAGGTGATCTGACACTGCATTCATTACTTTGCTATGTAATTTGATACTGATAAATAAAAAATTGTCATACAGTAACTCCTGGTTTTGTTTTGGTATGTGTCTGTCTTATTTCTGTGTATCCTACTGAAATGGGAACAAGATATGGGTGCTTAACCCACATGAATGCTAAATCTGAATGTTTTATACATGACTTTCAGTGTCCAGGTGGGTGTTGAAGGGTGATCTCAGCAGTAAGGAAGAGAAGGAACATCAACTTGGTGCATGTAGCATAGAAGAGATGAAAAATTAAAGGCTACGGTTCACCAAAGAATGTTAAGTCAGTGCAGGGTTCACACTTTGCTGCCCAGGATTGAACAAAGGACACACAGAGACTGAATGCTGTTATTGTAGTTTATCTATTGCAAAGAGCACAGGGAGGAATCAAGGCTGAGATCCCAGTTCCCTTGCTGGTCACTGTCCAGTCTGACACATTGGACAGCAGGCTCTGTCATCGTGGAGATCACCAGGTGTGGGACTCCTGCAAGCGCATCAACCGGCGACCTCTGCCAGTGCTCCCGGCTCCGCAAGGACAGGACACGCTCGGTGAGTCCCTCCTTTCTGCAGGGCCTCTGGCTCACTCTGGCTACCTGAGAATGGCTCCATGTACAGCCCTTGTCTCTCTGCCAACGCTACAGCTTTGTGCAAGTAAGACTGCTCTGGTTTCATCATAGTGCCACTCTCAAAAGAGCTTTAGGCTGTATATTTCTCATGTTCGAGCATAGGTGAGAGGAAGAGAAATGAATGTGTTGGAGTGGAAATAGAATGGCAAACAAAACTAAGAGTCTGCAGTGTGCATGATCTTCAGGCTTTATGGGTTGATCAGAAGAATGTGATTTTTTTTAACATCTCATAGTTAATTTCTAATTTCTTAACTTGATGTATCCATGTGATATGTTTTAATCAAGAAAAACTGACAGGCTGAAGATGGATGCGTTGCAGTCCCTGCTTTTAATATATGGTCACATATGCCACACCACTTACTGCATGAATTTGCCTGTCAGTAAGGAAAGCCCCAAAGGTTTGGTGGTTAAATTTGCTGTTCCTCTTGCTCTATACCCATGATGCTTTCCATTCATTTTGAAAAAACTTTACCAATGTCCTGGCCTGATAATTATGTCTGATTTAAAATGAATATAAATATGTAAACATTGTTTATCTTACTAATGAAACTACAGGACATTTGTATACTGTGAAGAAAAGGAGGACATGTAAAGGCAAGTAGTCATAACATTGTGGAGACTCTTTCTCCTTCCTTCCCTCCTTCCCTCCTTCCTTCCCTCCCACCTTCCTCTATTCCTTGTTTTCAGTTCAGAATGCAGGAGTCAAGTCAGAGGTTCTGTTCTGAGCTTTTCCACTGATCTGTTCAATGAGCTTGGGCACCTGACATTTGGCTTTGAGTGTCAGCTACAAAGCATAATTTGAAGCCAGTGGGAGCAGCTGAGGAGTAAACTACTACCCAATTCATAGAAGGGCATCAGAGTCTGACCTGCTCTATTTAGCCATTCATTATTTCTCCAATATCTGTCAATGGATATTTTTGGATGCTATATAGATACTTAGAAATATATTGCTAAATCATGCTAAATAATTTCAGGTTGTGCTGTCAGATTGCCTGATGATTTCATTCTGTAATTTTTGCAGGATCTGTATTCCTTTCCTGTTTCTTACTGCTGAAGGAGGGGTTTGTCTATATAATCCATAATGTTTTCACCCTTGATACTTTCTTTCACAAATAGTCTTTCTCTGTCTTCCAGCTTATTCCACACAGAGGTGTGTTAGAAAACTGGGCTTTCTGAAAAACATCATTGAAAGAGTTGTCTGCCAGTGATGTGTGCCACTTCTCAAATCCCAGATGGGATAACAGAAGTGACTGTCACTGAACTTGAGCCATTATTCGAACAGCATTTTTACCTGGGTTACTCTCAGGAAAACAAATACTGGAAATCCACTTCCCACTAGCCAACAGCCAAAGCATCTCTCACTGGTATAAAACTTTCCTTTTGCTGGAAATAGAAGTGCATCTCCTGAGCCCTTTGGGCATTTTAGGTTTGTTTTAATACCAAGTGGGTTGCAATGCTGCTCAGATTAACAGGCAAGGAAACAGGCCCAGTAAGTATTCTGAAAGCCATATGCTAAATAGCTGAACAGAATGATGAGCTGGGAATCAGGAAATAAAGGCTGTGCTTCTGTTTCTGCAGGTGAGCCACTGTGTAACTTTGGGCAAATCACTTTTCTCTCTTCATTTTTTTCTATATGTAAAGATGATAAGCTCAATTAGATGGTAAAGTTGAGAAGTGAAAGTGGTAAGAATAATTCAAGTAGGGCAGTATCAGCCACATCTCTGCCTGTGTTCATTGCTGGTTTTTTGAATATTTGAATGCTCTGTTTTGTGTGTGAACTAATGTAGGGCTATTTGTTTACCCTTGAAAAATAGTGCTAGCTGTTACTACTTGTGTGAGGGTTAAGATAGGAGGGGGAAGGGAAAGTAAAAAGCTTTACTTATATGAAAGTGAAATAAAATATGCTACATGAAAATGACAATAGGAATGCACACTCTTTTAAGATGACAAGTCTGGGAACAATCTTTAATTTAAAGGGTCTTATCCACAGTTTTCATAAAGAAATGTTAATTAAAAGTGTGATGACATGTTTGGGATTTAAAGGAAATCATTCTGCAAAGGATTTATAGCAATCACAGCTCCAGAGCATTAGGATTACAGATCCTTGTGCTGTTCCTTTTCAGTGATCATGTGATTGGCCTGCTGTTAAATATAGCTCCCATTTAGCGAATTGAGACAGGCATGGGAAAGGTAGGGAGAGTTTCCCTTTAACCAGCGGGATTTCAGAGGTGTTGGAGATTATACAATTCATTAGTTTTTACATAAGATCAAAGGGAAAGAGGAAGTCTTAATTTGGGCACCAACTGCTGCTGTCTGAAAGCCTTGCAGATTAACTGAGAACATGTGCAGTGCTAACTGCTTGTGTTAGAGCATGAGACTATTGTTTTATATCTCACTAACTCATTGTTCTCTTCCCAGAGATAATTCTCACACTTAAGACCTTCAGAGATAGTTATGTCTATTGTGAATAGTTCAGCAACCAGCTGGCTCAGAGGTTATTGCCTAAGCATCTTTCCCTTGGTCTAATCCCCTGCAAGGTTTTTTTTTCTGGGCAGTGTTATTAATCTAAAATGACTGCTAACTGACTCCTGTGTCAAACATTATTCATTATGTGCTTTAAATGCTTCCTGCAGAGGCCAAAATAAATTTTGCTTTTTTAAAAGCAGACCACAAGGAGTGCCTATTTAGGATATTTCCTAAAAGATTAGACTCAAAATGGCAGTTTAGACAAGGAGGGGAAAAAATTGTCTTCAAAACAAAGGTTCATAATTTACCAGGGACCTAGAAAATAGACAAACCTCAGTTACCAAACCCCACTTTTCATGTAGAATTATCTGTAAGTTGCTCCTGTGAAAGAAAACATGTAGCCTTGCAGGGCAGGAGAAATACTTTTATGAAGACATGGAATAAGTGACCTTTTTAGAAAATGAAGACCAAATAAGCAAAATTCTTAAAAAGCAATAATTCTTTTGTGTCTGGGTTTTTTTTCAGGTGTCACTGTTGTTGGTATAAGACATGAGAGTTTTTTTGTGTCAGTGACACTGACGAGCCTTGCATGTGTAATGGCAGTATGGGAAGAGAGAGGGATAGATTTGAATAGCAATAAGGTGGGTTTTCTTCAGTGTGAAAGGAGCACAGGATTCATGTGTGCTGAGATGAAGTATAGCCTTGCTGCACAGTGCAAATATTTAATGCTTTTCTAACTACCCCCTGGTTATTGGAGTGTGACAGTTAATAGCTGTCAGCTGCCAAATGCAAAAGTTAAAAAATGAAGCCAAGTCAAACTCAAAACCTGCAAATCATAAATGTGCTGTAGCTTAGCAGGCAGATCATCTCCAAAGTTTAGAGTCATGTTGACCTGAGCTGCCTCTCAAGTAGAGAAGGATGGAGTGCATCTGTCTTCAGGTCCTCCCTTTACCAGATACTCACAGGCAAGTTTTGGCTGGGCTTTCTGCCTCTCAAGGCACTGGCACTCCCGAGTGACATTTGTAAAGGAGCTTGAGTAAGGGCTGTAATGAAGAAAAGCAAAGCATTATCATTATTCTGGATCAAATATCTCAAGTCAGTGGTGCAGTGTAAATGCATTAAAAAATGGAAGAGCTCCTAAACTGAGTGTGAGAGAAATTGTGGGCTTAGAAAGCCTCCCTGTCTGTGGTGCCATGGAGATGGTAACATTGGTGTAAAATATTGCCCTAAAAGAAGCATTACTGTGGAATAATAACGGCATATGAGAGAATATTTCAAGAAAAGTTCAGCTTGAAAATCACCTCTCATTCTACCTATTATTTTTCATATCCATGCTACAAGTGAGACTTCACTGTACTTAAAAATTGCTCTGCTTGGAACATACCTAGTTTTTGGGTCCCAGGGAATAGTTACATTCCCTGATCTCCTCTGTATTTGCTGGCTGTTCCTCTGTGGTGATAATTACCAAATGTATGTGATTAGAAGGCTATGCTGCTCTGGCTACAGAGTGTCCCTCCAGAGGACAAGGCAGAGTTCAAACACACCTCGTGCCCCAATTAGCTTTATAAAAAGAGTAGGTCTGGGGTTTTTTAAGAGGTGAGGCAGTTACTAATCACAATAGCTTTCTTCAAAAAATTAGATTGTTGTCAATCTGTGGATCAGTGAATTTTAAATTAAATCTCACTTTGGGATTAATTTTCAGAGATATTACTTATTTTGGGGTCTATTAATGGCACTCAGATAATTTGCAGAATTTCCAGGGTTCTTCTATCAGCCTCACATGGACAGACCTATTTTAGTCTGGCCTGTCCTAAAGCATAGCCAGCTGCTGTGGCTGTCTTGCAGGGTAAGGACAAAGCTTTCCTATTTGTCTCCCAAGGTCAGTACAATAACAAACCCATTTTATGTCTGATAGTAAAAAGCATTTGTCAGTGCAACTTTTGCATTCTGTAAATGGTGACAGATTTCACAAGATGAACACTCTGGATTTGGGGAAGGCTGTGCTCCAGATACAGCATGTTTTGCATGTAACATGAATACGTACATAATATATTTCATTGCCTGAAATTAGCAGTAAAACAGCCTTTTGAGACTTGATGTTTATTATGCACCAAAACATTTCAGGACAAAGCAAGAAACAAGATTTTAGCACATAACCCAACAAATTCAGCTTGGGAAAGGAAGAAATTAATTTGGAATGACTTGTCATAGTGTGTTTACTATAGAAATTTATGTGAGCTCAGAAGTTAGCCCTTCTACCCTGCAGCAGCAGCAGCTTAAATTGGGCCATGGGAGTCTCACGGAATAGAAAGTTATTTGGGTTTCCCTGAGGCTCAGAGTTCTGCCCTGAAGAAAGCTTTGCATATTGTTGTTTCAAAGAAAAAAGATAATTGTGGTGTGCTTGGGTATTAACTTGCACACTATCGGCTGCAGCTTTGCAGTTTCTGTTGACATACAGAGGTACTGTGTCATCCTGAGCATGACAGATCTGCTCACCTCTTCCTGACACAGTGTTTGCTTGTCCCTCTTCATCCTACCTACAAAATCATAAGGAGTATGCTTTATTTATTTGAGATGAGGAACTTTTTCCTAATGACCTAATTTTCCTAAAAGAGATAAAGATGGGGCAGTGGGGAGGACATCTCCTCTGTATTACTGGAGAGAAAATGTGAGAAAATCAGCTTCCCTGAAGACTCATTCACTCTTTGATGAACTGAGGACAGAAGAACTAGCCTGTGCTAAAAAGGCCAGTGAGATTTCTAACAATCCATTGTTTCTTATGTCTCTTCCTATATTTCACACAGTAGTGAGAAATCAGCTCTGTTACATCAACAGGGAGCCCTAGGACTGGCCTCTTTAATTTGCTTTAATTTTTGTTCTTTAATTTTCCATGGATATAACCTGCCCATTCCAATGCTCTGCTATGGAGTGGGAGCAGAGCACAGGGCATTTGCCATTGCAGCCCCAGTCACAGCAGAGTTGTGCAGCTGCTGGGTTGCACACAGGCCAGAAAGGATCACAAGGAGCTTGGTTTACTTCCCCTGCAAACATCACTGGCAAAAAGAAAACAGACACAAATGCCTGTTGCACAGACCTCTTGCCTCTCAATTCTGCTCATTTCACAATTCTATTTGGCTGCCCCTTTCCTTCCAAATCCTAGCTGTGAATGCTCAACTTTAAAAGGAAAGTGCTGGGGAAGGGGCCTTCATGCAGGACTCCCACCGGCTGCCACTCCTGCTGAAATAAAAAGATTGCAAGAAGCAAGAATTTGAATGAAGGACAAACATCACATATGCTGTGTGCTCTGGAGGACAAATGCTGCATACAAAATATGTTTAATTGCTGAGTTAATTATCCCACTAAAGTCTAAATGTTGGTTTTTGGCACTCCCCCCCCCTCCCCTCAGTTGTTTACTTTTATCAGTTAGAAAATAAAAAATCAATGTCATGAAAAACATAATTATATTCCTACTAATCTGGAGTGTTTTCTCATTTGAGTACTGCAGTCTGATGCATTTTATCACTTTCCATCAGATTATAGCAGTGGAAATTGCCAGCTGAAAGCTATGGCTTGAGAGCAAAAAGGTGGAATAAGCAAACCCACCCCAAAGCCATGTGCCTTGCCAATCAAATCTTATTCCTAATGACAAAGCTTTTGTGATTTTCTTTTTGACAATACATGAATAGCTAGTGAATAATTGGTTCAACAGGAGCTTCATTACAGTCCAAAAGAGAAAGCAGGATATTTCATGTGAATAATTTGGAATGATTGGTAAAGATGAGGCATTATTATAGGCTTGCCTTCTGCTTCACAGTCAGAAACATGCAGCCTCTTCCCTGTTGAAGTATGAAAGCATTTTGTAAATAGTTCCGGGTACTCCCAAGTGGTGGGTGATCTTGCTACTCAATGAAATGAATTTTTGGTTGTTACTGTTTATGGCTTAAACACACTCATTCTTTACACAAATGGAACGTAATTGAGCTTTGTCTGGAGAGCACAGCTGTGGACACATCCTCCCACTCCCAGAGCAGGTTTGGTGTAAGCTTTGGGTGCTTCTCCTCCACTGCAGCACACAGGGTGGTGATGCTGACCTGCAGAAACCCAGGCCCCGTGTCTTGGCTCCCCCCACCACACTGCTTCACTCTGTGCTGTCCAGTCTGGGCTGGAGAGGACAAACAAGTGAAGAGCCTCAGGCTGTCCTCAAGGGCTCTGCCACTGCAGCTTCCAGCTGGGCAAAAGCAATGTAGAAAGCTCAGCCTGGTCAGCAGAGTGAGCATTGCCCAACAGAGTGACCTGAGGGCATTCAGCAGAGTGTATGAGCCTGTGTCAAACACCTGCCTCACCAACCTGCTCCTCACCCCAGCTCCCCTGCCCTGACCCCCACACAGCAGGGCAGTTTACCAGGTAAACCATGCACATTCTCACACCACACTCCTGTCAAGGTGGGGAAAGACAAAAGGAGCCAAGGTGAGCTTTCAGGAATTTCAGCCCTGGGACTGGGAGCTGACACCTTGTAAACACTGGCCTTTATTTTGAATTGCACCTCTGGGTTCCCTCCCTTGTGATGAGAGCTCAATCCTGCCAGCCCCGATATTTCTGACTAGAGCCAATAAACATTGTAGCCTTGCTTGGGGTTTTCATATGCTCCTAGATTTGCCCTGTGGCATCCTAAACTCTATATATACACCTCAGATTTTAACAACCCCCCATTTTTTAAAAGAAAGGGCCGGTTAATAAAAGATGCTTCACTTCAATGAAAAATCATTCAATCATTCTGGAAGCCCCTAAATTGAGTTGTCTGACTCCAGCCATCTTGGATGAATGTGAGCTCAACGTGGGAAACTCAGCAGTGGAGCAGCTGTCTCCTTGTCTGTACTCCTGAGGATAATGAAGCCTTCTCCAGTACATAATCCCAAGACATCATCTGTGAAGCTTTTAAACAGTCAGTGAATGCATTAAAATATCACTTTAAAGATAACCTCATAAGGTCCTTCAGTCTCGAGGCAGTGCTTTGTTAGCGATGCACAATGTTGGGGTGTAGGAGTTCAGAGTTTCCTGCTGTTGAGTCCTTTTTAGGTTGAGTCAAAGGGGGCCTTGAGAAGTACCAGTAAGGCTCTCAGAAGCCCAAGGAAACAAACCCACATCCCAGCTGGACCCTTTCCTCAGAGGTTCAGCAGTCTGTGCTTCAGCAGACCATGGTATGAAGGCAGGTCTTGAGGAGAGCATATTGGGGGAGCATCTGGTGAGAGTGTCCATATGTGTGCCAGTGGACACACATGCCCTCCTGCTCTGGCCTTTGCCTGTTTTGACAGGAGCCAAAAACCAGGGAATTGATTTTTCACCCAGTGTACCCACTATAGTGCAGCACAGTAATGCTGATGTACAGAGACATACGCTACCTGCCAGAATCTGGCTAATTCCTGCCAAATTCATGACTGTAATAAATAACAACAGCAATATTGAACATGATCCTACTCCTCTAGGCAGTGAATAAAACAGCCTTCCCAAATCAGAGGCTGTGGCCCGATGTCAAGTGGCTGCAACCCAGCCAACTCAGAGCAGCTGAGGAGCTACGTGTACCAGAGATTCACTGCAGGGTCACTACAGAGGGGAAGTAGCTTTCATTTGCTGGGAGTGCCCATTTGCATGGATAACAGTTAATCTGAGCTGTCCTTTTACCATGCTGAGACTCCTCATATGTGCTTCAAATGTGGAGCACCACACTATCCTTGCAGGACTGAGGAGCTCCAGAGGGTCCAGATCCTCTCTGCAGGTTCTGAGTTTACAGGCAATGCCATGTTCATTTCCATATCCTTTCAGCCTGCTTTTTAAGACATTTACTCCATCTCTTTCTGTTTTTACAGGTCTTCAGGTAGCTGTTCAGCCAAGTGTGTATTGCTGGCATTAAATAGCCCTGCCTGAGATGGGAACTCGTAGCATCAGGATTGATATGTGAAAAACATCAACAAATTCAGGACATGCAGCAACAGTGAGCAGGATTTCTGTGAACAGTTTGGCCATTCATTAACAAAAAGAAAATATTTGTCATCACTTTTCCCCAGAATGTTTTTACAATGGCAGCTGCTACCTGAGCTGGTATTTGTGTTGCTGAGCAAGTGAGCAGCATCCTAAGGAAATAAACACACGGGCAGGTGTGCAACCATGCTCATTTGCTGCTTTTTGAGGGCAGGAAAAGGGTGATGTAATTAGCAGACACATGTTTAAATTTTTAATTAAGAGTTTTAATGGATTATTCACTGCCTACCAGAACACACATGCTCTTACTTTCTCACTTTTTCAGTCTGGGTTCCTAAGGAAACCAGGCTTAGTCAGTCATGCTGCCTGCCTGCCAGCCAGCCAGCCTTCCTAATCAGTCTTGAACTCTTTCGGGTTCATGGCAGGCAAACACCGCTTTTCTGGCAAAATCATGACTGCATCACAACACAGTGGTAGGAAAAGGTCTGAGCAGCTGCTGCAGAGTTTAGCAGTAGGCACAAATAGATGTCTTCCAGGAATGAGGCTGAACCTCCAGCAAAATCAACAGGGGCAGAGGGGAGGAAGGCGTGAGAGGAAAGAATGGGAAGAAGAAAATAGGATCCTGATGGGTTGACCACAGCTTCTCCAGACCCCCTGTTCAAAGAGCAGTAAGTAAGACAGAGCAAATTTTTAAACATTTTTTGTTAGTCTCATGACACATGCTGGGGCAGTGATACTCCTTGTGGCACCTGTGTGATACAAGTTGCAATGTTGGGCTGAAGGGCACAAAACTGAAAAACCCCCTGGACTCCAAGAGATCTAAGTGCCGCTGCTCTCACAAGTTATTATTTTCTTCTGCTTGTGAATTCATGGCATTATTTCCAGGACACCTTTATACTTTGTCTAAGTATAGAGGTCCAAGAAAAAGAGTTCTCAAAGTGTCCAGACCAGCATTCTTATCCCTGGGGCAGTAGAAACAATGTAAGACTATTCATTTGCTCCTTCCATGGTTCAGTATCATGAATTCCTGGATGAATCCACCATTTCTGCTCTTCTGTGAAGGAAAATGGGCTAACATTTTTGCTGAGATCATCAGTCTTTAAAAGCTGTGGAGATTTTGAGAGGAGCAGCCTGATTTTTTTGAGGAAGCAGCAAGAGCTGGCTCTCTGCAAGGACAGGTGAGCTGGAAGCTGAGCACACAAACACAGCTGGCAGGACAGAGTCTCAGCAGTGCCACAGCTCCCCAGTGAGCCAAGCAAGGCAGGTCCAGTGTGGGGAGCAAGGATCAGGCACAGCCTGTGAACACCAGGCAGGTTCCTGGTGAAAAGGTAGCTCTGAGACCAGGCTGGAAGTCAGCTCCAGGTCAGGATTGGTTTGTAGGATCTCATGGGTTTGTAGGATCCAGAGCAATGGTCCAAAAGCAGGGACAGGCATGGCTGCAACACAGCAGGAGCTTTAGCTCAGATGGGGCCTGATGGAAGGGGCTTAGCTTAAAAGCAGGTCCCACAGGAAGGGGCATCAGCCCTGGCTGTTTCCAGGCCAGCCAAGGAGTGGGGCAGCTCTCAGCTCTGCAAGCTCCAGGCTGGCCCTGAGCCCAGACAGCCAAACAGCCAGGTGGGGACCTGCTCTCAGGGCCCTCACACAAGGCCCTCACCTCTCTGTTTGCCCTTGCTGAAGCGTGGAATAAGTCAGAAAGTTGCTTTGTGGTGTGGAATGGTCCCTGATGGCTTTAAATCCCATAATATTCCCTTTTGGATTTAGGCTTGCCAGATGTAATTGCTGCTTGTTGCCTGGTGGTCCGGCAAATGATTTTTCCAAACCTGTGGGGTCTGACAAAATCATGAGGCTACTCAGCATCTGCTGGTGAACCTTCTGGTGGATATGGGATGGCGGGCATCCTGTGTTTGGGCTCAATGTGAGATGGATGACACCCTGGGGAGTCCAACTGCAGATTCATCAGTATTAAAGCACAGAAGCTGATCAGCCAGAAATTAAGCACATTGTTACAGCCAAACAAAAATAAAAACAGGAAAACAAAAAAGAAATCAAACCCAAACTAAACACCAAGGTCTTTCTGTACGTGCACAGTTTAAGTGGGGAAAGTGATTCCACTTCACCCATGCAGTCCCTGTGCCCTCAAGGCCACACAAACACACCTGGCAGCTGGACTGGGGTCTTACTTGGGCTCTGATCTCTCAGACAGTCCCAGCGCAGTGTAAAAAACCTGATGGCAGAGAACTCCTAGCACCACAATGCAAGAAGATGCTTGTCCCATAATTGGGATCTGCATATTTGTCTTGATTGTTTTGCTGCAAAATACCTCAGTGAAACTACAAAGTATACATGAGACACCTATAGCTGACAGACCTTTTCTGCACCATTTACCAAAGCAATGTTTTGTGTGCCTTCTCTTGTCTTTGCTATGAGAATTATCCATGCATTCACAGAGTATCCAATCACTTTCATTTTCATTGCTGTTGCACTCTCAGCCCATGGGTGAGGTTGTTTATTCATTCCTTGCCCCGAGGTGTCTGGAGGTAGCGCTGTGCTCTGCGCTGGCACCGTCCTGTCCTGCCAGCCTGCAGGACAGCTGAGCTGGGAGCAGGAGGGTCCCTTCTGTTTGCTCCATTCTGGGATGGCAGAGGGAGGGATGAGTGCTTGACCTGGGCTGTTGGTTTATATCAGAGCTTCTGCTTAAATTCCAGGGCACCACAGATGCCCAAAGGCCTGTCCCACACTGGTGACTCTCTGTCAGAGCTGCTCTTTAGAGGGATGCAGGAGTCTCTCATTCAGACGTGGTGAAAGGTTCATTTACACTGCAGCCAAACCAGACCCAGCCTGAATCTGGCTGGAGAAACAATCTGGGAGCCTTAGGATCTCTCCCTGTCCCCCAAATCCCTTTTGTAGATAAAGCATTGAACACAAATGCTGCCAAAGCAGAGAGAAATTACTGATGTTATGACTCTTCTCAACCTACTTAGAGAATACAACTGGAATCTTAAACTTGTTGCTGCACGTTTTGCTTGTAATCTGCTTTGTTTAGTTTGTGTACATTATTTTAATGGCCTGTATAGAAACCATATATCATTGCAGCAAAAATATGTGTGCATATGCATGTATGAGCATGTCTCTATGATTGTATAGAGATATTGGTTTTTAATATAAATGTTGTCTTCTTAGATTTTTACATGTAGTGCCAGATTTTCAAGGTCCTGGCTTAAAATAATTGTATTACTGTAGGAATAAGATTGCATTAGACTTATGGGAGAATTTTAAGACAAAATAGAAAACACAACGTGGAATTGAAAATATAAGATACATTTTGCCTTCTTCTGTCTATTTAAAAACCTATAAAATAGGAAAAAAAAAGAAACTTAAAAAAAAAAGACAACAACAAAGCCCACAAAAAAAACAACAACCCAAATGAACAAACACCAAACTTGGAAATCAGCAGCTCATAGGGAAAAAAAACTTCTTCCAGGCTTCCTTTCTACAGGAAAGCATATATCAAGGGCTGAAGTGAAAGAGAATAGGAATATTTGGCTGGAGTTCAAGCTGGTTCTAATAATGGTTCTTTCAAAAGACTATTTGAATTCTTAGACCCAAAAATATTTGCCAGTCTTTTTCCATGTGAAATGTTATAAATCAAAAGGCAATGGATACTGTAAAAAGTCCTGAAAATATATAGATGAGTTTTCCACTGAGCATCCCAAATCCTGGAAATGTCACTTACCCTTTAATTCACCCTTGCTAGCACCTTCCATGGAATATTGCCTTCATGGGAACTGCTCACATACTCAGATATTTGCAGTGGCATTTTTGTGCGTGGCAAACTCTTGCAAAATGTAAGGTTTTCTTTTCCCTGGCAGTGCAATATGCAAATACACTCCACTGATGCACAACTGAGCCCACTTAGTGCAGCTTATCATACTGAAATAGCCTCATCAGTGCAAACACCCAGCATCCTCTTACCCAGGCTGTAATAAGATCTCAATGACATATACACGGGTTTGTAGGATCAGATTATTATTTGTGTAACATTAAAGTCCTGCTCTATCTGCCAGGCCAATATATGGCACTCCTCATGACATTTAGTTACCAAGAAAACTTGGAGACACAAAGCATCTCTCTGGGAGAGTGTTGACAGCCCTGAGCAGGCTCAGCTGGAGCATCCCCATCACCCCAAGCCCAGAGCCCCAGCCTGGCTCAGCCCTGGCTCTGTGCAGGAGCTCAGCTGCAGCCAGACCTGGCATGGCCATGGGGTCTGTGTTCCCAGGCCTCAGCCCCCAGCAGCTCTGCAGCTTGGCCCTGACTTTGGCCCTGCCCCATCAGCTTGGCCCTGCCAAGGGTCCCTGGACCCCACACAGATCCTGCCAGGCCTGACCTCGGACCTGCCTCATCATCACAGATCCTGCCAGGCCTGACCTCGGACCTGCCTCATCGTCACAGATCCTGCCTGGTGAGTTGGACTTTTGGGTAGGGTATTGGGGTCTGCCCTTCCCTGCTCCCTTGCTGCCAGTCCTGGGACACCCTTGCTGTTCCCTGATGTGGTACCAGCCTCTCATGGTGTGTGCCCAGCAACAAGAGAATGAGACTAAGGGATGAGTTAAAAGCTTGTTAATAAGGGAATCCGTGTCTCAACACCCTTGCCACTACTAGGATGGGCCACATGAAGGATTTTTTTCTAGTGTGTCTCAGATTCTGCTTCAGCAGTATGAAATATAGATCATTAATTAATTAGAAACAATTCAGTTGCATGATCATAAGATTGTTTTTCTTTCCATGAATGGATGTAACTCGTCTGTCTCTGTCACAAGTGCTCGTATTTGTCTCTTGGGAGGGTTAACTCTGTCTAGCCATAGGAAATAATAAAGCAGCCTGCTAAAATACAGCTGTAGGGCTGTCCAGGTAACAGAGAAGCCTTGTACCTAGAACAGTGACAGGCTGCTCTGCCCAGCAGTGCACCAGGGTGGGCAGAAGCAGGAACCCTGAGGAACCTGCCAGCTCCAGCTCTCAGTGAGTCCTTCCCTGCCCCTCAGTTGAGCTGCACATCACACACAGCTCCATGTTTGCTGAACTGGCAATGACTGCTCTGCACCTCTGTAATTCTCCTTAAGAGAAGACAGACTTTGGTTGCTGGCAGACACTTGTCTGTCTTGAAGTATGTGCATTGTATGGAGTGCAAATTTTCTGGACTTGTGTTGAAGAAACATTTATCAGAGGATTCTGGTGCTTCTCGGTGTGTGCAGGGAATGATTTCATTTCTTCACTGCATATTTTGTGAACTGTCACATCTTTTGATCTTAAAAAAAGCTCTACTAAGCCTCATCAGTTCATAAAGCAGTGTTGAAAAATATAAGATGCTTCTGAAATCAATTGTTGCTTAAATCCACATGTATTTTGTAATGTCTAAAAGCTTCTTTCCCCTCATCTTGGAAAAGATAAATTTAAAAACCAAACAAACACATACCCCTGCAGCTCCCCCAAGGTCAACATGTACTCATTCAACTCAAGCAGTCAGTCCTGCCTGTAAAGAGCAACACACTTTAATATTGCTAGACTCATAATGGAGACCACAGTGGTGTCAGTTCTCAAATCAAAGAGAAATAAAGGTTCATGTTTCTGTCCCAAGAGAAGGCAACTGGATTTGAAGGTTGTCAGTCCAGAAGTTTCAAACACAAACATGTACATGTGCCTGCAAAGTCAGTCTTCTGATGTATGAATAGCCTTTCTCTAGACAGGACAATGTAGCATAAACCCCTCTAAATGGCAGTCTTTGGCACTACTGAATGTGGTGTAGTTTGTTCAAATCTTTCAGTTAAAAACTATTTCAGAACAGAAAAGAAAGTTGCTACAGGTTGCTTAATTGGTTACTAGTGAGGAATATGGAAATTGCTTACCCAAGATAACCATTTGCAGTAAACACTAAGAAGAACTGATTTAGGACTATAATTAAGGTTGCAATGACTTGAAACACATTAGGGAAAGATTTAGACTCAGCATCAAGAAAAAATACCAGAAGCTGCAAGGTGTGTATTCCATGAAATGTTTGCAATGTATTGAGGGAACCTCCACCCATGCCACTTTAAGGTACCTCACTGAGAAAAGGACACAAATGAGTTACATGTTTGTTCTGGGCTTTCATTTGCACATCATCTTTAAATTTAAGCTCTGAAGAACATATTTTAAGGAGAGGTCCTGATGAGAGAAATCTTTTCTCATTTTGGATCTGTGTTCTCTGCTTCTTCTCTGTGATCCTATACTGGGAGCACTTACAGAACTAAATCATCAACCTAAAACAAGTCACTTCTTTCTTCTTACTTTCTCTCAAAAAGGATGAAAAAAATAAGAGAAACTGTGAAGAGATTTTTAACTAGATAAAATAAAGGAAATTTCAAACTGAAGTAGGTCCTTGTGTTTAAACAGTAGTTAATGCTGTTACTGATTAGAATCACAGTAGTGCCTGGATATCTTAGCTGAGATTGGGGGGGGAGGGATAATGTCACTTTCTTTATACTCTAGATCAAAAAGACAGCCAAAGGAGGTATTACTGTCTCTGAATGATAGAAGATGAAACTCAGGGAGGTTAAGTGACTGCCTTACTGATAGGCAGCCTGTAACAAAGACAGAAAATGAAGCCAAAGCTTCTGGGTTTCAGTTTGATGCTTCATTCCAAACTCTTTCCCTCTGCCAGGGAGCTTTGTTAGGGTAGGACTCCAAAAAGGTTTGCTGTTGTTTCACCAGTGCATTTCTGCCTGTGTAAAGCAGGAACTACAGTGCTTGGAGCAGGCAGGCTTTGTGGCATGAATTGGAGCCAGTTAACGTAGCTGGCTGTGGGTTAATTCTTTATGAAATGAGATTGTTGTTCATGTGTGTCATACAACTGCACTCAAGAGACCTGATTTTGATTGCTTGCATTACCAGCTGGGAAGTCAGAAGTTTGTAATTTTAGAAGCAAAAGGAGAAATGTAATTTCCTGGACTTATAGATGATTTTTTTAAAAGCAATTATCCAATGTCTGTAGAGTCAACATGTAAACTCAGTGTTAATTCTTTTCTAAGAGGTTAATTGTTATAAGAAGAAAGAAGCTCATATGCAGCAATTGAAATTTAGTGGGTTCATCACTATATTCAGAACCCCACTCCCAAGCTGAACATCTTCTCTCTAATAATCCTCAGCATTTATACAGACAGGAGCATTTCTGAGCTTTGCCAAGAGCCAGACTAACATCTTTCCTATTTTATAAACAAGAAAACTGTAGCAAGGAGTTTCAGCTCGTTTAGGTACAATGCCATGTCTTTAAAACTCAAAAGATCCTGCTGCCCACTATCATATTTCATCTCTTCACCCATATTATTTCCCATTAGACTATTTGTCTCTGATAGTTTGGGATAGCTGTAGATTTACAGCCAAGGAAAGATTGAAAAAAATAAGACAAGTGAAACTCTTAAAGAAACAAAGGACTAGTAAGCTTATTTACTGTTCTTTCTGAAATATAGACATTCATTATTCCTGGACCTAGTAAAGGTGGAATTATTTTTCTTATATTTCTGAATATTCTCAATTTACATAACTCTTCAACTCTACTTATGTTTTAATTTTAACCAAATTACAGCATTGGGTTAAAAAGTCAACTTTTGCTAATAAAAGCATAAAGTTTATAATGAGTGCTCATTCTTTAATATGCTGCCTGAATTAATACAGAGAATTTCAAGTTTACCATTTAAATGGTAATTTAAATTCTACCACACCCAATTCTCAGTATAAGGAGATCTCTAGTATAATTGATAATTTGATAATACGTTTTAAAAAATCCAAACAGGCCAGCAAGCCCCAAAATAGAAAATGCATATGTCTAATGCAAATAATTTCCCACTTGCTTATTCACTTTTGCTACTAATTGAAAGGTCTCCTATGTGTCTTGGCATTTGCAATGATAGCATTTGTGAGAAAGTTAGTTTTATGATGTAATGTGGGAATTTATTACATATATTTGTAGATTCCTTTTCTGTTAGGTAACTCAGTATTTGCTTTCTTTTTGATTCTTTTATGTATCCCTTGCTTCCCAGAAAGAGCACAGATGAGCTCTTTATTTAACTTCAGATTATTTTAATTTAGTCCAGAGTTTCCAAAGATTAATTATTTGGTGTGCTCTACTTCAGATTGCTTCATTTGCAGGAAATTAATGTTCAGCATTACTTGGAAGTGAAGGAAAACGAACGGGTCATTTATAACAGCCTGTCATTAATACCATACACATATTTTCTATTCCCAATGACTGGGATTTTAAATCAGCCATACAAAATTAAGCCCAAACATGCAAATACTTAAGGTATGATAGTCAGCTCCTCATTTTTTTATAAGATTTGGGATTATTCCCTGAAGCGGGTGTGGAAATTCATAATTGCACACGGGTATCTAAATATCCCCACTAAAAACTTCCAGACTGCTCAGTTGCAGCCTCATATCTTGTTCAGACACAGCAAAGCTGAGAGCTGGTTGAGGTTCCTGAGAAGGTGCCCACCTTCTCTCCCCAGAGAGTCTGTTCAAGCACAATTACATCTGTAATCACTCCCTAACCTGTACAGTTCAGCTGACACACTTTTAATGGCTGGTCATTTCTAGCATGCCTGAAAAGTTCTGTGCACCCTCTGTGGGGCTGTTTGTGTGTGGGTGACAATCCAGGGGATGACTCACACTCACTGCATGCGAGTTAAGCATCCAGCTCCTGTCGAAAAACAATAAGAGTTGATTAACTCCCAGCTGAGCTTTTGAAAATATCCAACTTTGCTCTTAGGCCACCCTTCAGCTGAAGATAAAGCATAGAGAATGCTACTAGTTGCAGTGGAGCAGAATATTCATCTTAGTTATTAGCTCAGGCAGCATGATATCTCACTTAGCAGCAATAAGCTGTGTTAAAAAAAAAATAAAAATCTGGCAGCCCAGAATTAACAGAGTGGGTGAAATACTGTGAGGAGAGAGAGAGGCAGTGGTGGATGTTACAGAAAGACACAGGGTCTGATTATCCAGGCGTTGAGAGGGATAGAGAAAAAAAAAGAGGGGATGTTCTGCAGCTTAATTAATGGAAAGAGGCTTGTGCATCTGACAGCAGCCCCTCTGCAAGGTGAATTCTTTCATAAAGAGCCTCATTCATGAGTTGCCAAGACATCCACAACCTATTCTTGAATTCACACAAAAATTAAAAGAAAAACAAGTGACTGGCTAATTTAGCGACTTGCAGGATGCAGCTGGTGCTACTGTTTTCACAAAAAAAAAAGGCCTTTTCCCTTCCACCTCCTAACCATTCCAGTCTTCCTCCCCACCCCCAGCTATTTTGTATCCTGCTGCACCAGTAGGAGTGTGACAACTCCTGACTTAGCTGGCACTGTGGGATATCGAATAACAAAGGGGAATAATATCAGGAGAACAGAGGGGATCTGGCCAGCACTAAGGAACAAGCTCACAGCTTGCCCAGGTCCTGCCATCAGCTGAGAACTAGAACTTCCCTTTTTTTTCTTTTTCTTTTCTTTTAAAAAAATTATTATTATTATTAAATAAACAAAAGCCTTCATTATGCTGGATAATGCAATTGGCACCTTAATAAATCATCAGCTGTGTACCTCTCCCGTGTACCGTGAGGAGACAGTTTGTGTAGTTCTAGGCATATGAAGAAGACACTTCACATTTCCAACATTGATATGTGATTAGCTTGGTTCTTCCTAGCTTCTACTTCACATTTTCATATTACCTGACACAGAAAAACACGTCTCTCCTGACCTCCAAATCCCTTTTCACTCAGATTTTCCTTCCCAAAGGATATTTAATACAAAATCCTTCTGTGCATGATGATAATTTAACAACCAGAGTTAGTCAGGTTGGGAGCCCTAATACAAGCAAGCCAGTGGCAATTTTTAAGGGAGCACTGAGCAGATCTAAAGGTTCCTGAAAGGGTATTTGAGATGATGAGGTGTATTGCCACCTGACTCTGACAGGCCTTCTAGTCTAGCTAAGAGAGCCTGAGTTGCTGCAGTACCGGCAGCTATGGGAAGTGACTGAAATAAATTGTTTGTGCAGCCAGAGCTTTATTTAGCAAAGGAACCTCGCAACTAATGCTGCCAACAAAGGAAGTAAAGAAAACATCATACAGACACCACTAAAAATCCAGCTGGAGATAGCAGTGTGGTCCTTGACACCAGTCAAACTCCTCTTGGTTCAAGCTGCAAAAAGAAAAGACTAGAGTGGATGTTGCTCAATTTCCAAGCATTGCAGAGCAGACCAAAGGTTTTTCTAAGCCTGGGCTTAGCAATTGGGCTTAGCAATTTCAGAGCTGGTTTGCCACATAGATTACTTCCCAAACTCCCACCCTTGGTGAGAATGTTGGTGTGCCAGGAGATGCTGAGCACAAGTGCAAGGGGTAAGTACTCCAACCAGCTTTGCAGTAGGTGAGGGTTTTCACTGTCCTCTGAGTTTGAAAAGTGCTCCTTGTGCCTATCAGTCACATTTCTTAGAACTCTGCTGCTGCCATACACCAAGGGTTGGGCATCATCAGAAGTCTCCAAATTATGTGGCTGGTAGCAGCCTCTCTGGTCATTACTATTTCTTCAGCTTATTAATAGGATTTTTAAAAATATATAGTGGAAACTGGATGAGAATAGGATTAACAAGAATATGATCAAGCTTTCTCCTACCTTTTTCTCTCCATGTTTCTTGGCAATCTTTGATCAATAAAAAATTGCAACAACTACAGATCTGGAAATGTTCCCCTGGCTAAAACTGAGCTATAATATAGTACACCCATATCACAGCTGGAAGTTGTGAGGATTCTTTCAGTTACATTAAGCACTGTCAGAATCCTTTCGCAGCTCAAAGCAACTTTATTTAGCAAAACTGCCTTTGCAGTCTCTTTTATTGGCTTCTAAGTACCGAGGATGGCCCTCTTTTCTTCTGAATGGCTTAGCAAGTGTGCTACCTGCCTTTTTGGAGAAGCTTCTCCTTCGCCCTCCCCCTTGCTTGTCCAGTTCAATGTGGAAAAAGTTATATAAGTTATGTTCATTTAAACAGAGACCAAGAGAATATTCCAGCAGTATGGAGAACACAATGAGCTGTTGGAAGCTGTGAAAGGGATTTGGTGTGAACCTTAAAATGAATCCCCCCTCTCATAAAGTGACAACCCAATATCCCCAAAGGGAACAGCAGGAGGGAAACCTAAACCTGTCGACAAAGTCAACCGGTAATAATTGGAGAGTTAATTACTTTAAAGCCCACAAAGACAAGCTGAGGTGTTAAAATGGCCCCTGCAAACATCAGCATCCTCCCCTTTCACCAGACTAACTAAACACAGCAGGACAGTAGCAAGAAGGACCTGAGCAGCCCCTGATTATGGCACTTTTCACTACCTCTGAACAAACTGATCTTTATTCATTTTCAATTTCATCCTTTATCTTGTCAGCTGTCCTCACCAAGTATTACTGTAATGTGTATAAAAACACAAGGCTGCATCGAGTTCAGTCCTGCTGGCTGGTACAGAGTCCAGCAATTTCCCAGCCCTCCTCTTGGGATTAGCCTTGAAAACACCACTCTTGCGCTCAGCAGCAAAATGCTTCCTGTCATATCAGTGCCTTTTACATGGCAAAAAGAGAAACTTAAATCCAGTACAGCCATAACTAACAATTTACTGTGGAGCCTAGGTGCTAATCCTTTTTTCTCCAGCAAATTTGTTTTGAGTCACACATTATATTAAGATTCCATTTGTGAGGTTTAACACAAGATTAGCAGGTGTTTCAATGTGAAGCATATAGAGGTTAAACACATTGGTAGGGTGTTTCAGATGATGATGAGCTATTGTTGTAAGGAACCCTATTGACCCATTGGACCCATAACAATTGATTGCCATTTATTAAAACATCTAGTAATCACTTACTAATCCTTTATCATGCATAAATAGAGCCTCCACATCAAGTACTGTGAGACACTGTATATACAAAAGGCACCATCTTATAGACATTGTCATGTATAAAAGCCACCTGGTTTTTTCGGTCTTTGCTTTTAGCATTTTCCTTTGCCCTTCCAAATTCTATTCATCCCATTGCTGCTTTAAGATGTAGAACAGTTAATGCAGCCAAAAGACATGTTCCAGCTAAGCTCTGAAATGTGTGTTAACACACCAGCAGTTTCTTCTCCACAACTAGCAGAGGACCTCTGAAACTGGATCTCTTGTGCCCAGAGTAGAGCCCTTCATACCCAGATGCCCAGATTTTTCCTGAGGCCAGCATCCTCTTCTAACCATTTTGCTTTAAACCTTGTCTATCTCTGGTTGGGGAGCAAGAAAAATAATACTCACTCACCTAACAAAGCTCTTACAGGAACTAATTCATTAAAGCTTGTGAAGTGCTTTGATATAGCAGTGTGGTATATTTGCCAGAGTAGAAAGGAACATGTGGGATTTATTAGAAACAGTCACTGTCTCCATCCCTGTGGGATGACAGCTGATCTACCACAAACATTTATTTCCAAATTACAGTATTATGCCAATTACAACTCCTGAGTTGAAACTACTATAGCATTTACCTTATAATCTGCTAGTTTCAGGAATTAAAAAGCACCTGAATCAGTAAAATGGCAGCAGGAGACTATTTTACACTATTATTCAATTTGATTAAATGTAATAGATGAGACAGCAAATGATCAGAAAACATGCCCACAGGTTACTCACTTTGTGTGTATATAAATATATGAGTGTATATATTAACATAATCTGTTGGTCTTAAGCTGGGTGGTGATGCTCTGTTGTGTGCAGCAATGCATATCCTCATACAAAAACCAAGAAGCATTCTGCTTGTGCTCAGAGGAGCAGACATAGTTTCGTGGATTAATCTTTCAGATTAAATTAAAATATAAAAGGCTTTGGGGGGTGGGGGAATACCACAAATTAAAAAAATGTAAGAAAAGGCTGTTTTAGTCCCAAAGGAATATAAGGTTGAATGTTAGAGCTGCAGGGAAGCTGCTGGCAGGTGAGCTGAGCAGAGGAGGCGGTGCAGGTAAAGAATTCATGCATTCAGCTCCCAGGCAGGGACATACTCAGGATGACTGTGGGATGAAACTCGTTGCACTCTTAGGATGACTTTTCTCCCCAGGGTCACTTCTTTCAACAGCATATGCCAGGGGATGAAATTTCCAGGTGACTGCAGTCAAATATGTGGCAGTGTGTGGTAATAATAGAAGGAACATCCTGGCTTGGTAGAGGTCATAGGACGTTTTGCCAGACTTCTACGAGGGCCAAGATTTTACCCTCCAGCATCTCCAAAGATAAATAGGGATCTGTCACCATACCAACATGGACAACTGCATAATTGTTTCTAAATATGTAACAGCCCCACTAGTTCTAATGGAACTGCATCAGTGATTAAAGCCCTCACAGGGAAATTCTTAATATGGCAGTAATTTCATGCACAAGAATTTTCTTACTGATTTCAAGCAAGTGTTCAAACTCTAATTCGATGTTCTTTTTTTTACACTGATGAATTTGTTCTGCACATGTCTGGGCTTTATTTAAGCAGTAGTCTCCAGCATGTCTTACACCACAGCCATACATTTTCATTTTTGAGAACTGAATTTAACTGAGACCATGCAGAGCCCTTAACTTCTTGCTTTCTCTCACTTGTGATCAAAAAATAGCAGTGTTAGTGCATTTTTAGAATAATTCTAAGGACTTTTGAGGAGAAGCATATGCTCACTACATACTCTACAATGTAGATGTACAATAATATATATTTTTCCATGGAGGGTGTGTGTGGGGCGAAAATCCTGTAAATAAGATTATTTAAAATATAAAAGCAAAGAGACTAATAGAACAAAGTGAAGTTAGCCAAAGTAGTTCTTTCTACAAGAATACATGGGAAAGTTATTTTGATTTTAGATACTAATTTTTAACATTAAGGACATGATTTTAGCACGGGGAATGAGTATATTCAATGTATAAATGTTTAGACACCTGTTATTCCTTGGGGGAATTAGTGGTACTTCATCAGTTTGTAGGAGTTATGGGAGAGAAATCCCACAAAGTCTGCCCATAAAAGACATACTAAAGTGTAAATTTTATTGTTTGCACTGACTTCCTTGATGGGCTTATTACTTTTCCATAGATATTTTTAATATAGGCTTGAGGGCATTTTCATACAATAAACCAAAAATATTTCTTCTCTAGATGACCAACCAAAATGCTTATAGACATTCTCAGTGAGATCCAAAGCATTCCAGGTGCTTAGGTTTCTCTGTGTAAGATGCACTATCTCAAACTGAACTGCCATGATGTAGCTCTTTTGAAGTTATAATTTTGGAAAACAGTATAATTTACAGTGACTGTGGATCTGAGTTGACTGGACAATGATTCATGTATAAAGAGGTTCATGTGCTTAAACTTCACAGTTTACATAGTATCAGGTACACCTGTAAATGTCAAGATCCGTAGGACTCTCTCTCTAAACAAAAGGTTCTTGAACATGTTACAAACTGGAACACAACACCCAATGACATATCATCCTATAAAATTTATTTTTAGGAAAAGAGTTAAATGGAGAAGAAAGAATGGAATTATTTAAACCAGAGACTTTTATGATTTTTCTCTGTGCTGTTACTTATGTCTTCACGACACATTCATAATTCCAGAATGGCCAAACATATTATCGAGTTTTCTCCAGTGTTTTGTTTCCTGAACTGGGATGAGGCCATGCCAAGTTTCAGTTTCAAGAAATTATTTTTATGTTTTTACCACTAACCAAGTTGTAAATTTCCCGGAAAAAAAAAAAAGATGGAAATGTTGACACAACATTCAGAATAGTGTTGCAAATGTGACGCTGTGCTACAAATTGTGCTGAAATGATTTATAACATTTCCAATAATTTAAAAACTATTTTAAATCACTGCCAGGTCCTGCATAATACATGAACCTTGACGGATTCTCCAACAAGTATTAGGTCACTACAGATTTCAATTTCCCTCTTTATGTTTAAAAGGTTGCATCTGGCAGTTAAAAGACTAAAACCTCAGTCAATGGTTATGGTGTGATAGATACATGCTGGAATATTATTTTCACCCGGTAGCTTTCTGTAAGTAGGTCATACAATTTTACAGTGCTCTGAAACATCAACAAAGAGCTTCCTTACACAGTAACTCCAGAAACTGACTCTGAAAGAAGTTGCACTAAACTTTAATGGTTTTTTTTTTGATTATTATTATGGAAACTTTGTTTCCTTACTAGTCTACTTGCAGCTGCATCATCTAGGGAAGACCTTCGTAATTTATTGTAGAAGGTCATTTTCCACCCACTCTTAAGGAGGTTTTTTTTTTGTTGTTGTTGTTTTTTTTTTCAATTTTACTTTTTACATTTTCTTATTCAGGACCAGATATTTCTAGAAAACTTTGGAGACAGGCACCTAACACAACACGTCATCCATGAGAGGTGGAAAAGAGGATGTTGAGGAGACATCTGGAACAATCAGGTTTGGGAAGATGGGGAATATCTAGCTGTGCCTGCTTGAGTAGATGCTCAGGTAGGTACTCTGCCTTTCCCTCCCTTGTGTGACAGGCACCCTGTGGGATGTATCCCATGGTATTTTGTCATGCTTGGGTAAAAAGTGGTGTTTGGGTGAAAAGTGCTGTTTGCTGGCCACAGGTGAGAAAACCATCTCAAGGAGTATTCAAACCCAGGAGCAGGACTCGATGGTTCTGATGGGTCTCTTCCAACTCAGCTTTTTCTGTGATTGCTGAACACTTTGACATGGTGAGAGGCCTTTGGCAGCACCGGTCAAGACAGCGTGGAGAAAACCGAGTTTTAAGTGCGTACGCGTTATCACTTGTTCTTTAATATAAATTCCTCGCAACATCTTGTTACATGTACAAACTCAACGGGAGGACAACATCTGTGATTTGTTCACGCTGTTTCCATCCCTCACACTAATTATGGGAGGCTCGAGCAGAGCCCCCTTCCCCCGGCCCGGGGGAGCGCTCCAGCCCCAAAGCTGCCCTCGGGGGGCTGCTGTCGGGACAGGTCACATCGCCCCCGCAGGACCGACAGCCCCGTGCGACCCCCGAGGGCGGCTGGGGCCCCAGGAGGCGCCGGTGGCCGCTTCCCCCCGCAGCCGCCTTCCCGCCCAGGGGACGCGCCGCCCCCCAAACTTTATCGCCTTTCCCCCTTTCTCTCTCCCCATTTATTTTTTAATTTTTATTTTTTCTTTTTTTTTTTTTTTTTTTTTTTTTTTGAGGGAGAAAAGGTGGGGGGAGCTCAATTTCCCACTTGCCAACAGCAGATAAAAAAGTGGGGAGGGACCTCTTCTGTCACAGCCTATGTAGATTAACCTTTCAATTAGCTGTTATCAGGTCCTGTGTCTTAGCACCAGTCCTCGCAATCTGCGTCCGCCCGCACCGGGGAGGCTGGAGGTCTGGGGTGGGTTTCTGTTTTAATTTCTAAATTAATGATAATTGCTCGCGTGGCTCCCCTCCCCCGCCGAGAGCCGAACGCGTGTGTCTGATCTGCCCGTCCACCTTTTAGTATTTTGGAGTGAGAAGAGGAGCCCCGCGGAGGAGGAGGAGGGGAGACAAGGTATTCTCTCTGTATTCATCTTCTTTTTTCCCCTCTCGCGGAGGGGCTTAGGGAAGGTAACTGGTGCAATCAATCCGCTGGCTGGGGATTCCCTCCACCCCCTCCCCGGCTCGTCTGGCTCTCCTGGCTGGGTCTCTTCAGTGTGTATGTGTTTGGGGAAGGGGGTGGGGGGAGGCTGTGTTGTTGTTGTGTTCCTGGCTCTGCTTGCAGCCAGGAGAGAGAGCGAGCGGGCGAGCGAGAGACAGAGCGGAGAGAGCGAGCGAGCGAGAGAGAGAGAGGAGCCGCGATCGCGTTTCAGGGGCAGCACATTCCGCAGGAACCGCTGCTGCAGAAACACACACGGGCAGAGAAAGGAGGTCATTGCAAGCAAAGGGGGGAACCTGCATCGGAGGTTAGATTCCCAGGAGTTTATGCGGGGGATAATAGGGAGCATGCGATGGGGTTTGTTTTGCATTGGGTGACAGGCTGCAATTTGCCATAATAACCCCCTTTCCCTCCCCGCTCCCAGCGCAGGGGGCTTGTCACTAGGCTGGGTACTTTTTTTCCTTTAGCATCGGAGGCTGATGCACGTGTTTGCAGACACTTGCGCTGGGTAAATGCATTGCAATGCTCTGCGTTTTGCAGGGGAGGGGGAGCAGCAGCAGGGGGTGATGGCTGGGCTGGATGGGGTGGGGAGAGGGGGAATGGAGTGGCGGAGGGAAGCAGGGGATGGCTGAGGTTTTTGTGTTGCATGTTCCCACCCTGTCTTTCTGAGGCGGCAATTGTTCCCTCGCAGATGGGGTGACAGAGAAGTCCCTGTGCTTCGCATGGCGAAACTTGCAGGGACCTGCATGTGGCTGCAGAGCTGGGAGTCATTGTCGTCGTCCCCGTTCCCGCTCCCTCCTCCCTCCCTCGGCGGTGCGGGGTGTGTGTGTGCGCGATAAGCGGCTGCCAGTGCCAGGCACCTTGGGAGGGTAATGCTGCGAGCACGCCGCTCCATCTCGCCCGCCCGGGCGAGAGCCAGCCTCCGAGGCACGCGCGTGACGCTCAATATTTAAGGTGGCTCATTAGTGTGTGTGGCGCGCCCGCCCGCCCTGCCGAGCTGGTTCAGGCGGCCGCCGCCGGTGTCTCGGCAGCGCTCGCGCTCCCGAACAAACTTCGGGAGCGAGCGGGTGGGGCGGCGGTGAGGGAGGGGGTGAGGAGGCCGGGGGGTGGCGGACGGGCGGCAGCGGCAGCCAACGGGAGGGCGGGATTGCGAGAAGTCCCGCCCCCGCTCACGGCCTGTGACCAATCGCGAGCACCCGAGGCCCAGCCGCGAGGCGGGTGGGTGGGCGGGGCGCGCTAGTGTGTGGCGGCGGCGGCGGCCAGTGTCAGCCGCCGGCCCCGCCCCCTCCCGCCTGTGGGCGGTGCTGAGCGCGCAGGGAAGGGGCGCGCCGCGCGATTGACAGGCCTCGCCCGCCAATGGGAGCGCCGGGCCGGTTGCTGGGCGGGCCGGGGCCGGTGTGGGCGGGTGACGGACAGCCCCCCCCGGCCCGTGAGCGCGCAGCGGCGTGCGCGGCGCGGGCCAATGGCGGGCGGCGGTGGGCGGGGCGCGGGGTAGGTAAGGTTTTAATGAGCCTCCATTGGGCTGTAATCAGTGTCATGTCGGATTCACGTTAAGTACAACAGGGCGAGACAAAATGGCGGCGTAGGTGCGCCGAGCCGCGCGCGGCGGCAGCGGGGCGGTCGCGGCGGCCGCGGGCGGCGCGGAGCGGGGCAGGCGGCTCGGCGCGGCCCGGCGGCGGGAGCGGCGGAAGAGCCGGCAGCAGGGGGAGCCGCTGCGGCGCCCGGAGGAGGCTCCTCCCCCCGCGGAGGTGAGTGGTACCGGGGGGGTCTCACCTGCCTCCCGCGGGGGACGCGCGGCCGTCGCCCCCGGCCCCGCCCGGAGCCCCGCGGTGCGGGTGCGCGCCCGGCCCCGGGCTGCCCCGGCCGCGGGTCGCCGTGCCCCGGTCAGAGCCTGCAGGCTGGGGGCTCCCGCCTCGGCAGTGGCAAAGCCCGGAGCAGGGCGGGCAGGGCGCCGAGCCAGCCCCGGCTTGGCCCCTGCGAGCGCAACAATGCCTTGGCCCGAGGCTCTAGGCGTTGCACATCTCCGTGGCTGTGCTAATACTGCGAAAACCTTGAGTAAGTTGGGGAGGGGAATAGTCCAGGCTGGTAGTGCCACGTTTTGGAAGTGATGTTCACATTGTGTGTTCTTTGCCCGGACCTCACCTCTCGTACTCTGTCACTGGGTATTGAAAATAACCCCCTCTGGCAAGGGCAGAGGGATACCCACCCCTGCTGTTGAAAACCACGCTCCCAAGAAGAAGTGTTTTCAGCTCACCTTTTTCCGGGTGAACTCTTGGCAGTGATTATTACCTTCCTATAATTCCTGCTGTTCCTAAGTACTGTATTTTAAAGTGCTCAGAACTTCCACAGTAGAAGTGGAATTTCTGTAGAAAGGTGAATTTGGGTGATTTTGCTGCTGTCATGTTGTGCTGATGCTGTTTCCTCTGGTGGCGCTTGCTGCTGTCATGTTGTGAAATGATTTTAAGCATATGATCTCAAAGAAGCTTGTGGGGTATCTCAGAACACAAGCACTTCCATCAGTTCGTTTCACATGTGCCCCTCGTCTCTCCACACCCCCGAGTCTTTGGTGCAGTTTTGAAGTTACTGTAGTGTCTACACATCTGTATTTTTAAAGCATATAGATGTGTCATTGCCCTTTCTTACTATTGGAAACTGTATGTTGTGTAAAGAATAATACAATTGGCTTCATGACCTGAGGAATTTTAAGAGGAATATGCATGATGGGAGTCCTTACCAGGATCTGCTCTCTCCCCATCTCTTTGTAGGTCCATGTCTTTTGCAATAGGAAAACAACTGTGTTGTCTGGTTTGCATCATTAATTGAGATGGGGGTGGAACACAGAGTTGATTAGCTACAGAATTCTTAGTAATGGCTTGGAGCAAGGAAAAATGTCAAAAATGGAATGCAATGGCAGTCTTCTCTTCTTCCTCCTCCTCTGCTGCAATCCTTACCTGACCCTGATGCTGCAGCAGAGAGCTGGCCTGCTGCTGCTCCTCCTGAGAGTGTGCAGAGCAGGTAGGAGGGAGCAGAGTGAGATTGAGCTTCACAGGTCACCGGTGGGTTGCACAAGTTGCTGTCATCTCCCCCGGCTGCATCTTCTCCTCACCTCTTTCTTTTAGTTTTTTTTTTTTTTTTAATAGATGTGTTAATCTCACTTTTTAAAAGTTTAACTGCATTTACATTTATGAAAGCTGAAGCAGACTTTTCATTAATTAAAAAGAAACCCAACCTTTAGATTGTGTTTTGTGATATTTGTGTAGTAACTTTTGGTTTTGATTGTGAAGAGAAGTGTACCTTTTTTTGCTGCTGGATTTTTGGCTACACCACTTGTTTTCACAATCTGGATCACCTGGAAGCAATTCCAGGTACTAGTTCAGTCTGCAAACCACCTTATTAGAGGATTATAGGATTACTGATGACACCTGAGATTGAAGTGTTCAGTCACTGCCTTCTTTAATTATAATCATCTGTGCAATAGGTGTGTGCATTATAAAGGGCACATTTGCATTCATTCTAAATCCCAAGCTGAAATTTTGCAACTTCTTTGTATTTATCTGATAATTTATGACCTAGGCAAAGGGACAAGCCTTGACTAGACATGGTTTTTCATGTTTACAGCTTATGGGTTATACTTCACCCTCGAATGCTTCTGTTTTCTAGCTCCTCAGTGGCAGACTTGTTAATAGATTTGGTCAGTAATATAGTACAGCCAAACTTTCTCAAATGCTTTTATTTTCAATATAAGATACCAGAGAGCATGGAATGTGAAATATGACAAGTTATGTAGAAGGAACTTCTTGACTGTTGCCATAAAACTTGGAAGTTGTCCTGTTTAACAGTATGGAAAATCTATTTTGTGATTGAATGAGTGCTGCTGATGGTGATTAAAAGTTAGTTAATTACAAGGGGAGGAAGATTAATAAATAGACACGAGTGCCTAAATAGACTAATTTATAATCACTTATTTAAAAATGGTATTTCCTCAAAATCTGTTTGGATAATCATCACACTTTTTATATTAAATGATGTATGGCCACCTTTTTGTAGTTTTGGTAGAATTGCATTCTAAACTTAGAAACCTGAATGTAACTTTGTATTTCTGAGTATCCTTTTAGGTTGAATCTTGCAAGGTTGTTTTTAAAGCTATTTGTTTTGTCTTGTCTAATAACTTTGCATGTTAATGTGTGTATTTCTGTACTGCCAGTCTTGGATCAGTCTGTCTTGATTTCTGAAAGATCTCCTTAATTTATAGCTCCAGGATATAAATTGTTTTGCTGGGGAAGATGTTTGTTGGTGAGGAGTTATTCTGCCTCTAGTGCGTGGCAGGCTTTGGCGTGGCAGCCATGGAGGTCGGGGGCTGCACGTCAAGTTCATGTGCACCCAAAATGCCAGAGTAAGAGAGGCTCTGAGTTGTGGCAAAATAATTTAAAACTTGGCTTGCATGCACTCTGCGTGGTTCCTTAAGGCAGAGTGAACTTGGATACTGCTGGAAGGTGTCTATTTAAGATGTCTTGATTTTTGCTCCTGAAATATCCTGTCCAGTTCATTGGGATCTCTTCCTGCTGATCCACTCCACTGGAGTTGATTTAGTAGGTGCTTGCATGCAGGAGGTTGTATTACTCGTAAGGAGTTTTAAGTAAATAAGTGAAAATGTAGTTCTGAATGTATATGGCTGTGAAATTTCTGTACCAAGCAGTAGGCTTTATATGAAGATACAGGTTTATGCTAACCTTTTGCCACAGTCATTGGCCAATAAAAATTCCTATAACCCACATGTTATAGCATTTATACTGAAATGTTCATCAGTGTCCAGGAGCTTGGAACAGACCCTGTACTGTGTGTTCTGGAATTTAATGGAAGTGATGTGGTGGTCGCTTGTATGAAATTTAATACAACAGTACTGCAGAAGATGTAAAACTGAGACAAGTATGTCTGACTCAGCAAATGCAGTGTTCAGCATTTAATTAAGTCGTGACTGTCTTAATGAAGACTTAGAGTGGAACAGACTAACTAAATAACTTTAAAAGTAGCTTTCTAGGAATCTGGGGCTTTATATATAACTACAGAGAACTTTCAAATCTATGGGAAGAGTGTATAAAATAGCCTAAATGTGAGTGAGCCTCCACTATATATAGGGTTCTGCTTCGCTGTGTTATTGAATTTTCAGTGTCAGATTTGTGAGAGAATTTGTAGGGTTTATAATACCATGGAAACTCTTTCCTTCCAATGCACAAATATTTGTATGCATTTTGTAGCTATGGTGTTATTTTGGAATTATCTGAAAACAGTGAATATAAACAATTCTGTTAGGGAAAGAATGGGTTTTGCTAGATGGAGTAAATAAAAAAAGTCTGTTTACAGAACAAGTTATTGTTTGCTTACAGATACTTGAAATGCACAAAACTGTTGTCAAATTCAGCTTCCATGAGTACGGTCTGGAAGCAAGAAACAGGATCCAATCCATGTAGATCAATAGGGTTCAGTATGAGAGGCAGTTAAGCATTTAGGCCCTGCATTTGCATCAGGAATGTGTCTCTTTCAGTCTGGCAGTCACTTGAAGTTTCATATTTATAAATCTGAAGTTGTTTTAGCTTTGATCAGGTTTGAGGAGGACAGATTAATAAAATAAATTGATTAATATTGACTGTTTGAGTATAGAAAAATTTTATACTCACCAGTAACCAGCTGCACTTTTGTTAGTAATTCTGTTGTATAGGTATAATAATGTGTGAAACATGAGTTGGAATTGGAATTTATATTTAAATACATTTTTGAGGGCTAGAAGAAGAAAGAGGTTTAGGGCCAAAAGTATGTATGGTAGTACTCTATTATCTTCGTAGTTGCAGAGGAATCTTTTTATGAAGTTGAAAATAATTTAGATTAGTGTATCAGTTCAGGATAGACTACACAAATATTTTTTCCTAGTTATAATTTACTCAAGTTTTTGAACATGATTTAAATGCAGGATGGCTAGAATAAACATATTAAAAAATGGGGTCCAGGACTTGTGTAATCATAGATGATTTTGTTATTTGTAGGATGCTTGCCATAGCTTTATAAATATACCTGCATATTAACTAGGTTCAAATCTTTGCCATGAAACTGGTGAATCTTCTACTTTACAAGATAACCCATGTATTGAGAATGATTTTTGTTTTCTCTTCTGTTTTTTGTTTTCTTTTGATTTGAAGTAATTATGCAATTCTGTTAATACCTTCAAAAGTTCTCATACTTCATGGCAGAAAAAACTAATACTTCAAATATATTTGTTTATTCATTATGCAACTCCTGTCTAAGTTTAATTTGTGAGACTTTAAAATGGTTTTATTTTTTTCGTATGTTCCCAGAATGAATAAACTCCTCATCAAGATGTTCTTTCTGGTTTCTTTAATGAGTTTTTGTAGCCACTGAATTTTCTATTGGAGTGGTATTCCATAATAAGTAAAAAAAAAAAAAAAAAAAAAAAAAAAAGTAAAAAAACTGTGAGTCAATGAAATGTTTTTCAGTGTCATTTCTTTACGCATCTTTGTGCTGACAACCTGTTTATGTGAAGATGCCTCCTGTTACTTTGTTTTCATTTCTGTTCCTAAGGGTTTGTATCAAAAATGCCTCTGTGCTGCAGGCCTGAAAATGAGAAGTGCTTTTGTGATGCCTTTTGGTTTTGTAGGGTACCTAAATATTAATGAAGGATGTAATACTTGTAACTTGGTTCTGATATCTTTGGTTTTGATTTTTAAGTTGTGTAATCAACATGGCAGGACACTTAGAGACGGGATACTGTAGGAATTGGCAGTGGTCAGTAATTTATCTTTTATTGCTTGGGGTTTGGTTTTCTGTTCGTTTGGGTTTTCTAGTGCATGTGTAATCCGTGTAGAAATGATCTGGAGGCAGTTTGTTTTAGAGAGTGTTTTCAGATCCCTGACTGAATGGAAGTTGTCCAACAGGTCAGTAGTAGGTTAAGTGTTGGGATGATGGAATTTAGGAAAGCTAAATCCACTGACTGTTATGAGAAGCAGAAGGATTTTATGGTGACTTGTTTGGTGTGGGGTGGGAACTGACAAATGTTTCATATAAAATTACAAAGATTTTTCTATACTGCAGCATCTATAGTATGAATGCATGTCTGAATGCGTTTTTAGTTTTTAATACTTCAGCATTAACTGTATTCTCTCCCTGCCTCTTGTTTTTTTTTTCTTTTTAAAGGTTGCAACAAACTTTCTTTTAAGGAGGTACCAGTGTCATCACAGATGAACCCCTTCTACGTTTCAGTAACAGTAACATAATTGGAAAGTTTCAGTGGGGAGGTATTTCTCTGCTTTTTCCGACTCCTCAGGGTGGATATTTTTGCCATGTGTCCAAGCAGCGTGTGGAATCCTTTCATTTGTGTTTGAGGTGTGAACAGCATCTGAAAGATCTGCTAAAAGGATAAGGAGGAACCTCTATGGGTAACTCTTGGCTGGAAACAATTACTGGTCAACCATGGTAAAACTTGCCAACCCTCTTTATACGGAGTGGATTCTGGAAGCTATACAAAAAGTTAAAAAGCAAAAGCAAAGGCCTTCTGAAGAGAGAATATGTCATGCTGTTTGTGCTTCCCATGGATTAGATAAGAAGACTGTTTCAGAGCAGTTGGAACTTAGTGTTCAAGATGGTTCTATTCTTAAAGTCACTAACAAAGGTCTTGCATCCTACAAGGACCCAGATAATCCTGGACGGTTTTCATGTGTTAAACCTGGCACTATTCCTAAATCTGTTAAGGGATCTAGAGGAGCCTGTAATGAGCTTCGTAATGTGGATTGGAATAAACTCTTGAGAAGAGCAATTGAAGGGCTTCAAGAACCTAATGGCTCCTCCCTGAAAAACATAGAAAAGTATTTGAGAAGTCAAAATGACCTAGCAAGTATTTTCAACAATCCTGCCTTTCAGCAGAGGTTGCGGCTGGGGGCCAAACGTGCTGTGAACAATGGGAGGTTACTGAAGGATGGTCCCCAGTATAGAGTGAATTATGGCAGTTTGGAAAGCAAAGGAGCTCCAAAATACTCCAGCACCTTCCCAGCTTCCCTTCCACCTGTCAGCCTGTTACCCCATGAAAAAGACCAGGTAAGTCTGAAAAATGTAATAATGAAAAACTATTCTTGTTATCCTTTGTTTATTTACCTAATAGAAAAGGAATGGTTCTTCTTGTGCTTTATTTACTCATTTAATTGTGTATGAATGGGTATACATGTCCAAGATTTATGCAGAATCAGTTCTGGTAAACAAATTTTACTTGCCTCCCTATGTCCTGCCATTCTGCATTGGATAGTTGGCTTTGTGAATTTGCAGTAGATGAGCAGAGCAGCAGGGAACAGTACAGCTGTATGCTCTGTTGTAGGTGTGAGATTGTTCTGTCTTGCCTGACAGACTGGTGTAGCTGAAGTCTGCAGTGTGATTTGATTGTGGCCTTTTACCTTCATTTTCTGCTGGCATATACAGATTTTGTTGTGGTTTGATGGCCTGAGATGCCACTGATAGGACTCAGGATGTTTAAGACAGAATTATTATTTTTTAAATGATATTTGTATATAAATAGTGAGCTTTAAAATGTTAGTGAATAGAAACTGGAATTAATGTTAATATTCTAGGAACAGAAGTGAAGGTGTCAGAGTGACAATTTGAGCTGAACTGCAGTATCCTCCTTCTGTTTTACTTTTGTTACACTCCCTACTTGGATTTATTTTTGCCATTACTTGAGTCTTGTTTTGAAGTTAATTGTTCAGAGTTTCAGCCTTGGGGGAGAAAGGGCTATCAAGTATTTTTTTTGTTTATGAAAGGATAGTGTCAAAGACATGTTTGCAGGCATTGTTTGATCATTTCCCATTTAGTATGGTGAAGTGTGTTTGGAATTGTCAGTTTTCTTTGGGAGAAGGAAAGTTACCTATTGTAGTTGAAGTGACTTAGTTAAAATATTTCTAAGTTGGTGGTTTGGGGTTCTTTGTTTCCTTTTTTTGTTTTCCTCTTCTGACTGGTCAAGTTTCATGGCAGTTGTTTTGGACATGGAAGAGTCCAGACAGCTTTGCTATTCTAGAGGTGCCACAAGTGTCTCCTGGAGGCAGCATGATGGTTTTCAGTGGTCTTTTTCCTTTGATGGCGAGATGCTGGGGGGTGCAGAGTAGAAAATGCTTGTGTTGGAATGATTTAGTGAGATCTTCAGGAACAGTTGTTTGGGGAACCGTCCAAAGTGAGTAGTTGTAGCTTTGTTTTTGTGAGCTTCTCTAAATGTATGTTAAAAATGATTGCATTTGTGTAAGGATATCTATTTCTGTCAAATTGGACTTCTCGGGTGTTTGAGGGATGCATGGAGCTTCATGCTCTATAATCAGAATGGAAATTCAGAAGTGCTGCACACTGTGCAATTACTGCTGTAGCTGTACACTATAAACATTTAATTACTTGTAGTGGTAAAGCTGTCTGTTTAAGTACTTTGGGTTTCTACTGTAATTCTGATACTGTAATGACATTTAAAATTTGAGGGCTGGAGCACTGAGCAGCCCAAGTAACATGAGTTTTGTAGAAAAAAAATTCTCCCATGTTGGGCTACCTACTGAGACTGGCAGCCTTTGCAAGGGATGTTAGTTGGGTCATGGTGCTGAAAAAGCCATTACTGCCATACTAAAATACTGGTATAAGGATAAATCTGTCTTCTAGAAGTTAGCCAAACAAATCTGTTCTCTAGCAAGTGCTTTGGCAAGAAATGAGCTTTCATTTGGGTGCCTCAAAATTAGCAGTGTGACTTGCGTGTTTAAAAACTGGCATACGGCTTTTCCTGACAAAAATAGTTTTGATGTGAGGTTGGTGAATCAGTAGTTCCATGTTACTGTAGTTTACCACTTAGTTGTGCTAAGTTACTGAGGTTACTGAGCAAATATATAGAGACTTGTTTTAAATATGGGATTTTTACTGTTCTTCACTATGTATGGCTTTAAATACTTCAGGGACAGTTCTGAAAGTAAGTGTACATAGGTTGTCCCTGTCACTGGGATGTGACTGCATCTTCATTTGAAATTGATGTTAATTTGTACATAAGCAGGGTGACATTGCAAGAAAACTGTTAGGCTATTATTATTGGAAGCATTTAAGAGACTGTATGGGGCATGTCAAGATTATTTATTGAAATTAATACAATGAATGTATCCAACTGGCATCTCTTGGGAATGGCTAACATTTGACAAGATTGGCATATATTAAAGTTTCTTTGGCACTTTCTATAGCTAGCACAAGTAAGAGATTATTTCTGTTGGGGTGGCTATTTTTGTATGTTTGTTTTGGCTTTTTTATTTTCACATACTAAAGGTGATGTTCTAGTATGTCTTTTGTTGACTTTCCTAGAGGAAAAGAACGAATGTAAGGGTGCACAGAAATATGTTTTGATGATGGTGCAAATTTGAGTAATTTTGATTATCTTTCTTTAATGCATAATTTTTAGCAGCTCATCAGGATGAGGCAGAAGACTTGGTCCATTAGAAGTGCATTGGAGCTCTCCCTTTGTCAGTCTGAACATTCACACTCAGAGTACCAAATGCAGACTCTGAACCTTTCTTCCTGAGTAAAGGTGATCAGAAGAGATACAGAATGGCCTGTGTGGGGCATCGTGGTTGTTTTGTGTTGTGTTGGGGTTGTTGTTGGCTTGTTTGGAGTTTTTTTGGTTGTTTGGTTTTGGGATTTCTGGTTTTGTTTGCTTGCTTCAATCACCCACCCAAAGCATCTGAGTATGTAGTGCACTGAGAAGATAAATACTGTTGAAATTCAGTGTCAGTGAATTCAGTTTTGCAGACCTGGAGCGTTGACTGTGTGACAGGAGTGTTGAGTGGTTTGCATTCTATGAATACTTGGACCATGGAGCTAGAAGTGCCAAACATTTGTCTTAGTGGTGATGCTGTGGAGCTGCTTTTCTCATCCCTATTAACTGGGTGATCCAGTTCAACTAGATATAGTTCTCTTGTTGCATTAGATTCAGAAATAGCTGCAGTTAGTTACAGAAATACAGCAGCCATGTTTCCTCCTGCTATCCATAGGCCTGGAAGAAAGGATTTGGAAAAAATGGTGTTTCAAGTGTTATCCTGGCTTTTCTGGGTTTGGGCAAAGTTGTATCAACTCTTGAGTTACAGCAAGAGAAAGGATGCAGTGCAGCTGTTTAAATTTTCCCCTTCTCAATCCCTTTCCATTCCCCTGTGTGTGGAGGGTTGCCTTTCCATCTCTAAATGAAGAGATACAAGTACAAGGTTCATGAAAGATAGATCTTGTTGGAAGGTCAGGAACTTTTGGCAGCTATATGGTGTCTAGGTGGTATATTTTAAGTGTCATGAGTAGTATATCTTATATAAAGGACTTTTCAGTTATCTGAAGGATTCTGGTGGCATTGAGGTGAATGCTCACTTGGTGTCTGGACAGGTGACTTGAATCAATGCAATCAAAAGGTGCCAGATTTAGTGTTAACTGGGTGTGTGAAGGACAGCATCCAGCCAGAGATGGAGCTGCCTTAAAAGTGAAGGAAGACTGAGAACAGTGGTATCCTTCAGGATGAAGACTTGCAGTGTCTTTTTTTAAAAAAAAAACGGAAAAAAATCCTCCTCAAAGAAACAAAAAAGCCAAAAAAACTACATGCACAAGAAAGCAGAAAAAGAATTCATTCTGTTGTGCAGCCATTTGATCTCGTGCACTTCACTGTGTTGTAGTGCATATTTAAACAATTTAACTGCTCTTATGTGCTCTTCCTTATGCTCCCTTTTGCTTCACACCTTTTCTCACCAAGCATTTCCTGAAAAGGGCTGTATGAATATGTTAACAGAAAATGCAGTGTAAAAACTGGTTACATAGTAGGGAAGGGTGTGAAGAGAGGAGAAAATTGAGTGATACTTAGCTTTTCAGTAAGCCTTTGAAGCATTAAAATGCACTTCTGTAAATGCAGCAAAGTGGCATTTAAAACTTACAGTTTTAAGAACTTGAATGGTGTCAATTGTAGAATGGCAATTTTGCTGATGTTTTCTCTGTTTTGTTTGTCACTTGGACAAGCACTAGGAAGGTTCTGCAGTTTGGGAGTTGCATGAAACCTAGTAAGTCTTGGGAGTTAGCCATCTGCTGAGCACAAGTGCTGTGTGACTATAAACGCAAAGAAAAATATTTGTAGGCTGTGTAGGCAGCTCTTTATTTGCTTATTTTTAGACATAATTTTAAAAGATAAATTGAGCTTTTAAAGATGAAGAGGGAGTGGCCATTGTAACATTATCAGAGGGCTGTGGGAATGCATAGTGTGTCTCAGCAGTTTAATCTTTGCCATGTTCAGAATAATTAGTACTTAAACTTCAAAGATATTGTTCAAACGAAGATGACTTGATGTTGGTTCTCCTCAATGCTCTCTTGCACAGCTCAGCTGTGATTTTCATCTGATTCTTGGCATGAAAAAATTTACTAATCTCTTTCACTTTCAGTTTGTCTTTCTAAGCTGACTTTCATGCAAAACTGAACTTGTTTTATTAATTTTTCTTACTCTGAACTCCTATCTAATTTTGTTTTCACTGGCCTATGTACATTTAGCTTTTCAAATGTAACTTGGCATAGGTTGAATTTCAGTTTTCTGGTATGTATCTTGTGCCAGTGCAGACACTGGGTGTTCCTCCTTCTGTCTTTCAGGCAAAGGGCCAATCTATAGCGAATTGCGTTTTTGGCATTCAGGCTCCTCCTTGCTCAGTTTTTCAGCTTCCTGCCTTCCTGTGGGTAGGCAGCAAGAGGGTGTTGGTTGAGATTTCTTGTTGCTTCTGTCCTCTAGATTTCCACTGTGCAGAAACAGAAAAGGGAGGCAGAAATGAATGCACAATGTGTCTTTCAGATGTCACATAAGGGGATATTCGTAATGCTGAACTTTGAGAGATGCCTTTATGTGGCATCTGGGCTTCTGAGGGTGAGTCTGAGCACCAACATACAGTGATGGGAAAGTTGTCAGTCCATAAAATACTGTTGTCTTAGGATGCAGCCTTTGTTTCTTTCCTCTCAACATCTTCACGGTGACAAAATACTGAGGAGTGTTGGCATTACCTGGCAAACACAAAGTCTCATGTTTGTGTTTCTCATTATTTCAATTCACAAGTTACCTTTATTTCTTGGAAGGGTGGCCTACACCTTAACTGTGTGTAGATCTGGTCCTGGAAATCCTGAGGTAATTGCTAGATTCTGCTGCTCTTGCATTTTGGGTTAAGTTTTGGATTTGGAATGATTTTTTGGTGGGTTTTGTTGTTGATGTTTATTTTATTTTTGGGGGTTTTGTCTTGTGTGTGTGTAGTGGTTTATATTTTTTTGGTTTTTTTCCAAACCTGTAGCTTCTGAAATGCTACAAGTGCCAACTCTGTGCATAAGCCAAGGGAACAGTTAGGTCCTTTTAACACCTGAGATTACCAGAAATTGAAGTGGAAAATTCTCATCATGCCATATTGTGGAGAAGAAACTCATACCACTGTACAGATGGATATATATGGCTTTTGGGGGCTTATTTTTGTGTTTTACAATTCAGCGTGTTTGGACCAACCCAAGAAGCATGTTTGTAAAAGCTGTCTTGAATTGTGCAGTGGGAAGTTAAATACTGCTGTTTCCTGAGTTAGATTGGTCTGTTCCTTTGTAAGGCAGGGTAGAGGTTAGTTTGCAATTTCTGATGTGACGTATTTTCTGCAAATAGGGTGATATTTGCAGTAGCCTGTAGATCTGAGGGAAGACCCTACTCATTGTTTTTGTTCTCCCCTAAGCAAGATATTCTGAGCATAGTTCTGCATGATGGGCACGTGGTTCTTGTTTATTGCAAGGAGTGATTCCAAACCTTATACTGCATGCTAAAATGTGATTATTTTTGTTGTTTCCCTTTGAAATTAATTGGTGTGGGGTTCTGCAATGAGTCCTGTATTGAAACTGACAGCAGTGAGTTAAAGAAATCCTGTGTAATTCCAGCAGTTCTATTGGTGTTCATTCATCTATGCTATTTTCTGTGAACTCCTCTCTCTTAACTGGGAGTGATATTGAATTCCTAAACTATGGTTAGCGGTTTTACTCTTTGCATTTTTCCTCCCAGACTAATTTTTCTTCAACTAGTTAATGTACAGGTATATCCTTCATCAAAATTCCTTCTAAAACAATACCAGTAGGCTGCTTTAGAAATAAGGAGAGCTACATAGCCTAATTTCTCAGTGCTGTTTTCTTATGTGTTCAAAGTGTCTTTGCTCTTCTGTGTTCAATAGTAGTGATGGTCTTGACTCTTGGGTATTTTTCCTGTGTCAGTTGAAATGTGATAGCAATTCCATGTTGTTTCTTATTGCTGCAGGAACTTTATTGCAAAATGCGATGAAAAACCTTGATAACTTGCAGTTGAAGTTGTCTGCTATTTTTGACATATTTTTTGTCAAGAAAGATATCAGGTATAGATTGACTGCAGTTTTCCAGTTTGGTAGTTGTAAATGGCATAAGACTCTCGCTTTTGAAAGAATTTCAAGCTAGCATTTAGAAAAGACTGGTAAAAACTCCAAAGTTTTCTTTACAACTTTAAATCCATTTATGGTCCTGTTAGCACCTTGGTTCTCTGTGTTCAGGACTATATTTGCCTGGGTGTAAGGACAGAACCATGATTTAAGGGCCTGTTTCAAGCCAGGACACTAGGACTGTGTGGAACCAGGTGGATGGAGTGCTGCTGTGTACTGGAGCGACAGTATTAGGGCTCAGATGGTGGCTGACGAATTTTGAATATAATGGCATATCAGATCAGGCATCTCTTAGCTAGCAGATCCACTGCTGTCCTTTGTGGTTACCTGGTAAGGGGCAAATCAGCCTTTAAACTAGTGTTTTCCTTCAGTTGCAAAATTACTTTTATTTATTGTTGTTTTTCCCAATCTGCTTGTATCCCTCATTGAGGAATATTATTACTGGTGTCTCATGGATCTTTTTATGGGTTTTTTTCCCTCTCCAGGTTCTTTGTGAAGAGCTCAAAGTTTTGAATTTGCAGGCACAGCCAGCCTTGTTGAAATGAAAGGGTGTGACCTGTTACAGGGATGCCTGTGCAGGCAACTCCAGGGCTGCTGGGCTTAGTTCCAGGTCTGCGTGGATTATTTGGACTTCAGGTTGTGCTGTAGATAAGATGTTACATAAGGAAAAATCCCATGTGGTGAGGGAAACTGCAGGCTTGTAAACTGTCTACTCTTATGCCTTGTCACTGCAGTACTAGCTGCAAATATGCATGAATTTCTGCTTGTCAAGTTTTTTGTGTCTAAAGGGGCACAGTCTCATTTTTCTACTCTCGTGGTTGTGGTGGTACAGTCCAGCAGTTACCAATTAAAGCAGTTCTAGGTGGCATAGGCTTGAGACTTCTGGTTTTAATTACAAGCAGGACTCTGGCACAGGAAAAAAGCTGTGTATGATCTCAGCAGAGGTGTCTGGTAGGCATGGCTGATGTCTCCTCATCTCAGAATAGAGCTAGCTTAAGCTGTGGTAAATTTGCCACACGTTTTCCACATGCTCTCCAGGAGTTAATTTCATCACTGGTGGTATTTTGAAGTTGGCTTCAATTTCACATCTGTTTTTTCCAAAATGGTGCTGATGAGTGACTGTAGTTTTAAGAACTAATTTTTATGTAATGTCCATGTATCCATGGCAACACTAACTAGCAGTGTTTGCATTTGGCTCAATAAAAGACAAATGTCAGTGGCACCTGTGTTTCAGATATAGAGTACAGGCAGTTCTCAACTAATGAGTAAGTAGAACCATAGAATTATTTAGGGTGGAAAAGACCTCAAAGATCAGTGAGTCCCACTGTTAACCTGGCACTGCCATGTTCACCCTTCAGCCATGTTCCTAAGGGCTGCTTCTGCATGTTTTGTGAAGGCTTCCAGGGATAGTGATTCTAGCACTTCCCAAGGCAGCAGGAAGTATTTACATGTAGCAGTTGAAAGCAGTACAGTCAAGATAAAATTTCCATTCATGTGTGGGACTGTTGTGTTCAAGCACATCTTTCAGAACTATCTGTTGGATAATTATAGTGAAGATGGAGACTGCTGTTTTTCAGATGGCAAAATAATGAGAGGTAACTGTTGTAAGTTGCATCAAGGGAAATTGAAGATAGATGAAGGAGAAAATCTTTTAAAATGACGATGGAGAGACATGGAACAGGGACTCAGAGTAGGTACAGAATCTCCATCCTCAGAGGTGACCAGAGCTGGATAGGCAATGTCCTGGGCAACCTGATTGGTAAAAATGTGATAATACTTACTTGCAAGTAGTGTGAAATTCTTTAAAATGTTTAGCATTAGTGGGTAATGAGCAGTAGTTAGAAAAGACTTTATAGAAAAATACAGTTAAGGATGATGAAAAAGTCAGTGTTTGAGTCTGCAAAGATTAAGACCAAAGTAAGCTCTGTTATGATCATTGAACTTAATAGTAGCTAGTTAACAAGTTCTATGCTTATGAAGGCTGCTGTATCACTCCCTTCTATTCCAAATTTAAAGATACTCAGCTTTCATGTACTGCTTTGATTTTTCTCTCTTGACCTCTGAATGCTAGTATGCCTGCAGTAGGAGTTGGTTTAACAAAAATCTGTTCATGGTAGAGGAAGAGGACAGTGCATTGACTCCTGCAAGTAAGTATTTGGTTATCAGTCAGTTTATAAAGATAAACACAGAGGTTAATGTAATAAACAATGGGGTTATACATAAACATGGTATTTTCCAATCTGAATATTTTTGCTCTGCCTTGAACTGTCTAGCTCTCTTCCCTTTCCTCTTTATCCAGTTGTAAAGGCTGAATGTCACAAAAAACTTATTAATGCTGTTTTGCAAATAATAATCTCCTTTAATATTGAAAAACTGTATAGTAAACAAAATGTATTTATTTTTATATGTTTGGCATGCATTCTGCTGATCTAGCAAAGGAGGCTTTTGGATGTTACAGATGTTTTCTGAAGGTCTGAAATTTATAGATAAATCAGTGAATATAGGAATGCCTCGAGCCACATGCAGGATGGGTTCTCAAGGCAGCAGCAGGTGCTGAGTCCCTGTAGGATGCTCTGTTACTGTGCCTGTACATGTATGTTTTAGCTCCATGCAAACTGGGGCTCATGCTCTCCTGGAAACCAGTGACTGTGGCTCAGTCAAAGAATGCTCCTGTTGGCTCACTTGACTGGCTTGTCTGCCATACACTTAAGGAAGGAATTCCTGGTACTTGTGTTCACTAAGTTCTGTGCTTTGCCATTGGGAGTTTTTGTGACAATGGGCAGTTGTTTTTGCTTTATGAATTTGTGCACTGTGTTTAAAAACCAGTGACTAGCTGCTCTTCTTGCAGGCATGTTTTTAGTCTGTCAGTGGAGAATTGCAGGAGTCTTTTCTGATCTGAACATGAGATGGGTGGTAGGAGTCTTTTATTTGGATTAATAGCCCACCGCAGGAATCTTTGCTCTGTGTTCCCAACTTCCTCTACTGCTGTGAATTCAGGTGATAGCTCAATTCTGACTGTGAATTCAAGTAAATAAATGTGGCTTTATTCAGCCTAGGATTGACAGATTTTGTTTTATGTCTTCTGGAAAATACTAGTGATGGAAGAAAGCAAAACTACTCATTATCTGCTAACATGAACCAGAATCTGAATGATTTATGTTTCTTTCTCAGTATTGTCTTTGGATGTGTTTTGAAGAGGCCTCTGCATGACTTGTTTTCTAGAGAAGAGCTTGTAATATAGCTGAGAACAAGCTCTTTTCCATTTCCTGATATCCGCCTGGTGCTAAAATTCTAATTTGCTTGATGTTTTGCTAATGCAAATAAGTTTTGCTGAAACAAGTCTATTTCTAATTTTATCAGAGGTTTTGTATGGAATTTACTTATAAAGAATAATGCTTCAAAATTTTGTATTCGCTCTCATGTAGCAGGAAAGGGAATCATAAAATAGTTTTAGTAACTAAGTGGTATTAGCATCTAATCTCTTATTTTGCTTTCCTGTCAAAAATATTTATCTTTGTTTTAGTGGACTTCTGTCTTAGCTTTCAGTTTCTGACAGCAACCTTAATAGCAAATTCCTTCCTTTCCCCACAACACATGCATGTTTCCTTCACTGTTACTGATACTGTGGGACCAGCAGCTTCAAATAAGGTTAGCTTTTGTCTTTTATGTGTACAGCTAGAATGATTTCCATTGTTATTGCTTTCTTAGGGCATGACAACTTGACTTTTTCTTATTTAAGATATGTATTTAATAAATTTTACCAATTAGAGTAGACATCTGTTTGGAGATCAGCAGCAATCAAAATCACTTGTGAAGAAATTATTGGCTCGTGATGCATCTAAAATATTTCTGGAAGTTCAGCTTCTTTTAGCTGTTGCTAAGAGATAAATTTTCATTGACATGAGTGATGTGAGGACATGTCAGCATGCTACCAGTTGTTTTATAGGCAGTCAGCTCTGCCGCCTTGCAGATGGTTGGAAAGCTCTTGGTAGAGGATAAATGTGTGCTGATTATCTCATTGAATTAAGGTAACCTTTTGTTGTTCATTGAATTCTGCAGAGCAGGCACTGAGCAGCTGCTCTGCTGTTACATTCTGGATTTAGTGAATAGAAAGATTATGATAAAAGGTGCTTAGTCCTGTTCTAGGTACTGTAAGAATTTCTTATTTCGTACTACCTTTTAAGTGTTGGTTTTTACTGGATTGGTTAGTGTGTTCAACATGTTAACTAAACTGAGTTTTTCAACTTTGTTGTCACCACACGCTTATTGATATTTTCAAACTTTGAAAGCTCTGCATTTTTTCAAGTGCTGCCAAGGGGACAAGCTCTTGTTTTCTGTCTGATTAGACTTCCCTAAAATATAGTTTAAGCAATCTGACGATTGTCAAGTTCATAAATATATTTACTTTGGATTACTTTTATGAGTGTACACTTAATCTATGGGAGTATATTTAAAGGTCATAGTTCACTGTCATGTTAAAGCTTCCATGTAGACTTGTTTTCCCCATCCTTTAGAAAACAAATTAGTACACAGAATTTTATTAAGGACTGTTTTCAGGATTTGGAGTATTTAATTTCTAGAATGATTTTGGAAAGGGATTGGGGAAGGAATTGTAGCATTCCCCAGACCAAGCTTAAAGTACTTGGATTGCAGAAAACATTTCTGGATTGTTAGTGTCTACACATTTTTTCATAAAACAGTCAAGGTTTTCAGATCAGTAAAGCTTTGTCCAAGAAAATTCTGTTTTGTAAGGATCAGAAAGTGAGTTATTCTCAGAATATTTCAATTGCTTCATAAATTCAGTGGGTAAAATATAAATCAAATAAGGTGTTGTTCTGTTAGCTATATATAAAGGAGTGTGCTTATGTACCTTGCTAAATAGAAGGGGGTAATAGACACTTCTTCATATAGACCCTACATCTGAGCGTTGGTGTTAAGGCATGTTATAGAGAAATGTTTCTCAGATCCAGTTTAGGCTCATCTTCCCTGCCCTGTTTAGATATCACTTTGACTTCATTCCTGAAAGCTTTGGAGGTTCATTTATTTTATCAAGTATATAATGTTCTGCAGGGTTCTTAGGTTTCCTTTCAGCCCACATCATACACGGATTGGACTTTGACCAATAAACGGTTGACCATCTTCCATGCAGTTTCAGGAAGTGTTGTTGGGCTGCTTCTGTAGAAACTATATTGTTCAAAAACTAGAAATTCTGTTTTAATGCTAGGATTAAAATGAAAAGAATCTATGTTAAATGAATTTTGTTACATAAAGCTTTAACACAGTGGGATATGATATTCTCAAACCCAGGAATTGAAGTGGTTTTTTCTGCTGTAGAAATATCACAGCCTAATGATGCACCTTTGAAATTAGGTAAAAAGGAAGCAACTTCATATTTGTTTCGTTACCCCCAATATATTTTTGCCCTAATAAGCAAATTGGTTTCCATTTCTGAAGACACCGCTAATACACTTAGTGAAATACATTCCATCATAAATGTTCAAAATAGCTTCTCAGACTGAAGAAATTGCTCTTCTGTACATAGTGGAGTTTTTATAGTTTACTGAAATGCTGACTTCTAACTCCAGTACATTTCCAATAGTTCCTTTCTACCTCTGCTTCCTATCAAACAGATTTCTTTTGTCACCTGGTTTGTGTTTTGAATTAATTATAAAAATCTGAGCTATTGTCATAGCTTTAAAGAATGGTCTGCTTAGAATCTCTTAAGATTGCCTCAGTGTTAAAACTAACAATTGCATAATATTATATATGAAAACTAAGCCTTTAATCTCTTAGCAACCTTCCTTAGAATGTATTGCATGACTAAGGTAAACTGATATTAATTCTCTCTTCAGGCAAAGCAGACCAAAATATAATAGCTCCTGCAGTGGTATCTTTCACTAGTGAGTGACTGTGGCCTTGTTGGAGATAAGGATGATTATAAGGCAGGTTGCATGATGACCTCAAAAGTACAGCTTCCAGTATCAGAGTTGGAAAGGGCAGCTCCTGACACAGCCTGGGTTACAGCTCTGCTGTTCCTTGCTGCTCTTACAGTCTAGCCCAAAATGGCCCAGATAAGCTTTGCGTGTACTTGTAACAACTTGGAACTCAGTCATGTGATCTAGCAGTCACCTTCACCTCTGATCTTTGTAAGGCCTGTAATCAAGGGTGTTTGCTTTTGGGTAGCTTTTTAGTAAAATATTGCAAAATGCTACAGTTGGAGAAAAAGCCCTTGAGTTTGTAATTTTAAATTTAAACTGTTTTCTTGGAATGAGTTTCACTGGGAGTAGGTACCACAGGGAATATTGCATATTGCTATATATCACTCCTCATTGAAAATGAGCTGTTAGACTATAAAGCCAGTAAGGGAGTAATTAAATTCTTAATTGGGGCTGATATTAGCAGAGGTAGAATGACAACTGTTTTGATTCACAGAAAACAGCAACAGGGAAGCATGACTTAGAACTGCCTTCCAAACCAAGGCAGCAGCTCTTGCTTGTTAAGAGCTCTGTGAAGTTGTATTTGTTCTGCTATATTCTGTTGATATGCTGACTTTTATATACAAGTACAAATATCACTTGTCCTAAGAGTTTTTAATGTAGTATTATGAGAAAGCAATGTTTATATTTTATTTGCAGTTTGAATGCATTTGTATTCACAAACCTGTAAATAGTTAGTCTACAAAAGTTTTTTCTTAGTAGATCTATTAAATTCCATCACAGCTCTATTTGATCCAGCTTATGCCATCAGCACTTAGTCCTGCTGTGGTTAGTACCACAGAAGGGAGGTTTGGTATTTATGCTCTATGCTTGTTTTTTTGTTTCTCAGATGTGCTTTTTCAGGCTTGTCCAAGAGTAGCATAATCTAGAATAGATAACCCACCTAGTGAAAACAACAGCAAAACACAGAGGGCTTTTGTTTTGACTTTAAAAAAGTATTTTTTAAAAATATATGTTTTGGCAATTTGGCAGAAATAAATTGAAGATATATTTTTTGTGAATCGTGTTGGTTGAACAGTAGCTTCCATTGAGGGTACTGACAAGTGTCCTGTTAGGAAAGTAAGAGGCAGTAATGTATAATCTGTATAAAACCTGTTCACATGACATACAACTTAGCTACGTTCTCTGGGTTAGTTTGCCCAAATTACCAGTTTGTATTCAGACTCTGTACTTCCTGGGTGATACCAATATCAGTAAAAACAGTATACTGTGGGGTTTGTTACTTTTGTTCTGCTTTGAATGCTTCTCAAGAGTGTTAATTAGGAAGTCACTAATACAGATATCTCAAGTGATGGAAGAAGCCCAAATGTTATGTCGAAATGGACAGATTTCCTTCTTCTAAACTTGTAACTACTTTGAAGACTTGAAGCTCAGCAGTGATTCTGTGTACAGCTGTTTCTGAACTGCTCCCATGAGGGAACCTTAACTGATAAGATCTTAACATAGGTTTTGTGGTTTGACTGCTCATAATTAGGGGAAGGAAAAAGCCAACTATGATTTGAGTTTGCCATTGTGGTATAGGACACAGTATAGTTCATGCTGTTTCCTGTCATGCAATAATCTCTATTAGGTTTTTTTCCAGAGTTTAATAGTTTTATATTTAGCCTACAATAATTTGGGAAAATGAGACATATATGGGAAGTGTTGGACCGTTCATCTGCTGGAGTAAAAAAATGGGGTTTTTTTTCACCTGTTTCATTGGCCCTACCTTTTTCCATGCACCTACCTGCCTTCCACTCTCAGTTCACACAGCTCAAAAACATAGCTGGTTTGAGGTCCTGACTCAGTGTGTGTATTTTTTGACTGATGTAAAATTGAGTAGAAAATGCAGGCTTTATGTGCTGTTTATGTTTCCAAAGTCTGAAGTCAGGACTCATCAATCCCTTCCCAAGGTTTTTGTGCTTCAGGATCTGCAGTGCTAGTATAGCAGCACAGGTGAAGCTCAAGAATAGTCTTGAGTGTTGGCTCAAGAGCTCAAACTTTTATAGCTGGATTAAAATAATCTTTCTTTGGTCATGACTTGTAACACTGAATTAAATTCTGACTAAATTAAATAGATAATCCATTAGAGTAGAATCAAAAGACCCAGTGAATGCAGTGAAGACAGTTTTTAAGAGCTTAATTTAATGCTTAATTATTCTGACTTGGGAGAAGATTCTGTGTTGAGAGGTATGATGCAGATGCTCTGTTTGAAGATAGGAAGGTTCTTACCTAGATTACAGGCAAGCACTGTTCTGCAAAGAAATAAAGAATGATGGAATTTTGTTATTAGCACGTTATTTGGAATTGAGTAGCCTCGTTTATGCTGCAGAAGCACTTCTGTATTACTGCAGTTTTCTTCTGTTTAATGTCTGAAATGTACCTGATTTAAGAAGATCCTGACTCTCCTCCATGATACAACAAGTTTAAAAGTAACCTTTCTATACAGAGGACCACACTGTTATCCTCAGCTTTATTAATATTTGAACGTAGCTAATGGATGTTCAGAATGAACTTGGAATTGATTTAGTGGTCACTGATTACAGGACTGCAAAGACTAGCCTCACCAGCTGCCCAATCCATGTCTAAGGAATATATTTCTCTTGAGGTTGGTTTATTTGAAATTTTTGTCTTGAACAGAAATATTCAAATATTTTTCATGGAGCACTACAGACTTCCTATTTTTTGCCCAACATTCCACCACAAAGGTCACTTTCTTTCTCATTAGTTAGAGCATACTGAAATTATAATTCCATGTGATTAAAGTATTCTTTTGTTGTAAGGCTCTGCTGCAGGTTTGCTTTTGTATTTGTAGCAGATTAATGCAAATATGTCATCATTGGTACACTGATAAATGATAAAATAGTTTAAGTGATAGAATGTTGGGCTTGAAGGAAAAGATGATGTGCTGTGCAGCTCTGTTGAACTGCTATGCTGTTGTATCTTGCAGCCATCCTGTAGAAAGGAGTGAGGTGTTTGCCTTGATTTTATTTTCCTGAATTTGGTCAGTACAGATTTTCATGTGTGAGATCCTTAGTGACCGAAATTATTTGCATTCTTTTGTATGTTGCAAACCTGAGGTATCTTTAATGGTGTAAAACAGGAAAGCCAAATCAAAACTTATTGTGTACTGGTTTTGAGGTGGAATCTTCCCTGTTTCTCTCTTTTCTTTTTCCCCGTGGATCATATGGATTTGTTGGAAAAAATGCTTCAGACAGTGCAACCACAGCAGCAGATGCCCAAGACAGCTTTCCAAATGTCATCAGTACTGGTGGCAATCTACCTGTGAAAGCTTCTGGAGTCATTTGGCTACTGTGTTCTCCTTGATAAAATACATTGGCTCTGGAGGAAAATGGCCTGAGTGCTAATGGGTTTTTCTGTCCTGGCTGTCAGGGTTTACAAGTGATGCATTAGCAGTTCAACAACTAAAGGGCAGGATTTTTTGCCTCCTAACAGGAAGGTGCTTTGTTGCTTTTTGTTGTGTTTTGGGATTGGGTTTTTTGTCGCTCCTAGTTAATGCAAAGAAAAATCCTCGAAATTATCTGAAATTCCAAGCCACTGTGAATATACCTGATGTGCAAATAGTATTAACAAAACCCTAAATCCACAATAGAGGGCTGTGTAATGCAATTAACAGGTATTGTCCGTTACATTCCAAGGAAGGTGTGGAAAAAACCGTAAAAGGAGGGGGTTTTTTTTCATTATATAGAATAAAGGATAGAGGTGAGAGGGGGAAATACCACCTTCCCATGCAAGTTGTTTTCCATGTGTATGTACAACAGTACAAGATGCTAGATTTCCAAAACTTTGCTTTTTCCCTCTGCCTTTGAATTGTAGGGCTAAACACTCCTGCAGGTTGTTGAGTCTTTTCTGTGCTCTCCTTTGATGAATCATTAGATTCATTAATGGTCATTAAGACCATTTTTGATACGTTTGACCAGTAAGAAAGCACTTAGCTTTCAGATTTGGAGAAGTTCTATGCTAAATAAGGTATTTTCTCAGATGTTCTTGGATATAATGATTTTGCAGAAATGGGAGAGAACATCTCAGGGTTTCTCATGACCATGTGAAATTAGGTACTTTACTGAGTTGTCCATTATCTTACATGTCTGCACTACAGGGGGTTGCCATTTCAAGCTGTTTGGGTCGAAGAAATTCTAAGAGCATGCATCCTAGGTTCTGCCAGAAGGATTTACGAGAATCTAGCATGTTGGTCACTAGGTGAGATTTGGATCAGCTAGGACACTTCCTGCCCTCCATTGGTCCAGGCTGTGCCTGGATCTGCAGAACTGCTATCTGCATGTCTCATTCACATCTGTAATCAAAAGTAAGTGTATTAATTTCTAGTACCAGAGGTAAATGATCTTCAGCTGCTTTTCAGACTCTTAAGTAATGAGTCTAATCTATTGCAATAAAAACTCTACCAGTCAATGAGTATGGTACTTTAAGTAATTCTGTGGTTTAAATTTAATTACTGTACAGTGCTTTTTAAATCAAACTTTTGCTGGCTGCAGGGCAAAGCATCTTAAGCTTTGTCAAATTTAAACTGTATGTTATGTGGAATTTTTTTAAGAGTGATAACTATGATCCTGTCAATTACAATATGTTCTGTATTTACAAGAGAAGAATTGTAGCTGTTGAAGTTGGTCAGTTATATAGGAAGTAATGGGATCAACTGTACTGGGATGCCAGAAAATAATTGAGTGTGTAAATGAGAGCCAGACTCAGTAGTCTGTGACATCATACACTGAGTGCAAGGTTTTAATGATAAACTAGGTACTAATTATGGAGCTTTTCTGTGCTACAAATGAGCTAATTTATAGACTGTCAGCACCTGAAGAAGGAAGTCTCTTAGGGCCAGAGGCTTGTGTATTATAACATATTTATTGGTTTGATAAAAGCTGTATTGCATTATCTGTCCAATTTAACCAGGAAGTATTTTTTTTTATCATTTAACTGTAGATCTCAAGAGGAGAAAACTGTAGAGTGTGATTTTATATTCTAATGCCACTTAGCAGTAGCAATTCAGGAATTGATGGAAATAACAGTTTTAAACAGCTTTCAGGGAAGAGAATTTTCTTCTTGGAAGTGATTTTTATTTGCCTTGAGGTACTCTACTTTAAAACATATTCATTCACAAATGTATATATACAGTATTTTATTTGTGTCATCCTCATTTTATACAATGATTTACCAACCTCATTGTGTTGTGAAGACTGAAAGATTTTGATTTTGAAAACAGAAAAAATGAGGTGCAAGGTTGAGTGAGGATAGAAGAGAAACCCAGAAGACTATAGGGAATGAAGGGAATGAAAGAAAGGCAGAAGAAGAAAATGCTCTGTCTGCTGTAAACTTTGTAATGGTAATGTGTGTTACTGAGAGCAGCTTCCTTTTTGCAGGTGCTATCAGCCACTTAGCAGCTTTGAGGTTTTGACTTGTCTTGTCAAGTTAATTGAGTAACTTGGTACTAGCTTACAGCCAGCTTCAGATACTCGGGCCAGAAGATGAGGGGTGCTGTATCAAATGTGGCAACATGTCCAATTGTAGCAAGCCAGAACTTTGTTACTGTTTGATGCCTTCTGAAATCACTAGCAAAATGTAGTGTTAGTGGGTTCCTCACCTGTGAGGTAATTTTATGATCAATTTATATGAGGGGTGGGAGAAACTCTGTAGTAGAGCCATTCTGGTCATTGTGGGTTCTTCTTTTAGCTGTAGGAGCCTAAGGAGTTGTCTTTGCAGTACTGTGCTTGTTTACTGCTTGTTTATGGTATATGTGGTAGTCACTTGAATAAACCTGTGATGTTTGTTTTTGGAGGTGGGAAGGATTTCTAGGTACTTAAATCCCAGTTCAGATCCTGGAACCACAGAAGTATATCAGACTAAGTCTTATGGAAAGTTAATGGTTATAAGGAGTGCAGACTATTTATGTCCTTTCTTTCTTTTGGTCTAATACTGTAGTAATAACTGGGATTGATTAGAAAGTAGTGTGGCTAAATAGCCTTGGAAGGTGGTACTTTTTTGAAGAATGAGAAAACTTTCATAAGGGTTCAGGTTGAGTGGGGGGTTTTGTGCCTTTTTTTTTTTTTAATTGCTAAAAATACTTTTCTTATTTCATGCTGGGTTATCTCCTTCAGTCCCACCCCAGTTTAGCATGTGACTGCTACCTACAAGTCAGTTGTAGCATAAGTATTGTACTGTATGGCATAGTAAATTACCTGTAAATTACTGTATGGCATAGTAAGGCTGAAATTACACAAGTACCTGTTTCTGTTTCCAAAGGAGTGGACATGGAGGCATGAGCTACATGTGATGAAAGCAGGGGGATGGGACAGAGCCCAATGTTGTCTTGGAAAGATCAAAACTCAATTTGAAAAGTTCTTCACCTCTTGAAATCACAAAAATAGTCTATTTTATCTGGAATACGTGTGTACTTGGAGAAAATATAAGTCTCTAGAGAGATCAGCTTATTCCTACCAGCTAGGATTTTGCTTATGTGCCTACCTGAGAGCAAGCAGTCCCTTGGCATAGAATGTGCTGTCTGCCACGTCAGTCGAACAGAACAGAGAGGTAAATATGTGTGGAAGTGATTAACATTATGCTGACGTGTTACTGCACATGTCTTTATGTGCATGTTTAGTGTAACTGTCTCTGTTTTGCCAGATGTTCCTGTAGTGTGTTATGCTGACACTAGGGCTCCTGTGGTAATATGCAGTGACACCACGCCCTGTCCTGAGAGGGACTGGGGTGAAGGCTTCAAGCTGGAGACATGCTCAAGCTGCTGGGCTGCTTAGTGTCCTGGCAGTTAGATATGGAGCTGTGATTGCTGCCACCTTCTGCAGAGCTGCTGCTGGTTGGAGTTCCTGTAGAGAGGTGTGTTGGTATGATTCTCTCTTAGCTGGATCTGTCACTTTTGTGCAGTCAGGTAACTCAGCCCAGGTTTCCCCAGCACATGGATGTGGTGTCTCCCAAGGTGTCTTTGCACCAGCCACCTGTTGCTGCTGCTGATTGCCAAGCTAACTAAATCTGGGAGCCACGGTGCTGAACTGTGTCTGTGTTGAAAGTCAGAACATAACTCTTAAAGCAGGAAGCTGTGAGGTTGTCATAATAGCCTGAGCTTCTAGATGCTTTATTTTGGTGGTCTCCCAGCTACTGGTCCATGTGAGGTTCTGTGTGGGCAGTAAAAAAGGAGTGTCTGTGCCTCAAGAAAATGTATTGGAAGCAAACAGATCATTAATGTTGGCTTTTGCTCAGATCAAATGTAAATGTCTTTATTATATTATGTATTAATGGTCTTGGTTTGTTTGGGTTGCTTTATAATGCCCAATTGTTTTAAAGGAAATGAATCTTTTCTGACTTTGTTCAAATACACCAAGCTTAACGAAAAGCAGTTTGAACTAGATTGGTTTAATGAGGCTTGCTTCTATCAAATTTACTGCCTTAAACCCAACTACAAATAAAGTGAATTAAAGACCAAATTATTTCAGTGCAGATGTGCATTGAACCAGTGTGTTATAATGATTAATTTCCTCAAGTGTTTAATTCCCAGTAGACTTTTGTGTCAACTGCCAAAAAAGAATTTATTGACTTTACATTAAGCATAGTTTGGTCTAGTTGATTATATTGTTCAAGTGTAAATTAGTGGGTGGTAGAAGACTGTGTTGTATTGGAATTTTATTTTGTCTTAAGCAAATTCTCATGCCTTATTAACACTGCTTAAAATATATAGTTCTGAATCCTCAAAGAGATGCTTGGACTTCCAGAGGTGTTAAGGTTTCTCCTGTTCATTGTGTAAGAACTTATATATTCAAGCAGTTTTTCTCCTGCCTTGCCCTAAGAGCATGCTGCTAAGACTGTGTAGTAAATTTGAATGCTTTGTGGCAAATTTGCTAGTTTTTTTTCAATTTTATTTTACAAGTGATGTTAAAGTTCAGTTTCAGCATAAATAGAGAGACCATTTTCTATCTGGGATAAGCATGGTATAGATGCAAAACACTTCCCATAGCTTCCCTTCCAAGTCCTGTGTTGTGCATCTGTTGCTCTAAATAGATGACTTTCATTTGTCTCTGCTTTTTATGGATTGCAGTTAGGAAACATGATTTGACTAATGTCTCCTGTCTCATACAAAGATAATGCTGGGGGAGTATCTGTTTTTTGGTTGTGTTTTAAAGGGCTGCAGATGCCATGTGGAGTAGGTAATACTGTGCGTTTATCATTGTCAAATAACTTGTATCCTCAAATGCATTCTCTTCACCTGTACCCAAACATGCCATCAAAGGATCGTTAGAAATGATAGGTGTTAAAATAGATCATCCTGATAGGTGTTGAAATAGATGATCCTGATAGACCTTTTTATGTTTCAATTAAAAATTGTGCTGTGCATTCTTTTTTTTTTAAAGCAGATTTCTAGTTGGGCATAACAGCTCTCCAGCTTGAAACATAATTACTGTTGGATCAAACTTTCTGTTTTGTGTCTGTTATCAAGTTATCTATCAAAGAAAATAAGATGAACGTTTAAAAGGTTCAGATCAAAGGCAACTGATTTAGCTACACTGGGGGCTCCCATCTTTTAATTTAAAATGTATCTATGACTAACTGATTGCCTCTCACATTTTTAAAAAAATATTGACATCCTGCTGAAATATGCAGTGACCTCACTTCTAGCTGTGTTGTGTAGGTTTCACTGCAGGCACTCTGAAAGCATTGATATTCCTGTAACCTTTTGAGGCAAGATATGTGTTTAGTGTATTAATGAGCTGGTTGAAGTGATGTACAGTAATTTCATCCTTGGGTAAAAACAGATGTGAAAGATTGTGTTTTAATATTTAATCAAGCTCAAAGCCTCTGTTGGCTTGTTTAAGTTGACCTGACAGCATTATACCTGGAAACACTTTGAATTAAACCCTTAGTGCTTGACCTTGTTCAAACAGTTGTAATTTAATAAGGCTGCTGTCTTTGTGGAGATAGTGCGGCTAATGGGCAAATCTTTTCTTGGCCAGGGTTGCTTTTTATTGCAGTGGAAAAACTTGGTATCTGCTCTTAAAAAGATGTTAATCAGATGAAGTAATAAAAATGAAATAAAGAGCAAAAGAAGTTTTGTACGAGAGTTGCTAGTCATAGATTATAGGTTAAAAGGAATTCTAGAAGATACCTGCTTTCTTTGAATGTCTTCAGCATTCTTTGATTACATGTTTCTGGCAATTACTGTACTGTAGTTCAGCTCATGCCAGAACTTTTCTTAGGGCTAGGAAGCTCTGTTTCTAGAGTGTTGTATATTGGTTTGAACTCAGTAAAGTCAGAGCTTGCATCAGTTTAAGGCAAATTGAATGCTTCTTCAAGGTTTTGTTTGGTTGTTGTTGGTGTTTGTGTGGTGTTTTTTGTTTTGCCTCTTCTCCTGCTTGTGCCTGCGACAGTGTTTCTTTGGCGTGTTTTGGAAAAGAATGGGCCAGGGAGAGGTGGGGGGGAAACAAAGGCTTCAATGTTTGTGAACAAGTGTCACTGTATCAGCTAAAACTTTGTGGAAAGAGGTGGCAGTGAAGTAGAAGATAAACTGTGAGTATCAAAGTAGATTTCAGCATAATATCTGGGGTCTAAATGAAGTAGGCTGTGTAGTACCAAGACAGGGGAGCAGTTCTTATTAATTAAATGTAGTCACACAGCTGGGAATGAAGTGAGAGAAAAACATCAGGATCTCCCTAATTCCATGTGTCTATTCAAGGACTTAATAAAATTGTTACCTTTCCTGAAGATTGGCTGGACAGAACTGCACTGCTGTTAAAATTTGCCATCAGATTTGACAGTTTGACTGTCTGGTTTACCAAGATTAAACTTGTGTTTTAGTAATCCCAAAAACTCTGTATTTTAAATAACAGTACTAAAATTTTTACTCTGAAATACAGCTACCCTTAAAACACTGTGTTGTAAAATATTGTCTGTTTGTTGCTAAAGAGTATTAATATAGCTTGAAAGTACATGTTAAACAAGGACTGCATCTGCTTACAAGAAAGCTTCCACATGCTGTAACAAATGTGCCTCACTATGCCAAACAAAACAATAACTCATTAAAATCCCTTTTTCTCGCTCTATCAAAATATAACTTTTATTCTCAAGTTCAGTAAGGTAATTATAGTTTAAATGTAATAGAATTTGTATTGGTCTAGGTTATTTTATTACAGCTTTCTTCATATTCCTAGGATGCAGTTGATAAACATGATACCTATGGATGCATGCATTCAACACTTCTGTTCTAGAATCAAGCAACGGATCAGGGTAAGCTTGAAAGCATGATAAAGAATTGCAGTAATACTGACTGGTGCCCAGAGTGGACCCAACACACGGTCGTTTCTTCAGTCATCATTTTTTTGCAGAGACATTAAAAAGAAATAACTGTTCAGACCTTGCTGAAGGTAGTTGTTGCTGGTCTTTGACTTATGTGGGTGAAGAAAGGGAAACAAATTCTAAAATAAGTGTTCTTTCACCTACTAGTTACTCATTTTATTGACACCTTATCTTTAGGGATTTTAATTGTTTCTATTTTTTGAGAGCTTGATCATGATTTGTCAAGCTGAAGAAATGTTGAGGTTGCTTCTCTGATTTGTCATCGCTGTTTTGTGCAGTAGCCTGTTTCTTCTGAAGCTTGTGTTTCTACTGGAACTGTTCTCAAGTACAGACTTCAGTGACAGAAAGTGGCTGTCAGCACTCTGTTAGTATTAGAAACCTCTGGCAAGGCTTCAGCTGCATTCTGTGCTTTTGTGGATCTTCTTCAGATTCTGCTTTGGCTGTAGAAATGTTAGCTAGCAGCATTTTGGCACTTTATTTTTGCATGGCTTTTCCCTGGAAGGCTGATGATGTGACGTCTTTGACCTCCAGAGGACTGATGTAAATGACAGGGACTCTCAGTCCAGGTCTTTAAGAACAGGTGTCTGCTTTAGGCCTAATCAGGGTCATTTCATGGTCTTGCAAATTTCAACAGTCTGGCCTGTTGATTCCCTGTGGCAAAGGACATACGTGAAGGTAATGCCCTTTAACAGAGTAATTCCTGGCTTGATTTCTTAGAATGTATCTGAAGCTCCTGATAAAGACACTTGAGGAAACTCCATGTGCTGTACTTGCTGTCTGTGCTAAATGCACATTTCCCTGGCCCATTGCAGTGATACCCTAGCAAGCTGGCAGGTTTCTTCTGTTGTCTCATTTTCTTGGTAGGACCTGGGACCTTGCAAGTAACTGTCTCTTAGTTGCTGCTTGAGTCATGGCCACACATGGCTGCTTCTAAGACCCAAGAGGTAGCAGCTAATTTTGCTGATAGGACAGAGACGTCAACTCAGGCTTACTTGATTTGGATGTGATTGAACCATCACCCCATTTTTCTCATAAGCAGGAGGAAAAAAACCTGTAATTTGAGTGCTGTGGCAGATTGTCAGGTTTTTTATGGATGGGAAGTATCTAGTTTCTATGCTTCTTTCAGCAATGCTAGTTTATTCTGAAATAAATCCATCTTGGATACACACTGCTGGATTGGGTGGAGATGCTTAAGCTGAGTCTGGTCCAATATACAGAAGTAGCAGTGGTATTGGAGTGACAATTCCACTGAGGGGGAGAGTGCTACATTTGGTACACTTGTTAAGGATATCTGCTTGCTTATTTACTTTTTGCTTTCCTACATTAAAAAATAAAAAAGAAAGAAGTCAGTTGCAGTTACTTTGCAGCTGCAGTCAGTGTCAGTCAGATGTACTTTGCCCATCTTCCCTCAGTAAAGTTGAGCTTAATGGCCAGATCACACAGTTAACTTCTACTCAAGCAAAAATGACAAGTAGGTTTTATGAAAATTGAGAGTAGCAAGTAGATGTCTTTTGAATCATTACTGCTGAAAGAGGAGGGAGGACAGCTCTCTATCTTGATCTTTGTGTTTGGTATTTCACATAATAGTAGAAGTAGTAGCCAGATAAAGAATTAATATATGATACTGGATTATATGTGGCACATGTTCCTTCTTGGTAAGATGGAGCTCCAGGGTAGGTAAATAGCAAGGAGGAAGAATATTGGGGTTCTAAGTGTGAACATGAGAGATATATTTTGAAAATTTGTAGCTGAGGAGGTAGTGAAGATCAATAATCCACTCAGAAGCCAATTTTGCTATATGTGTTGTGCTGAGGAATGAACTATTCATAAATGTCCAAGATTCTAGACTAAGTTCATGTTTCTTAGTGTGAAACTAAGTACTTTCATTATCTCTTGGGTTTAAGGGATCCTTCATAGCTAGAATAAAGAGAGAAATCTTGAGTGTTGTTTTTGTGCTTTTATAGCAACAGAAACAGATTTCACCATCTTGTTTAAAAGCAGGAGCTACATGTTCTGTGCAATTAGCTTGCCAAGACAGTCAGATATAATGAGGAACAATGCTTTCATTTCTTTGGTGTGATGTTTCTGGCCTTTCTGACCTTTTCTCTCCCATCTTGTTCCCATTATACAAAACTGGTTTCAAACCACACATTTTTTCTGTTTGTGTACCTTAATGAAAGATGCAACACAGCTAGGAATTGCTTAATTTTATTTAATAAGATGATTGTGGAGTCAAATTTAAGCCCTTTTACTCTTGTATTTTTGTGCTGGATTTTTTGTTGTTGTTGTTGCTATAGATAGACTGAATACAAAATAGACAGCCCAGTGAGTGGGTTTTGCTTTGGTTGCACTGTTTGGCAAGTATTTGTAAGAGATTAAGCTGGAATCTCTTGTATATATAACTACCCACATCCTCTTAGATCTTGTGTAATATAAGTACAAAACATTATTCTTGCCTGAGAAGTGTACAATGAGATTTTTGATTTGCAGGCTCTGCAGAAGTTGTAGACTTGTAGTAAGAGTGGTATGCTTTCCAGCGGTTGGGATGAAAATGTTTAAAATTTACATATGTAGTGTTTACATTTGTATATTAGAGAAATGCCTTTGAATTATTTTGTTACAGGCTTCTCCATTTAATTTGCCTTCCTAAAAAATCAATGCATATGTAGGTAATTAAACCAGAAGTCAGACTAGGTTAGTTTCCTCAGTAGGAGGTGCAGATAATTTTACAACCTGTTTGTCATGACTGCAGCTTTATTTTCTGGAGGTGCCAGCAATTAGCAGTGTTGATTTAGCTGTGTGCTCGGTACCAACAGCTCGCTCAGTGCCTGCAGAGCGATCGGTGTCACTCTGAGTGCTGCGTGCTCAGATCTATCTAACATGGCTCTGTAACACCAAGCCCAGGGGGGACTAGCAGCACGAGCAGCAGCTTGCTTTTGACAGCAGAATGTCCTTGTTGCTATTGATTAGATTGTTCAGTGAAGTGAAAAAACATTGATCCAGCTTTAAACTGGTAGTTATATGATAATCCTGGAGATGAATGAGTATCAAGTGGAGTATTGCTGGTGGGAGGTGGCATGGGGGAGTCCAATACTGGTTTTCTTGTGTAACTAATAATAGGCTAATAAAACAAAACAAAAAAAAAGTTTAATATTTAGATCTACAGTAAATTAAATGCAGCTAATAAATATGAACCAGATCTTTCTGCACAACAGATGTAAACAGCTGTAAAATGACGTCTCATCTCTCTAATTTCCTAAATCCCTGTTCACTACTGCTCTCTAGTCTGGGCACTGGAAGTAATGCTTATATTTTCACTGGTGGAGGGTTGGGGCATTGCTCCTGCAGTTTTTTGGTGTCTGATTGGTGGTTATGTTTGGCACTGAGCTGCTCTGAAATGACATGTTTTGGAGTGAAAGTCAGTTCGTGTTTATGTCCCATCTCATCCTCCTGCTACACACAAAGGTATCTGTATCATGTTACTTTTTCTTTTGGGGGATATGTGTCTACACTGACTTTGTCACAGTGACTCTCTGTGCAGAGCTGAAAAGGAGTTGCATGTTCAGCCTCAGCTCCAAGGGATAGGGCCAGAGCTCCCAAGAGCTGGATTCTCTTCAGTGGTATTGAAATGCTGTGGGAAGAGCAAGGAACTGTCCTTAGGGTTTGATTTTTTTTCTTAATGGTGATGCTTTAATCAGCTATCCAGAGGCAGTGTGGAAGGAGGAAAATTACAGATCCAAAACAGAAACTGAAGCTCTTCATTGAATTATTATTCTAGCAGCTGTTTGTAGCTTTATGCAGATGCTTTCAATTAAATGTGACTTAGGAAAGCTGTAAAAATGTCCCAGTACGTTGTTCAGAATTGTAGTGGAAATAAATTTCAAGTGGGGGAATGTGGGATTAACTAATGCAGTAAGAGATTTATGCCCCTGTATAAACAAAAGTTGCAACATGGCTCTGACATCTTATGCAACTCTGTCAGGTGGTACCATTGTGATTTGTCTGCTGGTAGGTTGTGACTTTTACTTCTGTTTGGATTCAGAGATTTTAGGCTTTTAGAGAATGTGCTTGTGATGATTGATACAAGGATTTATGCTTGAGAAAATCAAGAGGCTGCCCAGAGATTATTGAACCTCCATCCTTGTCAGTGTTCAGGACTCTGATATTGATTTGCTGTGTTTCCCTGTTGTCTGACTTGACATCAATTTGTGTTTTTACACTGAATTTATCTCCTTTTATGGTGTGTCCAGAGAAGATTCAGCAGAGGTGTTCTGGGGAAAAGTCATTCATCTTTAGGTTTCCAGGAGAGTGTATAGGTTTGTATGGAGAATACATTTTCCCTCAGCTGATGACTTCAGTATTCCATTACACTTTTATTCCACCTTTCCCCTCCAAGCAGTGCAGATCCTCTAGAGGATGCTGGTCAGCAGACCATGAAGATGCTCAGCAGCAGCAGGTGGAGCATCTCTCCTTTGAAGACAGGAGGAGAGAGTTGTGCTTGTTGCACCTGCAGAAGAGAAGGCTGTAGGGAGAATGTGTAGCACCTTCCAGTACCTGAGAGGGCCTACAGAAAGGGCTTTTTGCAAGGATGTGTGGTGATAGGACAAGGGAAAATTACTTTGAATTGAAAGGGTTTAAGAGCAGGTTCAACTGAAATGGTTAGAGTAAGGTTTAGATTAGATACTAGGAAGAAATTCTTTACTGTGAGGGTGGTGAAGAACTGGAACAGGTTGCCCAGTGAAGCTGGAGATGTCCCATCCCTGAGAGTTTTCAGGATCAGGTGGAATGTGGCTTTGAGCAAGGTGGTCTAGTGAAACACACACACACACCCCGGTGGCAGGGGGTTGGAACTAGATGATCTTTAAGGTCCCCACCAACCCAAACCATTCTATGATTCTGCAAATTCACGTGAGTAGGGCAGATGTCTTGGTGAAAGTGTTGATTTTTCCTAGAAAGCAGTGCTGGAGTAGTGACAGTACTGCACAATTAACTCTGATTATGGGCAGGGGCATCCTTTCTCCCAGGAAACAGAAGTCTTAAATTGTAGAAAAATACTCGTCATGTCCTTCCTCCTGGAAAAGGTAAAATGCAAAAGAAGTAAAAAATACTTTACTTCCTTGTGTACCTGTGGGTAGTTACTGTGAAGGAGAATATTGTCAGTGCATGAAAGATCTTGTAAGTAAAGTTGATGTTTTGGGGATGTTACAGTGCTGCTTCTTTCTCCTGAGCTTCTGGAAAAGAGATGATGTTAGGAGATACTCACAGAATCACTATAGTAACAGCAGCTTTTGCTTATAGCTGCTGTTTTCTCTTCCGGTGGTTTATGGTACAGAGGTGTTTTTCACCTTGTTTTTAGTGTGGCAAGGGGCATGATATGTAACCAAGTTATTAGTTCTCATCAGTCTTTTCCAGCACTCTTTGACCAATGAACTTTACTTAAGTGAATATCTGTCAAACTTGTAATTGTTCTCATATGAATACTCAATCATTGAATTGCAATGATACAATTAAAAGGAATATAAATGTGCAGATTGTGTGGGCTGTCACTGATACAGGATTTGGAGGGACCTTTTGAAAGCCTTTTTCATAACAGTAGAAATTCCTGACTTCCTCAATCAACACTTCTGTCTGCCTGTATAGTCTTACTGTATCAGAGTGCCTTGGCCATTTGGAGATTGAATTTGTTATGAGAGGGGCCTACAAGGGGAATTAAAAGTACATTGTCAAGAAAAAATTCATTTTTACCTTTTTTTGCATCTGACTTTCTTTAATATGTAGTTTGAGTTAATCAAGTATTAATTTATTGGCAGGTTGAAAATATAGATCTGGGACTGTTTTGAAATATAAAAGTGGTCTGAGTGCTTCTAGATGTGTCCCAAACAAGAAATTAACCCATGGCTATTACAATGAGGTTCCTGATTCCAGAATAAGTTGTGTGATTTAGGTTTGTTTCTCAAGTTGTATCAAACAAAATTTCCAGAAGTAGTCTGTAATTTTAAAGAAGTAAGAAAGATTAGAGTGAGAAGTTAGTTTCAGTTGCTTGATTCATGTATTTTGGCTTTTAAGCTTTGCTATGTTTTGAGTAATAAAGTTATACAGGGGGGCTATGCGATATTAATACTTTCCCCTTCCTTTCCCCCCCCCCTCTTTTTCCTACTGTCGTCATGTTTTGTCACTGTCAAGTGTAGATTTATTCAAGTGTAGATTTATTTCTCATTCAAACTGTTGTTTTTGTTGGCAGGAGCTACAAGCAAGTCTGTGAAATTATGTAATGTCTGAAAAGTTATGTTCGTGATTAATTAGCCTATCACAAAACTATTTTAGTGTGTGTGGAATAACTAGATCATATTTTTTATTTATTTGGCAGGGGTAGAAGGCACTCTGGTCAGATCAAGGAACTTCAGAGTGCTTTGTATTAACTATTCTATACATTACCTGTTTACATTTGGAACATGAAATGTATGTCTTTTTTATTGGTCACTTAATGTGAACCTCGTATTTATTTTATTTTTTTTAAGGAAACGAGTTAGGGCTTCAGGTATTCCTTTTTTCCCAAATTGTAAAATTTATAGTTGTTTGCTTAAAACTGAGCACCCTTTAAATGGCATACTCAAGGAAAATTTGCTGGAAGTTAAAAAATGGGGTAATGATACATTGGTTCTGAACTGTATGGACATGAATGGCGCAGCTCTCATGGCAGTGGAGTCAAGATCTCAAGCAGAATTTGAAGTCTGGAGGGAACTTTCTCAATTGTTTATGCTGCAGGGCTTTCTCTTTGCTTCCCCTCTGCAAAAAAAAAGGTATCCTAGTGGAGTTAGGTTATAATCTGAAAATTTAAAGGTATAGATATTGAACCTTTCAGATGTTGATTTATTTGTTAAGAATTCTTGCTAGTAATGGACACATCTAGGTTTTATTGTAAGCCTCAAAATAGAGAGAAAAGGCATCTCCTGTGGTTTGGGCTACAGAGAGATGTTACTAACCTCTTACTGAAGTGATCATACTTTAAACAAGTAGTTTTCAAAACTTTTTTCTGTCCTCTTTGAAACTTCTGATTTGCATCACTCAAGTGCAATTTCACCAATCCTTGCGTTTTGGAAATTTGAAGGAGATACTGTGCCCATCCTAAATGTAATTACTCATTTAAACCAGCTTTGCAGTTAAAAAATACCACATATAATTTTTGTTTTCACTAAGTTGACAACATTCTTTCTTATGGTTTCTTACTGTCATGCTTTGTTGTAAATACTGGAAAGTTAAGGCATGAGCAGACAAGAGCTGTAAATAATTTTATATAGACTATTAAAGAAACAGTGGTATAGTCAATCTGCTGGTTGTGTTTCAGGATCCACTGTCTACTTGGTGCTTCAGAGTGGTGAAGGGAGGTGCTTTGCTCATGAGAGCCTGAAATATGTACTGTGTAGGGATAGGAATTGCAGGCTTCATTGCAATGATCACATTTTTGTTGTACTTAGCTGTTGGTGCTAAAGCAGCTGAATAATGCGTGCACAAACTGAAAAAGTGAAATATAAAACTGAGTTGTTTACTTGTCTCTTGGTTTTACAGGCTGATCCAGTCCTAAAGACTTTTCAGTGAGTTATACAGGGTGGCTCTTGTCATGCTGCTTGTCCATTTCCATTGAGATACTGTATTTTCACATTCCTGTGTGAAGGAAGAGGCAAGGGAAGCATCTTTGCACAGAAGATTTTGTCATGAAGTGGATTCCTGCAATGTATTTTAATGAGTATATCAGTATGTCTTGTCCCAGCCATACTCTGCACTCATTTGGAACTAGATGAAAAGTGTTTTTGCAGTTCCACTGCGCAAGAAAATTTGCAGTAAAAGGAGTTTGAGTATTACTAGTGAGAGTTTTACTTTAATGGCCAGGGCACTTAACTGTGGATGATGCTGTAGGTCCAGGTTATTTCATTGGATAGTTCTTTTACTAGATGGAAGCAAACAGGAACTGCTTCCTGTCAGAGATGAAAGGAGGTTGATTCTAGAAGACTTCGATTTCAAACTTGGGTATGGTCCAAGAGTGCTCTTAGATGGATTTGCTAAGTCATAATTTCTAATTCATTCTTTCCTTTGGTTTTGCCTTTTTGTTGAAGTTGCTTATCGCCTTCTGTAGGCCATTGCTGGTTTTGAAGCAGAGTGTAGCTACCTTTGAAGCACTGTTTAAAAAATCCCTCATGAAATTACAGTCAACAAGCTGACTTAATGAACTTTATGACCTTGCTCCTGTCCTTTTTGGTGTCCTTTTGCACAAATGCTGATGCTAGAATTTGCATGTTTTCCTTGAGTAACATGGCAATTTAATATTATTGGTAGGACAGAGAATGGCCTCATGGGCTTCATAGACTTTAATACTTGGAAATAGTGTCGAAGATAAATTGGAACCAGTGCTTGAGACCCTCACTGGACTTGTTTCTAAAAGCCACACAATACAAGTTGCTGCAATAATTTTTTTTTCATTTCCCCTCCTCCCCTCTAGTCCCCCAGCTTAAATATAATACTTAAGGCAAATTTTAAGCCTCTTTCCTTCAAGAGACTTCCATTTAATTTTATATAATAGGCCTACTTAAAAGCCTTTCTAAGAAAAACTGGTCTTCTGTGAAATGTTTACTGGCTTTGTTCTGAGCTGTTCAAGCTCTGGTTTACATCACATGGCTAGTTAGTGCTTTATTATATTCTAAGGGAGATTATTTTACTCTATTTGTAAAATGACCTGCAGTGATCTGAGTTTTTAATTAAGAAATTAAAATTTCGCTTTTTGATTTGGGGGTTGTGATTTCTTGATAGTCTGTCATTATTGAACATGATCTATACATAGGCAGAAGCAGAGACTGACAAAGCAATCTGTGTCATTTATTGGAAGTGCCAGCCTCTTAGGTAACTCCTTGGGGTACAGGGCTACCCTGCCTGTTCACCTTTATTATCCTCTGCCATGGATTTCAGCACATGATCAAGCAAAAAACTGCTGCTCTCCCCAGTCTTGTGTAAAATGCACTGTGTATGTACTTTACAGAGCTGGCAGATTTTCAATGGCTTTGTGTCTTGGGCAATGGCTTGTAAAGGTAAATTCCTGCAAGTGATTTCAGTGTCTTGGCTGTTGAATAAACTGCTTGGCTTCTCTCAAGAATAAAGTTCAGTTCCTGTCAGGAGAAAAAGAATGAAGCTGTTAGCATTTAATCAGCTGTTTGTCCACATCCTCTTGCTTTGGAAAGGAGACCAGGAAGTACTTCATTTTTAAAAGAAAAAATAGATAAAGAAGTAGGTTTTCATGACTTGTATTACTCTGCAGCTCACCTGGTAGAGAAGTATCTTAGTGCCTGTGTTTTTTACTTGATAGAAACCAGTGACTAAAAACCAAATGGTCAGTGGCCAAGCTGCTGCTGCTTGTTCCCTGCAAGAATATGAACTTAGCTGTGTCATGTTTTCCCTGCTTGGGCCTTGGTAAGAGAAGTGGCTGTGTTATTTAGAGTAATGTAATTTATACTGCATTTGTTCTTGAAATAGTTGAGCAGAAAGGATGTCAAGTTATAAGCATGAGTTAAAGCAAAATGCTTTTTTGTTTAAAAACCTCAAAATGTATACAACAAAACCAAAACCCATGTGCTCTCTATTTAAAGCTTCTACTTCCTAGTCATATCAGTGGAAGAAATCTAAAAAATAGTTCTCTTGTAAGCCCATATCAGGTTCTGGAGTTTGTGGCTGTAATAATTTTGCGTTGGTCCTAATATTTTTTTCTTATATGAGGCAACTAGGCAGAATATGTCTTGACTTTGTGCAGAAATTCACCTACTTCATCTTTGAGTAGAACAGGGCTCTGCTTGTTTTATTTAGAATTGCATTTCAAACACTAGCCCAGTTTCAAAAAACCCTGCTTCTGTATTTAGTATACTGCTATTCAAATCTAGATTGTGCTGACAGTAAATTTGCCCCAAAGAGTAAACTAGATAAAATATGCATATGATCAATTTAATATGCAATTAAACATTTTCCCTGAGCAATTAGCATCAAGACAACTAATAATTATCCTGTGCCACGCTGCAAACATTATACGCATTTATGTAAGATGACTTTGGTAATAAGTTATGGATAAAAATATGCATATATACAAACATCTGAGTAAACATAATATCATAGCAGTGAAGCATGTGCTTTTCATACTGGAGTTGATTTAATCTGTGTAAAAACAATGTTTCCCCAAAGAATATAAAAGTTGACATGGCCATGGGGTCATGGTCTGTGAATTGCACCGCAGCTTACCTTGTGGTTATGTGCATCACCTGCTACATTCTAGTTGCAGTGCAGTAAATTATAAAATTTGGAGATGGAAAATGCAACTCCATTTGAACAACTGTATATACATGTGACAAAAAACAGAGGATACGATGTTTGGAAGTCTCCTAAGCATATAAAGAAACTGAGATAAAGACAACCTATGAGTTGAGATACTTTTACTCTTTTTACTTTTACACTTTTACTCTTCTGTTTCTCTCCCTATCCCCATGTGGGGGTAATGAGTGAGCAGCTGTGTGGATCTCAGTTGCCAGCTGGGGTTAAACCGTGGCATATAGAAATTAATGCAAGTCCACAGAAGGGATGCAGTTTAAATAATAAAGTATCAGAGATTATTGACAGAAACAGTAGCAGGGCCTACACATATCCAGGGGTTGTTTTTAGATTGACTTCAGTAATTCTGTGTGTCTGTTGAATCTGGACTATAGTTGGAAAGCCTCTCTTCTGTAGATGTAGAGGCTTTATATTAATTCTGTTGAAAATGAAAGCTGAGCCTCCAGAGGACCAGGACACTTAGCTGTATTTTTGAGCTGCTGCTTTGCACCTTACTCTAGATATTTTCTGTGCTTGCTTTGGGGGGTGGTTTTTCAACGGAAAGTGAAATTTTGATATTTTCAGTGGATGTAAACTACAAATGAAACATGAATGCAGGTTGGCTTATGTGCAGCCAATTAAGTGTAAGCTAATCTAGTATTACTCTTACAGTTAGATGGCTTTGAGGTGTGTGAGTCCAGTAGGACAGGAAGGGTTTTAAATTTATTATTTTTGCATAGTTCTAGGTATCTCTGGTTACCTTATATATCACGATGCTCTTAGAGAGATATCTTTCAAAGTACAGGAGGGAGGTGTGAGCAGAGAAAGCCACAAAGCCACTGTGTAGTAAGGAAGTAAATTTTATACAAATACAAGGCACACAAACCTGCATTCTAGCAGTGATGATAATCTTTGGGGAGAAGAGGAGAAGTTTCCATGTGTAGCTTTTCCTCAATACACACCATTTATGCAGTTAGTTGATTTAAAAGTGTAATAAAGAAAGTTCACAGCCTGGTCAGTCCTCTCTTTTTGGAACTGCCCTTGTACTGGCCTTTGCTTTGTGCTCTTTGAATGCATAAGTGCTATGTTAAGGTTTGTAGCAGGTGTAATTTTTCCACACTTCTGCCTGTCAGGATGTGTTTACCATGATTTGAGGTAGTGTGTTTGCCATGCTTTGCAGGCTTGTAGGACTAATATGGGAACTACTGGATAGTTAGCAAGTTGTTTTAAAAATTTGGATTTTAGTTTAACTTATAGTTCCTGAAACATGATGATTTTCTTTTTCAAAGTGGAAAATAAACTGTTTCGTACACACACTGAATGGATGCAGGAAAGGGATTGCAGCTCCAAGTGTTCACAGAACCTTGTCTTGGTGGGACCAAGAGCAGCTGCTTCAGTAGATGAGTCAGAAATCAGTACCTGTTGCTGATAAAGCTTTTGCTTTTCAATATTAATATTTAAAAAAACAGTATTTAGAGATACTTCTGGCAGTATTTCATGTTCAGAGACTTCTTTTTTTCAAACCATGGTAAAAACAAAAAAAGGAAAAAGAATATAAAATACTGCAGGTAGCCCTCAAGGTACTTTATAAAAATGTAGGTGTTCTGAGAAAGCCAGCTTGCTCCTTCTGTCCTTCCTAAGGCTGCAGATGGGCTGGGACCAGGACAGTGGATCTGTATTGAAGGTCATGGCAGCTTCAGTTTTCAGTAAAATTTGCCCCTCTCTGCTGGTAGCCCTGTAATTACTTACACGCTGTTTCTGTTCATAGGATAGCAGAGATCTAATGTTTGGCACAAGGATGTGTTTTCTAGCAGGTAGTCAGATGATGTTGAGGTGGTTCTGAAAAGGCATGGAGAGGCAGTTGCTAATGGGAAAAGTTGAGGTTTTTGGTTTGCTAGTAAAATTTCTTGGGAGTGTGTGTGAAACTTTTAATTTCTTTTAATGTGTGCATAACACTTTATGAGATAGCACTTAAGACTGTAATTGTGTGTACACAGCTAAAGCCTAACAGTTTTCAGACAATCTGTTTAAAACCTCAGAGTGCTATAGCAATGCAAATAGGAATCTGCTTGCTTTGAGTGGGATTTATAGTTTGGGTAACTTTGCATACTCAAAAATAAAGTAAAATAAAACTTTTGGGGACCTAATGTGACTCTTTGGGGGGGGGGGATGTTAGAATGTACTAAATGCTTTAAGAATTTCATGGTCACTATAAACATAACATAAATTTCACAAGCACAGAAACTACATAGGAAAAAAAATTGGTTTGGGCCTTAGTTTTGGGACAGGTTCTGACATAAGGTAATAGAAGTCCAGCTGAATTTTTACCAAGGATTGGTTTTGTGCAGGGACAAAGCCTGTTAGTTTTTAGAATAGATAGCTGTGAGTCATTAAAATAAACAAAATAATTTGCTGGTTGCATAAATGGCTTCCAAGTCTTTGCTTAAAAATGGACACTGCACTGGTTCAGGTAAATGCTAACACTGTATTGTCATTTCTGAATTAGTGATATGAAAGGTGTCCTTGCCCATCGTAGGGCAGTTGGAATTAGATTTATGCCCTTTCTAAATTAAACCATTCTATGGTTCTTTATTTTTTGTGGACCAGTCAGAATGCAGAATATGTAAAGACTGTGAGCAGTAAGGATAGTGGGTCCTTAATGTTTCACCATGTGTAAACTATGTCAAATAGTTAAAATGCTTTGGGGTTTTCTGGGGGCTCTGGGGTGGTTTTTTTTCAGTTGCATCAATTACAGAACACTTATTGAAGGCACTAAACAAATATTATTCTTTTTTTTAGTCTTTATCTGTACCACAAACTTATATTGAACTTGGTTTTTATTCTTGTGTTCTTTAGTGACTGAAATACGGAAGCTATAAACAAAATTTAATGTACACACATTCAAGAATTTTTAGTGACAATGGTTTCAAATATTAGAATAATCACAATCAATTATTGTTTGGAATATTTTTGAAATTAGAGATGTTGTAAAATTGGATTTTGATGGTGTTTTTTGGTGATACAATATTGTCATACAGTACATGGTTTTAACACTGTTTAGAGGATTGAAGGACTGCAGTTGTTGTATGTATGATTTTTGAGGGATTGATTGACTATGGCAGTTGAATGTGTGATACTTAAATAAGTATGGTTCAATTTCTACTTGGAAAGTAAAATAAAAACTAACCTGTTTACAGGTGCTGAGTGAGTTGATGGTCTGTTATTCCTCCATAGTGTGTCTATCTTAATTTTTTAAAAATAGAATTTCCTGACTGCTCTTTGTGCAACTTCAATTTCTGAATGCATGTTGGCGTGAGGGATGAATTTCTGTAAATTTGCTCTTACTGTAGTTGGGAATACAGTTATTAGAACAAGGCAGTCTGTTGAATTTGAATGTTCAGTTTCTAGCAACCTAGCAAATTAAATTGTTTTGCAAGTTGTCATTTACCTTATTCACAGAATTAAAGGGATGAAAAGTTCTTCTCAGGTTATTAGTTCTGTTGAAGCAGTAGTGTGTTACTGGATAAGAGTTATTCAGACCTCCCTTGTGAGACAGAGCAGACACCCTACTCCTAAAGCTTTTGTAACACAAATATTAATATTAAATATTAACACCAAAAGTATTACTGGCTCATCTGGTACAAGATACTGCAGTGTTGAATAACTGACTTGAATAGAACTCATTCTGTAAGAGATGAAATGGAATTAACCTTCCTGAAGACTAACCGTTGTTTTTCAAAAGATATGTCATGGCTATATTTTAGAAGATAAACTACTGATTAGAAAAATTGATTAATTTCTCTTAGAATTCCCTTTGATTAAGGTAGGAGGTGCGCTGCTGTTTGGATGACGTTCTGCTGTTGTTAACAACAGCTAAAAAATTGCACTAGCTCTCCCCCCCCAAAAAAAAATTAACCCCAAACACCCATAGTTGATGCTAATTGAGGCAGTTGTGAGCCAGAACTAATACTAGCAGTATGAATTCAGGCTTGCTTTGACTGTGCAAGCTAAAGCAAATGGAAATGATGTCTTGTTTAGTGTGCTGACAGGGGTGTGTGTGTGTTTGTGTCTTTCAGTAGTTGAGAGAACAGACCCTGTAATACAGTTATGAATGTAAATGGCTTCAAAGAATATACTGGAGCCTGTAAGCTTCTTGGAACTTGTATATGAGGTGATAGGATTTGCAAGCTCTTTGTGATTAGTTTTGGTATGGGAACATCAGTCTTTGTAGCTCTGAACTGCCAACAACCTTTGTCCTTTATTTTACCTTCAGAAAAAAAAGGGGGGATGGGGTGGGGTCATGTTTGAAATAGGGAAGTAAATGAATGTTGGCTAATGGCCATGTCTTTTCCTAGAGCAAAAAAATATCTTGGAAAGATAGATGAGATTGTGGACCTGGATTTGAATGATATGTGAAGCTTTCTAAATTATTTATCAGCACAAGCCTTTTTGGAATGGCTAAAGCACTGTTACATTGAAGGGAAAGAGAATGGAATGGTTGCCAAGAGGAGATTTTTACTGGATTCTGCTAAAAGAATAATCTGTCTTTTAAAATTATCTGTGTTAAGCTTTAAGTAGCAGTTGAGAAATGTCCACACAATGCTGTGAAATCTGTTTGAATAGCTCTGGACCCTTTTTCTGCTGCTTATTATTAGCATAGTTTATGTATTTTGGGTTTTTTGTTAGTATCATTTTGCTCCAGTGACATATCTGATGAAAACAAAATTATGGGAAAGATCTGTTGAATTATATCTGACTGGCAAGAATAGTAACTAGTTGATTCTTTCTTATTTTATTTATATCTACATTGTTTTTATCCAGTGAAAAGTCCTGCAAGTAGTTGGTACAACCCTTTTCACCTCTAGAACTACAGATCTCATTCAATGTCATCCTCCTAAAACTGACAACACCAATAATGCTTCTTTTTTGAAGCATGACCGTTTTTGAAAGCTGTTGTATATCTTAAACAGTTGTTTTTATCCAAGTAGCAATTTCATATTTCAGCGGACCATATAATCCATACTGGAGAGCTCAGTAAGACAAAAGACTGCAGATGACGTTTGTTCCTATTGGTTGTAAGGAGGGTACAGCAGTTCCCACTTGTAGGTGATGGAAGGGAACACACATCTCCTTACTTTTGAAAAGTTCAGCTCTGTTTATCTTTCATGTGTGTTCTTTGGGGTATACAAGTTTGTCAGTATTTCAGTAATTGGATTGTGAAGAGTTGAACAGTGAGCAGACCTGCTGAGGACTAAGTTTTCAGAAAAAGTATGGTGCCTTGGGGTGTGTTTATATCGAAGTATGTTTATGTGGGCTCCTCTTCTATGGCTCGGACAAACTTATTTTCCTGGTGTCAGCATTCTTCATGCTGCTTGACTTAAAATGATCATAAAGCTTAATAACATAAAAGTAGTTTCAATATTTCTGTGTTATATTGTGTTGAGGTATAAGGGCATATCACCATGGAACTAATTCTTTCACAAGAATACCCTTAAAAGCAAGCATTCCCCACTTCCCAGATCTGTAATGGAATACAGATTTATAGGTCAAGTGAAGATAGCCTGCCAGCTTTCAAATATTGTAGCATAAAGAGGAAATGGAAAATGAAGGTAAAGGCAATAAATGATTGCTTTGATATGTTAAACTAACAGCATTGCATACCTGAATCTGGAAGCTGTGAATTCACTAAAGAAACCATTTTAATCTGAGTTACTGTGATACTCTCTGCTAGAAGGTACTCTGTTATTTTACTATCCCATTTGGGAGAAATAGTTGCATGTAATTTTATTTGTTACAGACCTGTTTACAAATACTTCCATGTAGTTGTTAATACATTCATATTTTGGATGTTGCAGGTTAGTGTTTTCTTTAAAGCTCTAAAATGTAATGCAGAAACAATATAATAAATATTCTGATTGTTTGTTATGTAATTGATAAGGAAGATGGGAAGTAGATTTGTATCCATTCTGAAGTAATTCTCTGAAGAGTTGTGTATTGCTTCTAGACATTGAAAGATTTGCATTTTTTTATGAATGTCTGTCAAAGCTGATGGGACTCACCAGACTGGCATGGATAACCCTTGATCTGTTAAATCCACTGCTTTTACCCTAAAATGGTAATTTCAGAGGAGGGTATGAGCTGTATTGAATTTCGAAGTAATAAAGTATGTCTTGAATTTGAGTTTTTGTCTTGTGTGAAGGAACTATGTTTATCTATAATAAAGGCTAGTTTACATCTTTGAGCACTGTTGCATTTGAAGAACAAGCAATTGTGTTCTGGAGTTGCAATTGTGTGCAAGAATAGTGTCCCATGTTCTAATTTTTCCTTGTTTTTGTTAATATTACTCTTGTATTGGAGGCATTTACATGGGTGGATATACAGGCTTATTATGGGCCAACTTGAAGTTTATGAAGTATGTTAAGATGAAAACTTTGTAACCAAGTTAGTAAAGTGGACATTTGCCTTGCCAATTAGTATGTTCTACAGTAAAATACCAAGTAAAAGCCTTGGAGGCTGGTGGGTTTTGGTTTGGAATTTTTTTGTTAGCTAACTGTCTGTTTATTTTTAAATCTAGCCACGAGCTGATCCCATCCCAATATGTAGCTTTTGCTTGGGAACAAAAGAATCAAATCGTGAAAAAAAGCCAGAAGAGCTCTTGTCTTGTGCAGATTGTGGCAGCAGTGGTAAGTTGGCTGAATTTACAAATACTAGGAATGTTTATGTTTTAGTATGTATATTAAAAATATTTTAAACTTGTGAACCATATCCTCTCTTAGAACAAACATAGATCAAGAACTGAAACCAGGGGGACAGAAGAATTTGTTGTTTTTCTTGGTTTGTTTTGTTTTTGTTTGGTTTATTTAAACTAGAATTTTGTCATCTTTAGGATAATTACAAGTGAGAGGTATGAATTAATCTTTGTCAAAGTATAGGTCTGCTGAGTAAATTAAGAGGAGGAAACTACTTTTACAATACAAGAATTCAGTTGTTGTTTGGGATCTATGTGGGCTTTGAAAACTCAAATGATGGTCAAGAATTTTGAGGAATAATCATGGTAATAAAGACTATGTAGCAGTCTTTGCTGCTGCACATCTTGTGTATTCAGTTCATTTTTTTATTAAATGATTGTGTTACTCAAGAGGGAATTTGAATAATATTTTAAGTAACATACCACATGAGGTGGGCAGCTGGTTGGTTGCTTGTCAGGCACAAGATGATGTCCCTGCTGATTGCATGTTCCTCACTCCTGTGTGCTGCAGCAGCTCTTGCAGACTGTGGCTGTTCCTAAGCAGGTGCTTCTCTTCTCTGTGGTGACCAGTGCTGGGGCCTGAGGCAACAGCCTGAACTTGGGTTGGGGAAGGTTTGGAAAAACTTCTCCCAGAAGGTGGTTGTGCACTAGAACAGGCTCTCCAGGGCACCAAGACTGACAAAACTCTCAAGGCACATGTTGTGACTCCTGGGGATGCCCTGTGAAGGGCCAGGAGTTGGACTTGATGATCCTTGCAGGTCCCTTCCAGCTCTGGACATGCTGTGATTCTGTACATCTGGAGTCCATGAGTATTCTTCATTTTGTCAGTATGCTGACAGTAGCTATGACAGTTCTCAGGTCCAGCTACATCAGTACTTGAGTAAAAATAGAGATAGTATGGATAAAAACATATTTTCAGTTAATCAAGAAATGTTATTGGTTGTCTGCTTCTCAATTGTCACCCTGATAGTTGCTTTGTATTTTAGCCAGTGTATTTTTTAGTGTATTTTACCCAGTTATTATACTCTGAAATAAGAAAATTACTTTTTTAACCCAGTATGCAACAGTAAACCTCATAAATTGAAATATTCTTCCTTTAGTGGTTTATAGGTTACAGGTCTCCTCTGTTTTCAAATCTGTTTTGTGATATTTGCAAAATTAATACTTGGTTAGACTTTGGTGCAGAGAGTTTAAATTTATCAGGTGAGCTCAGATATCAGCCACTCTTCTATTGTGTAATAATTCCCTGGTGGGTCTTAAGACACTTTAGAACTGGAAGTCTTGACTTTCATGGATCAGCTTCTATTTGAATTAACACCGATACATTCTCTCTGCCTCATTAAGACTAAATTATCTTTAATTAGTTCCTCAGATGTATTAGATAGAAGGAATGAAATAGTGAGACTGCCAGTCAGTTTGCTGGATGGTTAAACTTTAGCTACTGATGCCTAACTAAAATAAAAACCAATTTCAGTGCAATTTATAAATAACAAAACTTCACTCAAGTGGAGTTTTATTGTAATTGGATTTGTAATTTTGCACATTGCAGTGTATCTCAAAGCTGGTCTTGCTGTCTAACAAATAGAAAAGAAATTGCATGTTGTGCACAGCAAGCAAATTGTTCAGTTGATCAGAGATTAAATTGCAGTGCCCACTACTGGCATGCCTGTTTTCCCTTTTTGTTTTTGTGTCAAGTCACTTTTGTCTTTTCAGGTAGTGCCTCTGCATTCTGAAAGCAGAAACTAGCTGGATAACCAGGTGCACATTTCTGTGGTATTTTGGAGGAAAAATATTTGGGTATTAGAAATGAAGTGCACTGCTGTGTCAGTTGGCACAGAGGATTTTCTCAAAAAGTAAGATGAGGGATACCAGATGAGAAAACAAATCACATTACAGAAGCAGACATAGTTCTTCTTGGTTTTGGTTGGGTTTTGTAGTTTGTTTGGGTTTTTTTCCCTCATCTTTCCTTATCTCTTGATTTTGAAAAATCAATACACTTGAGAACTGGAATTGAACTCTGCTTCTGTTTTTTCCAAACAAGATGTGCAGAAGCAATTGAAGATTAATGCTGCTGACAGATTTTTATGAGGGTTTGAAGTTGTAGAATGACGAGGGGAAAAATTGAGTGACTGGAAAATTATAATAAATGTTTTTTAAAGGGGGCAAAAATAGCAAAAAGTACAATACCTATGGGTATTTTCCTTTCAAATTGGATGTTATCCTGAGGAGGCAAGAGGGTTACTTATCAAAGATGGATAGAGCAGGCTGGACAGCAGAGCAACAGAGACACTGGACTCAGGTCAGAGGGAATAGGGGCAGAAAATATTTGGAAAGAAGTGGGCAGAGATCACCTTCTAAATGAGATTTAGGGTATGCTTTAGTAATAGTGGAATATAGCAACTGTCTTAATTATTGCTGTCTGTATAAGGATATCAGGTTAGTTGGATAAAATGAACTGCTAAGAAAGCTGCAGGCAGTAAAAACTGGTACATCCCAAGACAGGTGCACTGACCATCTCTGCTCATAGCTAAAGTCTCCCTAAATAATGATAACATTATGTACCTTAAAGATGATCAGACACAAGTTGAGGGGGTGTTTTTGTGAATTATCTACACAGTAGTTCCCAGCATTTTTGTTTAAGTTAAAAATAACCGGAGATATTAGCATGACTTATTTCGCACTGTGTTTAATTGTAGTCACTGATCTAATGCTTGTTCTTTTAAAAGACTAGCTTTTTCATCAAATCCTTTAATGAATAAAAAAGGCTCAGCATTGTGAGGAAGACACAAAAGTGATTGAGACCCTCACTTTTGACTTCCTGGTCTCACCTATTTCTGCCACGTCAGTGTATCACAAATATTAACCATTTCAAACATGGGTGAACAAATTCTGAAGTGTTTCATTTTAATGTAGGCCTGTATATATTCCTGGTGAAATCTTCCAGCTTGCAAAGGTCTACATTTCCAGAAATCTGTTAAACTTGTTTGATACATTAAAATATTGATGCTGCTGAGTTTTAAAAGAAAGTCACGTGGTTGAGCCAGGAGAAATTACCAGTTTAAACACTTGAAACTAGGGTTGGAAACCTCTTGGAGTTTTATCAGCTTCTGGATGTGGAGAAAAGAGTATGTTTGTAATTTGAGTTTAGGTTAGTTAGAGGAGAAATACTGCAAGTTTGGGAGCCCAAAACATGCTTTCCTTCAGCTCTCCAATTAAAAAAAAAAAAAAAGCTAGCTGTAAAATCAGTGAAGGGCACCATAACTTCAAATGACTATTGAAATTTGTTAAACTACAAAATCTGTGTAACTGCTATGAATGTAGTTAAACAGTTCCTTTTAAAATTGAAACTTGCTGGTTACCACTTAATGTCTGGCAGGCATTACCCTATACATATTACTGTTACATTTGCACTATGTCAATTTGTATCTAAAATGAATAGTTTAAGCTTATCAGCTATTAGAAAACCATATCATACAGTATTTTGAAATCTAAAAGTTCCTGGGCTGTCTCTGCTAGTGCATACCTAGAAAAGATAGTGAAAAAAAATATGGCAAATCCATAGTGATGGTTCTCATTTGCAGCCTTCCAGTTCTAGTTACTTGTGGCTCAAGGATTAGGAATTGCAGGCATGTTTAATACCAGTGGATTATTTTTCTTGAATTTTTGTCTGATAATAAGAGCTAGTGGTTAAAGAAATGTATTAAAATGTGTAATTGCTTGAATGAGAAATGTTCCATTGGTAGATAAGAGATACAAACTAATACAGTTATACTTAATTTGTTCAAGCAGTGGTTACCAACCAGTGAAAATGGGTGTTCCATATGTTTATACATCAGTTACTTACATAAAACAAAATTAAAATCAACCGTTTGAACTGCAACTTACTTGCTTCTTGAAATAAATCACTTCTGTGCAGAGTAGATAACTCGAGTTAAATACATTTACATGGAGGTGATTGATTCAAAACTATGCTTTAATGTGTTAATAGGGTTGTTAAGTCATAGTTGATAAAATAAGTCTTCATGTGATATTGATTACTAATATCAGCCTCTCTAGGGGATTTCATTGAAGGGAGTAATATCTCATTGAACTCATCTCTGCTGTTGTAGTGTATTTGTCACATTCTTGGAAGCGCATACTCAATTTTAACCCTAAAAAATGTTGGTATATGCAAAGAATAAAATGATTATGCTTTTTCAATATTTTTCTGAAACTACTCTTTGAATTGATTATTGATTACTCTTTCCTAATAAATTATATCTCTGCATTTTATTTTGAGAAAATGCACAGTTGTCCTTCAAAGATGAACTATAAAGTGGTTTAAGCCTTGGATAAATAGAATAAAAGGAAGTAAAATCCGAAATGGTCACTTATTCCGGTGGCTTCTGAATTCCATCGGTCTTTGCCATTTGTGCCTCAGTCCATTAGACAAAAATAGCAAATGCTCATAGATGAGATTGTATTTTCATTTGTGGTGTTTTAGCTCAGTCCTGGACTGAGAGACTGTAGATGGAGAAAGTCTGAATCACTGTAGCTCTAGCATTACCTAGAAGAAAGCACTCATTGCAACTCTGACAGTGAGAGGAAAGCACCTTTGATGTGTGCCACGTCGCTGCAGCCATCTCTAAGTGCAGCATGGCATCAGGGATTCTTCTCTCTCTGACAACTTCTGTGGTTATGTTCATGATAGATAATCTCTGAACATAATACTCTCATCAAGTGTTTCCCTGGGAATGCTTATCCCTTCCTATATAGCAGTGCTTTTATCTTGTCTGGATTAGGGCTACGCTCCGAGGCTGTTGAAGACGTGAAAAAAATCTCTGCCAGTATTGCCTCAGGTGCTGGATGTGTTCAGTTGCCTGGTATCCTCTGTTAATTGGAAAAGTCCTGTTGGCCTTCAAGACTACTGTGAAAAGAGGGTGGTCCTGCCAAGGAATTTTTGTGTTTTGTGGGAGGTGGTAGTTCAATACTCCACACCCACCCCCTCAATTTTAAACCTTGTATTGCTATATGTTTTCCTTATGCCAATTGCTAGATTATTTTTTTCTCTTTTTATTACTCTGAAATTATTCTTTGTGTATAATTAAGTAATTGAAATAAGAAATGCACATAGTTTGGCTTTTCAGTTTCTCTGGTAGATACTTAGTATAGTTAGAAAAATAACTAATGCAATTTTATCTGAAGGTTTCCTCTGTTTATTTTGCACTGCTATGAAAGTGGAATGTGGTCAATTTATAAATATACTTTTTTCAGAACCAATGACAGTTTAATATGCTATGGAAATAACCTAGTGAAAATAAAAATTTCAGTTTTAGATGCTTATGTAGACCATTCACTGGTGTCAGTTACAGTAAAAGTCAATTTTCTACCTGTCTTCATGAATTGGTTTAATGACCATTATTCTGTGTATTTGTATGAAGTAGATGCGCTAAATAATGTGTTGCAAAATTCCGAAAGCAGATGATACTTGCAGGGTTCTGGTGGTGCTGGCTACATCTTGCTGAACTTCAGAATCAATCTAACCCATCTTAAATCTCAACCTCTCAATAACATTTTGGTGTTTTTTAGGACATCCATCATGTTTGAAATTCTGTCCTGAGTTAACAACAAATGTGAAGGCGTTGAGGTGGCAGTGTATTGAATGCAAGACATGCAGTGCATGTAGGATCCAAGGCAAAAATGCAGTAAGTTAGACTTGTTCAGTGTTACTGCACTTCTCTTTGTTTATAGTAGCTTTATAATTAGCACATGTCCAAATGCAAACAGCTTCTAACAATGCTGTATTAAGTCTTTTTCCTTTTTCCTTTTGTCCACCCCCTCATCCCTGCCCCTCCAGGATAACATGCTTTTTTGCGACTCCTGTGATCGAGGGTTCCACATGGAGTGCTGTGACCCGCCGCTATCCCGAATGCCAAAAGGTGATCTAAAAAATCCTTTCCATGACAGTACTTCCATTTGCAGTCTTGTATTAAGTGACAAAACCTGTCAAGCATGCTATTATCGTTTTTATTTTCAGCGATAAATAGTATGATTTCATTCATATCAAAGGAAATTTTACTTGTCATTATATGAGGGTTTTTTTCCTCAGGAAAATAAAAAATATCTACATATAGTTCACCTGACGTATTCACTGTGTAATGAGCTGTTGCCCCAGTTATTGTAGATGAAATTTTAGAAAGACTGCTTAAATGCTTGGAGTATATACACTGACAAAGAAGTTCTTGGAACATGTAGAAGAGATTTTTCTTACTGCCTTTTGTAGGAGTGATTGGAAAAACAGGCAAACAAAACAAAATGCATGTGTCTTCAGGTTCTCTAATCTCTAGGTTTCTTACCTATGGCACCTCTCACTTCTGCTCTTACATCTTTATGGCTTTTCCTATTTAATCTTAAAGTTACATTAAATACTTTTTTCAGTTCCTCCCCTCCCAGTCCCCAGCCTCATCTACAATACATGTTTGGCTACCTAATGTTAAAAGGATGCTAAATTCAAGTTGCGTATGAAAACAAATATACCATAGGTGTGAAGTAGTATATTTAGCATGCTCTACCTCAGTGGCTTTCTATCACACATGTAAATTTTTTACCCTGTCTTAATTCTGTATGGAGAAATATCTAGGTAGTATAAGGAGGGACAAGCTAGAACAGAAATTCTTCTAGAAACCTAATTGCTCATAATCTTTCCTGTGATTCTTGTTGCCTCTTGTATCCTCCTTTCCATGAGCACTTTGCTTTTAAAAATTTCAGAGTATAGATAGAGGTGGATCACTTTTTCTGTCCACATTCCCTTGCCTATGTCTTGTTCAAGAGATAATTTGCTGACTTTGTATATACTTGGTGTGTATGTTGGTACACACCTGCAGTACAGATTAGATAAACTGTGTTTAACTAAACTTTTTTTTATATATAGGGATGTGGATTTGCCAGGTCTGTAGACCAAAGAAGAAAGGGAGAAAGCTGCTTCATGAGAAGGCTGCGCAAATAAGGAGACGATATGCAAAACCTATTGGACGACCGAAAAATAAATTAAAGCAACGAATGTTGTAAGTTTCTCTTGGTTTTTATTTCTTTAGATGTTTCTGAGAATGTAGTCAGATAAGAGTTTCATATATGTTTAAGCAGAGTTTTTAACTCTGTTTCAAATTGGGGAAAACAGATAATGAGTGATTTTCTATGTGCCTTTCAGCCCAATGTTCAATAACTTGTATACTATAGTAGGTGCTTTTGGTGTCATGTCAGGTGGTGATAAAAAAATTACAGTAACTTGACTTTTCAGATTCCATAAGTTTTTATCAAAAATTCTACATATAGCAGATGCAAATAAACTTCTATATAATAACATATGCCGCAGCTGTCTTGAAATGTAGCTTCAAATAATTGTAGTATCTACAGAATACAAAGTGGATAATATCAAGCTATGATAGACGACTTCAGGAGACCATTCTGCTCAAAGAGCTGTTTGAAAACTCTATAAAAATTACTTTGTTAATATCAGCTCACAAAACCCATTCCAAAAAGCAAACTATACAAGTAACAGAGAAGTTGTGGTTTCAGTGGTACTCTGGAAAAGATGATTGCTTGAATTCTGCTGTCAACCTGTTACCAGTTACTAGGAAAAGAGATTGCAATTCCTCTTGCTTCTCGGGACTGTGTTTATCCAAAACAAGAGTGTGCTGTAGTGTTTTTTACCATCTATCTTCCCAGGAAACACTGTAGCTGGAGATTAGAAGTCTTGGTTAGAGGATTGTTTAAGTAGCGTTGAAATACTGAGTTGATGTTACACTGAGTGTTAAGTAGGAAATTCTGTGTCAGCTACAGTAGCATGTTGCCCTCCAACACATCTTCCTAGCCACATACACCTTTTTTTGCCCCTATTTAAGTATTATTTAACTGTTTGGCTATGTCAGCTGAGCAGCTGAAAAGCTTTCTGACTCTACCAACTACTCATTCTGTACATTATGACATTATTCTCTGCAGTTTAAAAACCTGTCTTATATTATTCAAAGTTGCATGGGAGCTGCTGTAAAACTTGGCATTTTGCAAAACAAGGATTTTTGAAGCCAGTGAAGCCCACATGTGAAAATAGAAGGAAAAGTACTTGCAGTTATAATGCACTAGTCAAGTTGATTTACTTGATGCTGTGCATCTTTCTGTATTGTCTTTTGCCTTTCTCTCTTCCAGAATCTTTCATCTTGCCTTCTTGCTTCTTGTCCTGAAGTTCAGTGTATGTTGCTCTAGTAAAGTAGTTCAGGACAGGAATAAAGTATGACACTACATGAAAGTAAAAGATGTAGTTGTACTGGCTGGTGAGACCATGCTGTTAGACTGAGTGAAACATTGTACTTCTCCATTCTCCTCCTGAATAAATAGCTTAGGAATTTCAACGTCATTGAGATTTCTATATATCATTGTGTGTGCATAATAAAAATATTCCCTATATCTGCAGCTATGCCTTGGGCTTTGTTGTACTTCTGGTTTTATTTACCCTTGAAAACAGATAAACCTTGAGCTGGAGGTAAGGGCTCTCTTGTGGTTCAGGAGTGATACTCCCCAGCTGAGTGCTACTGCTGAGGCTTCCTGCTCTCTTGCTTCCCCCTCCTCCTGCCACTGTCTGGAGAGGAGAATTGAAGGCACAAAAAGTAAAGATCCAGGCTGAGATGAGAACAATTTACTGGAAACAGGAGTGAGAAAAGAAAGCAAACAGTAACAGCTACAGTACCAATAACAAAGTGTACAAGACAGGCAAAACAATTCGCATGTGATTATTTGACATGGTGTTACCCAGCTGCTCCCTGCTTAGTCAACTGCAAAGAACCCCTTCTCTCTGGAAGAGAGTCCCTTTTCCTGCCCATGAGGTGGTACAGAATAACCACTGAGTCCTGGACATGTTCCCCTTGGCTACTGCAAAAATTCACCCTGCCCTGACCAGAACCAGGACCGGTTCCAATACAGTCCTGTCATCTCTCTTCTCTGCAGTCATGCATGTTTGGGTTCCCAAGGGATGGATTTAGCAGCAATGTACCCCTGGACACTAATTCTGCTTCTCCTCCTTCCTCATACATGTAATAGAAAGGTTGGGAATGTTATGAGGGTTTTCCTGTTATGTTTTGCTGTTGAGATGTTGAGCTGCAACTTTTATAGTGAACATCATGCTAAAGGATGCAGAAGTTCTTTTAGTATTATATGAAGATTATTAATGTTTTCAGAAAGATTTTCTTTGTAGCATGTGAGCTGCATGAGCATGTTACAGGAGTGCTTGGGAAGCACTTTGTAAAATAAATATTTACAATACTGCCAGCACATTTCTATTACTTCAGTGTCTCATATATGAAACAAAGCAATCTTGCTTTGGAAAAATAGTGGTTAGAGATAGAGTAAGAGAAAAGACTCCTTGGCATGAAATCCTATTTAAAAGTGATTGTGGAGTACGGAAGACAATAGTGTCAAACATAGAAAGTGTGTAGTCACATGAAACACAGGAAAGTTAGTCAATGCCATTTACTCCTTGTATAGTACAAAGAAAATCTTTCAAGTGGTACTGGAATAATTTTTTGCCTGTTGACCATCTGTTGGAAGCCCTTCACAGGCAAATTACTGTGTAAGATTAACTTAAACCAGGTGTGTGCTGGCCTCTGGCACTGCTGGTGGTTCCCACATCTGGCACTGAGAACAGGTCTTGGGATGGACTTATGTGTATGACACCAAAGGATTCAAAAGATTTAGAAGTTTTTGGTTTTGTTGCCTCTTAGGAACTAACCAAATTTAAGGATGTGTGGGTGGAAGAAGGGCTGGTTCTTAAGCTGGTGGGCCCTTGGAGGTCAGTAACCAGATGGTAGCCCTCGGCTGTGGAATCCCTAATTAGAAGTAACCTGTTGCAATTAATTACTTCTACCCTCTTAATTGAGATACTGAAGTCTGTGGAAGAAAACTTTCTGCTGCAAAGTAAATAAGTGAACTTCAAAGAGCAGGATGGAAAAGGGAATGAAAGAAAGCATGTGATACCACTGTGTACTTTGTTTGGCTTTGTAATTTGATTGTATGTCCTGATAACTATTTCTTTTATATTTTCAAAAGTTCTGTTTCTGTATGCTCGAATGTACTTCTTTGCAGTGTAGTTCCTCTCTTCAGTTATTAGCAACTAGTTAAACCTGTAATTCTATTCTCACAAATGTTGGCTTTCAGTATGCGCTTTTTCTTCCTAGCATTTAAATAAGATTCACTACTCTGTTTTTTCCTAACACCGTCTGTGTTAGGCCTGATTAGTTCATGGCTCTTCTGCAAATGCACCTTGGTTAGTCTTGCTCTTTCCTTTCCTTTGCTATTTCTGTTTTTTGCTATTTTTAATGTCTAAAGAGACTTTTTCTTTGGTTCTGTTGTAATGCTCTTAATAAACTACCTTGTTTGGCTTTTAGGTCTTTGGTGGTAACTTTTATTGCCATGTTTTACATAGTCCAACAAGAGTGTGGGGAAAAAAGCAATTTCTTGAAGATTGACTGTTTGCTTTGAAGGATTAATAGACTTTCTCTACAGTTTAAGCAAATGTAGTCTGAAGTTAACTGTTTTGATACCATATTAACAGTGAAAACATTCATCTTCTCTGTGTGTACAATAAACTCTATGGTGACGGAGCAGTTGTTGTACAAACATGATGTAATGATATTTTTTCCAAAGAGGCACACTTTGGCTATGCCTAAAAGTACATGAGAAGGCTCTATACTTGGAAGATCTTGCTATGCCAGCACTTTTTATATGTCTTTGGACTGTCTTTTTAGAGATAAGAGGGGAGGGGGAACAAAAAGGAGAAGGGGAAAAAAAGGTGATTGTTATGCCATAGTTTGAAATGTATTTCCAGAATGTATGTGTCTTTAAATTTCTTAAGAGATTTTTGAGTACAGTGCTCCAGGTAACTTATATAAACTATAGTGCTATTTGACAGTAAAGATTTTGAATGCTGATTTTTATTTTTCAAATTTTTGCATAGGTCTGTAACCAGTGATGAAGGATCCGTGAATGCATTCACAGGAAGGGGGTCACCTGGTAGGGGTCAAAAGACTAAAGTCTGTACCACACCTTCATCTGGTCATGCTGCATCTGTGAAGGATTCAAGCAGCAGATTGCCTGTTACAGACCCCACTCGGCCTGGTGCCACCACCAAAATCACCACCACCTCCACCTACATATCTGCCTCTACACTTAAAGTTAACAAGAAAACCAAAGGTCTCATTGATGGCCTTACTAAGTTCTTTACACCATCACCTGATGGTCGCAGATCACGAGGTGAAATAATAGACTTTTCAAAGCACTATCGTCCAAGGAAAAAGGTCTCTCAGAAACAGTCATGCACTTCTCTTGTGTTGGCTACAGGTACCACACAAAAGCTAAAACCTCCACCTTCTTCACTTTTACCCCCAGTCCCCATCTCTGGTCGGAGCCCCAGTTCTCAAAAATCCAGCACTTTGGCTTCTTTTAACTCTCCCCAAAGTTCTTCCAGTCAGTCAAGCATACCCTCCTTTAGTAGCCTTCCTAGCAGCAGTCAGCTAAAGGGACTCTTTGATGGACTCTCTCATATCTATACCACTCATGAACAGTCTCGAAAAAAGAGTCACCCAAGCTATGCACCCCTCAAGCACTTGTGTAGTAAACCAGAATTACCTTCCACATCAACATCTAAAAGTCATTTCTATGGAAAGAAAGAGGTTAGGAGTAGGTTTGTGTCTCATGCCTGTGCCTCTGGATGGGGTGTGTCTAGAGGACATGCTTTTAAAGCAATTTCTCACCTTAGGAGAACAGTTTTCTTTAAAAAGCACAGGATTCTAGGCAGATTAAAGTATAAAGTGACCCCTCAGATGGGGACCCCCTCACCAGGGAAGGGGAGCTTGACAGACGGAAGGATTAAACCTGATCAGGATGATGGTAAGCAAAGGTCGAAGCGCCAACCAAACCTGCGTCCCGTCCAAAAGCAGAACTCTTATCACATAGGTCTTAGCTATTTCTCTTGTTCTTACTTCACTTTCATACAAAAACAACAAAACTTTGACCTTTTATCTAATGCTGACTAAATCTCCAAAACATTTTTTGGTTGTTTTTTTTTTTCCCTGACTAATACCACACCACTTTTTTATTTTTTGCATCTGTAGTGACACTAGGAGCCCCAAATGCCTTCATAATGTTGCTTCTGGCTGTGTAGTAGCGCATGAGTAGCCACTTGTCATGCCACCTCCTTGTTCTCCCCCTGCCCTTCCTGTGGCAGTAGTGCTGTCATCATGATTGTGTGCTGTCAGTGCTTATAACGGTGGGCATTTCAATTCATTTCCCTCTGCTCCATTGCTTTTTCATGAACAGTTCCATCGTGCTGCAGTCTCCACAACACTTGATCTCTACTGCTGTGAACTACCTTTTTATTACTTTTATTTGAGAAAAAAAACCTTCTAATTTATAATGTTTGAATGCAGGCTTAGTTTAGCATTAATCTTCAAGTTTTAAGGGCCACTTTTTTTCTCCTGTGTTTATTTTATACCTTTCAGAGTATACTGGAATTTGTCAGGTGGCATAGTTCTAGCAATCAAATATGCTCCATTTCATGAGGTTCAAAACTAATTTGTTAGAACTGGACTATAAAGGCTTATACAGACAAACAAGCAAGTACCAAAAAATGCCTTGTGCAGCAGCAAACTACAAAATAAGGGGGGTGAAGGGTTCACTTCTGTTACTTAGTAATCCCAAATTTGGTTAGAATGGGGAGTTGTTAACAGCCATAGTTGCAATCCTGTTTAGTAGTATCACTGTGCTAGTGCACATATAACCTTCATGTCTGTGAATAAACTTTTTGCTGGTTTTAAATAACAGATACTGAAATCAAACTAAGCATCAAACAAGAAAATACGGATGTATTTCTGTTGGGAAGCAAGGACACTGTTACACAGGAGGATTTGGAAGTGTTTAAGCAGGCCCGAGAACTTTCCCTGGAGGTAAGAATCATGTTGCCAAAATATAGTTATTTCTGTAAATATAAACTGTAAATAAAAAGTCTCTTCATCTTCATTTCTGATATATTCCTTTTAATCTAATGCATCATGCTTGCTCTGAATTCTGTTTGGGAGACACTGTATATGCAGATAGGAGACAAGGCATTGTGCTGGAATGGATCAGATGATAAGTGACACTTAAAATAGATTTTGAAAGATACACTTGAGCATTTTGGAAACAGGACTACAGGATCAAACATAAAATTGAAAAGTAGCTGATGTCCTGGTTAGGACTGAGAGGATATTGGTCAGTAATGATTTTCCTCTGCAAATGAAGCAGATATTCTGAAAAGCTAAGTCACTCCCAGAAAATACTGCTTGGCAGGAAACCAGGTTCAGCGAGTCCATAAATTCATTTTACTCGATTAGTCACCACACTTTGAGTTTAAATACTGTAGACTTTATCTAGCAGTGATAATATTTGAGCTGAATCAGACTAGTGAACCAGACTTCTACTTTTCTGTCTGTGAAATGAACAACCAGTGTCTGTGAGAACCCAGATCAGAAGGTGGGTGAATGTAATGTTTCAATTGCTGCTTTCTTAAAATGACATCATAAATGGCTGTGTGTTGTACTTTTTTCAGTAATAGAAGTCAGGTTTTTTTCAGGTTTAGTGTACAAGAACTGACGTTATACAATGACTTTTTTGCAGTCTTCTTTCACAGCTTGTTAACCAACAAATTCAAATTGAGTTTAAAGATTCAGTTTCCTTATTAGCTTCTGCTTCCTCATGGAAACAGTTCCCACTACTTGCTTTCTTTATCTTTCATATGCAGTCCCTGAAAATGTTAGGTGGTAAGGTTTCTAAAAGTTGACATAGAAATTGCTTGGTTTCCCCCACCTTTCTTACTATTCTATATTTTGCCATCTCTTTAGAGCCTAGCAGTCATTTTCATCAAGTCATCAGCTTAAATGCAGTTTTATAGCTGAAATCAGTGTTAGCATATTCGTGACTCTTTGAGGTAAATTCTTGAAGGGTTGTGCTGATACCTTTTCTCTCATTCTTTTGAGAAAAGGACAGCTTTGAGTTTGCCCCAGAATTATAGGGATGTCATCACACTAGGTGCTGTGAGAGAATAGGATTTGAGGCTGTTGTGCCTCTTCTTTGGCTGGGCTTTTGCTGTTTGTATTTTCTGTTTAAAAACTCTGTTCTCTGTCAGAGTTTAAAGAGTTTAAGCAACTGATTTGGATATTTCAGGTTTCTCATGCTTTCAGTGGGTGAAATTGGTTATATAAAGCTGAAGCTTCTACTTTTGTATAACTAATACTTTTTTTTAATTGCACCTGACAGAAAATTGGGTGTAAAAACACTGGTGAAACAAGTGGGCGATACCCTTCAGTGATTGAGTTTGGAAAATATGAGATCCAGACCTGGTACTCTTCACCTTACCCACAGGAATATGCAAGGTAACAAGTTGTCAAGATTGCCATACATGGTTGGCATTTTTCTGATGTGAACATTGCAATTTATTTTTACTCTTTTGTAACTGTTTATAGTTTAAAGCCATTAAACGTAAATAGGCTCCTGAGAACAGGGATTTGTCATTCTTTTTTTACTAGTTCTAAATCAAAGATGCAATACAAAGTCGTTTTCCTAGTCCTGTAGAAATGTCAATATGTAGCATGTATCTGTGTGGTTTTGTTCAAGGTTTATTTTTGTGGTTTTGTTTTGTTGGTTTTGTTTTCATTTATATGTTTGGTTTTGTCTGGGGTTTTTTTGGTTTGTTGTTTTTTGTTTGTTTGTTTTTTCTTACACCGTTGCAATGAGGTATGTCTGACTTCTTGCCCTTGAGACAAATTGCTTTTGGTTGTGGTCCAGTGTTTGTTAACCTCCTTTTTTCTAAGGACCAGGGGAGATGTCATGCAAAAGAAATGAAGTAAAAGTGGTAACAGCTTGCCATTTCTGACCATCTTTGCAAGGGTGTACCTTGGAGTCAGGCAGAGAGCCTGGACTAGTACATGTGCTCAGCAGATCTCTGCGGAGTTTTTGGTGTGCTGAAAATCAATGTTTTATTAATCTGTAGTCTCTGTGGCACACTGGAAGATATTCAGAACTGTATGTTTATCAAGCTCTGCTACTATAGCATGCAACATGATCTGTTCCAAAAGGCTGTTGCATAGTGATACTCTAAACTGCCTTTTGCTTGTGTGGTGGGAATAAGGGATATGTCATGTATCCATCGTATAGAAATCAAGGGCTAAAAAAGTGTGGAGAACATTTTAATTTCCTATTATAACCACAGTTTTTGTAGTGTTAATTTTTTTATTTCAGTTTTGGTTTTTTTCCTTCAATTTATTGCCAAAGGGTGAGTTACCTATTCCATCAAGTAAATGAATCTTAGATAGAAGCATAATGATGGCTAATTACTGCTATGAGGCTAGAGTGGGATGACACTGTAGGAGGCACTGTGGCTCTCAGTTGAGTGCAGTGATTTACATCATTGAACAAATAGTTCAAACTACTTTTTATGTTGTTGATGAACTTCCTTAGGCTAGTGGAACAGTGCAAACCATGGCTGTAATCCCAGCATGTGCTAGTAACTTCAGAGCAGATAAAGATTGTCCTCTGCTCTAAAACTTTGCAGACTAATTAATTTCTAGATCAGTCTTCCACTGATTCAGTAATTTAAAAATGAAGGTAAGTAGCCATAAAAATTACCAAAGGGAGTGGTTTATGATGGTATGTGGAACACAGGGCATGTGGGTTACTTGCATGTAGTCTGAACTGGATCCTCCCTAGAAGTGCACTTGTGTTTGTTGCCGTGCTGTGGAGATTGTGGAGAAGAGATGTTTTGCCTTTATGTGAACTCTAGGTTTGCTTCTGTAGTAAAGTGATAGCTTAGGTGGAGGTGAGGGGGTGAAATCCTACCAGTTTGCTGTCTTGCCCAAGTATTTAGAAGACAGTGGGAAGAAAAGTCATCTCCGAGCCTTCCCCAGAAGCAAAATAAGGAAAATTGAAGGGAAGGAGATCCCCTGTATCCTGATTTGGGCTTCCTTTATATTTATTAGGAACAGGAAAGATGAAATTTGAAGTATTACTCCAGTGTGCTTACTTTGATGGAGACCACAGGAAAAGCTAGGGTGGGAAGGGGGAAGTAACTGAGATCTGCCAGAGGCTGAACCACAAACTGACCACAATACAACTCTATGGAATTAGGTTCAATGTGGTTGATTGATTGATTGAAGCTGATTGTTTCTGATGAGTAGTGTGTGAATGTTTAATCATTCACTCTAATGTTCTATTTACTTATTTAGTTATGCTTTAGCAGCATTTATGTATGATACCTTATATTTGAATGGAAAGGGTTTTCATTTGTGGTGACTTTGTTTATGGAATGTAACAAACTTTTTGTATAAAATATCTTCTTAATTTTCCTACAGATTACCAAAGCTTTACCTGTGTGAATTCTGTCTTAAATACATGAAAAGTAAAAACATTTTGTTAAGGCACTCTGAGAAATGTGGCTGGTTTCATCCTCCAGCCAATGAAATCTACAGAAGAAATGACCTTTCAGTATTTGAGGTAGGTGTATCAAAAGTATAAGCTTTTGAAAAATAACCAGTTTGTAGATGTTACAGACTAGCTGCAGAACTAGCGAGAACTTTAACATCCTTAAGCACTTCCTTGGAGATTCTTTTTATACTGCAAAACCAAGTTGAGATTCTGGCGATACTGCAAAAACAAATCTATCTTCCCAAGTCTGTTCTACCCTGCCATGTTCTTTCATGATTGTTCTTTACTTGTACTTCATGCCTTAGCCAAGCTCTTTAAGATACTTGACTGGCATGAATCTTAGGGCTTCCTTTGCAGTTCTCATCTTGGATGGTTTGCCTTTCCCTTCTCAGCAAAAGTACCCCTTGACACCCATGCATTTCTGGCTGCTTGAGAGTCTTGGGTGTAGGGAGAAATCTGATCATAATGTAGATGCTCCCAAAGTACAAAAGCAAGTAAAGCAACTTCTTGTGTGTTCTGAAATCAACAATGTAGCTCCTGAGTGCTTCTGCCTTCATTTTGGATGTTTGAGAAGCTTGCCCTAAGATACAAAAAATGCTACAACCTCAACTTTGGATTTATTCATCTATGTTTTATTAATCTATGTTTTCCTTTTGGGAGATGACTTATTTTGAGTGTGAGGTTTTATGTATATCCTGGACAAGAGAATTCTGTGTTTCTAATAGTAGACCTGCAGTTAAAACTATGCTCTAATTTTCCAGTTTCTCAAGCATTATTACAGGCAGTCATAACACAAAAGACTGGTGGTTACTAGGACTTCTTTTCTCAACAGTGTTATTGAGATGCATGTATTGATAACTTCTCTTTAATTGCAGATGTCATATCCTTCTTCAAACTTGTATTTTCAAATTGTATAAATGTCCTTTGTTCTTTGTCATTGCCATTATCTGTTCAAATAATGGTGGATGCAGTCTGGAAGTCTTTTTTTAAGTTAGAAAAGATCTTTGTATTTGGTTCTTTTGGTTATGCTTGTGCTATTAAAAAATAACTATTTGCATCAAGATTGTGTCCTTCCTGACTTGAGCTGTTTTTATAAATATTGAAGAACTGCCAGCAAAAGACTTAGGTTGTAAATAGACTTACCTCTTTTCCTATCAAGAATGAAATTGTCCTGGACTGTTTAAAATAACTTGATTTTCTCTGTTAGCAGGTGTTAAGTACTGTGGAGCTTGCAATAGGCAAATTGTGCTTTCTCATTTATTTCTATTAACTACTGCTAATACGTGAATGAAAAATTCTTAAGAAAATAAAGTGCAGAGAAATACTGAGAAAGGGATGGGAAGGTGGGGAATTGCTGCAAGAAACACATGGAAAACAAAGTATTGTGAAAGCAATGTCCCAACTCTTTCTCCACTGCTTTTGTTTCCTTTGTCTATTTTGGGTGCTTCAGTAAGCACTTGTGTTAACCCTTCTGAAATAAATGTCGTTGGTTTGGGTCTTTTTATTTCAAAAGTTAATGTCAGTTGTCACTGAGTGCTGTAGAAACTTAGTCATTAGTTGATGTCCTTTCAAGAATTCTGTGCAACCATTTTCTTTTAGGCAGAGTGAAGAGTTTGTGGTTTCCTTCATGCTTTGTGTTTTTGAGAGAAATGGAAATAAGTTTGGCATTTTGTGATTTATGTACCTCTGCCCAGAGGATGACTTTGACAGATTTGAGAGCAGACTTTGACATAGCTTACTATTATGCTGTAGCCAAGCAACTTTTGACAGATGCTTCCTTTTGAGCTTGCTGTCCCTCTTTTTTCCCTGCTTCTCACATTTAAAACTGACGAACAAGCTGTGTTTGCCTGAAATTTAAGAAGTTTTTTACATTTCTGTACAAATGTTCTTACTAAAAAAGACAGCTCACATAATTTGCATTTTCAGGCTTAGCCAGTGGTGATTTCTGCTTGCTTAGTGTTCACATTTAATTTGCACACTTGCTAATAAGTGTGAAAAGTAATAAAAAGCACCTGGACAATGGAGTGTGCTGTGAGAGAGTTTAATGTATTCAATAGGCTCTTAAGAGCTGTATACAAGTTTATCCTGATGCCTTAAGGAGCAGTAGTTATTCATTGAATGTTTTTTCTTCAATCCACTTAATGCAGCTATACTACTGATGTTCCCTTAAATTCCTAGATATATCCAAAAGGATGGGTTTTGCTTAGATTTGTAACTAGGATTTTTACTCAAAACAAATTAGAATAGAAGATTTTTCTGCACAGTTTGTCATTTGTCTCTCTCTGAATGAAATACAGCTACTGTCATTATCAAAAACATCAGTACAGGCAAACCTTTCTATTAAGATTATTTCAAAAATGTGTTGCCTTTGACTGAGCCTTTCAGGAAGTACCTAATTGATCTAGGAAATCTGCATTTGTGTCTGGCTTTTCTGTAGCTGTCTGAATCACAGCTTGACTCTTTTCACTCATAATATACCTAGACTAATTGTAGTATTTAGCCAGGAAATTTACCTCTCTCGCTCAATAGCATTTTAGCCTGGCATGGAAATTTTGTCTTGTCTAATTTATCCAAAACATTGATGTGATTGATATGTAATTTGCTACTCATTTATTGGCCTTACATCTTAAGGATTCAACATAATACCCTTCTTTATGTGGGATATTTTAAAAAGTTGCTGTACTCCACTGCCTTCTAGCAAACCAAACTTTCAGGCAGTTTTAACTAGTGCGTTTTTGTTATTGGCCAGTCATACCCAGTCATACTCATTTTCATTCCAGGAATAAAATGAAAGAGGTAAGTCGGTCTTGAGCAGCTAAAAGGTGAAGTTACTTTGTTTAATAAACCCCCATACTCTGAGGTTACTTTAAAATGGAAAGTAATTAGCACCTACTGGAGGGTTCTTATTTAAGAAGAAACTGGGGCATTTCTCTTTTGAACCTTGATGTGTTTTGTTTGTTTGTTTTTTGTAACACCACACTGTTCATGTTTCCTTCTCGGATACAACTGATTGAATAAGTTGTTTGGTCCTAACTTGTTAGTGCCATGGAAATAACTGCATCTGTCATTCTTTTCTAGGTTGATGGAAATGTGAGCAAAATTTATTGTCAGAATCTTTGTTTGTTAGCTAAGCTCTTTCTGGACCACAAAACGTTGTATTATGATGTTGAACCATTCCTCTTCTATGTACTTACAAAAAATGATGAGAAAGGCTGCCATTTAGTTGGATATTTCTCTAAGGTAAAAATTTTAAAAGTGGGTTTATTTAATATTTGTAATATCCTGCTCTCCTTAATGCTTCTCCCAAAAGCAAAGAAAAATCAGAAATCAGAAAAAATCCCATAAGCTTGAAAGCCTCTCTGTAGATCTTGAATATTATGTGCATTGTCTCAAATATATTGTACTTTCTTGCCTCTGACTGATGCAAATTCAGAATTTGCCCAGCCATGTGGATGGGGGCAGGCTTTTTCTTGTTTGGGGATTTTGTTTCCAGAATTTGTTGTGGTTTCAGTTGAATATTTAAATCTTTTTCCTTCCCCAAGACTTTTGCATTAGTATGCCAAATCTAACTTGTAAAAGTTGCAGGTATTTGGAATGTTGATGTGTTTTCATGGCTTGACTGCTGGCAGTTCCAGCTGGCTATTTAGATGTAAATGGGCAGTGCTGTTGCTCTCTTGTGTGCAGTCTGATCTAATGCAGTTACTTGCTGCTCCTATGTAAAAATGCATTGCCTGACTTCGTGGTGCCTCCCTTGTTTAGAGTGGATGTCTCAGTTGTAGTACTGATTTTCAAGTAATAGATGGCTGCTATTGCCAAAAATAATACTTAAGTGAACTATCTTGACACAGATGACCAAGAAAAATGGAGAACCATAGTTAGATGTGCCTGCAATGGGAAAAGCTTCCATTATTGTCCATAATTTGCCCCTAAGGGTTGTGTTGAATAGGTACAGTTACTCAAAAACTCATTACTTGCTGATCCTGGTATTGCTGCCTCCTATTGACTATATGTTTTCTTTCTTGAATAAGTGATTTGTGGGAAAATAGTAGGAGAAGCCTTGTCAGAGTATCTGGATATTATACAGTGATCTCTTGAATGTCTGGCCACATCCTTCTGAGAGGTGGGCCTTGCTGGAATTCAAGTGAGACATGTAGGCACAATTTACACTGTCTGTAATGTCAGTCAGAACTTGTTGTGACAGACATGTCAACTTTTATTTAGCCAAGTATTTTCTCCATGTACTTAAGGTGTTGCATCTTAAAGTACGTCTCTTGCTTTTTTTGTTCCTTATCATAGTATGGTTCATGTTAGAAAATACCTTTGATATCATTGAGTCCAACTGTTACCCCAGCACTGCCATGGTTGCTACTAAACAGTGTTCCCAGGTGCCACATTTACAACTACTTTGAACATTTCCAGAGGTGGCAATTCTACCACTTCCATGAGCAGCCTGTTCCAATGCTTTGTTACCCTCTCGCTGAAGCAAGTTTTCCTAACATGCAATCTGAACCTCCCTTGATGCTCCCTTGATGTCACTGCTTACTGCAGATAAGAGAAAGGCCCAAGTAGAACATAGCCACAGCCTTTCCCTCCTCCTCCAGGTGGGTCACCCTGTCATGGAAGGAGATCAGGTTAGTCAGGCAGCACCTGCCTCTCATAAACCCAAGCTGGCTGGACCTGATTCCCTGGTTGTCCTGCATGGGCCACATGATGGCAGTCAAAATGATCTGCTCTGTGACCTTCCCCTGGCTCAAGAGGTCAGGCTGACAGACCTGCAGTTCCCCAAATCCTCTTTCTGCCACTTTTTATTTGCTTTACAGTTGCTAACCTCCAGTCAAATGGGACCTTTATGGTTAACCAGAACTGCTGGTAAATGGTGGAAGGTGGCTCCCTGAGCTCTTCCAACAGTCCCTTGGGCTCTCTGGACTTGTAGATATTTTAAGTGGCATGACAGGTCACTTAGCATTTTCTTGTGGATCACAGGGGCTCCCTGTTTCTGTCTTCCTGCTCAGGGAGCTGGGTACCCTGGTCTTGCTGTTAAGGACTGAGGCAAAGAAGGCATGAAATACCTCAGCCTTTTCCTCATTATTGTAGTTTAAGCCCAGCTGGAAATTGAACTGCATGCAGCCACTCCCCACTCCCTCCAGTAAAAGAGAGGCAAAATGCAGAGGTTATGGGTTGGAATAACAATTTACTGGAAATAGCAATTAGATAAGAAATTGAACAGTAACAGCAACAATACTAATAAATTGTATAAAAGATGGTGATTACATGCAAAACGCTCAATGCATCAGAGGTGACCTACTGCCCCCCTCCCCCCCCAGCCAGAGACAGTGAAAAAAAAAATGGTGGACAACCCTTCAGGGTATGTTTGATACTTTTTTCTTAAAATTAGACATTAACATGGAATTATTTGACTTTGGTACTGAACCCATGCATCTGTTCACCTTATTGGGATATTTTACAAGGACAGTAGCAGGTGCAGGCAATTGCCCACTTCAGCAGTGCTTTGACATACTTGATCTGTTTCTCCTTCCCACAGGAAAAGCTTTGCCAGCAGAAGTACAATGTCTCCTGCATAATGATCATGCCCCAATACCAAAGGCAAGGATTTGGAAGGTTTCTCATTGATTTCAGTAAGTGAAGTGTTTTATTTACACTTGTGATCCAAGGAGCTGATGGCTGTTATATGAAAGTGTAACATGTGAAACTTTATTTAACTCACTCTGTTGTTTTTATCAATAGATAATGGGATTTCTGTTTATATTTACATAGGATAGAAAAGCTCCCTGAAGTGAAAAACTTAGTGCTGCTCTGTTATTGTACTCGAGGAAATTGAGAATGGATCTCTCGGCAGTAATATTAGCTCACAAAGCTATTACCCTGAATGAATTGTCTAAATTACTTTCCATTTTGCTTTGCTCATTAGTATAAGAAGAGGCAATTATTTGTGATTATAGCTAAGAAGGTGTTAGTCAGAGGCATTCTCTCCATTTTAATATTTTTAGCTTGTATCTTTTTTTAGGAAAAAAAAAAAAAGCTTTAATTGAAGAATTGCCCCATGGAAGAAAAGTATTTTGGTTTTTGTTTTCATCACCTTCTTAGTGAAAATTGTTGCCAGAAAGGGTGTAGGTGTTAGTGGCTGTACACGTACTTGCTGCTTTATTTTGCTGAGCTGTCTGACCTGTTAGAAGGCTTCAGGCACACTGGTTTAAATATAGATTTGTTATTCCCCAAATCTTTTTGTGCAAGGGAACTCCAAACACAATTATCTAAGGAAACTTCTCAGTTGAGTGTCCTCATTACTCCTGAATCTATCTATCTACTGTAATTTAGAGGGAGGATGATAAGGAGTTAGTGTATATTGTATGTGGTTGCTCTTCACTATTATGTTTTATAAGGCACTGTAGAATTACATGAGGGTAGAGATAGTTCAGATAATAGGATTCCTGCCCTGAAGGTGTATGCAAGAACATTAAAATGCAAATAATAATACATTGCAGTGTAACAGCAGGACAAAGACAATCATTTGTAACTGTAGAGTTTTCAAGTTCTGTTCTTGCAGTGTTGTACCCAGCATGACTGTGTTACAGTGTATAAAGATACTTAATATGTCCCATCATTGCATGGCTTTATAAGCAGCCTTCACTATACCCCTGTGAGTTAGGTAAAAATGGTTCTGGACCACTTAATCCACCACTGAAATGTAGCTGTCACTGGACTGGAACACAGCAGCTGTTCCATTGTGTGCCTTCTGCAACCTTTTAGCAAAGGCTGTGAGAAGGGCCGTGTATTTCTGGATCTGTGGAGACAACTTTAAGCTTACTTAGGTAGAAATTGGCCCTGTTTTAAGATTAGAATCCTGTCTTTTTTGCAAAGGAGGTGAGGAGTTCTTAAGTGGGCACTGGTAAGTACTTCCAGGCTTTTCCTTTGTTTCTTACTCTCTGGTATCACTCTCTCCCTCTCAAAAAATGTTATTCTGGTTGAATTTGCAATGGTTATAAATACAAAACTGATGGCACTGCCATGAAACCTGTCGATTCCACAGAAGGTCAGGGTATGACTATGCTGTGTCTCTCTGGATGTGTGCTCTGCCACTGTGCCTTGTGCTGCTCAGTCTGGGAAAATCAATAGGGTGTTCTGGCCTTCTTGTCCTTCTGGAAAAATCTGAAAGTACATGGGGTTGTTTGAATCATTAGGTTTTATGTGATAACTTGCTTGGAGCTTCTCTGGTGCTATTCTTAGACCCTCCTCTTTGCAGACACATTCAGATCACAGGTGAGGGCTGCAGCTGTACCAACTGGGCACAACCCAGAGACACCTTTGGCTTCTGCTGTGGCTACCAGACCACCCACTTCAGTAGCACACAGGCAGTCCTTCAGTACTTCCCCTTTGTTTACTGGACAGAGGTTCCCTTAACTTCCTGGGAATCAGTCTGTTTCATTTGCCAGCAGAATGAGGAACCAAGAGATGACTGAGAAAGTCTGGCTCTGTACTGTGAGTAAGGTGCAAACTACCTAAAAGGTAATGAGGGAACTGCTTGTGGCTGCTTTTCCCTAGATGTAGAAGGGAAGAAAAAACTTTCAAGGCTAATTTTCCTACAATGTATTTGTATCTTTTTTCAGGAGGGAGGCTGAATGCCATGAAATGGGGCTTAGCTTCATTTGAATTAGTGACCCCAAAACCTTTTTTACAGGAAAACCTTTCCGAATTAATTATTTACTCTTTTTCTTGTAATTTGATGTGTTTCTGCCTTCGGACTAACTCCCATCTTCTTTGTGCTTTACTCTTCCTGTTCACTTGTGGTCTCCTGAGTATAAATTGCTCTAAATGGTTTGAGAAGATATGATATAAACCCCCCAGTTATTATTCTAAACTTGAACCGACCAAGTTTATCATAGTTTAAAGCATTCTTTGCCAGTGACATTATCTAGACTGTCATGTTCTCATAAAGTCGTAGCAAGATAAATTTTATGCTCTGAATGTAAAGTCTTCATTTGTTATGTGGGTAATGCTTGTAAACTGCTCTATTTTGAAATCTGTGAAGCAGTCACTGGTACTTGTCTTTTTTTATAACAGTAACCAGAACAGTGTTTAGACTATAATAATAAAAACGTAACTGAGCAAGTAATTTTCAGAAAATGATGATTACAAACCACAGAAGGGAAGGTTTTAAAAACTGTGTGCAAGCAGTTGACTGCTCACATTATTTTGTATATATCCAGACACTTGATAGGCTGGAAAGAACACAGCCTTTAAGCCACTACACTACTTCTGCTTTGTCAGCAGTCTGCTGAAAATGTAGTTTGTGGTAAAAATTTGCTTCTTTTTGGTAAGTGAAATGCATTTGTTTGTTTAGATTGTGATGCATTCTTTTGTCTTGAGCTAATTTAATTTTCACAGATGAGTCTTATATGGTCATGCTGTAACTAGCAAGGGAAAATAAATTCTTTAATTTTGCTAAAGGAAAAATACATATTTGTCTTCTGACCACTGATTTTTAGTTTTTTCACCTGAACATTTTCTGAACTACATTTAAACTTAACTGTATTTCATATCCAAACTGGTAATAGCAGTATTTCTTACTCTGTAGACACCACTATAAAGGTCTATTGGAGTGTCTCTTCAGGAATCTATAATCTCACCTGTGGGAAAGTGGAGTTTTTAAAAGAGGAAATTAACTCTTGTGAGAAGCAGGCATGCTGTAAAATGCCTGAGGTTGCTATTCTGAGTGGCTTCAGCAATAATTTAATTTCTAGTTTTCTGTATATCATTCATCATTTAAATAGAAATGTTACTAAAATTAAAAAAATGTTCTCTGTAACTGTGTTTTTAAAGCCTGCTAATATTTTTTTATTATTATTATTAATTGTGGCGAAGTTAGAGATTTTGACTGTGATAGAAACTTGTTGGGCTGTTTAGAAATTAAGAAAAGTTTAGTTTTAAGTATTTTATCAAATGGTTAAACTATTTATTTGTAAAATTGAACACTTGATACTGCTTCATTTTGTTTCATTCACTCTAAGACAATAATTTTAACCTGTTCTATTTTCAAGAAGCATGTTATACTGAGGACAAAATGGTTTACATGAAGTCTGCACTTTGTTTACACTAAGTATGCTTTATTAAATACTATTTTGTAGCAGTTGGTTGATTTTTTTACATAGGCATAGGGAATCTGATTTTCACTTGGAGTGTAGCTAACATAAAAAGCATTTCCTGAAAATGAATAGGGGTCTTAATTTGCTTGTTACATTTATACCTTCCTGCCTTTTACAGGACTGAAAGCTCCTGCCAAACTTTTTGGGTCTGGGTTGTTTGTTTTGTTTTCATTTCTTTGTTGTTCTTGCATTCTGTGGGATTTACAGGATTGTGATTACAGGGTTTTGTCTGAGGGAGAATAATTGACTTCTGCATCCATCTATTTGCTGTAAATCAAGTTTTTGGGCAAGTAGGCTCCAGCTGAAGTTGCTCCAGAAATGAAGTAGAAAGAGGGTTTTATTGCCTAAGAGCCCATTGTGGGTTTGTTTCAGTTCAAGTCCCTTGCAGTGATGCACAGCTATGATTCCTGTCCCAAGGATTGCTTTCCTGTGCTTACATTTGGGTGAGCCTTTGGCTGGCCCTGTCAGTTCAGCCTGTACTGCTGCTCTGGTGGGGACAGTGCAAGCACTGAAGACACAGGGTTGGAGCTTCTCTCTGTGCAGATCCATTTATTTTATAAACTTTAGCAGCTTCTCTATGCAAGACATTTTTCTTTGCTTTCCTGATTTGAGCTCTTGCAAAGCCTGCAATCTTCATACGCTTTCTATTTCTATTCATTAGACTGCAGTGCCAGAACATACTAGTATTTCTTTATTTGGCATACCTAACACAGAGTTCATTATTGCTAGAATGAAATACAGCAGTATTTCATATTTGTTTGCTGTAAGTTTAAAGTTGTCTTTTGATCCATACTGCTTCACAAAGCTCATCTTGTCACAGTCTCACATTTCTGCATACTGGATTGCAAATTCCATGCTGGAGGCCTAGCCAGCAGCTGGAAGAAAAGAAATGCATATGACTGTTAGGATAAACCTTTCCAACTGTGCTGGCTAGGATGTTGACAGTTCATTTGCATTACAGAAACAACTGGGCTTAATGCTGAGAAGCAAAATCCTTGGTAGCCTTTTGTTACTTATCTTGAGGCTGTTTCTGGTCCAACTGATTGTAGCAGTTTCTTCTTCCCCTTCAGAATTCCTTGTTTTTATTTGGTTTATCTGTTCATTGTGAAATTATTGTTCTTGCTCAAGAGATGAAACATGTTTAAGGATGCTGGGATTCTGTTTGGGCTAAATACATTCTTTGTTTTGTGGGTTTTTGGGTTGTTTTTTTTTTGGTTCATTTGTCTGTGTGGGAAAGTCAATGCTAACTTTTAAAGCCTTCCTATCACTTATTGCATGCAAATTGAAAAGGCTGGATTTTTTTTTCCTTAGCTTGACTTAACCCCTGATTTACCTTTAGGACTTAGCATGTGTAGCTCAGATTTTTTTGTGAGAAAACCGTAATAGGGAAAGGTAATTCAAATCTGACAGTGGAAGAAACAAATAGAATTTATATTACCTGAGAAAATCTATTGTGGTGTAGGAAAATCGGCTCTGTTAAGTGTCCTTGTTTGCCCACTTCCCCAAATCTGGTATTTTTCCTGGTCAAATGTTGGGTTTTGTTTATTGTTCTGTTCAAACAGGTGAGTAAATCTTCAAGTCCTGATGTGCAGAAGCAGCAGGGCGGCAGCAATAATAGCACTGCAGCAGGCTAAGGTATAGCACAGGGAAGGCAAGTTTCCAAAGCAAAAAAATTTGCTCTACAAGAAAGGGAAAACTGTTAAGGAAAAATTATTTTTTTCCTCCTAAATGAGTAAGTTTTTCATCAGTAAGTATCAGAGGCAGTGATAAAGGAGGTCAGTACCATTAGTGATGTTTTATAATTGGTAGCCGCTCTTTTGCTTGGGCAGTGGCAACATTCATTAGCCTACATTGCTTCTTAATAGTGTTTATTTGTGGTTCACAGCTTTGAAGAACTTGACTGAAGATCTGAAACTAAAGCTCGTTTCTTTGCTCTCAGTTCTAATCCTGTCCTCTTGACTGCAAGTAGCTACAATCTCATGTTCACATTAACCTCTGAGGGGCTTTTGAGCACAACAGCCCAGAAATATTCTGGGCTGAAAGTGTGTGGGGAGTTAGTACAGATGTCCTCAAAAGTGTTTGTTATACATGATCCTGTGTGCACTTTCCTTGAGAAGTGAGGGATGGTGATGAGGTACTGAATGGGCAAAAAAAAAAAGATGCATAGCTTTGTAAAGTGCATTCTTGAATTCCTTCCAGTCTGCACTTGTTTCAGAAGATCTGCATCTCTCTGTGGAAATGTGGAAGATGTTCCCTGCTTAGTGCCCAGCCACGCAGAAGTGGTAAGCATTGTGCATTGAGCCCAGAGAGCTGCTGTAGGCAGAGAAGCTTTCTGTCCCACAAGTGTCTGCAGGTAGCATTAACCTCTAGTGGTGAGAATGGGAACAGTGTGTTTATTTCTTACACCTCAGCAGTTCTGAGATACTGTTGAAACAAGCTGTAAAAACTGCATTCCATGAAACCTAGGTTAGTCTTCAGGCACAGCTTAAAGGAGACTGAAAAGGATAAGATTTTCTTCTGGTGGTTAGTGCAGTTTTGTTCTTCCATCAAGTTTGTTAAGGAGCTGGTGGTGCCTGTAAAATCAATGTTTCTGTCAAAGGAAAAGATTTGGCTTTCTGCTAAGCTTGAAGATGAGCATATAGCTCAAAAATAAAACCCTTATTTTTTAATATGCTCAATTCAAACAGCATTTACACTTCTAGGATCAGCTATTTATTTCCAACTTCCTTCTGGCTCCTCTAATTGAAAAGCTCTGTCTTCTGATACAGACAAAAGGTTATTTTTGATTAAAAGCAACAATTCCTTTTAGACAATTTTGGGCTTAGTTTTCTCTCTCTTATGCATTACTATGTCTTGGGTTTTTGCAATATCTTCAGAAAGAGTCAGTCTAGGTTTCCATGTGTAGTTGGACAATAATCTCTTCTAGTTTCATCTTCCAAAGTGGCTTTGTGGTGTTTTCATGTATCAAGAAAGTTTGAAAATGTCTCTGTGCCAAAAGATCTATTTTATAACTCACTTATCTGTGGTTCTCACTGTAGTGTTTCCAGGCTTTCCGCTTTAACAGCAAATTAGGCTATTCCTTTGTGGAAACCTGAAAAGCAGTGATTTTTTTGTGAAGCACCATGTTTGTGCAGCCATCCAAAAAAATCTAATTGAGCAAAACTTAAAACTAGTAATGGACTAATATGTGGCCTCTCATTTAGGGCAACATATTGCTGGTAAGATAGTAGCATTTGGGAAAATGGCAACCCTGTTTGGAAGATGAATCACTTTTTAAATACAATAAACATGTTGATAATAAGTGGTAGAATAGAGTAAAAATGCTGCCTCAGGTTTTTACAGGGCCCCTGAAAAACTCGTATATCAGTAAAGGAAGAGCCTCAGAAAAGGTGAAAGGCTTTCTTGATTGAAGTGCTTTCATTTTTTGGGAGGAAGCTGGAATGAGGTAAATGAGCAAAAGCCATTACAGTACAGAAATTGTGTGATTTCTTCTTTAAAGCATACTTGAAAATGGAAACAATGGCAAACTATTAACAGAAAAGTGCTGTGAGGGCAAAAGAAGGTAGAAGTCATGAAAATGTGTTTTTCTTCATTATGATGAATTCACACAGTTTGTGTTGTGTAGCCTTACTTGGTGGTAAGTACCTGTGTAGACTTCTCTTTAAAGTAACATGTTAAAGAGGATTTTAAACTATTCAGATGGAAACAAGACAGAGATCTGAGAAAACTTGAATTCTTCTAATAATTAATGAATTGACTTCTGGAAAACAAAGCAATTTAAAGAAATGTAAAGGTGGATGATATAATGAAACCAGTGTATTAGGAGAGATCAGAGGAAGTGTGTTCACAGGTGGCATTTAGGTTCTGGCATGCTTCTGGAAGTGCTGAGAGCCACTGTCTGATACCTGCCTGCAGTTTAAAGCCAGGCCTGATCTGCAGAAGGCTCTAAGTGCCACTTGTGTGGTATGTGTTTATATAACAGTGATAGTCTTAATCTCTTTATGAGAAATGATTCGTTGGCCAGAAAGTAACATTTTGGTAAATGTTACTTTCTGGTGAAAGTTACTTTTTGCTAAATGCTTTAAGACAATCATATGGATTTTTTTTAATGTCCAACTACTTTAATTAAAAATGAATATGAAGTAGAAATAGCATTTTAAAAGTTAGATTGTCTGTGAAATTATGAACGCATTCATTAAACAGCTCTTGCACTGTTTTTTTTCCAAAATCTGATGTTAAGATGTTCTACAGTTTGCCCTAACAAATACTGAAATATAACAGAAGTACAGTCTAGGAATAAACACACTTTTTAAGAGTTGTTCACAGTCACGCTTTGCTGTGGTCTGTAAACAGAATTGAGGTGTGGATGAAGTGGGACCATGGGGTTTTTTTAAGATAAAATTTTCTTTAATTAAGAGTACTTCCTTTCTCACATTACAATCCTGAAAGTACTCTTTTGTTACTGCTGGGGCTGTGGCAAACAGTGGAAGGTGAAAATGCGAGACCAGAGGTGGAGAGGAACAGTGTTTTTTTTAATTGACTTTATTGGAAAGGTGTATTCTCAAACCACACTTATAAAGATTTAAGGATCTGTGTGAAACAGTCCTCTTTAGTTTGTTAAATGTGGTGGCCCAGCTGAATCATTCTGTGCTGTGGGGTTTTCTGTGCTTGACCAAGTGACTTGTGTGCCCCAGTACAGAGCACTGTGTCAGTCTCCTCATTGTTATGGGTGATGTTTACAGATGCACTGTGTCCAGATGAAAGGTTGAGTTGCCCTCTTCTTCTTTTTTTCCTCCTTCTCCTTCTTTTTTTTTTTTTCTTTAGGAATGAATTTAAAGTGTCTGTGGTAGCTGTAAATCTGTGAGGAAGCCTGTCTGCTGCTGCTTATTTTCTGTTCTTTTCTTGATGATTGATTATGTTGCTGACCCCAAGGCTTGAGTTTGGCCTCTCCTAAATAACTAATAAGGAGCATTCTGTCAAGCTGAGATTTAGATGAGGGGGGAATGAAGATGGATTTTGAATCAAGCTTAGTTGACTTAAGATTATTCCAAGAAAATCAGCCTCTTGGGATTTCTGGGCATCACTTTTATATAGCTTTAAGACACTGTACATTTATCAGAATTGCAAAAGAAAGCAGACATGTCACTTCAGATACAGAAGCTAAGGCTGTTTTAACTGAAGAGCATCTTTATTCCAGATAACAATGAAAACAGTGAAAAGGCAAGGCTAAACACTGTAAGAATGATAGTAAGTATTTTTTGAACAAAGCTGTATTTATAGGGCATTAGTGAACATGGAAAGCCATCTGCTGAAGTTAAATCTGTCTGGGGACATTGAGGGAAACAAGAAAAATCTATAGATACATTGATGATAGGAGGAAGAATAGGGAAAAGTGACCCTTGTCTGGAAGGAAATGGGGGACCTGGTTACTCAGTATATGAAGAAGGCTGAGGTACTCCTTGGCTTTCTTGCCGTGGTCTTCAGCAGTGATTGCTCCAAACGCATGGCCCAGACTGTAGAAGGCAAAGGCCAGTCGCACTGTTGGTGAGGCACAGAGAGCCTTGTGGCTTCCTTAACAGAGGCCTTGTTTCCAGTGCCAGCATTTTTATCAGTCAGTTCTACCTTCTTTTAAAGAAGTTTTATTTTTCCCTTGTTTACTGCTGTTTTGAGTCACAGTAGATATTTAGCAGATTACTGTATCTTGGGCTTAGCTTTTTGAAGTGTGCTGTAATAGGTACATTTGTGTTTGATGCTTGGTAGGTAATGTGCCCTTTCTTAGGCAATTTCTGTATATGTGACTAACCAGCTATTACCACCAAATTTAATAATAATCTTCTTCACCTGTTAAGGTTTTTTTTCTTCTAAGTCTTATTTGGTTAATTCCCTGTTATACAGCATGCTTTAGCAAATGAACAGCAGTGACATTTTGCTGCTCCTGTCAGACAAATACAGCTTGTATCTTTTGTATCTTATGTGTGTCATGACCACTGACCTGACCAAACACAGCACTTGCAGTGTTTGCTTAGATGTCTTTTGGCTTCTCAGTATTCAGTTCCCTGTTTCACTTCTGTTCATGTTGTTTAGTACTGCTAGGCTGTCATTTGTAGGTATGCATAAAATAATGATAGGAAAAGCTCTTGGGCTCTGGAACTTTATCTCCTCTAAAACTGTCCCTGATACAGTTTTTGTCCAGGGCATCTGTCACTTTCCAAGTGTGATAACAATCTTCCTGAGCCATGAGTCTGAGAGGATTATGTTAACAGCCAGGTTAACACCCCAGCTGAGAGTCAGAGCTTAATGGTATGGATGCCATCTGTCTGTTCTGCTTGGCCTCAGTGCCATATGAAGATTCCGAGAATATTCACTGTACTTGTTATATTAGGCAAAACCTCCTGGTCCATCTTCCTGTCTTGTAGAGTACACAGAGCCTGTAAGGCAAGCAGGTAATGTCTAATGTGCACAGCAGATATATTTACAACCCAGTATTCATGTGCTGTCAGCATTAAACACCAGAAGGTAAAGGCAGTTCTTGAAGGGAGTTCATTCAGCAGTTACAGTTGTAGAAACAATTTACTTCTTGGTGTCATTTATTGAATAGTTTTTAAAATGTAAATTTAAATAACTTAAGATATTGCTTATAAAACCAAGAACAATACAGGGTTGTTAATGATCTTCTAAGCCACTTAACCTACTGACAAATTTATTCATTCAATTGGTATTCAAACTGATGCCCTCTGCACATACAAGTCTTGCTTTTAAGGGTACTTCAGTTCTCTTTCTCTTGCTTATGCTTTCACTCTGCTCGTAAGTAGTCCACTTCATACACAGAACCTCCACTCAAGGGGGTTACTGGCAACTGGCACAGGTAAAATAAGTGTTAGCAAATTAATTCACTCAAAGGGTGCCTTTTGTAGGTCTGACTGTAATGCAGTCATCTTTACCTTTCCTTTTATTCATGAAGGACGTTTGTTTAGCCCTAACCTCTTCTGTGAAGCTTTCTGTAAAGGAGCTAAAGGTTTTTGGGCCTCCTGCGTTGGGTTTACTTGAGGATGTGGAGAGGAATGAGAGCTGGCATTATTTCTTGTAACAATAATGAGAGAATCTTTGGCTTACTCTGTTCATCATGAAGAAAGCTTTCCTTTACTCTGACAAAGAAAAGAGAATGTAGCAGGTTGTTCAGTGATCTGAGCATCTCAAGTTACAGCTAGTCTTTTTAAATAGTGTTTGTGTGGATCTTGGGATTGGGGTCGTTTGAAGCTGATTCAAAAGTACTTTCAAAGAGGATACTAACACCTATTTAAGGTCCTCTATCTTTGACCTTCTTCCCACTGACATAGACAAGAACAGTTCAGAGGCACACAGAATAGTTATGGAAAAAATAGTAACGTGAATTACAGTTTTAGGAATTTTAAGTCTTAATAAGCTCACACTTTCACCTCACCTATTTCTGCCTTGCATTCATGGTCATACCTCTGAACTTGCAGCATTGAGCTGACCTGTATGTATTGAACTGTCGTGTCTGAATACTCAGCTCTTTTGATATTTCTGACTACCCTTTTGAACCTGTGTCTTCTCAGCTTGTTCATATAATATCAAAACAGAGGATGGGATGTTTTGTATGACAAAAATTGTTAGCTCTTAGGATAGCTTGAAATGTTGGTTTGCAGTAAATGTTCAGCTACTGGTGTATTATTAAAACAGTTGCTAGTACTTGCTGTTCGTTCAGATCTTTGGCTTGATACAGAACATTACATGAAAGCTCACAAGTTCTTCCCTGTCATACTAAAGGATTTGTTTTACTTGGGTTTGTTTCAAACAAAACAAACTTTAATGGAAAAGTACTTGATTCCATCTGCCTGAGTCTGGTAATTAATTTGTGGGGGATGGCCTTTAAAGAGATGGAGAGGAACTCCAAACATAGAAGGGTAACAGTTCACAGGTTGCTTCTTTTGTTCTGGATGGATTCTCAGGAGTATGTTTTCTTCTGACACCTACATTAGCAAAATATAAATAGGAGCTGAATAGTGCTGATTATGTAAGGGTTAGATTCTGAGCACAAGATATTGCATAGGAGCTTCCACAAAACATTGATTTGGGAGTAGGGGTCTCTGAGAAGCAGATTTTTAAGCTGTTTCCAGCTCCCAGCAGTAGTTGAATTTTGTTGTGACACTCCTGTCTGCTCATGGTTTTCAGCTGTGTATTGGCATCTTTCAGATGTGTGTCTGGAAGCCTTTCATAAGTACCTTGATTATGTTTTCTGTAGAAGAGTTACTTCAGTGGTGTTGAGTTCCCTTTGCTGCGTGTGGAATTGTATGTAAATGTTGGTATGTGTGATCATGATGTGCATACATAAATATGAACCTGAGATTGACAGGTTTAAGTTAAGCAGTGCATGGCAAAAAGTTGTTATCCTTATAAATCATACTGAAGTCCAGAATGTTAGTGTTACTTAGCTACATGGTGTTACTTTATTTTTCAGATTTAGTGTGCATGTAGTTCTTAAAAGATTTCTGCTGTGAAGGCTACATTCAGTCTAAAACTGTGAAAAGATCAGTCGACTAAAATCTGTTCTTGTGATCCAAAAAACCTGCTCTTACTTGACTCCATTTGCATGACATTAGTGCACAGTTCCTACCCCTTTGCCCTCCAGCAGCTCTTGCCAAGTGGTGATGGTTTCGCTCTGACTTCACTGGCAGATAGACCACAGCAGTGGACTTGACTGCTGACTGCTTAACAACATGAAGACATTAATAACCCAAATGATCCAAATTCTTAATTACAGGTATTGTTGCTCTAATTTGTTTATAGGGCATATTCATGCTAGATATAATACTTTTGATATAAAAAATACTGTTTAAAATGGGCAGAAATGCATCTAGAATATTAATTTAAAAGCACAGACATCTTAAACCCTTCCCAGCCTTTGGATGGAAGTACATAGGAAGTGCTCTCCAAGATGAATTCTTCCCAATAGGGGTATATGCTTACTTCTTGGTGAAGTTTCTTATAACTGTATATCTTAACACTTCATAGAGAGATCCAAACTTGTTTTAAGTGCTTTTTTCACTTTTTGTAATAGTAGGAAAAGATGCAAATGCAATGACCCTTGCTGTAATCTCAGTACACTGTAAAATACAATAAAATATTGATATTAGTTCCTTGTACTGAGCAATATTTAGGCTAAATAGCAGAAAATAGAATAAAATACTGCATTTTAGAGGTGTGTGGTAGTGGTTAAGGAGAAATACAACAAATTTCCATCCTAATGCATTTTGGAGCATAGCATAGAAGGAGGGAGCATATTGATAGATCCTGAGTTCAGAAGGTGATTGAACTTTGTTATAAACAGGTGGATGGCATCAATGACAAACACAAGCAAACCTTACCATTAATGGAGCATTTGGCCCAGAATCAGTTGTTCTGAAGGTCAGAGAGGTGTTAGGAGTTGACACAAGTAAAGAGGGTGATGTGTCACAGGCATCAGTTGGAATGACCACACTAGCACATCAGAAATCAATTTGGACAGCTTTTCTAGAGGAATAAATAGCCATCCTGGTATTGGGCTTGTTGGAGAATAGGATTTTTGAGAGAGAACGTGATTGGAGTGGACAGGGGAAGGGGGCCCCCTTGTGTTGCGTTTGAGATCCCATTATTCCAGTTTCTCACACCCTGTAGGCAAAAGGTGGAATAAGAAGGCAGTACTTTGTCCTTGAGCTATAACTCACTGGGGTTACAGAGATGCAGTGAGTAGCTCACAAGACTGAGCTGCTGCAATGGATGTGTGTCAGTCTCTTCAGGGACAGGCAGGGAAGCCAAGGTTGTCCTCTACACAAAGGAATTACTTGGAAGCATATTCTCTGCTGTGGAATGAATGGGTCATAGCCCTGTCAAGCCTTCAGCATGCTTCAGAGTCAGGGGACAAGGCAGCAGCCATTAATGCTGTGCTGGGCATCTGTTATACATAGCCTGATCAAAAAAAAGGGAAGAGGATGAACCTTCCAAGCAACTGGGTGATACCTGCTAGTGAAAGGCCTTTTTTCCCAAGGACTATTTGAAACTATTCTGCAAGGACAGCAAGATGCTTGGGACACTGTTTAGACACAGATTTTAGAAGGACCTGCTAGGGCAAATGCTTTGTATTTGGCAGCCCAGGCTGTCGTGGTGGGAGGTAGCAGGGTTTTAGATCCTGTGCGAAATTAGGAGGGTAACTATCAGACTAAGGTCCAGAATTTTATCTTGTTTAAAGACCTGCTAAGTGGTGTCCTTCAAGAGGCTTGCTGTGAAGGCAAAGGGGCACAGGATATGTTGATTTCTGGGGACAGATTCCTTAGACTGCAAAAATTACTTATTCCTCTGTTCATGACAATAGCAGGCATGACAGTAAGCCTGCTGGGCTGCAGGGAGAGTTCTTGACTTTAGCAAAGCCAAATTCTCCAAAAGGCATTGGTATTGCTTACATGTACAACAATGTTAAGCCAAAGCTTGGTTGGAATTGAAACTGAGGGAGGTGGAAAGTACCAAAAGGTGGAGAGCTCTTAGAAGTATATGGACAGCCAAAGGAAGAGTAAGCAGAACATGGCACTGCTGATGAATGGAATAAGCATGGTGTGACAACAGAGGGACTTGATGTGGGTCTCAGAAGGGATCTGAAGTACTCTGTACTTTCTTGGCAGGACCTGTTCTCAGGTGTGACAGAATATAAGCAACAGAGTGAGATGCCATCTTTGCTAGAGGAAGATCAAGTTACAGAGTACTTAAGTAAAATGGTGAGATTTGGCCTGGGAAACTGGCTGACATGACTCCAGCACCTCTCCCCATTGGCTTTGAGAAGTCAGGGCCATTGGGAACATCCTCAGTAACTGAAGGATCACAAATGTTACATGCATCTTCACAAAACTCTAGGAAGATGAATGAGTGCGATAAATGGTTGTACACCATATCCCTTGGTGGAAGTCACATAACATAGGTCTGTATAAATTCTGTCTACAGGTATTTCCCTATGTGCTCTGTTCTAAAACTTGGTTGTTAGCATTACAATGCCTCATGATAGGAGAACTTTGAAGTAAGCTTCAGGAAGTTTGGAAGTAAAGTACTGTCAGCAGGCTGTCATTGAGGCACTGTCTTGCATAGCTGCATTTTGAAGTGGACTTGATAATGTGGTACTTAATGCTGGCAGCTTTCCTGCAGCCTATTTATAGGATCAGTGGTGTTTTCCTATTGTTAGTATGGCTGAACAGGTGGAGAGAGATGAAATGGAGTTATGCAATGCCTGCAATTCTGTGTAGCTGTTCAGATGAATTTGATTGCAGTGGCCTTATTGCATGGCTGCAGAGCAAGGTTGTCCTTTAGACTGGCACACTGTGTCTGTGCTGTCCTTGGTTGAGTTCAGCCATTGGCAGCTCTGCTGTATCCCAGCACACACCAATGACAGGCAAAGGGAGCTGCTGCCACTTCCCCTTATTATGGCTGCTGGGTGTTGTAGCAGCTCAGGAGCTGTTCCATGACTGACAACCTGACACTTGTTCTGAGCTATGTCATTCCTGCTTGTCAGCTGAAACCTGATCTTAAAATGGCCTTTCTGTGCAGGCTAGGCTTAAGGAAGTTTGGAATCATATAAGTTTGCTTTTTTGTTTTGCTGTGAGGCAAATTACAATGGCAAAAGAGACTCTGTGTTGGAAGCCAGATTAACAGATTTGAATTTGCTACTTCATATGGTCTATTCCTCAATCTGATTTATTGTCATTACAAGCACACAGTCTGATTTTCTGGGTTTAAAAATTATTGGAAGATTATTCAAAATGATAATGCAGTCTTTATTTTGTATTATTTTAATACATAAGCAATAAATTAAGGGTTTTGCAATGATACTTCTCTTAAATTTTGATCCTTTGTACTGTAAGAGATGGAGCCTCAATTGCCTTCATATAAATGAAGTAAAGATTCCCAAGAAAGAAAAACAGAAATTTCTCTTTGAAGGTGCCATGATGATGCTCATGTAGTTTTACCAGGACACATGGAAGATGATAGCAAAAAGAAAATATTTATTATGTTCAGCAGGGTTTCATCAAGACAGCTTCTTATGCTTTTAAGACCAAGTCCTCTCTTGTTCAAAGGCTAATAGTAGGTTAATAACCACTGGCAGGGTTACTCCTGTAAGACTCAGGAGTTATTCTTGTTTAGGGACCTTTGCTATATTGCATTTTCTCTATGGCTCTTCTCTTGTAAGAGTTGCTCCTATTGAAGAGCTACTTTTGTAAAGTTTGTTGATAATTCTGTGAATGTGGACCTATGAAACAAGGTGTAAACATTTCTCTGTAATGAGTTTTTGCAGTGAAGCAAAGCTCTCCTTTTCTGCATTAAGCTACCATTGGTGTAGCTCTGTTTTTGAAAGAGACTTTTTGGTTGCAGCTTTTCTTTAAGGTAAAATCCTATCTATTCTGTAGGTATTTTGAGAAAAGTGAAGATATAAGTTTGAATTACAAAATTTGAGTAGAAAATTCTGTTCTTTAGAACAACTAAGCTAATCCAAGATAAGGGCTGGAATACTGTGGTAGGACACATAATTTCAAGATATCTGGTTTTTTGCCGTTTCTTTTGTAAAGTGAGCTCTGTCTCAGTTACAAGAATATAACAGACTTCCTTTACTGGTAGTACTTTACTAGTATTTGTAACTTTCTTGTCTGTAGAGATTGATATGATTCATTTCCTAGGAAGTGATATTGAACATCACTTTTTAAATAAGATCAGAACTATGTTTGTCTCCAATGCATGATGTGATTGATACATAAGACACACAAAACTGTTTCTTTGATCACAGGCTCTCAGATAAAATACTTTTCAGATTTTCAGTGTAAACTGTTATTTCCAGAGTTTTTGTAGCAGACAAAAAAAAAAAAATCTGTTCTAGCTAAAAAGCAGGACTCATTAATCCTTACCCTTGGGGTCCACTTTGAAGACTGTTAGTTTTTGTTTTTAGCCTCCCTAAGTGAAAAGCAAATACATGGATTTGTTGCTAGTAGCATAGGAGAAAGGAACTGCAATTTCAAGTGCTTGTGCAGGCACAGAATGAGATTCAGTGCTCTGTTTTCCATTCAGGTACGTTTGAAGACAATGCAATGCACTGATGTTTCAAAACAATAGTTGAACATCGTACGTGGTGCCCTCAAGAGTGAAGTGCCTCTCTTTGTGGCACTGTTGTCAAAGAACCTGCCTGTCTGTAAGCAGTGAAGTTCAAGGACTGGAGGAGTTGTGTTAGATCTGCACAGTGTCCATGGCATATGTCACTGTTATTTGTGGAGAGGTTGCTGTGTCAGATCCTCCCTTAAGGGAGCACACGGTTAATAGAACACAGAAAATAGTACTAAAGTGTCAGCCAGTGGCATCTTCTGGAGAATATTGTGTTGAAGCTGCCTCAGGATGCTCTGGATGGATTATATTCTGGCTATGTGGAATTTTCAGTAAAATGTACAACTCTATTGTTCATTGGAGAAGGCAAGAAATGTTGTTACCCTTTCATAAAAGGATGAGTGATACACTTACAAGCCAACTACAACCTTCCATTTCCCCTTCTTAGAAGCTACTCAGCTATGATTATTTATTTTCCAGTGTGGATGCTAACTGACTGACTATTGTTTGCTCTTAAGCTAAACCAAGTAATCTTGGTATTTAATAATAAAATACGGCATTCCTAGGACTAAAATACAGCATGTTCTAGGTGGTTTTAAAGTAAAAATAATAAATATAATTGCATCAAAAATGCTCGTTCAAACTTTCATATTAGCTGAGTTCCCTAGCTTCTCAGGTGAATGGGAAGCCAAGTCTTCATTCAATCCTGTGCAATATGCATAACATGGTTTGGCTGTTGCTGTGTGTCACTGAGCAACAGTGTGACCATGCAGTCTTGTGTGAACACAAACAAGTGTAATTCAAACACCTACAACCAGTTCATAAGTTGGGTTTTTTGGTTTGCTTGCATCAGGATTAATTCCTTAGCTTGCTGAAAGCCTAATGGCTTTATAATTATTATGGTCAGTATTAATTGCACTCATGGAAACGGAACATTTCAGTCTAGGTGTCTGTTCTTTGACTGTTCATCAGAGATTGTGGGTTTGAGGGGATCTGGGCACTGGAACAGGTTGCCTGGAGAGGTGGTGGAGTCTGCCGTCCTGGATATGTTCCGAAGCTGTCAGGACACAATCCTGAGCAACATGCTTTAGGAGGACCATGCTTGAGCAGGGAGGTTGGCGAAGGTGACCTCCAGTGGTCCCTTTCAACCTTAACTATTCTGCAAAATGAAATGATAAATTGATTTGTTCATTGCTATAGAAGATAAAACATGTATTGAGAGCACTCAGATTGCAGGAGTGTCTTTAAAAAAATCTTCAAATTTCATTTTACTTTGTTCTGTCAGTTTTAGTTTGTTCATTTGGTCTTTCCCAGTGTACCAGTTGTTTAATGTCTTTGTTTGCTGCTGCTTTGTATTTCACTGGCCTCTGTGCAGTCTGTATCTGTGTTGTCTTACACCTTTGAAAGCTAGCCTGCATTTGCCACCATATTAAAAGCAAAAGAACCAATGTGTTCCTTCAATAGATTAAAAAATTCAGTTCAGCTGTCTCAAGCTAAATTTATAACTATGTTGTGATTTTTGCTTAATGTTATGAAGCTGAGGTAGTGATGTTTAGAAGTGCGTGTGGTAGGGAAAGAAGGATGTGTCAGGGGCATTTGGAGGTATGAGACTTAATGAAATAGCTGCTGTTGGCATTCTGTAACTTGAAGTGTGCATGAAACTGCTTTCATGCCATAGGAGTGAAAGGGGGCTGATCTGATCCTGATTTTTAGAAGATTTTCAGGAGAGAGCTGATGAGATGTAAGTCTGTTTACCTCACAGCCCACATGACAATAAATTGCTCCTAGTGAACACACAAATAAATGCAGTGAATGGAGGAGGAAGATGGACTCTGCACTGCTTGCAGAAGGGAGTGATACTTAATAAATCTTACCGAGCTCTTTAAAAATGCCAAAAAGTATGGACATTAAACTGCCTGGTTGGTTCCAATTGTTTGGATGAAGCCAGACTAATTCTGTTTGCCTGTGTTTCAGGTGGTGGTTGCCAGTTTCAGATTGTCCCTTGGTTTTCTCTGTTGGCCACTGTCCTGCTATCAAGCCTAGGCCTCTCATCTCATGCTATTTAACTTGTTTGAAAATACAGAACCAACTATCAAAAAAAATCAGTAGTTAACTAACTGAAAGTTTCTGGAGACTGGCACACATATATTACTGTTTCACATAAGTGTGTTGTGGATCCTGTAGCTATTTCAGGGGTGTTACTAGGAATCCTATAGATTGAAATTACTGGATAATTACAAGTCAGTTTGTTTAAATGTATGTTTTAATGCCTAATTATCTCCTTAATTCGTGTTGAAGGCATAAAATTTATGTATGTATATGAACTTTCCCTGCCTCAGATTGCATTTCTTCTAATTGTTTCAAATCTTGGGTAAGATGAAACCTCAGTGATTCTGGGGAGGTTTGTGTGACAGAAATCAAAGGCTGTAAATCGCATTTGGTGCACTGCTTTGCTATAAAAAACTTTAAATGCTGAAATACCTTAATTTTTATGGTAGTGTTTCTTCTGTAAAACAAAATAAATTTACTTGCTGAGTTTCCATGGTACCATGCAGATGTAGGCAGGCTTCATGTAGCTTTGTAGGGGTAGGCAGATGTGGGATGGTATTCCTGAAGCTCTGGCATTTTATCACAAATCATGCTAATAGATATGAAAGGCACACTGCTTAGTTCAGTATCTGTGTTGTGATCACTTGAGATATGTAGTAGGATGTCTACTTTTCTATGTAAATTTATTGAGGCAAACTGGAGATTAGACTATGATGTATATCTCTGTATGTGTTTTTCTAAATTCTGTTGTGGATCAAGAAAGGGAAGATCAATGTTTCAGGCAGAGTAAATAGAAAAATATTTGTATGTGTATTATGTGGTTTTATCTAAGGAAAATACATCTGTGTGTGGTTTGTGTATGGTAGACCATACAGCAAAATAAGGAAGCAGCCACTGCTTCTCTTCAACCTGGATATCATATGCAACCTGTTAATAATATGTTTTTGATGTATAGATGATTGGATTGGGAGAAACTTTGTGAAGAGGTTAGTAGGATTTGTTTAATGAACATGACATGACTGTACTAGATATGTTTTACATCAGTCTTTGAAAAATTTGAGGGGAAAAAAGTGTTTTAAGAATATTGGAAGGCACAGGAGCTGTATATTTTGGTGGATTCCAAATGACTTTAAGTAATGTAATTCCATAAAATTCCATAAACATAATACCTGTGCTTATGGTGGAGGAAGCTTTTTGTTTACCTGGTTGTTTAAGGCCTGTGTGTTGGCAGTTTTTGGAAAGGCACAATGCAGAATATGTATCGCAGAGGGATGAATTACTATGAAAGGATACCTGTTATTAATGATGGTATTTTTTTCTCTATACTGAATTGATTTTACAGGTGGCATTTTCTGGTATCTCCAAGCAGGTGTATTCTACTCTAAACTGTAAAATGCTTTTAGAGCTGGAGGGTTAAAAAGTACTTGAAATATACATAGACTATAAAATGGAGGTGGTATGTTGTGTAATAGTGGATCAGTTACTGTCTTGAAGACGGCAAGCAGGAATTATGTGAATGTTCTTAAAAGTGAATTAAGGGAGATTATTTTTTATTTCTCTTAACTAATTCTCTGAGTAATTTATCTTGTGAATTATGTTGCCTCCAAAATACAACTTCTCACTGTTTAATCAAAAACTTGTGTCACTTGGGGCTTCTTGAAAAAAAATGACTTTACTGATACTTTCTCTTGAGATTCTTCTGCAACTTCTTGGCTTCAGTAACTCATTTAAGATTAACACTATTTCTGTAACACTGGTGTAAATGTTTCTCAAAAGACCAGAGTTGTAGTTCTGAGGGAGAACTTATATGATGAGACCTGTTCCAAAACATGTTGGCTTTTTCTTCTCATGCTTGCCTTACTGCTAGAAAGGGGGCTTTGGTTAATGTTTGATTCTCATAACATTCTGAGTCACTCACAAGAATTTGATCTTTCCTATGTCACTTCAATGATGAAAACTCATCTCTTTTATAGAGAGCATTTATTTAATTGCAAGACATTCAAGCAGTCATGCTGATGATCTTTTGTATTAATTCCAACTTTCTTATGGGCTAATTAAAATTCCTTGCTTTTGTTATCTCCATAAGGTATCCTGTTTCTTTTTATTCTAGGTTATTTACTTTCTAGAAGAGAGGGTCAAGCAGGATCCCCTGAAAAGCCATTGTCTGATCTGGGTCGTCTCTCCTACTTGGCTTATTGGAAAAGTGTCATATTGGAATACCTGAACTGTCACCATGAAAAACAAATCAGCATCAAAGGGATGAGTCGAGCTACTGGAATGTGTCCACACGATATTGCCACAACTCTGCAGCAACATAGCATGATAGATAAAAGAGAAGATAGGTCAGTGAATCTTGTAAAAAAAATTCTAAAAACTGAGACAAAACATTCTCTACTTACAAAACAGTTGGTGTGGAAAATGTCTATGTGAAAGTTTGACTTTAAAATGAGTGATAACTATCTTACTGTAGAAGTCAGTGCAGATGGGTTTTACATACAGAGCTTTTCTTCCTGGGGATTCTTTGGATGCTCCTTCATGTTAATGGCTACTAGAAGTATGTGGCCAGCTCAAAACACTTTCAGTTAAGAGTTTTGTTTCATTCAGTATAATCTTCCCCAAGTGTTCCCAGCTCTTGCTGTGCAAATATTTTGCTTGAATACCGGTAAGAGAAAAATTGGTGTTTGTGGGTGTCAGTCTGTCTTTCCACACCTCCTCTTTCAATCATTGCTGATCAGATCAACTCTACAGGAAGTGCTCCTTTTCAAGATACTGGTAATACAAGTTTCTGTTTAATGTTATGATCAATGTGCACTGAGAAGGTGAGTTCCTTTTTTGTGAATTCTTTTCTTCATGCTCTTGATGGGTATTTTAGAACTTTCTGGGTTGTTGTTCTTGTTTGGTCTTTTTCTTTCCATAAAATGTCTTAAATGGCTTTCAATGGTATTTGTGTTTCTGAAGATGATCTTAATTCTTACTGGATATTCCCATCATAGAAACTTTATAATTGAGCAAAGCTGCCTTACAAACACTGGCCTGCCAAAACAATAAAATTAAAATCAGAAAAAGTTCAGCCTCAGTAATTTTTGTGTCCCAGCACAAGTATTCAAAACTAGTAATTTTTGAACCAGTAAGAATGCAAGTCTTCAAAAAGGAGGCTGGTTTACAAGATGGTGTGTGAGAGTAGTAAGAGGAGTGCTGGCATTGCCTTGAACCTCTTCTGGAATACTTAGTTATGGACAACCTGAGGACAAATCTATTTCAAGGGAAGTTTTTTGTACATGTTGTGAAGTAGAAGTTTTTCCATATTCTGGAAAAGGGTTCTGGACCTGATTTCTTTTTTTAAACTTTGTTTTTCACTGAGAGAGTGTTGTTACTTCACCAACCTGATTTTTAAAGCACTTGAAATGCTTGCTAATCCTTGTTGTTTAGAATTGTGTAGTTCTTTGTAACAGGGGAGTTTGGTGAGATATGTACATACATATATATATATATATTAGCATACTGTGCTATTTTATTAGTCTTTACCTACTTTTGATATGCCACTTCATAGTAATTGGAAGGTCATGTTGTACTTCATTAGCACAGAACTAAAGTATATTTGTATGCTTCGTTAGAAAACCTGTGCTTCTGACTTGCTTTCTTGTCCCCTTATGTCTTCAGCTGTAACATTGACTTTCTCACTCTTGACTTGATGATCCACAGAGTTTTCTATGTATGTTTTGAAATTGTTCTGGCAGTGATTGAAGTGCCAGCACTAGACTTCTTGAATTAGGTTTAGGGTAGTCAACTATAAAACCTTTACTTTGCTGTCTGTTGCCCTAGTGATGGCTAATATTGAACTTTCACTTCATAAACTTTTGTTCCTTCACTTCCTCTCAGTAAACAGTCAGTAGTGTAAGAATGTTATCACTGTGTGTAAGCTGGTATTTTTAGTTTGATGGATCCCTTCATTAACCTGTATTTTTTCACAGGTTGTTTTGCAAAAGGATGTCAACTATAGAAAGGCTGTTCCAGGTGATCCTGTTCTAAATTAAATTACTGTTTATTTGATTGTAGATTTGTAATTATTAGAAGGGAAAAGCTGATTTCAAGTCATATGGAGAAACTGAAAGCGAATCCACGTATCAATGAAGTAGATCCCGAAAGCTTGAGATGGACTCCTTTGTTAGTTCCTAATGCTGCAGTTTCTGAAGAAGAGAGGGAAGCAGAGAAGGAGGTAATATCAGAGATATCTTCTGAGTTTCTCTTCCTTTGGCTTTCATCACTCTGAATATTCAACATTAGACTGTCTTAAATAGAGCAGATTTAGCTTTGACCACTGCATATTGCTATTGCAATGCAGAATTTTTGGAAGCTGCGCAGCAACACATGGTAACTTTGGGGGGATGCATATGAAAACTTAAAATGTGAATCACTTGTCATGGAGCTGTATTTATCACTCTTGAGGTAGTCAAAGAGCATGTAATCAGATCAAATTTGGTGCAGAGCTCAGGGGCTGCACTTTCAATCGATTCTTTGTGTTCTCAACTTGCTCAAAGTGATCCAGTCAGTGGGCATGTAATGTAGTGCTAAAGGACTTAAATCAATTCGCTGCATCATTAATAGTGCTAAATATCCCATGAAATGCAATCTTCTTTGGTTTGTTATCTGTTAACTGTTGTAAAGGAGCAACTAGATGATTCAGCTGAAATGTTGTTGTTAGGTTAGCCAGCAGTGCTAATCAGGGTTGACTTATTTTAACTATTTAGCTGCATGTAAAGGATATGGCTAAGTGAATGCTGTTTCAGTGACCTGTTATTTTAACCTCAACCCTTCAGGCTGAGCGTCTTATGGAACAAGCTAGCTGCTGGGAAAAGGAAGAGCAAGAAATATTCTCCACAAGAACTAATAGTAGGCAATCACCTGCAAAAGTACAATCTAAAAATAAATATTTGCGATCTCCAGAAAGTGTGGCCGTGGTGGGGGAGCGAGGGCAGTGCACAGAACAATCTAAGGAGAGCAGTGAGGAGGATGGCGGGGATGAGAATCAGCAGAGTTCGCCTCCCCGGCTGACCAAGCCCCAGTCCCTGGCCATGAAGAGAAAGGTGTGTTACCTTAGAGCTTCATTCAAAGCCATTTGTCTCTGATTTCAATCACATCCCTACCATCCAAGTAACAACCTGGTTTTTTGCAAACATTTATTAGACTGTTTTAATCCTTTGTGTTATTTGAACACTTAACTACTCCTTTCTTCTCTTTTCTGCACTCCATCCAGTTTTTATCTTTTGAATTTTTCACAGAACTATAAAATACTAGTGACATAAAAAAATCAGAATTTTCTGTTAATTTTTAAACTAGAGATTGCCCTCTGGTGTTTGGCATTGGTATTGGTTCGATATCTTAATGGTTCTTTCTTTTTTTTGTATTAAGATGGAGTCCAAGCTTGTGCGGTTTGTCTTTTTATATTTTTTTTTTAATATAGAAGCTCCTAAAAGGGGAATACTGTTTTTCAAAAGAAATGTTGTTAAAACAGATCGGGGGTTTTTTACCCATATTCTTCTCATTTAAACATTAAATTCTGGTTACTGCCATGTTTGCAATAATTTTTGAATTTCCTTAAAAATACCAACTCTTTGAGTTGCTTAAATTAGTAAACTTAAGAAACCCAAAATTTTAAAGCACTCACCTTAGCCTTTATATTTAGGTGTCTCTGCTGAGAATTAGGAAGTTGGATTGTCCCTTTGGTTATACTTTGTGAGCTTACATTAAGTAACCATAAATCTCTGAGTATGTATAATAATAGGAAAACAAAATCTTGAACAGGTTTGGTTTTTTTTATAACAGCCAACTGTAGGATGCTTGAGGTGCACTTCTTCGATGTTATCTGTTTTTCTGTGTACATTCTTATTTCTAAAAATAGCAGAAACCCAAAAGGTAGAAGAAAAAGCTTTGGTACTTGTGAAGGTTGTTGTGGAATTATAAATCTACAGAGGAAAAATGTGTGAGTGCAATTTATGTAACAGTGCTGTGAATATTATTTGACAGAAGAAGGTAAAAGATACTACAATATAAAGAAAATCCTAGTCTTCATTTTTACTTATGGAAAGGTTTGTATACATACCTCTTTTAACTGTTTAGACATTTTACTTTTAGATTCTGTCTACATTTGAATTTGATGCCACGTAAGGTGTTTTTTTTCAGTGAGTAAATGGATTATTATAAACTTGCTCTACAAAAAATCATGTCCAGAATCAGTTAATGAACAGGAATGTAGGAAGAGTCTGATTTGTGGAATTATTTTTCAGAGACCTTTCATACTGAAAAAGAAAAGGGGCCGTAAGCGCAGGAGAATAAACAGCAGTGTTACCACAGAGACAATTTCTGAAACAACCGAGGTGCTGAATGAGCCATTTGATAACTCAGATGAAGAACGTCCCATGCCACAGCTGGAACCCACCTGTGAGATGGATGGAGAAGATGATGACTTGAAGCCTGTGATTAGAAAAGCTTTGGAGTATCAACCTGGGCAGCAGAAACAGGAAGAAGAAGAGCAGAACAAGGAGGAGAAAGATATTCATTGTTACAGGCGTGATGAAAATTGTACAGGTAAACCTAAAATGTTCTCACATCTTCATAAAAATAATTTTGTTGGGTTGCCTTCAAAAGAAGTGTTTATTTTTGTCAGGCATCTGGAAATTTTTAATGAGATGTATTTAGCTGTTATTGTTTGAACAATTTGCTCCTTGTGTTCAGGAAACAAATCTTATTCAGTCTGAGGCATTGAAGTTCTTGTCATATTGTCAAAAACAGCTTCTATGTCCCTACAGCAGTGCATTTCATATTCAACAGTGCAAAGGGTATCGCTGGAATATTGTCCAGTATAGTTTTTGTGTCAGTGGTGCAGGATACAAGCAAAAAGTAACATTTGATTTACACAAATATCTTTCTATTCAATATTGTTGGTAATTCAGCAAAATGTTTGGTGCTTCTGTGGCTTACTATATCCTCAGCACCAGGTCCTGTTTTATTTCCCCATGAAAGAGACAAATTTAACTGTGTCCTTTCAAAGCTGCTTTTCTAGTTTGATTTCAAGGATATTTCCTGGCAGAAAAGTTAATGGATGGATAGTGAAACTACTAATGAGCTATTATGAATGTACACTCTTCCCTTGACCTCCTGGCCCTCAAATTATGCTTATAAGTTTTAATTCCAGAATGAATGACTGGAGTCTCAGGTCTGTGTATTTTCTCTAAGGTGCCAGTAGCTACTACTTCAGTATTTGTGTAATTGCATGGGAAGTTCCATCCTTGCGATCCTCAGTTAGGGATCATGGGCTGGTTTCTATTTCAAACAGCTCTTGTGTGATGTGGTACATTAGAATATTACCACTTTTTCCAGCTTCTCAAGAGAAACTGCTTAAACTAATAGTGGCAAGTTCCAGCTCTGTCCCAGTGGTCAGGTTTGCACAGTTTTAAGTAGACTGGTTTTTTTTGGCCTATGGACCACATCATCACAATATAGAAGTATCACTGAAGCCATTATAATCCCAAGTGCAATATCTTATGTCTTGATAATTTTCCTTTTTTCTGAAGTATGTGTAAGTAGTATCTGGGAAGAAAGGAAAGAGGCAAATGTGTTTGGGTTCTTTTTTTTTGTTTTAGTCAGTGGATTAGTTTAGTATTCTGATGCACTCTGTGTGTAATTGTAATTATCTTTTGCAGTCTGTCATCTCTTGTGAACCATGTCATGAGATGTTGCCCATGACAAAGTACTAGATTGAATGACCTTTTTTCAATATTGGTATTAAAGGATGATTATATATTTTTTATGGTCTGTCCTCCAGAATGGTCAAAGAGGAAACTCAAGACTTTCATGTCATTACTGTCAAAAAAGATAAATGTGTGTTAGATCAATGTCTATATAAAGTCAAGGCGTACTTCTATTCTGAAACCAAAGGTGGAAAATCAAATATTTGGACAGTATTTGCTTTAGTTTACATGTCTTGTCATTTAAATCTCTGGGATTTTTCTCATGTATAAATGGTGGTTCTGATAGTGTCTGTTAAAAGGCCACCAAACCATAACATATCTGTGTAGTGTGTTTGAGCTGTAGGTACTACATTGTCCTACTGTGCTTTGAGACCTGTTTATAACTCTTGTTTCCTACTTTCTTAATACATTTGAGTTTATAAGTTATTTTCAGGTTTATATTGGAAAATATTGATTAGTCTGCAAGCTAAGACTTTTTTTTTGTCTCTGTTACCTCCCAAAGATAATACAGAGGATGTAGCTGTGTTGGAAGAAAGCACTAAAGACAATCTTGAACCTTTAAAGAATAAGCAGGGTTGGCCCAAAGGAGTTAAACGTGGTCCATCTAAATGGAGGCAAAGCAAAGAAAGAAAACCTGGCTTTAAGCTTAATTTGTACACTCCACCTGAGACTCCCATGGAGCCTGACTATCAGGTGCAGGTGGAAGAACAAAAGGAAGTAGCTGAAGACAAGCCCTCTTCAATTCCTGCTGTTACAGAGGAGGCTATTAAAGAACCTGCTGAAGCACTGCCACCACCAGATGATGAGGCAAAAGAAGTAGAACCTGAACCTCTGCACGCACCCAGTGAACCCTTT